>NW_025334033.1:57001047-57626047 GCF_019186645.2 Phyllostomus hastatus | reverse complement strand
ATTGATTTCAGCAAGTACTATCAATTAGGTGGCACAAAAGTCTTTGCCAACATCACTTTGGAATTATGTTCACATGGAGTATTGTAAGGAACTATAAAATGTGAACTCTTAGAGCACCAAAATTCTTCAGATATTATTTTAAAACTTTGTAATATATACATATATATTATTTACAATAAATATAAAATAAAGTGATATAGGTATATACATATGCATTAGTAATTTTGTAATTACATATTTCTTATATTTACATTTTCTTAGAAAATTGTTCACTTGTAGAATATTACTATGCATTTTCCATATGGAAAACAGTTCACTTTCCACCTATAATAAACTGAAATCATTGGTTTTAAGAAGCAAGTAAATTATAACTTCCCAGAGAATGCTGTAAAATATTGTGATAAGAATAGATGTTCTACAGTGATATGGATTTTTCTACCATAACAATACATGTATGAGGTTGATAGAATTATCGAGGAATTTTCCTTTATGTAAGTTTTATTTTATACAAAACTGTTTTGCTTTTATTCTATGCCTTAAATATTTGTGAAAATGCATTACATAGTTCACAGATGTCACACAACCTCTGCCGAGGGATAATTTGCTCACATTTGTATCATTAACTGCTGTGGAAACTCTAGTTCTCTGGCTGCCTTTAGAAGAGTTTATGAGTGTTTTATGATGTTTCCTGGTCATACTGTATTTTTACAACTGTTGCAAGTAGACACAAATGTCATAAGTTACTGAACAAAGTTATCCTCGATCCCTCAGAGTTTAATGAGGAACAGTTACAGAAAAGGGAAGTTTGCAAGTGCCACTAAAGTCAGCCTGATGGGTTCCACATGTAGAATAAGTTCAGATCTCTGAGTCAGATTTGCTAAACTTCTAACGTGCTCTTTCTTTCTCTCTCTCTTTCTTCCTTTTATTCTCTTTTCTTCTTTCTTTCTTTCTTCCTTCTTCCTTCCTTCCTTCCTTCCTTCCATCCTCTCCTTCTCCTCTTCAACACCATTTTAAATGCACCCTTAACTATGGATAAATTGACTATTTGCTAATGATTACAGGTATTTGCTTTAAGTAAATGGCCAAAAGTACCTGTCTGTCCAGATGCAGGTATATATGTCTGCCTCAAAACCAAATCATTGATATAATAAATTTCTAGAAATTCTCTATAACTAAACTTTTGAACATATTAGCATTTTAAGTGCTGTATTGAGACTTTGTATAAACTTAATGCTCAGTCTAAAATGTTAGCATTATCATCACACACATATTGCTATAATCGCATACCTATTACCATGACAAATATTTACTTACTGCCAAATATATGCCTGGAATGTTGCAAAGTACCATGGATTCAAAGAGGTAAAAAGCAAAAATAAAACATTAGAAGACCCATTTCTAACTAGCACTAAGGAATAAATCTAAACACTTAATTTATGCTCCTGATAATAAAGATAATGTTGTTATGGAGAAAAGCAGCCTAGCAAGGAAAATATTCTTGAGGAAGAAAGAAATTGAACTATAAATTCTATTGAAGTAGATCCTAAAGAACAATCCGTAGATGTATAACCTATACCAGAATGTACAAAACAATGGACAACCTAGCAATGCTATGACAAGCTCAAAGAAACAAGAAAGAAATCACCAAACTCTCCAGTATTCAAAGAAGTTTAATGCATTTGACATCACTCAATTCCTTAATAAATACCAATTAAGTAGGGAAACTAATTGTTTAACATGCCCAAATTTGAAAAAAATAATTAAAAATGAAGGCTGAGATATAGTGAGGTAGGCTAGAGACTACAAATACAAAACTATTTGCCCTAAGTAATGGAACATTACCTGTATGTGACATGAAAGCAAATATTTTGTGTTGCCTTAGACTGATTTTCTCAGAACAACCTAACACAACCCAATAATAAAGGTCATATTATTTTTCTAGATTTTTTAAATTAAACACTTGCTGGACATCTAAGGGTTACTAAGGTGATAGAGAACAACATTGAACAAATGATTTCTGACTCCAGGACCCAAATTTAAACAAACACACTAACTTTGATCTTTCTGTATACTCACACACACTCTCTCTCTCATAAAAGCTCTTAGTTAAAAATCACACAGTAAATGTAATCAAGGATTAACAATATCTGGTTTTACTGTTGTTCAATCCAATTGTCCCCATCCCCCCCCCATTACTCACCCCCTGCCCTACCCACTCCTACCTCCCTCATGCAGTCCTTTACCCTTGCTCATTGTCTCTGTTCAGGGGTCCTTCATATATGCGCTTTGAGGGCCCTTCCCTTCTTTCCCTCTTATCCCCCTCCTCCCACCCCCCTGGCTACTATCAGTCTGTTCTTTATTTGTATGTCTCTGGTTATTTTTTTCACTTGTTTGTTTTGTTCTCAGGTTCCACTTATAGGTGTGATCATATGGTATCTGTCTTTCACCATCTAGCTTACTTCACCTAGCATAATGCTCTCCAGTTCCAATCCATCCAATCCATGCTGTCTGCAATCCATGCTGAGTGGTAGGATAAATGATATTCTTAATGAAGTCTAATATCTAAGAGCATCATATAGAACAACTTTCAAAAGGGATAATATTTTGGTAAAGTTACCTCAACTAAACTTTTGGAGTAAGTCTATTGACTTGCGTGTCTAACACCATAATAACACATGATAGATAGATGATAGATAGATAGATAGATAGATAGATAGACTTATTGCTTGATTTAGGGGGAGAAGAATAGAAAACAAATTCATAAGGTCTTGCATGACAAAGTTTTAAAGAATTAAGTCATCTTAATATGAAACTAATTTCAAAATATATTATTTTACTAGAAATTTAAAAAGGTGTATTTCTCTGAACCCTCTTTCTACGCACTGGGCATGTTGTATTTTCAAATACATGCACTTGTCTTCCCCCACAATTAAAAATAAGTGGATATAATTCATGCACCAATATTTCTTTTTATAAGGTTGGTACAATAAGTAAAAATGATATCTGAGTTTAGAAAAGTTAGAACTTTTATAAAGAATGCAAATGACACAAGCATACATCACTGAAACTAATCCGTATTTTAATTTGTTCAAGAAAAATCTAAAAAGATGCCTGAGGGGAAATGCAGTTCATGTCTTCTTTGCTCCCATCATAATTGTGCATTTGTTCTATTGCTGAGTGCATTACCATGATCAAACTACTGTGTGTTTGTTTCTTGCCTATAGCAATGCAGTGGCCCCAACTAATAGGAGACGGAGCAGCATCAGGACTACATTAGGGAAGGAATGTTTTATTTAAGGACTCGGCTGGTAACTCACTACCAGATTTCCCTTTACAATTTGCTCACTCTAATTGTTAAAACATTTTCTGCTATTTCAGAAGAGCAGAGACCACAAGAGCGTACAGAGGAAGCACTACCAGGTTTACACTAAAGGAACACATTTGTTTTGGACCCTACATTCACAGGCATTTTAAATGTCTTGAATGAGTGCTTTCTTCCCTGTCTCTCTATTAGTGGTTCGGAATTGAACCTCAGAGCTTCATTAGGCTTAGAAATGAGTAATTAATGAAGGATCTGTGTTTTGAAACTCTGAGTGAAAGTCGGCAAGATAGAACACAGACAAATGAACCTAGAGGCACACGTACATACCCCGAGAAATGTAGTCTGAACACTTTCTAATCCAAAAATGGAGTTGAGATGATCACACTGTTTTCTCCCAATTTACAGTTTTACTCTAAAGAGTGAGGAGTGTGCCACTGTTAAATCTTGGGATAGCTAAGGAATTTGTGATCGTTAAATAGAAAAATAATTTTTAATCATGTGATTTTTAAGAACCAATTAGGAAAAATTAGAAATGCATTTATCAAATACGAACATGAATAAAATTTGCCATTATACCGCTAAAAAATTTAAATAACTAAATCACTTTTGCAATATTAAAAGATTTCTAGTGGACGTGTACACATTATTCTTTATATCTGAAAATGATTACAAGTGTCATTTTAAGGCCTAGCTAAGTTCTGCAGCTCCCCTGTGAACTCTCTTCATTCAGGACCTCATGTGCTTCTTACCACTCTCTCATGATAGGTGAAAAATGAAAATAAATCAGCACATAGACAAATTAAACATACTTGATCAGTAAAGTACAAATATTAAATTCTGAACTCCTGTTAGTTATCATCCATGTATTCAACATCATCAAAGAATCAAATATTTTTAAAGCTTTTAATTTCACTTGGAGCATAACTTCAACTATTGATAGAGAGAGGTCTGGTCAGATCATTGGGGAGGAGTAGAGAGGGACCATAGAGGGAGGACGCCCAAAGCAATGGTAAACAGTCTAGTATGGGATTGGCTGAAAAGCTGAATGCCTTCAGAGCACATGGAACTGTGGGCCAGAAGATTTACAATAAAAAGACAGCAGAGACTTGTTCTTGGGCTCTCTTCTTCCTCAAGGATGTCTGGATGATCATGCTGCGGCTGCCTGCATTTCCCAAAGGACAGTATTTCACATGGGAAGGAACACTGGGTGCAGCCTAGGACTGGGCTGGCCTGGCAGAGGGTGGTAGGTTTATTCTTCTTTGTGTGTTCTAGAGAGGACAGGCTTGAGGCAGAAACTAGCCATTTTTCTGAAATTGTATAGCTTTTGTATCTTACATTTTAGTTTATAAACTAATCCTATAGAAATAAGATAATTAAAAACTAATGGGGGAATGATAGGAAAACTCAGGTGTTAGAGAGTTTAGCCTTAATTGTTTTAAGTGACTAATGCATGTGAAAAGCTGTTACTCTGAAATTTTGTAGCATTTGAATAAAGACTCCTTTCTTTTGTCACTAAACCTTTACCTCTGGAATTTTGCCTACAGGGTGGTGGCAGGCAGCAGGACCCCACTTGCTGTTAGGTAACAGGATAATAAAGGTCTAAATCAACATCTCTACGACATCGCCATCACTGGGATGCCTTTGAGAAACGCAGAAGTTTTCATGCTAAATCGGTATTACTTTGGGTGGATACTAAGAATGCACCTTCTTAACGTTTTTCTAGATAATTGTTATGAGCTGTAAAATGGGTTTATTGTCTCAAAGTCAGTGGACTCTTCATGTCTTGTATCCTTTACATTACAAATTGCAACTACTACAGAGAAAGAAAAGAACATCTGCCATTTACCTGTGTATTTAATCTCACCTCCTCCTCCAATCCCTTTTTTATTTCTAGGTTCTAGCTTCAATAGTTTTCAATCACTTGAATCAACCCCAGACTTTCTGGTGCAGGATCTTAACACATACTGACCAGCCTTGAGATTCCCTGTCTTTGCTTTTTGAAAACCTAACATCTCATTCTTCCATCATTTATACACATATCAACTCTTCTGACAGGTGTCTCCCTACCATACTTACCTCTGCTCTTGCTTTCTCAGAGCACATATGGTCTAATTCATTAAAGACATGCCGATGTTTGCTTACTGATTCCACTCACTAGATTGTAAACTCAATGAGGCTGATGATGCCAGACAGACTGCTTAGTTTTATAGATCCATAGCCTAACATTGAGTCTGAAATATTAAGAATCCTCAGTGAAATGAAAGCTTTGCCTTTCTAAATAAGAAAGCAAGGGCCCTTATTTATTAGTTAGAATGTCATTGCCCTGGAGTCCAAATTCCCAAGCTCTTCTCTCATGTGACATTTCCCCCTGGCTCAGAATCATTGGGTCTGTGAGGAAGAAGGAAACTTCTTGAAGCATTCTTGCCTGTTATGAAAACGGTGATCTGATTAGTGCATTTGCTTAACATGCTGTTAGGAGGCTGAGGAAACATTTTCTAATTTCTCCTTTCCAATAAAGTAACCTTTTCCTTTGGCAAGATTGCGTTATCATGCATGCAGCAGCCTCTTTCTATTTAACTTTGTTCTGAAGATGTCAGCTTTCCATACTCCTCAGATGCCTTCTCTCAATTCAATTGATCTGAGTAATGGAGAAAAAGGGACTCTTGTGCTATTAAGAATGCTGATATAGAAAACTACACAGTGTTAAATATTGTCTTAAAATCAATGCCATAATATGTTGTTTGTCTTAAATAATTCATACCTTGGGGGAGCAGGAAATCCATATCTTAACTATCTTTCAACTTTGCTGGTTGACCCATGGGTTATGAGATCTCTATAGTAGAGCTGGCAGAATCAGGGACCAACTAAAGGAGGATGTTTCTTATAAGCATTGAGCATTTCTCTTTCCATGCTGAGAGAGACAATCATGCGCTGCCTTAAAAACATGAGATGGAGCCCATGTCTGTAAAAGGCAGTTTTGCATGATTCCTCATAAATTAGAAGAGAGACATACTTGACTCTTTTTAATCAATGAGAAAACTGTTCTTTCAATGACTGTTGTAGTTCTTCGACCAGCAGCACTACAGCCAAGGGTGGTGTGACTTCTGCTATTTTAGTCATAAAATACCTATGCAAACTCCAGATGTTGCCTATGAGTCCAGTGTTAATGAGGCAAGAGAGGATTCATGCCATGCCCATTTTCTACTTTGGTGCTGAAAGGCGAGCTCGTCCATAGTCTAGATCCCACCCACATGCCAATATGCACCTGCAAAAGTCTTCAATTTGGAGGTTTTTAAATCACAAGCAGACACTCTAATTTGGGCTTACATATTAAAAATTCCAGGGCAGGGAAAAATACTCCAAAAACTCAAAGCTCTAATTCCTTAATGAATTATGTACATAGTGTGAGATACACAGACAGACATAACTTGATTTCCTGTTCCAAATACTGGTGAGCATATTGCCATTTGGGCCAAGTCCATTTCAGGGTAGTGTTTCATTTGCACTTGTGAGCAAAATAAAATGTTATCAAGACTTGCTTTAATTGAGGAAACTGAGACTTCCAAAGTATGCGTAAAATATCATTGACAACATTTGAGCTCAAGATGAAGATGGAGTCTACTTTCCACGAGTTAACGCAATAGTCTTTGGAGACATCATGCATGTGAATGAGCAGCCACAGACAGGCCCGTTTCGTGCAGGTTCTGCAAGGGCTCTCCTCTCATTCATAGAGGCATGCCCCCTGCAATGGCCAAGTTTCATTTTAGACTCCCAGTGAACCAGAAACCCAAAGCTAAAGTCATCTAAAGGCACCAGCCTTCTGATGCTTTTCACCTGGAGTCATAAATCTTTTTTTTTAATATCCTTTGGGAAGGAGTGAGTTCTCCTGGAAACTTGGGCCACGTTCACCTGACACTTCTCATGAGTCCCATTTAGGGTTTACATAGAAAAAAAGTCAAATCAAAATAATTTTTTACCAGTTTTAGATTTCATTTAAAAAACACACAGACACATGTGTAATGTCCCAAGTCACTTATTTGAATAGTAATCTGGAAGAAAGAAATGGCATCAGTTTAGATTGATAGGATTAACCTGAGTAACAGGCAAAAGATTCACATTGGTCTCCCTAACCCAAGGTTATCTCTGAAAAGGAGGGCAGAGGAAGTTTCATGGTGGAAGTTAAAAGCATATGTGAACACTTAATAGTCAATCATGTCATTGTGATTCATGTTGATGTAAATACTCTTAAACCTGATATTGTCAGTTCAGATAAACCTAAAAGCAGTTGATGTCATGTTTACTGGCTGCTGTTATCCCAACTGGTTCCAAGGTATCAGATCTTTTAGACAAGTAAAAGCACACAGGCTTGAGGGCTGGGATTTGGTCATGAACCTTCCAACAGAGGGCCCCAAAGGCAAGTATTGTCTAAGAAATGTTCATCTGGATCTACTTCCTAGAAAGGTATTATCATTGCTCTCAGTTTAACTCTCTGCCCACTTCTGTCACAGACTTGTAGAATTGGTAGAGAAAATGTGAAAAGATGGAATTAAATGGCTCTCTATCACCTATATTGCAAAAACTCAGGATAGCTTTAGGGAGGAAGACTTAGTAACTACGTAGAGAAATGAGGGAAACTTCTAGAATTCTAGGAACATTTTATTTCTTGATATTGTAATGAAGTTCAGGATTTGCAGTGCCCAAGAATGTAGGAAAAAAACCCACTAACCTGACTTGGGTGATGGCAGAGCAGAGAAGATGGCCATTCAGAGTTACTTTGCATTACTATGGCAACTTGGCTAGCTTCCTTGTTATGTTAAATAGCTGTGCCTGCTGTGCTCAGGGCCAGGGAGGCAGGCATAACTTTAACCCCTGATATAGCCAGAGTCTTGCTGTTCCTGCACAAGGGCTTGGAGGCAGTTCACTCTGTGTCACAGTGTCTTGCCTGCCCAGACTAATAATGGCAGCCAGAGAAAGACAGGAGATACTGGCAGAATGTAGCCCACTGTGGGAGGAGTCAAAAATGCAGTTGAGCCAGAAGCTCCAGGCTGGGATTTAGACCAGGTATGGCAGTCATTCGCTTTCTTGGCCATGTGAGTTGAAAGGGTGCAGAAGAACCACCACCTGCCCGCCATGAGGTACCACAGAGTTTTGGATTAAGGACTAGAGAACATGTCGACATGGCTGATGGTGCTGGGAACTATGGACTTGTCCCACCAAGCATGGGTTAATGGGAGATGTCTGAGATGCTGAGCTGTGACCAGCAATGCTGAGTTGTGAACTTCTGAATTTTTTTTCCTGAAAGATGGTACCTCTGAGTGGCATATTTCTGAAATTGGCCTGATTTGGCAAAGGGACTGTGTGTTTGTGGGTGTTTTAAAGGGAATGGAACTTAACAGCAGAATTCTACCATTATTCTAAATCTGTATAACTTTCAAATAAATAATTTTTTTCCCTTTCACCAAACTCTGGCTTTGGAGTCATGCTTCTTGGGGATGGGCAATTGGGCCCACATCTGTTTTAGAATTGTACATGCTGGGATTCTATAACAGTACGATTAGTAGTCATATGGGGTGTTTTATTTGGGATAATTTAGCAAGGTGTAAACTGGTGATATGTACTTTCATATGTCTATAACAATCAAAAACGTTTATTAGAAAGATATTGTGAGGTGTCTTAAGGTATATAGATATAGATATGTATACACACACACACACACACACACACATATATACACCCTTATATACACAGACACACACTTGAAAAAGTAACACAAAATAGTGAGCAGGACTGAGTCTGCAGCTTTGATAGGGTCTAGCTGTGGAAGCCCAGAGGGTAGAACATGGATTAGACTGTGATAAAGCAAGAAATAGAAAGCACCCTGTGAAAATAAACTAGCCAGAGCCATGATCCGTATCTAAAACTTAGGAGTTAAGAAAAGGCTCAAAAAGCTGTTACTTCTCTCTGGAGCCACAGCCTCCTTAAAATCCCATACCTAAGGAGAAAAGAAGAAAAGGACAATGTCTCACAGCCAGCACTGGAGTATGTAATATCTCATAGACTAAACCAGCCGTGATCCAAATACCGCCACTGTGCCGGTGTCCTAAGGTACTACTGCAAGATCTGCATCTAGGTTTAAAACTCCATCTCACAGCAGCAGAACATTTCAGACTGGCAGATAAAAACTGAAGAAAGAAAACAAAGTTAACCTTTAAAACAGTCAACCAACCAACCAACAACTCACTCAAAGCAAACATGGATTAAAAGCAAATAAACAAACACATCCACACCTATTCTTCTCTTAATGAAATGTTAGGCAGAGGGAAACGATGGATTGCATACAAATGAGCAAGAATTACACAAGTCTTCTCTTCACCAGAAATAATACATGTCAGAAGATAGAGGACATCCTTTCAGCATGTTTATAGAAAATTATCGTCACAAAAGTATATACTACAAATGGTTAGGTAAGTATTTTTTAAAAGTACACACATATAAAGAAAAATGTTAAAAATCTGGACAAATGTTCAAGAGTTAATAAAGGGTTATGTAAGCAAGAAGTTAGTGAATCTTAATAAAAGACATGCAAAGCAAAAATATATGGGTGTTTAGAAACTTGCAAAATATCTGTTTAAATTAAATACAAAATGTGTATAAACTAGAACCTAAAATTAAAACCAATTTTCACTTAATAAAAGGGTTGAAATAAAGTTTGCAGAAGTCATTAATGAGAAAAGTAGTAGACACAATTTTCATAAATTGTTAACTTGCATAAGAATCTTACTCTGAGAGAATGGATAGACTGAGTAACTTTAAACGTTATTAGAAAAAAAGTATCTCCCTTCAGAAAACCTGTATTTACTAAGCATTAGTCTGGTTCTGGGAGTTTGCTTGGACTTTTGGAGTGCCATCTACCTTCACATTGAACAACCTCATCCCACCTTTTTGATGCTGGGTTTGGAGAAATAGCATTGTCTCTTGGGCCAAGCTAACACTGGGGAAAGGACGACAGCGTGCTGACCAGCCCGTGTTGCCGCGGCTGACCCTGGAGTCAAGTGGCTGTGAAGGCTCGGGTCCTTTTGGACCCGCCTATTTAATTTTACACCAACTTTACAAAAATCAACAGCACTGATAAAAACAACCAAATGACTTAGTAATGAACATACATGAAATTTAAAAACTAATACTTCAACCTCACTATAACATTTGTGTTCTCTGTTATTTCCCATAACTTTTCTACATGCATCTATTTTTATCATTAAAATAATAATACATGCTCTTTTGAATTTTTATACCTGTATTTATATTTTTTCATGTTTCTCATGTCTCATGATGTCATTTTACTGTACACACACTATTTTATAATGATATATGTTACATTTTTTAAAGATTTTTATGACACTAGAAAAATATTTTAAATATTTAAATAATCAACTATGGTCACTTGTCTCTCAAGGTATTTGTTCAGTAATGACTGCATCGTTTTGTAAATGTCTACATGTATTTCCTACAGCTGCTGTAACAAATTAATATATATTGGATTGAGATAGCAGAACTGGCAGAATTATACTGTCTTATAGTTTTAGATGTCGGGGTCTATATGAATCTCACAGACTATAATAAAGTTGATGTTAGAGGTATGTTCCAATTTGGAAAATCTAAGGGATAATGCCCTGTTACCTTATTTTTATTTTTATTTTTTGGCTTTTTCCACTTTCTAGACGTTGTCCACCTTCCCTGGCTCATGGTTTCCTTTCATTTTCAAAAACAGCAATTGCTTTCAAATCTCTTTCACATTTTGCTTTTATACTGACTGTTCTGTCTCCTTCTTCCACTTAAAAACCTTTGTGATCACATTGTGCCTACCCAAATAATCCAGAATAATCTCCGTATTTTAATGACATCAGATGAGTAATCTCCATCTGCAATTTAATTTCTCTTTTCCATGTGTCATAACAGTCATCGAGTTTCAAAATTATCTGTGGATATCTTTTTGAGGCCGTTAATTTGTTTACACCTGTGGGGATTTTATTTGGGTTTGCATTTCATTTAACTGAGTCATTAATTGCACTGTCTAAAAGAAGTTGAGGTTTATAAGTTAACTATATATAATTTATCTGTTTAACACCATTATGAACAGAGGTTAAAAGTTAAGATGGATTCTAAATAAACATTGTTTTTAGAATATAGGTTAGATCTTAAATTATTTCTGAACCTTAGAGAGAGTGACCTTAGAGAATTTCTGAATTCCTGGATCCCTTAACACATTCATAAAACAGAAATTTGTGAGGAGTGACGCATCAGGTATAATCAGATTTGCTCCATTTTTTTTAAAGATTTTATTTATTTATTTTTAGAGAGGGAAAGGAGGGAGATAGAGAGAGAGAGACAGAGAAACGTCAATGTGTGGTTGCTGGGGGTTATGGCCTGCAACCCAGGCATATACCTTGGCTGGGAATCGAACCTGGGACACTTTGGTTCCCAGCCTGCACTCAATCCACTGAGCTATGCCAGCCAGGGCTAGATTTGCTCCATTTTTAAGGTATAAAAATATGGAGGGGAGAGTTGAAATTTTAGCACTAGAAAAATCAACACTAAGAATTTGGAACTTCATCTCTTTTTTACAAAGGGGATGAAACTGAACCTCAGAATCTTAAAGTAACTACTCTGTAGTTACACACCCAATACGTGGACCTGGGAGAGTAGGAGCCAGCGATCAGCTCTTCTGGACTCCAATCCATGACTGCTCTATTTCACTACAGCCTTTGAAAAGAAGTGTTCATGATAATGTATTCACAATGAAAAAAGTGTGATAAAAGTACCAACACATCAACAGGAAAATTTGTTGCAATGAGAAATTGTGAATAACAAACAAGAAAGCACTAAAGTTAATATCAGTACCTCGACAGAGAATCATTCTAGAGTTTTAATAAGATGAAATTACTCTTTGGATGGTTATAAACAGACACATTATGAATGAGTCTATAAAGAAAATATTTATTCCAATCAAGAAAATTTATTACATATTATACCAACTTAAAATGGCACAGATATATATTAGGTAAACAAATATTTGAACATATAACAACCTATTGTATATAAATTTTTAAATTAAATGTTTGAATTAAATCTATCACTGAGCATGTAAGAAATCTATACTTTTCATTTCATTATCAAAGTAAAATTCCTGGCAATTTTTGTACCATGGATATTGAAATAACCATAAAATGCATGAATTTCCTAGTAAGATATCTTCTTCAATTTAATTCAGGTAAAATGACAAACTAACACAACCTAGAAGCCAAGAGTTCTTGATTAAAGTCTTGAGTGACCCAGCTATAACGTGATATGACATGACATTGGAATCAAAAGCTGTAAACTTGAATTTACTAAACATTTAATTTATTTATGGACAACAGGGGAGAAAAAGAACAGTCTGTTGATATTTTTTCCTAACAGAACAATCATCAAAATTATTTAAAAATTCCAAAATGATACTGCCATAACCATCACCACTACAAAAATTAGCTACTACTAAAAGATTGGTTTTGAATGCATTATACAAACCATTAAATATCTCTAAAGGTAATAGCCAACCTGGAGTTCAAGTATAGGATCTTCCATAAAAGTTTACCAAGTGCTTTGGTAGAGTTCAAATATTTATTCTAACCAGTCTGTCTCAGAAATGTTAGCCTTGCAAAAGCCTTTGACTTATAATCTCTTAATTTTTTGCATAAAATTTTTAGTAAATGTTGAAAAATAAAGGAAGTATGTGTTAGTGCAAGAAATATAAGATATTTATCAATATTTATTTGTGAGCACACAACCTAGGCTGGCTATTTCAGGATACTGGTTAAGCAATTACTTTGTGCCAAGCATTTTTGTGGCATGAAACTTGCACAAGTGAGTTAAGAAGCCAACACTGTAAGGTAGAAAAACGTCAAATCACTATATTGTACACCTGAAACTAATATCACAAATATAATGTTGTATGTCAACTATATTTAAATCAAAAAGAAATGAGAAAGAGGAAGAAAAAAAGCCAAGTAGCTGCTTACATGAGGTATAGTGTTCAATATTTAAAGAATGAGACTGGTATTATTTGAAAACACAGATTAAGAATACGCAATATTTGATATACAAGTAAACATTATTTAACAACAAGGCAAAAAAATTCTTGATAATAGGATAACCAAATAATGTATCATAACAACTGGGATAATTTAGGGAGTGAAAAGCCTATCAATATTTAGACCAGGACAATAGACATAAACTGGTTTTGTCCAAAGCAATTCCTAAGAAGTAAAACCATACTAATGAGCAATATCTAACCAGCAATATAAAGGGTTCAGAAGACTTTTCATACAGACCTGGATTTAAGCTCTGGTTGTGCCACTTATTCTGTTTTGATTACGATATAATTTAAGACATTAAAAACCAATGTCATTACATGTCAAATAGAATCCTAATAACACCTTTCTCTCAGGTTTATTGTGAGTTATAAACACAATTAGATATTTAAAACAGCTAGCAAGGCAGCTGCCACGGAGCGCTCAGAAGGGGCAGCTGTATGTGTGCACTGATACTCAGATGTTCCTAAGAAACACACAACAAGCAACAAAAGCAGATGAGGCCAATAGTCTGGATTAGAAGATATTGAGAAATACCTCACCAGCACTATAAAATACCTATCCCATCTGAGTGTTAGAAATTCTGATTTTAAGTGTATATTTATTTCTCCTTTTAGATTTGTCTCTTTTTAAATGCAAATAAGTATGTGAAGAATACATGTGGTATTTAATAGGTTTTTCTCCACATTATATATTATAAATTTGTTACTACACAAAACAATATATTACATTTTGTTTAGAGCTCTATTGTTTTCAGAGCAATTTTGCATATTTTATTACAACTGAATTTCTGCATATTAGCAAGTACTATAGTCACCCCTGCTTTCCAGATGAGAAAACAATAATATATTCAAGCCTAGAGAGTGAGAGGTAGAATTTTACTTGAATGCAGGTTGCAGTTTTTTGACATCTAGAATTTTAATTCGGCAGTATTAGCTAAGAATGTGCTTTCACATTGTAGAGGCTGGAAGAGACAGGCTGTTGTCAGAAAAAGAAAGCCTGAACAGACTACAGCTGGTAACTAGCAATCACTGGCAGATGGCAATAGCAATGGGTAGAAGAAAGAATGAGGAGGGAAGAATACAAGAAGGTGTGATCAGAAAGATGAAAAGAAGATATAATGAACAACTCCTTTGTGCCATTTCAAATACTTTTGGCCCCACCTCTTGTATTAGCCAGTACTGCATTGAACAGTTTCCTAGGAGCCTTGTGCAATGTGAAAGCTCCTTACTTCCTACTCCAAGGTTTCTCTGAAGCCATACCTCAGATGCCCACTGAAACCACCTCCATCTTTACACATGCGCAACTCAGAAGTTCAGGGAAGTTCAAACTAATGAACCCGTCGTTCACACATTTGGGAAGAAATCATTTATTTCTTTCAGTGCAAAGGTCTGAGAAGAATTTCATAAATCTCCTCCAATGGTGACAATGATTGAGCACAGTTTGGCATTTCCTCTTTCTCTGTTTGACTTCCTTTGTCCTCCACTCTTGTTTTAAAAGATGGGGGCTCAGTAAAGTCCAGCAAAAAAATATAGTCTCTGCTTTGTCAGGAAATTGTTTATATAGGAAGAAATTAGAGAACGAGTAATAGGAACCAGAAAGAAACAAACGAAAACACGGAATGGGTCTCATGGGTATCGGTCAAGTAAAAGAGAGTTTTGTTGACCTAGAGGCCATCGAAACCCATCTTTGATGAAATAGATTTTTGCAGCTGGGATGTAACAACTATCTAGCATTGTCACTTAAAGGGTCATCTACAGACCAATAACATGATTAATACCCAGGAGCTTATTAGAAATAGGAATCTTTACGTCTCATCAGATGTACTAAACCAGGACTGGTATTTTATCAAACCTCAAATCATTTGTGCCATAGTTAAGTTTAATAACCATTACCCTGCAGTAGATGAAGTGGAGATGGCTTAACAAGGCATTGACAATAGAGTCAGAAGGCTCAAGAAAAAAAAAAGGATTCCCTTGGGAGGAAACAGAGAAAAGTCTCTTTGCCAAAGCACTGAGAAATGCATGGTGAGGACTAATTATCTTCAAAAGGGGGGTTAATTGTCATCTTAAAAGGCTCAAGAGAGGCACTCTTCTTCAGGTCAAACATAAACATAGGCATATACCTGGAGTGGAATAGCAGGCAGTAGACTCTGGAATGGCAGAGACCAAGTGGCAGCACTGGATGTCCAAGGGCAAGATGGACTAATGACCATAATGGATCACAAGACCAAATGGTAATTGGGTCACTATAATCTACGAAGATGTGTGAAGATGATTAACAGAACCTGGTGTTTCCAAGTATGAGAGAGATAGACGGTTCAATAGGTTGTTACTTGACTTGAATAGGGAAAAAGAAATGAGAATTCGTGAGTAGAAAGTTGGCATATGACGTCAGTGATCATGGTGAAAAATAGCAACCCCTCAACCAATTTGTAAGTGTAGGGGTCTTTGCTGACCAAGCCCACTGGCCTATGGGGAAGTTAACTTGCTGGAGGAAAACCCTTACAATGTATTGGGTGAAAGTAAAACACCCAAGGTCTGAACACTGTTGAACATGGTGCTTGGCACTGATACCAAGGGACTAAAAGTGCCATTGTGGTTTTCCACATAGAGCACGGGTTTAAGGAGTGCAGGTTATAAGTGGGGTCTGGCTCAATCCCACTATACAGTAGCTCTAATGCATTTGTGAACTAACCATGCGGCTATTTTCTATACCTAAGTATATAATTGATATAGCTATCCTTAGTAACTCGGAAAAAAATCACATTGATTTTGGCAGAAAGGACCAAGTGAAGAGCACTAAAACTGACTCCTCTAGCCCCTTGATATGACAGTCAATTAGAAACCATATTGTCTTCCAGGGGGAACTATGAGATTATCATCACCATCTAAATTGTGTAAAACATAGAGGTTTAGATGTCTATCAAATTCCTATTCTAACCCCAAAAGTGTGCAGGCCAGTGGCGCTGAGGTGAATTCACAACCCTTTCCAATGCGTTTCATCAACCAATGGGAGATGAATTTGATTTTAAAAATAATGGTCCTATTGCTTTTATCCCACAAGTAGAGAGTTTTGAGAAGTATAACACGGCACTCTGGAGAGACAATGAGAGAGAGAGAAAGATAACAGCTTTAATAAATGAAATAGCACATTTATAAATAACAAGCTACCTGCCTAAAAATGTGATAAGTGCAAAATGCACATACTAAGCCACAGAAAGAGAGAAACCAGGCCTTGATTAGAAAGTAGCAGCCAGCCTCACAGCGCCTCAGACATGCTTCGCCATCTGGGCCGAGAGTGCTAGCTCTGTAGGTTTCCTCCTCTGAGTTACGGAGGCACCAAGCAGCCCCCGTTAGGTATTCGCCCTCTGTAGAAGTGTGCGTCCCACCTCTGGGGAATCTGCCCTCAGTGCTTCCAGGTTGTAGTATCTTCATCTTCTTCTCTTCCAGCCCACCATCCATTGCCCTAGGGAAGGGGACTCAGGGACGGGGAGGTGTGTTGCTGCCTGCAAGTACTGTCTCTGGACTATCTCAATGTTCCATTTCTCTTTACTTTTTCAGGTCCCCAACATTTTTTCATGAAGCCTTTATCTTAATTTCTGTCTGTTGAAACACAGCATCATTTCTGGTTTCTGGGTTGGACTCTAACTCACACAATCAATATAATTTATCTCTGTCTGAGATTGTGGTAATGTTGCTTCCCGTGGTTTTCAAGCCACTGGTCTCCCCCCTTTTCCGTCAAGTCTGCACACAGCTGCCGCTCAAAACTTGGAAATGCACTTCTGTCCAAATTACTCAAAGGCTTAAATGCCCTCAGTGCATCATTAAGGGCATGTCATTTCTCTTTGCCTTCTTTTTATTAATAAATTCTCTAACATAGGCTTAGCATTCTTTCTGTGAAGGGCCAGATAGTAAATATTTCATGCTTTGAGGGCCATATGCTTTCTGTCTTAACTATTTCACTCTGCCTTTATAAAAAGAAAGCAACCATAGATAATATTAATGGAATAGATGTGGCTATAATCCAAGAAATATAAAAACTGGTGGTGGTCTGAATTTGGCCAGTGCAGTCCAGTTTTCTGACCTCTGGTCTAACGCAAGTTTGCAATAGTTTTATTTCCTTTAACATGCTATGTTACTTCATGCTTCTGGTTTTACTCACATATTTTGTCCTCTAAATAAATATCTTCATGGTTTGTTTGGCTGGTGAATGTCTAGTCAACCTTTAAAACATTATCAGAGACCCAGTGAAAGTGTTACCTCGGAAGTGAAACCTTGTCTGTCATACATCTCATCAAGGGGCCTTCATCAATACGCTCTGCTTTCTCCCATCTTACCTTGTAATTACCTTTCTCTTACAATTTATTGGCCGTCTGCATATTGTTTTTCTCTATAGGAAGGTAATTTCCTTTAGCAAAAGGAGATTTCATCTTTTAATTGCAGATTTTATCATGTTTCTTGAAACCGTTTTGTTTGTTGCAGGACTGAATGTATGAATGCATAAATGAAATATGTGCTATGCTTTTTTAGAAGTTTGGCCTTTCTGGTACCCGTTGTTTGGAGGAAAAATTGCTTTCACTAGAGACTCAGGAAAAATATATATATTTTTCTGATGGTTACTTATTATCTTGCTAGATAATTTTTACTAAAATGTGAAGCTATAGGATGTCTCATTAAGAGAGACAACCAGATTTACAGCTAAGATTATGAGAAAAGAAATAATAGAACAAATCTGAGAGCATTCCCTTATTTTATATAGACTTAACACTTTCAAAATACCTAATTAAAACAAAAGACTCTGAAAACCAATTCAATCCATAGGATAACATTATCTTCATTACATTAACATCCCAAGGTAAGCCTACCTTCTTTAAAAAAAAATCTGGTAATAGGAGATTTTTATCATCTTTTACAGCTTCTTCTGCCTCTGTTATCACTAATAATAATATAAAAAAATCTAGAACTAAAATCACCTTATAACATTAGCAGAGTTTCTAATTTCAGATCTTGCATTTTTCAGGTGGGAAATATCTCATATTTTGGGGGGTCTTTTCTCTATTTAATGTATCAGCCTAATGCATCATCCTGGTGCTTTTCACTGCAGCTAGTCATAGTTGTCAATAGCTTCAAAAATCCACAGGAAAAGTTAAACTTATCAAGGAAAAACTAAAAAGGTAACCAAAAACTCTGTGAAAATATTCAGGTTTGTTGCAGGTAATACCTCTTATGAAAACAGATTTCAGAATTGAAAAAAAACAAAACACCACTGAATGACTAGTCTGAACATTGCATAGTGAACCCAAAAGCCCCAGATGTTTCCAAGTTTATGTCTGAAAATATGGAAAGATGAATGATTTATATATTTTCATTTTTATGACTGGGAGAGTGAAGTGAATTGTTCTGTAAGTAACAAGTCCTGAGATGTTGGAACATATGTTGAAAAGCTCAGTGACTTGGATGCCAAAATTGGCTACTTTGCTCTGTCTTCACAGCTAAACATATTTTATTTCTAGTTCATAGATTTCTGCTGCTTTAATATAACTTTTATTACTTTATGGAGAAAATAAAGAGGTGACAAAAAACTCTGACCACATTAAATATTAAGAAGAAATTTATGAATTGTTCTTATTTGAAAAGATTGAGTATACAGATAAAAAAAATTAATAATATATGATTTTGAAATAAGCTTTCAGAAATCCATTTAAACTATTATAAGGAATATTAAATACAATGCAATGGCATCCTTCATGTTTTCCTAGTTTCTTCATCTATATTCTACAATCTAAAATATGAATGCGCATCCTTGAGCTCACGCTCCTGACACCTGCTATGTTAGGGTATTTTAAAATATATTCACTGTGGACTGATCATATTATTGACTAATAAATATTGTTGCAATTTATAATCACGAAAATAGTTATATTATGTTTAATGATATTCAAAGGTGTTTAGATTAACACACTGATTGAACCTCAGAATTACTCTCGCTACGTTCCTGCCCTTTTGCCTCATGTCCATGGTACCACAAAACAGGCCAGCTGCTCACAGCACCACTACAGTTCTTTCAAACAGACCTGAAAATATATCCCTTCTAAAGCAGTCTTTGGTATGAGTGATAACCCTAACATTCAAGTTGGTATTCGCAGAAGAAAACTCATGAGCAAACATATACTAATTGCCCAGTATGGGCAACCCAGTATGGTTGACGTCATAGACATGTAATGTTCTCAGCAGGGGATACAGGAAACTGCAGAAGTTTTCCAGGATTCTATCTTCAGTCTCTCTCTGCTATACACTATTCCTAATTTTATATACAGTGTATTAAAGTCCCACCTGTGCTAGTCAGAGTCCAATTAGGAGATATAAATCATATCAATTATTTCAACAGAGAGAAATTAAGGAATTTGCTGACTAGATATAAAGTTAACTAGGTAACTGAAACAGTAAAATGAAAGAATTAAGGTATCACTGAACTAGCAATTTCAGGAGCAGCTCTCTACCTGGACCTAAAATCCCAAATGCCTCAAAAACGGGAAATTTCTTAGCAATCTTCCACTCACTTTGTAATAGTTTTAATCTTTCTGGAAGGTAGCTCATCCAGAGAACTGGACACCTTTAAATAGGCACATATATCAAATCTATCCAGCTTTTTTCTAGTCGATGCAGCAGAAGCACTAGCCTACTATGATCAATTGCATTCTGGAAATGGAAGCTTCTGACAATATATTTGTCTAAATTGACAATGTTACCTATATACTTAGGATAAATCAGCTACAATTATTTTGATAGCCTTGATGGTACTTATCAAGTGAAAGTATACTTTTAGGTAGTTTTGAGTACTCATACCTAGATATAGATACAGATGTAGATGTACAGATAATATGTAGAGATAGAGATAGAGAGAGAAAGATAGATAGATATATATAGCTAAGTATTTTTTAGAAATGTATATTTTCCACAGCAGATATTTGGTAGAATAGATAGGTCTGTGTATGAAATCTAAATGTAGACACATGACAGCTGATAGATAGGTAACAGGGGGTGAGTGGCCAGAGGGGAAATAAAGGTAGGGCCCTCACCATTGTAATTTAACAAATAACTTAATACAGGGGGCTAAAAGCAAAAGCTCACCCTCTGACCCACCAATCTTGAGCCTGGTCCACTTTTACCCATCAATCATTATGTAACTTCTTCACCCCGGCCCCCCAGCCCACCAGCTACATAAGTCCTCAGAACAAAACACTCTTGGCTTTGTGGTTCTCTTGCCACATGGGGAACCGCTGGCCAGTGGGCCTCTGGCCTGGGGCCCCATGGCCACCTCTGTCCTGGCCACCCTCTTTCTAGCCACCCAGGCTCTGGCCACTGTTATTCTAGCCACACTTGCTTTTGCTCTCCCATTAGAACTTAGCACTAAAGAAACTTTTCTTGCATGCTGGTAGCCTTGCTGACCTGTAATTCTTTAATACGTTGGCAAGGAGAACAGAGTTTCTGGGATTTTCTCCCATAACAGATAGATCTCACATATATTTATGTATTAAATAAAAAATTTATAATAGTAAAATATGTATAAGTATTTTAAGCTATTTCCATATAATGTTCTTTAAAACTGGTCCCGAGTATTACTTTGCAATAACAGACAATACTTTTTATAAGACATAGAACTGTGACAATTCCAAATGTATTATCACATATAAAAACCCATTAAGCACTAGAACTTGCCTCAAGAATATCAAACATTGGGAATTATGTAAAATTGTTGATTCATTTGTCAGATGATAAGATTATACTGAGAAAAGTGGATTGTTTGTTTGTTTGTTTATTTATTTATTGAACTCTGGAACCCTCTTAATTATGTCTCTCAGCATGCAATAGCCACACTCACCAAAACAGTTTGATATTTACATACTAAACACATTTCTGGTCACATCCATTTACATTAACTCCCTGTGAGTGCTCTGTTCTATAATTACTTTTTGTTCTCTGAAAAACATATCTAACTGACAAAGTCTATTCCTCTAGTTAGATACCTCAAATGTATCAAAAACGCAGCAATTTCAAACTCTCTCCTGCAGTTTTATCCACTTAAAATACCCCATTTTTCAAAGATAAAGGCAAAACCCCTCAGCATGTCACACGATGCCTCCATTAGTGCTCCCTTCTTCACCTCGTGACTCATTGCCCATTCTTTTGTGATACCTACACTGACATTCCGAATTTGAAGTGTGGCTTTCCCACGGCGGCTTCCAGGGCTCTGCATTTTCCAGTTCATCTTCCTGGGTCTTCACGGTGTCCACCCACACACCATTTCCCTAGTTTATCATGTTTCCCCAGTGAAGTTTTTTATGTCTTCGAAGGTCAGGACACGTCTTTTAATGTGCTTACTTGACACAGCCAGGTACATATTACACTTTGTCAGTTTTTTTAAACTTTAAATCAGCATCTGTTTCTTCCATTAGGCTGAGCCTTTGTTTTGTGAAAGCAGGTACATCTACTTTTGGTTTTCTTACGAGTATTATTATGTTATACTATTACTTTAAAAAGTTCCTGGTGCATTATTGGCTCTCCACGCATTTGTTGAAGTGCAAAGGGAAGGAGGGAGGGAGGAAGAAACAGATTAATGGATTATCAGGTAAATGTTTACTGGAAACATTTTTACTGGAATTTTTATTGGAAAACATCTCAGATTTTGAATCTAATTTAAAAAATTTCAAACGCTGCACCCACCAGAAGAAACTGTAACCTGAAACACTCTCTCATATTTTAATAACTATTATAAAGAGCACTGTTCTAATGAACATTCAATGGAAGGGTGCATGGACATCATGAATTTCAATCTATATTCTATGCAGATATTCTAAAAGAAATAAATTCCCTCCCTCCCTAAACAAAATAAATAACTAAATTTACAGTGTTTTTAAAAAATGTTTCACAATGTCCAGATATTTGGCATTTGTAACAAAAGTTTTTGACATCATAGTTTTATCATCAAATTTTATAACATGTTGATAAACCTTTAGAAATTTTAGAAATGTGACTCATTTTCCATAAATTTAAGTCTCATTTTTAAAACCCCAATAAGGCAATGAACTGTTTCAAGGTAAATTATATAAATCTACTTACCTGAAACATCTTGAAATGTGTGTAATTAAAGAAAAATGATATAGTATTTAACACTCACAGTATGCTCACATATTGTTATAGATAGAATTTTTGGGTACCTGTATGACTTATATGTTGAAATGTAATTCCCGATGATGGTATTTGTAACTGGGGCCTGTCAGAGGTGTTTAGGTCATGAGGGTAGAACCCTCACGAATGGGATTAGTTCCCTTATAAAAGAGTCCCCAGGGAGTGCCCATCACCTCCTCCTGGGAGCCTACAGCAAGAAGATGTCAGTGTATAAACCAGGCAGCCAGCCCCCACCATACACTGAATCTACAGGCACCTTTGTCTTCAACTTCTCAATGAAATTCCATTGTTTATAGGCCACTCAGTCTATGGTGTTCTGTTATAACACAATACCACATATTTCTTCAAGGTATATAAATAAATTTAGCTATTCACCCTCAGTTTGCAGATACATAGATCTGCCTCTACAGAGTCATACCACTACATTTTCTGTAAACAAACCTCACATCAATAGGGACAGTACCTATATATTGACCATAGATCCTTTTGTCTGATGAGTAAATTTTGTCTTTTATAACTCTCCTCTCATATATATATATATATATATATATATATATATATATATTCTCCTTTAAAGATGTTATTGATAACATAAACACTTATTAATTAAAAATTTTTAATGAAATGAGATAATTTATCTTATAGGTAAGTTG
The DNA here is from genome assembly GCF_019186645.2 of Phyllostomus hastatus. Classification (NCBI taxonomy): domain Eukaryota; kingdom Metazoa; phylum Chordata; class Mammalia; order Chiroptera; family Phyllostomidae; genus Phyllostomus; species Phyllostomus hastatus. Next base: position 57,602,754 of record NW_025334033.1, on the reverse strand, counting down.
CAGCTCTAAGATAAGACATATGTAAAATATATAAATTTTTCTTTATAAAATAGGTTATCTATACTGTCATGAAAACCATGATCCACTATGCTATAAAAATCCTTTTTGATTATACAACAGAAATTTTTACAAGTTTTTAAAGATTTGATATAGCAAGTTACTTATCTAAAAAGAACAATTATAAAGTCAATATGCAAACACTAAAATATGCTTTACAAAATTATTCAATTTTACTTTCACATTTAATCTGATTAACCTCACTAGATTTTCTGTTTTTGAATTCATTGTCTTATATCAGTAGAATGTTATCTTCTAAAATAATCATGGTCAATCAACAAGACAGCAACGCTTTCAGAAATTGTTGCCATCCATGAACGGCAAAGGGAACTGTCAAGCATCCTATGTGGACTTTTTCCTTTCCCTTAAAGACCGGTGATAATTAATCACAGATTGAATTATGTAAAGATGTGGTATATGTAGGTACTAAGAGCCTGTTATTAGCCACTGCCCTATTATTAAATTCAAAGTTATAATAGTACTTGTAGAATGACTAGATCTGTAAGTGACAGGTAAACAGCTTCCCATAGACCTTCCCATGAGTTTCCCTCTTCCACTTGGTAGCTGAAAGAGCCTGCTTCCTCAGATGGACTTGTTAGTGTCTCCTTGTATTTTCCTCCTGCTCCTCTTCTAGGCCTTCACTTCTACAGATCTTTTCATAATTGTGCAAGATCTAATTTGTACACTAAGTTCCTTATCAATAATTTCATTGTGACTTATACACACAGTGACACATTTAATGGTCATTACATAAATATTTGATGACTAAGTGAATGGTGATTTCACTGGAAGAGAGAATTTACTAAGTGATTGGGAAATTCTACCTTCCAAATATTAAGTAATTCCTTTTCACTGGTGGAATTAATTTCAGCAATAAGCAGTGAAGCTACTTCACTAAACTTAGAGATCCTTATGATGATTAGAATTCAGATCAATTATTTTTTGAAGTTAGAAAAGAAACAAGAAAAAGGGGCATAGGGATAGAACATTTATATCTTCAGTTGATAATTCAGATTAATCAAGTACGCAATGTACACATTACCTGCCTAACTGAAGCATAGATAAGTACATCCATAGAAAAAATGACTGTGTTTTTGCAAGTAAATTGGACTATATTGAACTTTCTTGCTAAACAAAAGGAACACATTTCTAGATAAGCATCCAAAAAGCATTAAGTAATTTGTGGTTAATTTTACACCCTGCAATGCAAAATTAAGCCTTGAAAATCATTAGTGTTTAGGTTCTGTAGTTATGCAGAATGATTTAAAGTACCATTTGTTTTATTGAACTTTACAATAAAGAAATGTAAAGGAATAAGTATAAATTATAATATCTTGCCTCAAGTAGCTATGGTGTTTAACCATATAAAGGAAAAAAAATAAGAGGTGGATTTTAGGGTTTAGTGTGTGCGTGTGTGTGTGTGTGTGTGTGTCACTAAATGAAACAAAAAAGTAAAAAAAGTAAAAACTAATATTTTCAAGCAAAGTTATAACACGTTTTTATATGTTAATTGTTAATGCTGCCCTCGTTATTCATTTTCAAGGTGCTTAATAAATTATAATAGAAGCATAAGTATATTTTCATTCAAGATAGTATTTATTCTGCAATTTGAATTGAATTGTCAACTTTTTGTACGACTTCATTCTCACCTCAATAATGTTACTTCTTTTTTTTCAGAAGCAAAAAAAATATGACATGATCATATAGTAAAGAATTGCCTTTCATTTAAATAGCTTAGAATTTGAGACTGCACACGGGAAAGATTCAAATATGTCTACTTACATGTTACATATTTACAGGTGATTCTGATATGAACCCAGCATTTCAAACTTCTTTTCTTTGTGTTTACTGTATAGAGCTTTACAGATATGCCAGGTCTAGATAACTTTTTGTCTCATAAGTACTCTATGGGAAAAGATTATTTTAGAGTTAAACAATATTTAATAATAACATTTTTATACTAAGTAAATTGTGGAAAATCCCGACTCTGGTATGTATGAGCTGGTTGACCCTAAACTGACTTCCATGTCTGAGATGTTTCCATATATATAAAAAGAGAAAGGCTATCCACCAAGTCTACCTTACAAAATACTCCTGATGTTCAGTGGATTTAATGAATGTACAAATGTGCTTTGTAAACCCTAATTCAGTGCATGGTTAGGAAAAGAAAAACAAAATGATATAAATTATGTTAAGTATGTATTTTAAATTACCTTTATTTTTAATCATAGCTAAAAAAATACTTTTATGCCAACATCTAGGCTGGTATTTCACTGACCAATGGGTTGTCATACCTCAGCTGACACATAAGATAGACCTTCAATAAAAAGAAAACATTAGTCACAAACATGAATAGGTATGGAGATAATTAACATAAAGAACCATTGAAAAATAAAGAAATTTGCAAACAAAGGAAAATTCAAATGGCTACATAAGGAAAACATATTCATGTTAATGTTTAAGGGTAATAAAAATAAAAGCATAAAATCATTTAAAATAATAGACATATATATTTTGATGATAGTTTAGTGGTTTTTAACAAAACTAAAAACTCTTACCATATAATCCATCAATTGTATTACTTAGTATTTACCCAAAGGAGCTGAATGTGTGTTCATACAAAAACCCACACAGAGATGTTTGTAGCAGCTTTATCAATATTTGTCAAAATATGAAAGCAATCAAGCTGCCCTTCATTAGATGTATGGATAAATAAAATATGGTATATCTGACAATGGAATATTTAGTAGTAAAAGAAAGGAGCTATCAAGCCATGAAAAGATAAGGGAGAACCTTAAACACATACTATTTAGTGAAAGAAGCCAGCCTGGAAGGCAACATACTGCAGGATTCCAGCTACATCACTTTTTGGAAAAGGCAAAACTATGAAAACAGTGAAAAGGTCAGTGGTGCAGGGGCTGGGGGAGTGAGGAGACAGGTGGAACACTGAGGATTTTTAGGGCAATGAAAATCCTAGGCATGGTACTAAAATAAGAAGACATACCACTCATTTACATTTGTCCAAACCCACAGAGTATACAATCCAAGCGAGAACCCTAACGTCAACTGTAGACCTTGGATGATTGTGATGGGTGAATACAAGTTCATCAATTGAAATAAATATACCATTCTCATGGGGGATATCGATAAGAGGGGAGGCTATGCATTTGTGTGAGCATGGTATATATGAAAATCTCTGTATCTTCCTTTTCATTTTACTATGAACCAAAAACTGCTAAAAAAAAAAACCCTAAAAAGATGATAGACATTGGCATTTGTTAAAACTGAACTGCTGAAATTAAGATGAATGAGAATGCCAGCCAGGGGCTAAGAAACATCACACAACAAAGTATTCATATACCAACACTACAGAATTTCTGTAGTACTTGGGCATTACCAAGGATCTCCTCCATGAGGACCTTGGCATCAATGGGGGGAGAAGTCTTAGGATAAAAGTGTTGGGGAAAGGAGCCCTCTAGATAGTCTTCACGGAGAAGTTGAAAATTGTGGCATAAGCTAATTTTTTTTTAAATTAAAAACTTTTAGCAGGCAATCTGGAAATATTACTAATAATATATATTTGAAAAATTTTATAATATCTGTCCAGTGGAACATATAGACTCTATAATGGCTCAGGTTAATTAATTGTACAGAATAAAGAAATACTAAGAATGTATTTGTTAATTGAAACTTCGACTTTTAGAACTTGGGACATGTAGTATAGTCTCCTATAGAGAGGCATCCCTATTTATTTATTATCAGCATTCCAGGAAGTGTAAATGCAAATTATCCTTCCTTAGAAAGTGAGAAAAACAACAACTTTAAAAGCTATATTATTAATATTAATTCTCACATTTGCATTTTAAATTTAAAGGCTATGCTGTGATAGCAAAGTTCTTATAGTACTATTGGGAATTTACTATGGAAGAAGAAAAAGAGAAAGAAAAATTAAGTTTGACCTTGAGATTACTTTTAATTTTCAAAATAAAAAATATACTTATAAAATTATCCTAAAGCTTTTCTAGCTCTCAGATGTTGAAGATATAATTTCTGTGATTTATTCATCAGCAAATTTGGAACAGATTTCTACTCTTAAAGATTTAGTGTTAAGTAAAGATTGATGTCTTAAAGCTGTGGGTACTGTTTTGCATATTATATGTGTCAATATCAGAAAATGAAGTAAGCGGAAAATGCCAGTTTCTAGCCAGGAAATTAAAATAAAGGAAGAAAAAAAAAAAAACACCAGCACAGAGGCCCTTAAATCAGCACCATCGGGAATGGGACAGACCACTTTTTCTTTTTCCCATGGTTTTGCTGTGCAGATGAACTCCGCCGAGTTGCATTTGTGTCATGAGGTTTCACTTAAATCAGGAAAGACATGAACTTGGAACACAAATCAAAAAACGGGGCTCAGTTTAACAACTAGAGCATGAACAAATGAGAGAGTTTCTGGCCTAGCTTTCATTGGATTCATCACTTTGTTATAAGTTCTCTTTACCTGGAGGGGTCATGTTTAACCTTCTGAAAGCTTTTAAACTAGAGTCTTTAAAAAGTGACAAAGAAATTGCATTCCAATCAAGATGAAACAAATGTATTTCTCCAGATCCATTTCTCCATTTAACATAATTGATCATAACCTCTTGTCAAAATTTCAAAATCAGGGTTATTGAGAAATTTTAGCAATGTCTTCCAAAGTAGCTGCCCTTACCCCATCAGAAATACCTGTGTGAGTATATGCCATCTTCACTTCTGCAGTATACAGTTTTTACAAAAGACCAACCAGCTACAGCTTCTCTTCTGGGAGGGGGACTTTAGAATTCTTAAAACGTATGGTGGTCACAAGACCTTTCCAGATTTTCAAACAGTAACCCCAGTTTATTACAACAGTTAAAAGTCCCATCTGTCACTTAAAATGGAAGGAATTTCAATGTCCTGCCATAGAGGGAAGAGAATTCATTACATACAAAAACATACCCAAATTATCTTACGTTTAATAAGAAGTCAGTTTTGAAGTTTCATGTGTGCAGTTTTCACAGCTTGGCCACAGGTTTCTTCACTCTTTTATTCTTGGTTTGCTTTCTTTTCACTGTTTTCACACCCATCTCCCTTTTTCTTTAGTTCACCATTACACTTTCCCTTATATTCTCAGTATTTTTTCTTGTTTTGAGGTTCTACCTTAATTTCTTTTTTTTCCACACTCTGTATATCCTACCTTTGGGAAACACCAAAATGTAGTGTTTGGAGATGGAAAACACTTTTTTAAAATCCTGTTTACATGGGAATATTTTTATTTTTCTATCTCCTTGTTCTTTAATATTTTCCTTCTTATTTTACTATGTCACACAATTTCAAATACATAGGGTAAAAGCAAGATATGCATTAAGCAATTATATACATAAAAGCTTCCCCCTAGCAGAACCCTTTGAGGGAGGAGAGAATCAATTTGAAAGGAAAAGTGGGAGTGCATGCAGTAATTCTTTTCCAATAAAAGTCTCTCATATTGTTTTTTAAAATGATCTCTTCTGGGTTAGATTACCAATAAATCTTATGCGTAAAATAATTGTTAAACATGCAAAGTTGCATATATTATATTTAAAAACTACCACTGGCTTTAATGGTTTTAGCTTATGAAAATAACAAAAGATTTTATTTTTAGTTAGAGTAGTATTTACTCACTATTCCAACATTTGCAATGCACTAGAAAGCTTTATAGGAGATCAAACAAAATATCTGCATTTATGACGAGTGTCTGTTTCAGCAAATCAGTCTTTGCCTAGTAAGAAATTACACTAGCAAGTTGGAGGTGCTATAAAAAATACCATAGGCTTGGTGACTTGTGAACAGTAGAAAATTCCTGTTCATACTCTAGAGACCAGGGACAAAGATGAAGGTGTCAACATGATCAGGTTCTGGTGAAGGCCCTCCTCCCAGTCACAGATATTGCCATCACTTCTTGCTGTGCACTGACTGACGTGGTGGAAGGGGCTAGAGGACAATGTGGGGTCTCGTTTACAAGAGCCCTAATCCAGTCTGTGAGGATCCTCTCTCATAACTAAATCCCTTCCAAAAGCCCCATTTCCTAATACCATCACATTGAGCCCTGAAATGACAACACATGAATTTGGAACAACATGAATATTGAGACCACAACATTTAACCCCTACACCTCCACAACCCATGCCCTTCTCATATGTCATCAACTCAAAAGTCAAAGTTCAATATCTCATCTAAATATCATCTAAATTAGACGGGGGTAAGACTCAAGGTGTCAACTTCTAAAATCAAACATGCCATGTGCTTCTAACATATAATGGTGGGGCAGGCATAGAATAGACTTTTCCATTCCAAAAGGAAAAACTAAAATAAAAATGAGTGACAGGCTCTGAGCAAGTCCAACACCTTACAGCCCACTGGAATCGGGAGCCCTGTGTTCTGGACATACTAGGGCAGGGATCCCACTTTCTGTATGCACTGAAGTGGGGATCCCCCTTTCAGAACACACAGGGAGGGCTCCTGGCCCCTGTAGTTTTGCTGGGTGCACCCAACTCTGAAATTCTCATGGGGTGGAATGATAGGCCTGTGGCTCCCTCTGGACTGGCAGCTCACATCAGTGGCTCTACCTACTTGTGTCCTTAGGAGTGAACTTACTCCGTGGTTGTAATGGTCATTGCCCTACTGGGAACTGTCTGTGGTCACTCCACCCTGAAGTGGCCCTCTGCCTGGGTCTGGCACTCCACAGTTCTGGGCAGCTCCACCCTTAGAATTCTAAGTGGAGGTGTGGAAGAAACATCTATACCTGTGATGTGTAACTGTTTCAGTAAATTAGTCTTTCCCAGTAGGAAATATATGCAGCACAGTCCTTTATCGTAAGGTATTTAAACAGTTGAGAAAAATTTCAAAGTGAAAGCCATTTAAAGCATAATTTATATATAACTTCAGTATAACAGTGGAATTGTTCTAATATTATGCATAATTAATATTCCCAAGAATTGACCAGAAAAAATGATTGCTGTTGAAATTTAAGAGTGCAAGAAGCTTGGTCTGAGGGCATTTGAAAGCAGGTGGGGTATGGGCTCCATGACAAAGGACAGGTTGGATTTGGACAGAAGCTAAGTGTCCAGAGGGAACAAAGATCAGCCATAGTAAAAATTTTCACCAGCAACTTAATTGCCTGAGATAGAATTAATAGAGTTGACTTGAAGACAAAGGTGATTATAATTTTAAAAATATTAGCTAAAGTTACATTTTGTTGGTTGCACACTTATAAAATGAAAAATATTTTGTACTTTTTCTGTGACTTCTGTGCATCCATTTTAGTATTCCTTGAATTTGAGATTTAATAGTGAAGTAAGAGTCAGGGCTCGTGTGGCTGAGTTGGTGGGGCATTGTCCCACAAACTGAAAGATCCTGAGTTCGATTCCCAGTTCGGACACATGCCTGGGTTGCAGGTTCAGCCCTGGGCAGGATGCATAGAAAGGCAACCAATTGATGTTTGTCTCTAATATCAATATTTCTCTCCCTCATCAATATTTCTCCCCCTCTCTTTCTCCTTCCTGAGAAAGATCCTGAGTTCGATTCCCAGTTCGGACACATGCCTGGGTTGCAGGTTCAGCCCTGGGCAGGATGCATAGAAAGGCAACCAATTGATGTTTGTCTCTAATATCAATATTTCTCTCCCTCATCAATATTTCTCCCCCTCTCTTTCTCCTTCTCTGCCCCTGTTGAAGGAAGGCATGAAAATGAAATACAAGCATGTGAACAGAAGAGAATAACAACTTTATTTAGTGGCAGATATTATAATATCTACATAAAATATTAGTCTAATGTAAAATTATAATAATTCAAATATTTTTAAAAATTTTATTTTAATCATTGTTCAAGTAGTTTTCTCCCTTTTACTACCATTCCAGATCACCCACCCATCCCTCCCCACTTTCCTCCCATTACCACCCTCCCCTTAGTTTTTGTCCATGTGTCCATTTAAATAAAATTTTACAAGCATGTTTAGCTCATGCTTCACATAGAACTACTGAGCCTCCATGTATCAGTAATTACTCTTAGAAAATATGAAATAAAAGAAAATGATTTTCAATAGCAACAAGAGCATATTACTAGAAGCACCTATAATAAAACTATGCAAATTATTGGCAAAAATATTTATAGAACAATGGGAGGACCCAAAAAGAGCTGTGAATGAAAAAGAAATGTATCATGTTGTAAAGCTGACATTTCTATGAAAATTAATCTATACATTCACTGTAACTCCAATAAAATAACACATTATTTTCTTAGAACTCAATAAGATATTCTTCAAATTTATATGAAAAGCAAGTTGCCAAAAATAGTCAAGATAATATTGAGGAAGAATAAGAGAAGGTATGGGGTTTGTATTAGTAGCTACGAAGACTTAAACTATAACAAGATTGTAATTAAAACAATTTAGTTCTGGCCCTTAAAAGACACAAGGGTAATAGAGTCTGTTTTAGCATTGGAAACAGATCCACAGAGTCATGCAACTTGATACATGACAGAGGTACCACTGCACATAACATGTGAAATTAATGGTTTACTTAATACATGTGTGGCTTCCTTCCATGACAATCAAAAAATAAGTAAAACTTCCAAGTGGAAGAATCCAACATAAAGTAGTTGTTTTCTTCTCTCCTCTCAAAACACACTCCACATCTAGAAGAATAAGAAAAAAAAAACATACACACAACATCTTTGAGAAAACCAGAGTAACAATGGCTATTGTGCAGGGTGATAGAAGGAAGGGGATAGAGAAAATGCATCTACAGAATTCAGAAAGGGCTAGAAAGTGTTATAGCTTGATGGACAAAAAGGCAAAATTCCTGTCCCGGACTTTCTTTACCATGAAAGCTTGATTCATGGGCTGACATTTTGAGTTTCCCAGGGTGACTGTGATTTCCAGAAGCAGCTAGGACAGCTGATTTTCGAGTTGCTTGAAGATATAATACTTTATATAACCCACTGATTGCCACTGCATTCAGAACTATTGCCTAGGGTTAGTGATCCTTTTGTACTAAATTTATTAATGTCAGATGCCTTTCCAGTCAGAGACATCCATTTTGACGAAAGTTCACATCCATATACACCACAATATACAAGTGAACCGTAATTCTTTTCCTCTAAGTCCCTAGCTCGGAGGAGGGAACATTGAGAACATTGAGAAGCTTCCCCACAGCAATGCCTCTTGCTCAGATGTCTCCTAGGCAGAGGCTCAGCAGGGAAGGCTGGCATGTGCATCCGCAGTATAGTTTAAGAACATCCACAGGACTAAATACAATAATCACTGAAGAAATATATTTTCCTCATCTTTTACTTCTGTGTTTGTGGACTCATTAGTATTTCCCCTTGGAAGAAGAGAGGCAACTGAAAAAAAAAAAAAAAAACTACCAGCCAAACAATTACTTCTACAAAACGTTTCTCTGTCAACACCTCGATTCTGCTCCTGTCACCCAAACTAGCTGCAGAGTTCCTAAGACAAACCTAAAAAGCAGGACACCCAGGGCTATGCAGCTTAAAAGAAACTTTTGTCTTTCAAAAAAAAGGGGGGAACCAGGAATTCAGGAATGTTTTTATTAGATTCACGGGGTCTCCTTGATTACTTTATTGCTCATTCTTTTTCCATTGCTTCATAAAGCGTAGAGGAGAAGGTTAGGTGGTGAAGGATGTATTCATCTCATAACCATTCTAGATGATTTCTTTCTGACAAAAATATTGCCTTTTGGGGATGAGGGTGCTTGGATACTTCCAGGTTTCCTCTTTTTCTTTAATGAAGAAGACACTATGAATTACAGGACATCCTCTATTTTCATGTAATGTTGTTTGCTTGTTTCTTTTTTTCTGCATTGGGTCTTATGATTTGATGCTGTATGAAGAGCTTTTAATTATATGAAGCAGTATACCATTAGAATTCAATACCTTTGTGCCATGTTTATAAAAAACATAATACATACATTTAAATGAAAGAAAATCCCTACTATGATTATAAATCAAGCATACTTTTTTGTAGCCTTTTTCATTTTTTACTTCATAGGTAATATTTTGATCCCTAACTATTCAATTGGTTATAAACTATAATGTGTGAGAAGATATTTTGCTATTCAAATGCATATTTTGGTAATGGGAGAAACAAGAAATATATATCACTGGAAGGTCAACATGATAAGCATAGAGTAAGTGTGAAAACAAACAAGGCAAATGCTGATGGAAATTCACATTTTGTAAGATTACACTTCATCTAGGTAGAAGGGGTTATAGAATATTGTCAGATGATGATATGCACAGACATATAAATGCATATTTGGAAAACATAGATAAAAACAAGGTGATTAAAAATTAGTAGGAATATGGCAACAAGTTCAAACTAAGGTCATAATTATAATTAAAAAGTTATGAGCATTATAAATTAATAATGCAACATGGTTGTACACTTCATAGATTATAGGCTTTTTGTTTTCCTTTACCTCTAAATATTTAGACCAAGGCAGGCACTGCTAGTTGCTGACACAATATTCTCTCCTAAAGCCCTCATTGTTTTCTTCCATCCATCACAGACATGCAGAAAAGTCACTTTTTCTACAACCAGGAATGGCTATGAGAAACAGTTCTCTCCCAACAGAAATTAGCAGAAGTCTGCCTGTGTTCAAGGTAAGGGAAAGTATTAACTTTCCTAATAAAAAGAGACTGGTACAAGTGCACCTTACCTCTTTTTAAAAATATTTTCTCGCTCAGATATGGGTATAGTGTTTGATGTTAAAGTAGTGTGAGAGGAAATGCAAGTGAATCTTAGAGCCGCCAAACCTGACGGAGTCAAACTGCTGAAGCAATGCAAGTAGCAGCCTATTGGTTTCAACTACTGTGAGTTATTGGTGTCGACTACTGTAAATTATGTTTTGTTATTTTAGAGCAGTAATTCTTAATCGGTGTGTGTATGGGGCAGGGTTGATTTTGCCTTCAAATGGTCATTTGGCATTGTCTAGAGACACTTTTGGTTGTCACAACGAAGTATACTAGCGTGAGTTCGGCAATGCCGTTAAACATTCCCATAGCCTCCACCACAAAGGACAGTCCGGCTTCAAATTTCAATGGTACCAAGACTGAGAAGCATTGACTGAAAGAGTAACCCAAAGCTAGTGCTAAGGTCTGAGTATTTGTGTCCCCACCAAAACTCATATGCTGAAATCTTAATCCCCAAACATGACAGTATTAGGAAGTGAGCCTTTGGGAGGTGTTTAATTTCTGAGGGTGAAGCCCTCAAGAGTAGGATTAGTGCTTTATAAAAGAGACCCCACAGAGATCTGTCACCCCTTCCACCATATGATGAGGACAGAGTGATGGGTCTATCTTCTAGTTAGACTGACAAGTCTCTATGGACAAGCATACCCCCCTTCCCCACCCCTAAAATTCCATACTACACTGGGAAGGGAGTAGTGTTAGTCTCCTTGGCAGACTGATGCTATGATCCCCTGGGGTGTGAAGTTGTAGCTTTCTGGTGAAGCAAACAGGGGTATGCTCTCCATTCCATTAAACTCAATTTCTAATTCCCTCTGCTCTCTTTTCTTATTAATAACTAGTTAATTACCTACAGTAACCAATGGAACAGGATGAACAGGGAGCAAAACATCCCTAATAATCACAGCAATTCTCCACTTTACCCAGAAAGAATGAGTTTCATGTTGCCCAGTACTCACAACATGATGATCCAGTCAGTCCCTTCTATTTTTTATTCTCTATTTTTATTGTTTATTCTATTACAGTTGTCCCATATAATGTTACCTTTAAGAGATATAACATTAATAATATATCATAAGTAGTGAATAATGTCCTTAGAAAATCCATGTGTCATTAGATTGTAATGAAAAAAGTATCATTAGATTGTATTGAAACCACCACAGACTATATATATATATATATATATATATATATGTATAGACTATGACTATGTATGTGTGTATGACTATGTGTATATATATATATATATATATATATATATATATATATATATATATATATATATATATATATATATATATATATACACACACACATCAGAAGCCTATTATGGTGGGAACTGGGCATGAGGGATGAAAGAGAATTCCCAATTTTCTTTTCTTTTTTCCCCTATTTTCTTATTTTAATCATTGTTCAAGTACAGTTTTCTCCCTTTTACTCCTATGCCAGCCCACCCACCCAACCCTTCCCACTTCCGTCCCATTACCACCCTCCCCCTAGTTTTTGTCCATGTGTCCTTTAAATTTGAGGCAGTGAAAGACAAATACCATATGATCTCACCTTTAACAGGAACCTAAACAACAAAACAAAGAATCAAGCAAAATATAACCAAAGACCCTTCTATTATACTTTTTCATGGGTGCAATATTTCTGTTTAATGCCTGCTGCTTGGAATACTTGAGAGTTATAAAGTTTGTAGTTCTGAGTTTCTGTTGGCGGTCTCGTTGTCTTGTTGTCATGAACACCGACCTGCATGCAGGTCCTGGCTGTGCGCATCCAGCATGATGTCCAATCTGTCCAAATAAAATTATGAGTGAATGAAGGCTTTGGCTCCACGTTCTTAGTAGATTAAAAATATTCTGGATTTATCTTAATCATAGAAATAAATTTACAAGATTTTGATAAAAATACAATTGTCTTCTTTCGCATGGTTCATCAAATTATAAATTAATTTTGTTTCTTCTGAATTTAAATCTAAATATTTTCCTCTATAGTAGCTGCTGAGTAAAAATATTCTAGTATTTTGTTTTATTGTTCTATTGTTGAAAGTAAATAGGGTAAAAAACAGTTCTGATTGGATGATGCTGTTATAAAGTGACACAGTAACTCTAAATATAATTGAGATTTCATATGTATTTTCACCTCTTCTATAATAATCACCATTTATTTTGCTCATTTCAGAAACATTTTCACTATCATAATCTATAAAGCATTTTCTGAAGTATTTTAACGAAGCTAAACATTCAGGAAATAGGTGAAGGTAGGGATTTTTGCCTATCAATTAATTAGGTTGACTATTAATTAAAACACGGACATTGATATTTCACTCATTTTATCATAAAAGTTTAAATAATAACTATATTTAACTCATTTTATCATAAAAGTATAAATGTATAAATATATTTTACTCATTTTATAATAAAAGTATAAATATATAAATATAGTGATTATTTTCACAAAATGTAATGTAATAGTAAATAATAAGGAATAGTACTATATAAATAATAGTAATGTGTTCTTTTGGATGCATTTATTTGTGACAGGCACTTTCTAAGTACTCTGTATGTTTATTTAATCCTTACAACAACCATATGCTGTGATTATGCTCATTTTTTAGATGAGGAGATACAGATAAAATTCACCTAAGAAAATACAGGTAGTTAGTGAGGGAGCCAGTATGTATATACTCATTTTTACATGAAATATTGCATGATGTCAAAATAAATAAAATAAAATAAGCAGAAATAATCTGCTAGTAATCAGATGAAAAGAGCAGGCCCAGGTGCACACGGCATCTGGCTTGCTTCCCAAACCAAAGCCCACACCACCTGGCGCTTGAGAGCAATTTTTCCTGATAAAAATGTGACATTACTGCATGTCTACATATAAACCAATAGCCACATGTCATAGTTTATGTATTTACTGTTAAGCGTATATAATAAATGCAATCACTTTTGCATTTACTTATTTTAGTAATGTGAATGCTACATCTTTGGCCTTGGAAAAACATACCCAACTGGTAGGAATTGTGAATTTGGATTCTCCCTGTCTGCATGGAAATTTTGACATTCACTGGCTAAGGGAAGTAATGATAATACTTAGCCTTCCTGAGACTGCTTAGCTGTAAAACGTAGAGATTAGCCCCTTCCTCAAATATTTGTGTTATTTGTATGGGAAGACCCTAGAATTTTTCTAAGGTTGTAGTTACTGATGACAACAGCTATTTTAATACGTTTTCAGTCAGTTAGTAAATATTAACAATTATTAATGTTCAGTTTCAACATAGCATTAATGTTATATTTACTATGTTCCACTTATTTCAAAATTTCACTGTGTAATAGGTTCTATTCTTCAGATTATGTGCTTAGTTGTGTGACCCCTCACATGACCCACATATGTCAGAAATACCAGTGCACGCACAGGATCCCTTACCAAATTCAGAGCTTAGCTGCAGCTGACCATATTGAATTTGAGAGAGAAAATGTTAGCTACTTGGGATGTTTACATTATTATTGGTTATTTTAATTCCCATCTTATTAAATAACATTTTCCTTTTTCTAAAGTTATTTAGATCTATCAAGCTGTATTCCATGTAATGCAGATTTTCTAAATGTTTTGGATGACAAAATCATAAAAAAAACAAAATGTATGATAATCTTAAAAATTAATTCTTTTGAGATAGGAATATATTGTATGAAATAATCTTATAAAGTTGACTATACTCTAAGATGTAGACTACAGGGTAATTATATTGGATAAATATACCAGCTCATTTAGTTTAAATAGGTGACTAATGAGACAAACTCATAGGTTGAATTTCATTAAAGGTCAATCAGCTTTGCTTTGATCCAAGCAAACAGGCTGCATTCCAAACAGCATCTAGCTTCATCACAAATGAATGAAAATAATCATCACAAGAAATTATAAGACACTGAAGCATTTAGTCAAAATGCAACATCACAGCTAAGTAACGTCTTTTGAATCACAAATCAATACCATTAAAACAATACCATATATATATATTTACAAGTAAAGAGTAATAAATACATTTCAATTTCTTTTTTTAGTAGGATGCTCATAAAAGATGTACTCTGTAGTGTGATTTCACTAATAGATGCAGCACTCTTTATTATACATGATATGAAATGTAAACAACCCAGCCTTATAACCAAAGTCCACTCTGAACTGACATTCTACATTTCAGTCTCCTCTCACATTTTTCTATTATGTTCCCTTTATGACCATCCTTAAACAGGTGATATTTTTTGTGGCTTTACTTTTTCTTTGTCATTTTGTTTTGTCACTCTCCTTCCCTGCTCATACTATTTATTTTTTAATGTGTAGGCAATAAAATGATCATTAGTGACTACACCCTATTTATTCTAAAATTTATAGAATAATTATGTTAGATGAATATACAGACTCATTTAATTTAAATACTGTGTACACATGTATTATATATTTGATATCACTGGAGTGGTATTAAACTGTAGTCTAGTTTATATGTTTCTAGAAGTGGCCAGAGATTTTAGTATTAATTATTTGTTTGACATTCTAAGCATAGTAAAAATAATCACATTGTTTAAGAAAGTAATCAATGTCTTCCAACATCAACCTCTTTGCTTAAGGGTTAGTATTTATCCTCTACCATGGCTAATAAAATTAACTTTACCTTAAGATGAGACTAAACAGTTTGTATATACACAGTTTCTAAATATGCCTGATAATTTTTGCTAATTTGACATCTACCATAAGACTAATACTACAGTCCCTTGTAATTTACATGTTGACAATAAGAGCTGAATTATTTTAAATATCATTCATTAAATAGAGTAGATGGATAAAACATTAATTTACATGACTATGTAAAACACAGCTAGCTGATTTACAAAATAATTCTGTTGATGAACTTTGTTCAGGTTGGATAATATTAAACAACAGAATTTTCCTCAGTGCACTCATTGCAATAGAGTGAATTTATAAAGCATCCCGTGATGCTTATTAAGAAATAAGAAATTTTCCATCCTGACCATGTTCAAGCATAAGAATATGTCTGCTACGTAATGGGTGAATCATAATGCAATTTTATGGCTCAGAAGAAAATAAGAAAAACATTTTTTTAATGGAAGGCACTATTTTCTCATTCATTAAAATGAAAAAAAGGAACCAATAAATTATCTTTATGTTAATTCTCTGAAATTGGATTACAAAAAGTTAAAATATGTACTACCATTCTTACTTTATTTTATATATCTTTGTATCTTATATTTAGAAAATCAGAATTTTTGTGCAGGCCAAAGGCATAGGCTTTGTAGCAACATTACCTAGATTAAAATCATTATTTGGTTATGCAATTTTACAATGTCCTTGGATCTCAGACTTCTCAACGGTGATGTGTAGACAATAATAAAACAAATGTCATTTGGTTTGTGTTAATTAACAGATGCAAGAAAGGAGACTTGGTTTGGGGTGTTGAACACACAATAAAATATGCAGATGATGTATTATGGAATTGTACATCTGAAACCTATATATTTTTATTAACAAACTTACACCAAAAATTTCAATAAAAAAGAATGTAAGGGGAGCAGATTATAAGGTTGTTTGGAAACATATATTGAAATAGGAGCACTCTTTCATGACTAAGGGTTCAAAGTTGTATTAGTCTGCTGTTGCCAAAACAACCACATAATCTTAGTGGCATTCCATCATAAATATTTATTTCTCACTTTGAGATTTGGCCTTTATAGTCTGGAACCGGCTGGGCTTCCTCTAAGCCATGGGTTGAATCCAGATTCTCAACTTGTGTCTTTCATCTTCTTTGGACAAATAATTATTTAAGGCATCATTTTCTCATGGCTAAAGATATAAGTTCAAAAGACCAGGCCACAGTACACCCATATTTTAAGCCTTCACTCTCATCATGTTTAATAATACCCCAATGGCTAAAACAAGTCAAGTAGCCAAGCTCAATGTCCTAAGTATCTGAAAGGAAAAGAAGTATATTATTTGCCTATGACATGATGGTTACCTAGAAAACAATATATAGACAAAATATTAGAAAAGTTAAGTGGCAGTAGCAAGGTGGTTAGATACAAGCTGAGACTGGGTCCAACCTAAATGCCAGGGTCAGAACTGTTCCAGCATAGAGACCAGACTGGGTCAGTTTGGACTGGGTCAGATTTAGACACCAGACCAGGTCTGGGTCACGTTACAACTGATATAGAAGCAGACTAGATCAGGTTCGGACTGTGTCTGATTTAAGATATATTGGGTCCAGTGTGAGGCCTCAAGTGAATAGTCCTTTTGTGTAAAGGATGAATGAACAGTTTACCTTACCAAAGACAATCTAGAATTAGAGTGGTCATAGTGGACAACATTTAAAGCAGATAAGCTTATTTATTTATGAGATGCTCTAGAGAAAAGGGCTCATGGCCAAGCGCCCACCATGAAGAACATAGGAAAAATTCTATGTCCCCAGCTATGGGTTCTGGTAATGAGGAACATCCCACTTCCTGTGGAACCTACAGACCAGATCTTGGGAAAACTGGCAGAATAGAGTCATGAGTGAGTGAGGATTCTTACCCCAGTCAGCTCTTCCAGATCTCCATCAGTGGTGCCTAGTTAAAACACAGAAAAATAAAATTTCACATGGTCTCTTCCTTTCCAAATTCAGGTTGGTAAGCAAAAAAAAAAAAATATATATATATATATTATATATTTATATATTATATATATATATTTTAAAATATATATATTTTATAATATATATATATTAAGAATTAAATCTTTATTAAATCTTTGATGAAGGACTTGTGTATTTTTCTTTGACAACTATTGTCTTGTTGGCAACATCAGTTGGGGGCCCCCCAAATATTACCAGACAGAAATGTGGGTTCCACTCCATTTTCAGGTTGATGTGGCCAGACAGAAATATCTAATTACTATTATTATTTTATTGTTGTCTGCTTTAACTTGGTAAGATAACGTCTTCTTGTTTCCTTTCCAACAATATTTCTGTTTTCATAAATATTCTATAGGTCCTTTAACAAAATTAATATGCTTCAGTTGTTGGTGTTATATTTCAAGTGTAAAAATTTGATCAGAATTTTCATTCAGAATCACCCTTTCTTTATTCTTACAGATTTTCTGTTTGCTTATTCTACCAGGGACAGAGAAATAGGTTAGTATCTTCCATTATCATTACTAATTTGATTGTTTTCCCTTTTATTATTCACCCATTTTGCTTTACATATTTTGAGTTTATATTATTAGTTAATATACATTTGATACTTTCACATATGTCAGTCAATTACCCTGGTATCATTTTGAGATATGTTCTTATAGTAACAGTGTTCCCTTACATCCTATTTGTCTAACAATAATGTAGCAACATGAGCTTCTGATCAAGGTAGAGGCATAGGTAGACACACTTTGCTTACTGGCACAACCATAAGAAGGATTACAACTAATTGCAAAACCAAATACACTCAGAACTGCCAGAAATTTTAGGAAGTCTGACAACCAAGGATTTAAAGAAGACATATTCATCCAGACAGAAAGGAGGAGCAGAGATGGGGAGCCAGGGCAGAGAGGACATGGTGTGGCCGTGGTGAGGCTGAGGTGATGAGACAGTGGCAGCCAGCAGAATGGGCAGTCTCACATTAGAGATACCTGGGGAGTGAGTTCCAGGACAGACTGTGTGTCATCAAGGGAATAAAGAGTTATAACTTCTGGCTGTAAAAACTAGTGGGGGTTGGGGTGGTGGAAGAAACTGTCAGTCTCTCAGGAGAGTCTGTTTAAAGGATCTGCATGGTCCTAGATCATACACACACACACCCACTTTGGAAACTACCACCAGGTCAACAGCTAGAGGGGAGCCAGTAACATAAGGGACTGGGAGCAGGGCTAGTGCCAAACAAGTCCCCAGGAGTCAGGCAGTGGCATTGCCCTTTCTCTGATCCTTTCCCCCACATACAAAGCCACAAAGCTTTGAAGCGGGTTGTCCTGCCCTGTCAGTTACCTAGACAGGTGTGCCCAGACAGAGAGTCAAAGCAGCTTTATCTAATAAACACAGACAAACTCGGGGAGGCTGCCAAATTAAGGAGACAAATATATGGCTCAAGTGAAAAAAACAGAACAAAACTCCAGTAAAAGGACTCAGCAAAATGGAGATAGCTGACCTATTAGATGCAGAGTTTAAAACAGTGGTGATAAAGATACTTAGAGATTTCATTGAGTATGGCAAAAGTATAAGGGGAGAAATGAAGGCTGTACTAGGTGAAAAAAAGAAATATCTACAGGGAACCAACAGTGAAAGGAAGGAAGCAAGGATTCAAATCAATGATTTGGAACATAAGGAAGAAGTAAATATTCAATCAGAACAGAAAGAAGAAATAAGAATTCAAATAAATGAGAATAGGCTTAGGAACTTCTGGGGCAACTTTAAATTTACCAACATCTGAATCACAGGAGTGCCAGAAGGAGAAGGTGAGACATTTAAAACTTATTTGAAAAAATAATGAAAGAAAACTTCCTTTATTTGCCAAAGGAAATAGATATCTAAGTCCAGGAAGCACAGAGAATCCCAAACAAGTCTGACCCAAAAAGGACCACACTGAGACACATAATAATTAAAATACCAAAGGTGAGAGATAAAGAATCTCAAAAACAGCAAGAGAAAAGCAGAAAGTTACCTACAAAGAAGGTCTCATAAGACTATCAGCCTATTTCTCAAAAGAAACTTTGCAGGCAAGAAGGAACTAGCAAGAAGTATTTTTGTTTACAGTTCTTTTGAATAAATTTTATATGCAATGAAATATACAAATTTAAAGTATACAAATTATTTTAATAACAATCATTTACTTATTTATTTTTATACTGGTAGATAGTTGGGTTCTTTTTAGTTTAGCGTTTTATAAGTAAACCATTATAAAGGTCACTGTACAAATCTCTTTGTGGTCATCTCTCCTCATTTCTCTTGGACAAGTACCTGTACTTGGAATCTCTGGCTTAGAATATATGTATGTTAAAATTTATTTTTTAAATAGGATTGTGTAGACTCAAATAATTAGACCTTTGTACCTCACTCTTTCTCCTGTATAAGCACATGTATAAACACATAACACATATGTTCAAACAGACCTACAGACACAGGTTTTATAATGCATTGCTATCAACAAGACTTTCAAATGGAATGGTGTAATCCACCACAATTTTCTGTCTTTCCTGGAACTAAACATTATTGTGACTCACAAATATTAAATTTTATTTTAGGTCCCCTATTATCATGTTTATAACCTGATCTTATGTTTTCCTCTAGAGTAGAATAATACTGCTTTTTGAAAACTAAACTACTTTATTTGATATTTGTATATATCTTAGAAGTATAATGCTTTGATTTTTCATCATTTAAACATATTGATTTTTCTAATGATTTCCTGTCATCTCCCATTTCAGTTTCTAAACCACTCTTTCCTCCCTTATGACTTTCATTCTTACAGTGATTAATATGTCCATTATTAAAGATAGGGAGAGAAAACTTCTTCCCAGTAAGCATATTTTCTTTCAATATTGAATGTATTATTACTTTGAAGATTTCAGAGAGTATATATTAATAATTTATTTTTAGACAATCAACACCCAAAATGATTTGAGGTGGTCAAGACAAATAATTGTAACATGAAACAGGATTATTAATGATAAAAAACCCAACTAAAACAATAAGAAAGTACAAAGGAATGACTGCTATCAGCAATCTAGATCTTACTTTGTTATTAATTGTCTCTGGAGATTAAAGCAGAACTGGAGAGTATGAAGGTAATGTACCTAGTTAACAACAACAACAACAACAACAACAACAACAACAAACTGTCTACTAACAATGTCTTATTCATGGTGTAAGTGTTTGCTGTGCAGATATTAGGTGCGGGGTAAAGTGCCATGATGGTTTCATGCTTGGGATCTCAAGTGCAAATAGAATGATGTTCTTACTCAGTTCTCAATAGTTTTCAGTCAGACTTTGCCCTAAAGAGATTTAGCTCAGGGGTGAGCAATAAAGAGGGATATATACTGAGATAATAGGTTTCTTATAAAATTTGTTAGTGCCTCATCAATCACGTGGAGGGAATAAGAAACAACTTGAAAATACTCATAAAACTTACAAGTAACTGAAATCCTCATTAAAGATCACACTCTGTATTGGTAGATCCTCTTCCTTTAGCTTCAGAGCATCTTGATAGACCTGCTGAGAAATTTTTGCTACCATAAATGCAGTTGAACATTTGTTTTGTCATTGGGAAGAAGGTATTTGGGAATGCTGAAGTATGTACAGAATAATACTTCTTCAAGACAGAGCTTTGCATGGACAAAGTTTTATGAACTGCTGCTCCTGAGAAAAACAATCAATGGATTCATCTATATCTATATCTTAAAGTACTCCTGGTGATAGGTAGTACATATGTACATGTTTATCTAAAATAGGTTTTCTGAATTTAACAACTTGTGGGACATATCACAGAAAAAATATACTACTGTATTTTTTCAGACTATAAGACTCACTTTCCCCACTAAATTTGGGAGGAAAAGAGGGGTGGATCTTATAGTCCAAATGTAGCTTACCTAGTTTGTTGTGAGGGGTGGTGGTGGTGGAGTAGGGTCACAGGTCATCAAATATTTACCACATTTTTTGCCTCAAATTTTTTTTCCTATTTTCCTCCTCTAAAACCTAGGTGCATCTTATGGTCCGGTGCACCTTACAGTCCAAAAAATCATCACCAAAAGAATAAGCAAATTCAGCTAATTCAAGCAAAAACATTTAACTAATATTGTCACAGAATTTTGGAGTGAGGGTGGAAAAATGAACTTCAATTCTTCAATTCTTTAGTAACTAGCAAACATAGATGAACAATTCTAGATATATGAGTATTTGAAAGAAAAAAGCCAAAATTCGAATGAGAACCAACCCCCTCAAAAAAGGCATACAATATAGCACGGACATTGCACTCTCTTTTCCATTATCAGGATACAGTAGGGTCTAATAAATATTAGTTCCTTCTATTCTCTCATTACTTGCAATTCATCACAGAAAAGCTTGGGCACAGACGTTCTCTCCCCAAAATATTGCAAATGTAAAATCTCAGATAGACCTAGTGTAAATCCATATTGTTAAATAAAACCTATTCATCACTGCCCACATCCCGCATCCCCTACGGTAATGGCATTCAGTGAATATGTGAACAGAGACAGCACCCAGTGTATATTCAGCACTTTGCCTGTAGGTGATCTGATTTAAAACTCCATGTGTGGGAAGTTATATCACCTACAAAAGGGAAAAAGTAGAGTAGAAAGAAAACAATCCTTTATTCATGTCTAGTTTTCTATAAAGTAATTTTATACTAATGTGGTACTTCAATAGAAATATAAGAAAAGCAGGGGTAATTTAGATGAGAATGGAGTTTCCAAGTAGCCCTAAGTGATTTCTTGATGACAATTTAATATGACTTTGTACAAACAAGACATTTCAAAATTATGTTTCTAGAAGTTGAATCCAACTTCTGGTAAAATTGTAAAATAACTTAACCGAATTACTCCTTGACAAAGCACTACATTGTAAAAGGTTTGTAGAAGTGGGTGGGAAAATGGAAATACATAATTTACATAACCAGAATATCATATTGTAATGTAGTCTGAAATAAATAGGCTGTCTCAGAATTTTTAAAGCTAATCCTAAAAGTATTAACTCATAACTCTATAAATATCAGCTTTAAAATATTAGCTACAATAAGATCAGAGGTATAAATAACAAGATGTAAATAACTAAAATGTTTACTGTTATATGACTTTCAACAAGATATTTCAAAATCAGAAATAGCACTATAATTGGAGAAATAATTTCAGTTTTCTTAATCTATTTATGTATATAAACTCCACTACCTATAGATACTGAGTTATAAAATAAAGGAATCAAACTGGAGTGTCAGTGATCCCTAACATACCAATCTTTCAACCTCTCTCTCTTGTTTATTAGCTAAGAAGTTCTCATGTTGTTTCTTGAGTTATTCAAGTATTTTCCTAAGGTTCCATTTTCCTTACTTAATATCATATTGACAATGCAATTACATGGCAATTTATAAGGGAAAAAAGCAAAGCAGGAAAAATGATCATGATTTCAAGACATAAATATGGATATTCATGGGTAGATATATAATTATACATAATTGCAAATTACAATATATATTGAAGTGAATCTCACAATTTACTATCATCCCCTTTTATTTGATATTGCCATTGCTATCTAATGAACCAAAAGTGACTTTACTGTAGTTCTATTCACAAAGTTATGAAATAATTTTCAGAAACTGAGTGTAACTTGGATATACATCTTTATTATTTGTGACTAAGAAACATACTAATATTTTCACATCTTATAAATTTGTTTTTGTTAGTAACTGTTGTAGACACTTTGCAGTCAATGCAAATAAAACCATCATGATTTCAAATAAAGCTTTGGTTCTATAATTCCTGATTTGTATCACAATATATACATACATGCAAATATTTATGTTAAGCATGTAAATAAATACACAATTATATATGTATATACATACTAACATAACTATTTACATTTGTGTGTATTTAAAAATAACTGACTCTATAAACACACATATGAATGCATATACAACAGTAAAACATTATTAAATAGTTTAAGTCAATCAAATGAGGTGGCAAGAAGAAAAGAGTGGCAGCTACTGTTATCTGTAACAATGATAACATTACTACTTACAATAATTTATAAGTAAAATCATTTATTAATAAATATTATCAACAATATGATACATTTTAATCAGTTTATTAAATGGTTCCTCATGCATATCATCAGTTTCCTAGGAACCAATCATTAACATGTTAAAAATGTATCTGTTGAACAGAAATATTAAATAGTTATTTAGGCATAGTTGAGACATACTTAATATAGTCTAAATATTGTCCTCATATAACAAGGTTTACTAAATGAATGAACAGATTAACAGAAAAAAATAACTACCTTCCATACAGATGGTATAATTTTAAAAGCAAACTTAATATTCTTTAAAATTCCATGAATTTAAATATATTGTTACTGTTTGCATTAGCATGTGTTTCTAGTAAGTACTAACATCTACACAAAAATCACTTATTTGTTCTACAGTCAGTTTCGTAGAAGAGGGTGGAGGGCCATCATTCTGTGGGCTAGAATTTATGTCAATGTCATATCTCAAGTAATCACCTTTCCACCTCTCAAATGTAGTATGCACTATTTAATATGTATTTTCTATATCATTTTCCCAGTATGTGATAGTTAAACTTTAATGGCATATACAATGAAACCTATGATTGCGCATCACCTTCTACCTTCTGTTTGGATAAACAGGTGACCAACAGCCAGACATTGTCTCCCTCAGGACCCCTGCTCCTGCTATCAATGCACCATTTAATTGTGATAAAATGCACTTCATAAAATACATATCTTTAAAATAATAAAAATATTGAAATGCATATTATATATAAATTTAATTTTACATGGTATATAAGAACATATTAATATACACAGTATCTGGCAGAAATAACACCTGTGTGAGGGTGGTTGGTAGGGTAATAATAAGGGTATAAAAATTTATAGTGTTAATTTGAATATTTCCCCTAAAATGTCATAGGGTGTGCTTGAGTGTGATATCATTGTTACAGAATTACATGCTTATGCTTTTGTAATAAAAAGGTGTGTTATTTGTGTCTGACCCTATATATCAATCACCACAATTGTACAAAGTCCTTATTTCAAATGCGAGAAACATGAGTGTCCATAAGGAAAATAAGGAAAGTATCACCATTAAAAGTCCCTCTATTTCAGTTACTTACAAATATTTGTTAAGTGAATAAATAAATAAATGCATGTTTAAAAATTCAGAAGAATATTCCCTATTAGATTTAAACCCCACTGGAGTTTAAAAGGAAACGTTTCTCTTTTTTAACTCAGTGAAGAACACTTGTTAACACTTGATAGGATTTTTGGAATAATCAAATTTGATTTAGAATTTTTAATCTGCTACTATTCAATATGTCTGTAAATTAATGACACTGAGTATTCAAAAGAAAAACAATTGAATCTACAAAACAAAATAACCAAACAGGCAGAGGAGAAATAGAATCATAGATACAGAGAATGTTTTGATGGTTGCTGTAAGGGAGCGGGGTTAGGGGATAGGCCAGAAAGGTGAAGGGATTAAGAAGTATAAGCTGGTAGTTTCAGAATAGTCATGGGGGTGTCAAATACAGCATAGGAAAATGAGTAGCCAAAGAAAACATATACATGCCCTATGGACACAGACAACAGTGTGGGGATTGCCTGAGCGAGGGGGGTGGTGCTGGGTGGAGGGGGGCAAAGGGGGAAAATTGGGACAACTGTAATAGCATAATCAATAAAATATGATTTAAAAATATTTGAATAAAAAATATACTTTTAATATATAGAAGTAACAAAATTCACAATACCTGGCATAATTCCCTAAAAGAAATACTGACATGTAATGAATGACCAATAAATATTTGTTAATTCTAACCATTCCCTTTACAAGTTATACATTTGTGTCACTGGTAATGCTATTTTAAAAAGGTTTTGTCATTTCTCTTTGAAATTATTATTAGAACTATATTCTCCAGATTTGATTTCTTTGATTACATGACTATTTACAGAATGCAAAAATAGTTTACTACTATCATATAGTGTCATGAGAAATTCTTATCTGGAAGTATAATTTGTTGTGTTTTATATGTCAAAATCATTAAGGCAAGTTGACCAGATTTGAGATAAGTTATTGAATTTTCTACAAAATTTTACAAATATTTGGAGGCATATTGCAATGGGATGCAGAATATAAATCCCCTAAAAATAGGAAAACCGCCCCCACAGCAGTTGATTGGAGGAAGGGGGAGTGGATGATACGGCATTTAAGATACACTACTTAACAAAGGCAAGTTAATAACCATGCTTTCCTGAAAGGATGAGGGCTGCAGCCCAGGGTGAGTTGTATATGTAACTGAAAACATTCAGGGACTTATGACATAGCCCGGGAGTTTATACAGAGCCTGCGTGAGAGGCAGGGGCATATGCTCATCCCAGAAGTTGCTGGGAACTTTTGCCCTGACTAAAGATGGCAGCCAAGAGAAGGTGAAAGATAATAACATGTCATAGGAGGGGCTGGTTATGAGCTCATGCAAGAAGTTCCAGGTGAGCATTTAAATGAGGGCAGGCTGAAAGAGAAATGGGTGCACCACAAGGTCTGGAGTATAAGAAAGGGGGTCCACTGGAGAGGAGAACAAAAGCCACACAGTCTGGAGTAAGAGAAGGGAAGAATCCATGCTGTTTGGAATAAAAAAAGAGAAGACGGCTGCAGAGCTAGCTGAAGGAGCTGCAGGGCACCTGCCTAGCCACCCTGATTCATGAGGGATGCTTGGAGTTGAACTGCACCCTGGATGCTGAGCCGCAGACTTCTGCTTTTCTGAAAGACAGTACCTCTGATTGACATATTCTGAAACTGGCCTGGTTTGGCAAAGGGAGGCAGGACTTAATGTTCTTGGGTGGTTTTAGAGGGAGCAGGACTTCACTGCAGAAATCTGCCATTATTCTAAATGTGTATAACCTTTAAACAAACAATCCTTTTCCTTTTTCATCAAGCTCTTGCTTGCATTAGGAGTCACACTTCTTGGCAGTGGCCAATTGAAACCCACAATTGTTCCAGAACAGCAGTGGTGGGGTTCTGTAACAATATGGCATAATAGATTTAATTATAATATATACATAATTTGAAAAGTGGATGCCCTAATTTCATATTGGAATAATAGCAATGACATCAATGGAGATAAAGTTCTATGACAGGATGAATATAAATACAAAAAAATAAATACAAACACAAAAAATTGAATGTCCATTTGACAAATTCACCCATCATTCTGTACTTCAGAAAATTGTCTTGAAGTCTTAGTTAATTAAGCCAATAATATATACCATGTTTTATATATAGGCACATTTAACATTCAAAATGAAGATTTCATTATAAAATTTAAAAAGTAAATATAGTGTTCCTACACTAGAAGTAATTGATAGATATTTAAATTTATTGGACAGTGTTGACTATCTTAGGAGAAAAACCAGTGAGACTCTAAATACTAATGACTAGTTGATTCAACATCTGAGCAATATTTATGTTCTATTTATTTTTCTAAATTAGAGAAGAATGACAGAGAAAAATAGAGTGATATTTACAAGTCCTTTAAAAAAGGTCATGTTTACTAAGATTTGTTAGTTATATTTTTATGATTTATTATAAAAATATAAGGCAAGCTTTTAAAATGTCAAAATCTGAAGCTTCTTTAAAACCACAGTAACCCTTTTCCTGTCCATCATCTAACTTTGCCCCTGGGTATGTCAAATAGATAAAAGTTTGCTTCTATTTTTTATCAGAAACTTCTGATAAACTTGAATTTTTCTGCAATTTATTATTTTATAACTTTAATCTTTATGGTAGAAAACTAAGAATATCTCTACAGCAAACAGAAAAAGAAAATTTGATTCAAAGGATTCTGATTTTTTAATCATTTTGCCTATTGAATGTAACGATGGAAAAGACAATTAAATGTAATCATTTAAAAGGTGACTAAACTCAGTGTCCATTTATGTCAAGGTCATTGTGTCTGTTTCAAATACATAGCCTCACTCTGGGTGAAAAAGACCTTGAGAAAAATAATTACACCTGTGAGATGAATCTAGGGAGAATCAACCCTGGGCTAATCCACTGAACAACATGATTTTAGATATAAATTGCATTAGTTGACCAAGAATCCCTTCAAATATATTTGCCAGAATCAGAATTAATTAGAATTGTATAAAAAGCTTGAAATAAAAAATACTGCAGACTTAGTTTGTACCACTGATGTGATATCATAAAGAAGATGATAGTAACTCTCCCTTTGGGAGTAGATACATGTCAATTCTACCTTTGTGAAATACGTGCTTGGATGAGCTATTCTTTTCTTAGTGCATTTTATTACTTTGGCCTAAGTAAATACCCCTAACATTTACTATTGACATAATTATTCCTTTACTAGTCCTTCTCTGTTTACATATCCTTCTTAGGCAAAGTTTCCATTCTTTTATAGGCTTTTTATAACCAAAACTTTACCACTGGAACTTTTTTTACCTGTAGGTAGCACATTTTCTCCAAAAAACAAAATTCTACATGATCTCTCTCTGATATCTGTAATTTAATGCAATTAACTGCTATGAATATGACTATTTTTAATATTTGTTTTGCTTTTTAATTAAATTCACTTTTTTTCAATTGTGGGCATCTATAAATTGTCATTGTTTCATGCCCTCTGCTGTCCTGACATTAACTCTAAGTAGAATAGATGAAACTATTTATTTCACATTTGAACATTAATTATTTTGGTAGAAAAAGCACAATTTATACTATAATTATCCTGAAAAGTCTTTATTTCAGTAATTAAAAATATATATATTATTGTATTTACTCACTCAAGCTTCAAAGCAAGTCCATTATATATCTGTATATCTATGTATCTATCTGGTCTGTCAGATATATGGTCTGTCCAGAAGGTATTCAGCCATATAATATGAAAAATAGAGACATTTATTGAAGAAGATATAGGAAACAATGTGCATAGGACACTGATGCCTCTGTCACCTCAGTCGCCTTCAAAGTAGGCACCTTGGGACCTCACACAGTTCTCCCAATCACCATCGGCTGCCCCATTGTATTTTCCTAAATCGCATTGATGACCTGAAATCTCTTCCCTTTCAAAGGTGATTTTAGTTTTGGGAAAGCCAAAAGTCACAGAGCACCAACTCTGGGCTGTAAAGAGGTTGACTCACCTGGGTGATGTGATGTTTCTTCAAAAAATTCTTCATAAGACATGACACATGAGTGGGTGTGCTGTCATGATGAAGCTGCCAATCACCAGTTGTCCATAGCTATGGCTTTCTGAATCACCTGAAGGAATCTTCTAGCTTAACACAAAATTTGATGCAGATACATTGCTCTACTTGTACAGTCATTTTTAATGCAATGGCCACACAGTACACATGCTCACTCAATTGCATCTACCACCCTCACTGACAAGTAGAGTTAAGACATCCATGTTCATGTAGGCACATTCCAGTCCATTCTCCTTGGTTGCCAGGTTACATCAATGCTTCATAAACCATTCTTGTTATATTAACAGTGGCCAGACTTTTTCAAGACAGGCCTCATATATGTTTACACATTTTTATTTTGCATATATTTTATTATCCATTTTTCTGTTGAGACAACTGAGATTCGGAAAGATTCCATGTATTTCTCAAGATAACACAGCTAGAAAATAAAAGAGCTGAAATTTGATCCGAGGAATACAGAGTTCCTGTTCTTAAGCACAATGTAATACATGTTTTTCCAGTTAAATAAAGAACCTATTTTGAGTAATTTCATAAAGCAAATGTACTATTTATAAATACCTACTAATAATGCAACAATATTATTTTATCAGACATCTTTGCAGTCAACTATGTATTTGAAAAATATTCCTTTGTTATTTTATATGTGCTCAATGACATAAAAATTACCATGAACAAAGAGGCTTAAAACAACACATTTGCTTTTTCACATTTTCATATGTCAGAAGTTCAGGAGCAACTATCTGGACCCTCCACTCAGGGTCTCACAGAGGTGCAGTCAAGGTTTTAGCTGGGTTACATGCTCATCTGGGTGCTCAAATAAGGAAGAATTGCCTCCAAGTTCCTACAGGTTGTGGCAGACTTTATTCTCTTGCAACTGTAGGACTGAAGTCTCCACATTTTTGCTGCCTGTGAGCTCCTCTATGCTGCTTCTGTTCTTTGCCATGTGGCCCTCTCCATAGGCAACTTACGACATTTGCTAGTTTAAGACCATCAAGTGTCACTACATTATGCCAAGACAGGGAGTCTTACAGGCTGTAAAGCAACAATGAGGTGACATCTCATCACATTCGCCATGTTGGCTAGAAGCAACTCACTGGTCCACCTCTACTCAAGAAATTACACAAATTCCTGGGTACCAGAAATTGGGAATTGACTGTGGGAGTTTTCTCAGGATCTGCGTATCACAATTATTAAGGTCAGTTCAAATATGAATACCAAGTCGTATGTCTGGTTTGAATTAGAGAAACTTGTGTATATTTACCTGCTTCCTTATGATAGCCTTTGAATCTAAGTAACTGCAAACTTTTCGACATTCTTCAGACCGGCCAACATTATAACTTTAAATGTTAGGGTATATCGTTGGTACAGGATTTATCAGACTTTGTCAATCTTGCTCCTCTAAGTCTTAAATACCCACCCACCAATTAATTTAATAAAGAAGACATTTCTTAATGAAGCTCTGTTTTCTCTCTCAGTTTTCCACGTGGCAGAGCTGAAGAAAATAATGATCACAGTTACTCCCTTATGTGTTGGAAACATGGGTCTGTAAGTGTGTATTTTAACTTTGATTACTTTATTTATGGTTGCTCAGTGATCGACCCACATATAATTGATCTGGGCAGCCCAACAGTGCTCAGCTTATGTATGCACTTGATTGAGATTTTAATGACTAACATCTAGTATATTGAGCATGGCTTGAAGAAAAAGGATGAATCTTGAAATTTCCCCGTATTGAGTTGGAACCATTTCATAATGCTACTTAAGTTACTTTTTATGTCACATATTTTTAACTGTCTTACCATCCACATGGATATGATCGCTTCAGAATGAACTTCCAGGTATATGTGTATATATTTTTTCTATTCATAACAGTTTAAGAGATTCTTACAAATAGAATTTAGAAAATTTGAAAGTATTAGCTCTCAAGATACTACTAATTAAAAATTAGGGAACAGTACTGGTTGGTGTGGCTCAGTGGATTGAGCCTGACCTGTGAACCAAAGGGTCACTGGTTCAATTCCAAGTCAGGGCACATGCCTGGGTTGCAGGCCAGATCCCCAGGAGGGAGTGTGAGAGAGGCAACCACACACTGATGTTTCTTTCCCTCTATTTCTCCCTCCCTTGCCCTCTCTCTAATAATAAATAAATAAAATATATTTTTTAAAATTAGGTAATGTATTCTATGTGGAAGTACACATACAACAAATTAAGAAGAAGAAATTCTGCCTTTAAGTAGATATATTTCTTTGACAAGGAAATTAGTTCAGATATATAAGAATATAGAATTCACAGTAGTTAAAAATGCTAATGTGCTTGTGCTGTGAACATACATTTTATGCTTAGTTTATTATTAAAGACAGCTTGGGGCAAAAGTTCTGCTCTGAAGAACAGAAAGGCCATTTCACTGACCGAGAAAACTCTGTGAATAAGCTGGTTTTGTGCATTCATATGCTCAGAAATAAGTTGGCATAATAGTTTTTAAAATAGGATACTACTTCCAGTATGTTAAAGACTATTTGATAATGATTCATACAGAGATAGATTTTATTTTACCAGATGCTTAGGGCCTAAAATTTTATCAGTTTGTCTTCAGTCTGATGACCTCAGTTTGTGATCTCAGTGCTATTTTCAATGGGAAAGGAAAAACCATCAGATCAATGTCATTTGTATTTCACCAAGAGTTCACTGATCTCATTAGATCTCCAAAGTAAGTCTAGAAAATAGGAAGGCATTCACTTACTTTCTAGTGTAAAAATAGAAAAAAAAATTGGAAGTGCCAGGAATTCAAAGATAGAATCCAGGTCCCACACATCCTACCCATGAAAGAGGAAGAAGAAAAGAAGGAGGAGAAGGAAAAAGAGGAGGAGAGGGGAATGAGGGAGATCAAAGTCCTATCAGATTAGGCCTCTACTCTCTGATCTAACTTAATTAACTATCACAGACTTTTTCTCCAGAAACAATCACATTCTTTTAAATCCCTGAGTTTGACAGCAGGGAACAGAACTACAGCAAGTCAAAATATCATTAAGCTCTCTGTTGATACCAATATTCAATTTAAAAAAAAAGATTGTTGCTACAAACCTTTGGTTAATTTGTACAATTCTGAAGAAGTTAACTTTGACAGTTTCCAGCAACTGTTCTCAGTTTTTATAGTGTCAAATTCTCAGTGGTCCTTACACTACCATTTTTGCTTATGAAATTCTATAATTTTAATGTGCTTGTAACATTTGAAAATCTGAAATTTTAGCTTCTCTCCAAAATGTGGAAGTGTAGCAATACCAAGCTTATAATGTCAAAAGGTCAAGGAAAACACAAAAATCATGAGTTGGGTCTTGTTCTATTTCATTGCATCCATTCTTTGTTACTCATATCTTTCCAGACCTTTCTTTGTTATTCTTATGGTCTCAGTAGAATTTGAACAAGCACCTACAGTAAATTAGTACTGGAATATATTTATAATATTAAAGTGACCTCACTTCTCTGGGAAAAAAAATCAAATTTCTCAGTGCATGCCATTCTCCCTTTCAAATATTGTTAGGGAATGTATTCAAATTTGTACCTAAATTAAAACAACATGTGTCATTTGAAAAAATTCATATTTTTAATGTAATTTAATCAATTAATTTATTTTTACTATTATTGAAAATATTAGGGAGACACTAACACTTAATAAGATTTTATAAGTTTCAAGTGCTGATTTCTTTAATACATGGTCTGTATATTACATTGTGTGTCCATCACACAATTACTTTCATCAAATAATTTAAATGTAAATATTTTAGATTTGTAGTGCCTCTGGTCAAAAATCACAAATCAGTTAAGCAAATAAGACAACATGATTTAAAACTAATGAAATATAATGAGTACATAACTTGATTTTTGATTTTTAAATACATATCATACATTAATTATCAGAACTGGATATAAATAATAAGATAAATATACTTACAGAGATAAGGTATGAATGTCATGCACTGTTGGTGAGAATGCAGGTTGGTTGGTGCAGCCACTGTGGAAAGCAATATGGAGTACGAGTGTGTATTCATAGTCACTGAAATTATCAAAATATAAATATAGGAGATTAGAAACAGAAAAGGCATTAATTCCTTTAAAAGGATTAATTGCATTAAAAGGATTAATTAAATGGGGTTAAGATTTGAAGAATGTACCAGAATTCAGGACAGAAAGAAAATAAGGTGGAAAATACCAGAGTTGAGGGGCCGTGGAAGGTCTATGTAATAGGATAAATGTACATTAAAGCAGAGTCCCCAAAAATATCAACAATGAAGAACAAATATTTAAAGAACTATTAAGAAATTTCAAGAATTGCTAAGAAACACTAATCCTCAGACTTAGCCACATAAGCAAATTAATAAAAATGATATCCCTAATCATAACCTAAGGAAGAATAAATAAAATAATTCTGCACCTACACACAACATATTTAAAGTGCAGAATACTAAGGCAAAAAGTAAAGGACCTAAAAAGATGTACGCACCTGTATACAAATTTTATGGACAGCTGAGTTCTTAATAGCAACATACTTGCCAAAAGTATGTAATAGAAATGAATTGCCTAGTTACTCCAATAAATTTGCTTAAGTGAAGAATAATTACAGAAACATGTCTAAGGCAATGATAAAATTCTGTGAGATTATGGCATAATGATGTTACACTCATATACAGTTGATGCCAATGTTTATTCCTACACCCTTTTGGAAATATCATATGTATAAATAGATATAAACAGATTAATTATTTTGGAAAAAAGACTACAACTCATTGTATTTTATTCCATGGAAAGAAAGGACATTCAACAATTAACTTAGTGTAAACCCAAACAATACATCAATTGTAGCATAGTTTAGTGAAATATTACTGCCAGTAATAATAAAAGCAATGAAGATAATTTTAACATACAAATGCTTGTGTGAGAGATGAAAATAAAAGTATCATAGCTGCTACATTAGAATTATTTAATAGTAGGCATACACCTGAGACCTCAGAGGAAACTGAATGCTTTCCAAACTAACTTTATATTATTCTATTTTATTTCTAATAGAATATCCATAGTACATGTTCCTCTGTGAATTACTTTTTTTTATTTTTTCAATAAATTCAGTTAATCATAATTACCATAACAAAAATGTTATTGAATAACAAAGAATGCATGAGATTGCATTAGTTTTCATTTAAGCATGGAATCAGTCAAAATGTCTTCTAGGAGGTATTTATAGCCTAAGAAAACAAAAGATGATCAAAATGTATGGATATATATCTTAAAAGGTATGCTTGTTTACAAAGCCTCAGAGGTTGATTCTACATAAATCTAGCAAATATAGAACACATGAAATGCTTTAGGAATAATTATGCAATTGTAATAGAAATCTCAAAACCATTTAGGAATGAGTAAGACCCATGTGGACCCCAGCCAACCCATGTCAATTTCAGAGGTCAAAGCAGGAGGCTTGTTGCATTGGTTTTTGGTGGCTGACTGCTGAAGCACTTTACTAAAAACATACCAGCTTAAAACAACATGAATGTCTTTTCTTACAGCTCTGTAGTTTTAAAAGTCTGAAGTGTGTCTCACTGAGCTAAAAATTCAGGGTATCTAGAGAGCTACATTACTTTCTGGAGGTTCTGGTGGGAAATTCATTCTCTTCTTTTTTTTCCAACTTCAAGAGGATGCAGAGGTTCTTTAGCTTATTAGGCCCCTTTTTCCACCTTGAAAACCAACAACCTTAAAGTTCTCACACCCTCATTCCTTTCATCCCTCTCCCACCTTTAAAGGCCCTTCTGATTACAATGGACCACTCACCTGATAACCTATTCAGGGGCTCTAAGGCTTAGAACTTGGGTAAATTTTATTCAGGGGGAGACTAAGGGTACTTTTTCTACCTACCACGCTTATCAGAGTAGTGTTAGGGTGCTACCACTGGAATGCAATAGCTCCTTGTTTTTCTGTCTTTCTACTCAGCACTCAAAATTCCAAAAGAGAAAGTAGCATTAGCCTAGGATGGTCATGATATCCACTATTGGGGTATGGGATGGGATTATCATTCCAATCAATTCTGTGATAAATGAATTTCTTGAAAGTAAATTGATGTTCTGCTACCAGAGGAATAAGAGGAAAGAACGAAAGAAGCTGTGAAATAATAAATGCCCAATATAATTAGTAAAAATTAAACTAATTGGCAAACCCCATATCGCACATGGAAACATATAATGTAGTTAATAGTATTGATATTTATTTTCCAAACTGTTTTCCTCAGTATGTCAGTAGAGGATATGACTACATATAAAGAAGAAAAACGTAGTTGTTTTATTATCATGCGATATCGAGAACTATTGTAAGCATTTCCTTTTTGATGTTTATTAAATAAATCAGAAAACTAAAGCACAGAGAAATAGTAATGTAACTTGAATGCAGTATTTTTCTTAATTCCAATGAAAGATCCAAGAGAATACATGCTATGGGAAAGAATAATTTACAGTGACTTCCAGAAAGTTACTGAAATCAGCCTATTGGTAGTATAAGAAAATTTTAAAAATTAATATTGTGCATTTAAGGTAAGACATTCTCTTCAAGACATTTAAATTCATGTGAACAAAAGCAGTGTCATGGATGGAATAGTTTCACTTAAAATATGACTATAGACAAAAATGATTACACTATTTAACTTCCTACTGTTTTGAAAGTTTAAAAAATATATATAACTATGTAAGAGCAACTGTTACCCTATTTAATTGATGCTGATATCTTTTAAAAGCATTTCCTTAGTTCTGACTCTTCAGTGATATATGTGTAAGAGTCATTAAGATTCCTTATCTTCATCCTAGCCATAAAATGCCATAAAATGTATAAATTCTAACAGTGAAATGTAGTTTTAGAGTTATAGTGTATTCTTTTGAGTTAACACTTTCTTTAACATTGATTTAATTTGCATTTGTTGGATGTGTGATTTATTATTTAGCCTCTGGAAATACATGCATAATGGGTGAAAGCCACGGAGCAAATCTAGGTGGCTTGAGATAGTAATTTCAGTTTATTTCATTAATCTACATCGCCTGCTAATATTTACTAAGCTGAAAACAATATGAGGTTTTCAGTTCTCCTTTTGACATTCATTTATCAAATAGTGAAGGTGTATAGGCTATACCTAAAAATTGTATTTTGTATAATGTGGATGTAGTAATTAATAATATACAGTCTCAGTCTTAAAGTAGGTTAGACCTTTAGGGACAGATAGAAGAGTGAACAGGCAATTTCAGAATGAAACATATAGGAGCTAAAAGATGTTAGGAAGTTTCAATAGCACAAGGACAATTTTTTTTCTTGCGGGTTGAGGCAACTTTATGTAACAGTTTTTTGAAGGTACTGTCTTTGAATAGAGCAATGTTGAGTGAGTCGAATTTTGAACAGTAAAGAAACTGAGGTACAGGGGAAAATGTTTCACTTGCTAGTAAATAAAGAGCAAAAGTAAAGTAAAAAATAATATGGATGTTCTTGAGGGAAAGGGTTGTAGTCCAGGTATCAGGAATATGATATACAGGAAAGCAGATTTTGAGGCAAAAGGCTGTGAAAACTTGTTTAAGTACATGGACTCTTGGCCTTTAAATGCTCAGCTGAAAAGTTGGTAAAAATTAGAAGGTCATTGAAAGCCACTGAGCAG
Organism: Phyllostomus hastatus; assembly: GCF_019186645.2. Classification (NCBI taxonomy): domain Eukaryota; kingdom Metazoa; phylum Chordata; class Mammalia; order Chiroptera; family Phyllostomidae; genus Phyllostomus; species Phyllostomus hastatus. The sequence goes on along the minus strand of NW_025334033.1, from coordinate 57,566,275 downwards.
TGGAGTGGCATAATCAGCGGTACGCTTTTCAAAGATGCGTGCAGGACTTTGGTGCGGGGCACTTGAACAATGGAGTGAAATCCAGTAGTGCTAGAAAGTCAAGCTGGGACTATCTAATCAAGAGATCGAGTAACCTTTATTGTTACAATATGAGAAAACAAAAAGTATTATATGATGAGTGAGGTACAGTTGAGGGTAATTCAGTAAACAGACTAAACAAGGAGCTGGATCTGATTGCAAGAGAAGAGAGATAGTGGCAATGCCTAGAAGTGACATCCAAGTGTGGAGCTCAAGAATTGGAAAATTGACATTTATTTCATTAAAAGTAAGGGCGTTTAGACATTTTGATGGCTTATTGGGAAGGTAGACAACTTTATTTTGGATATGTTGATGTATTGATAGGTAGGAATTTATCAGGAGATTATCATGAATGCCCACTGTGTTTCAAATACTATAATAGGTGAAAGAGTTTTAGTAAACAGGCATGATAGACTTAGCTGGTGCCACAAGAAAGTTAGAGTCTAGTTGACAGAATAGAAAATAAATATATGTGGTTGACTTAAAAACAGTCACATGTTTGTCCCTTCCCATCTGAAGGGGTAGTCCAGTTCAATATCTCTTAATATGGGTTGGCCATGTGAGTCATTGTGGCCAATGCATCATTATCAAATATAATACAAGTGGAGACGTGTAAATATTTGTGCATTGTATACTCTTGTTTTTACCTTTTTGAAGATTTTATTTACTTTTAGAGAGAGGGGAAGGGAAGGAGAAAGAGAGGGAAAGACACATCAATGTGTGGTTGCCTCTCATGGTCCCCGTACTGGAAACCTGGCCTACGACCCTAGCACATGTCCTGATTGGACATCAAACCAGCAGTTCTTTGATTCACAGGCCCATGCTCAGTCCACTGAGCTACACCAGCCAGGGCATGCACTCTTATTTTTAAAACCCTGACATTGACAGGTGAATATTTCGGGGCTAGTCTGCTAATGGATGAGAGACATGTGGCTGAGTCACTCCTAATGCATTGGGTAACAGCCTGCTAATTGCCAGAATGATAATTAAGGCCATCCTAGATCATTCATTTACCAGCTGATCCTTCAGCTGACAGCAAACACATAAGAATGCTTAACGGGCTCCAGCTAAGTAAGCTCACACTAGAAGGATCATCCATCCAACCCACAGAATCATGAACTAAGCAAATTTTTGTTTTTTTCAATCTACTAAATTTTGAGGTACACAATTAAATTAACTTATAGGAAAAAATATATGTATGCATACACACCTACATACATACATATACACAGAGGCTGTTGACCTTATCCTTCAATGATCTGGTCTTGAACTCTCTAAGTTACTTATTCTCTTGATACTATAATCTCAGTTTCTTAAAATCCAATCTCTGAAAAACCACTTTTCATTTTTTCATCTCAAGCCCCCTAGTTTCCTGTCTCCAAAAGTCTTACAACTCACCATGATCTATAATTCATGGATCCAATCTTCTTTTCACTATACCTCACCTCCCTAATGTCTTTTTTGGTATTCCTCTCTGAGTTCAAGTCCATGGCCAGTCATGAAATCCCTTTTTTGTGCACACTTTTGCCCCCTCCAGGTTTTGACATTTTCCAGTGCTCAAAAAAAGAGAGAAAAAGACTGGTTAGATCTAATTCTTTGCCCATTCCTTGTATCCACCTATGTGGATACAAAAACACACAAGCACAGTACTGGTCTATACTTATGAGCATAGCCCTTGACCCCTGGTTCCACCATTCCAAAAGTCTTTCTGAATCCTGTGTCAGAGCTCCAACCAGCAAAGCTGTTGATTTCTTGGTATTTACCTGTTCACTTACAAATCAAAGTATTAGATTAACTTAAAACATCAGAGAATAACCTCCTCAGGCACTTCATAATGCCAATGACATGTTACCGCCTCTTAATACCACCACCATAGACAATATGAATGTAATTACAGGAGACTCCTCACCAGATGTTTACAGTGTACCCATTCTTTGGTCTTTGAAAAGCACTGTGCATTTTTAAAAGGTCTGTCTAGATAAACAACATAATTTATTTAAGAAGGTTTTAAAAACACACATGCATCTATCTTTTCAGAAGGCAGCGCGTTGTCTGTAACAGCAATTATAAACAAGACAAATTTCTACAACTGAAATGGGAGTTTGCTTGCAAAAGTACATCAGAAAATCTAGTTATAGGCTTCACTAAAGAGAGAGAACAATTATTCTCAAAATAAAGTGCAGTGTCTGCTTTCAAGCCATGAACACATTAATAGCTTCAACAAATTCACAAAGTTTGTTCCTGTTCCAAACACATTCATAGTAGGTCACAGTTGAGTATCTCCAGGCAGACTGAGATGTTTTGAAACTACTTATGAGGAAGCACTTCAAGTTTAGAAAGTTCACATTGACTTTGGTAGAGCACTGTATGTGCAAACAGGTTTCTTGTTCAAGCTTCTGCAATCAACTGTGGCAAAGCTGCCTACAAAGTTGTCTCTAATAAGACGGCTTAAATGTGTTGCCACATGGTTATTTTCTTATCTGGCTTTACAAGTTCTCCAAAAGGTGCTGTATAAAGAATCAAAGCATTTACCTGCAGTTGAGATACAACCCCAGGAAATGTTAAATGCAGATTTCAGCCTACTGTTCAGGGACATAACCAAAGAAGTGAAATTCTTCTGTGTTGTTTCAAAGGACCCTCTCATGTACTGGTTATGTGCTTAAGGGAGATCAAATGACCAAAATCCTCAAGTTTTCCCTTTACTGCAAGTGTCTGTCTTCTCAGTATTCTCCCAGGCACATCGACTGGTTTGCAGCAGAGCCCTGAACCACAAATTTCACCCAGGGTCCTTAGCCACAGGAAGTCCCCAGAGGAAAGCAGAGCCAGAGGCAAACTCTTTCATAGGCACTCCACTCTCTAACACTAATATTTTTTCCAGGAGGAATTAAAGCAACATTAAGTAGGGGGAAAGTGACGGAATTGTCTGACCCTCAGAACATGTTCCAAAACAGGGTACGATAGACATGTGCTTTTTTTTTTAAGTAACCCCAGAAAATTGAGGATTAGGGAATGGGTGAGAAGCTGTGGGCTGATGATTTGTCTACAATCTTCATTATTATTTTTTTCTTTCCACATTATGATGAAGACTATTTATCCACATGATTGGGAATCTTCCCAAGGAAGAGCATTGCGTAAGAAAAAAGAAGTTGATTTCCTAATATACTTAACGGTGAATGTATCACCTTCCTTACAATTTTCAAATTTGAACTCTTGTGCAAAACCAAGTCTCTGTTTTACTAATACAGTGACTAATTTTGAAAAATAGGTCACCCTCATGGGATGGTCATTTCCTCTCTGGTCTGAGATTCATTCTGGTATCTATCAAGACTACCCTGCCAATATTTGACTTTGGATTCTCTCTATTCTGTGTGTTTATATTATATATAATGCATAGCTATATAATTAGATATGGTACATACATACCTAGTATCCATATATTGTCAACTTTTCTTAAATGTTGACCACAGCTTTCCAGGGATATGGAATGGCATTGGTTCCATCCTGGACATGGTGTTTGCCTGTTGGGGTGCTTTGGGAAAGTCAGTTACATGTCCAGAACCTCAGACTCTTTATCAGTGTAATAAAGGGACTGAGAAAGATGGGGTCTCCCATGGGCTGCTAACAGAATATCTTATTATTCTGTGATCATGCCCAGTTTAATGTCCCCTATAAGAATAGAGAAGGTATTTGAAGATGGACATTTGAACGTGTTATACAGATGTGAGTCATCATATCATTGCTTTACACTTAGATAGCACTAAACTTTTTATTAACTGTTTTCAAATATGATTTCTTGTAGAAACCCTGAATGGAACATAAAAGAGACTTTACTGTGATTAGTGCTTTTAATGGAAAATTAAAATAAGTTAAACATTTTTAATCTTGAATCAGGTGTTCTATGTACACTCACTTTACCCCCACTCTGCTTCAAGTATGTAAAAAAAACTCATTGCCTTTAGAAATAAATACAAATGGCTGCTAGAATAATCATTTACCATTTTTTGAGATATATAAGATATTTTAGTGTCTTGGAAAATTATCAAGAGCAACTCACCAACAATATAGAAGTGACGTAGTTTGTGTGTGTGTATTTTTTCCCCTTCAAATGAACAACAAAAACTTTGTGAATTATAAAGAAGGCAGAGACTTGTCATGTTACGGAAAAGACAACTCAGATGGCCTCGGAGTTTATGAAGTGGGGTTTATTCACGCATGCAGACCCAGAGGAGATAAAAATCCAAATTCTGGGCCATGAGCTTAAGCTGGAGGTTTCTTTATATGCTTGTTACACAGGCAGAAGGAGGAGGGAAAGGAGTGCAACTGTGAAAATGGGGATTAGTGTACGACCTTGAGATGACTGCTTATTTGGGAAAGGCTGCTGTCTGGGAACGGCTGCTAGTCAGCTCCTACCTAAGAATGGCTACTGCTCAGCTATGTCCTGTCACAGTCATACAACAAATGCCAGGAAGGTGTTTAACATATATATGCATGATGCTAGGCTACTGTATCAATTTTAGTAAACTACGTTATGCTGCTATTAATAAACTTAAAAATCTCAGTGGTTTATGCTACAGGTCCATCAATGGGAGGCCATGGATTGTTTCCCAGCACTTTTAATCAGATACCCAGAATGTTAGTGTAGCTTCTATATAAATAATATCTACAGTCCTGGGAGAAAATTGAGGGTATGGAAAGGTATACATTATCTCAACATTTTTGCCAAGGAGTGATAATCACTCTTCTGCTCACATCTAAACAAGTCATATGGCCATGCTTGATTTCAACAGAGTTGTGTTGTGTATTCAACCTGCTGGAATGGATGAAAAAACATGGTAAAGATTAAAAGAGTCTATCACAGCTATTTTCCAAAATAAGTTGATATCCTGAAAAGTATTTAAAGATTACTGAGGCAATGAGTTTTTTATATATGATTTAAACAATAGAGGAGTTAAATTATAAGAACCAGATGTCAAATGTTAGATTAAAAACCTTGAAAAATATATTCCTTAATAAAAGTATTGAGAATATCTTGTCACAATTATTCAAAATCAACCTTTTGGAACTCTGGAAATAAAACAAAAGCTTCTAATTATCAAACAAAAGTTTATTCAATAAAAAAGATTAAGTATCAGTGAAGGAGCAAGTTTTGTGGCATTTTAACTTGCCACAAATATTTCCATTCTTCTGTTGGAGTCCTTGATATTTTTGGTGTCCTTGAAATCGACAACCTTGCACTTGCAGTAGCTATAAAAACCAGCCACCTAACAGCTTTTAGGAGTCACTGCAGAGGACAGACTGGATGGTAGGTCCTCAAAAGTCCCATGCCCAGGGAAGAATAATCATTTGTCACGTTTAGGAAGTCCCTGAAAACCTCTGTTCTAGGGCTTGTCTGTACTGACGTGACTCAGCACATGCTCTCAGCAAAGTTTCTAAAATCAAGGGCACTTGTCAAAAAGCATCACTGGCAACTGGCAATTGTTTACCATCATAACTGCTTGAAGCGTCAACACCAGTTGGGAATAAGAGACTCACCCAAAATTTAAAAGGACAAATTGGGAAAAGAGGTGTCCACAATGGATTTTGAAAAATTCTAATGTATTTCTCATAATTTTGAAGGCTGCACACATACGCAGGGCAACTACTTGCCCAGAACACATATAAGAAGGCCCTACTCTCTGATCTCCGGCCCACCTTGAGGGTCTGAATGAACAGAAAGAGAAGCCTAAGGCACAGTTGTCTGGTCTGAGCTCAAGAGGGTTCAGCACATTTAACAAAATCTCTGCCCAGTCAAACTAACTCCTAAGTTAACTGGGTATACATTTCAGTGGCTACACATGACAAATAATGGAAGCTTTATAAAAATAGTCCAGCCCTGGCTGGTGTGGCTCAGTGGATTGAATACTGGCCTGTGAACTGAAAGGTTGTCGGTTCAATTCCATGTCAGGGCACTTGCCTGGGTTGAGGTCCAGGTCCCCAAGTGGGGGTGAATGACAGGCAACTGATTTGATGTTTCTCTCCCTCTCTTTCTCCCTCCCTTCCCCTCTCTCTGAAAATAAATAAATGAAATCTTTTTTAAAAAAGAGTCATAGTGCCCTGGCTGGCGTAGCTCAGTGGATTGAGCACGGGCTGGGAACCAAAGTGTCCCAGGTTCGATTCCCAGCCCGGGTACATTCCTGGGTTGCAGGCCAGAACCCCCAGCAACCGCACATTGATGTTTCTCTCTCTCTCTCTCTATCTCCCTCCCTTCCCTCTCTAAAAATAAATAAATAAAATAAAAAAAAAAAACAAAGAGTCATAGTAAACAAAGATACATGTCAGCAAAAGCAGTCCACAAGGAGGTGGATAAGTTTAATTTTCAGAGATAACACAGTAAGTTATTTAAAATGTACAGTTCTCTACATGCACAAAAGTTGTGAGACATACAAAGAAGCAGAAGAATGTAGCTCATACACAGCAAATGTTGCTGATCATAGAAACTAGAGTTTTCGTGGTGATCACTTCATTAAGTAGATTTTCGAACAACTATGTTGTATACTTAATGTGATATTGTATATTAATTAAATACCTAAATAAAAATATCTAAATAAAAATACAGCAAAATAGTCATTAATAGAAAAATTAAGCATCTAATTTTACTGTGAAATAGTGTTGACTCAATCTAACTAACACATTTCCTGCAAATGTACCTTGATAGCTGTTGTTTTGTATTTTCAAATTTTGTTAGTTTTGTTTTGAAGATTCTGATTAGCAATTCTTTCCAGTGAGTTTTCTCTCATTAAATTAGGCAAATTTAAATATATTTTCAAATCATAATGGCATTAAAGAATCAGTGATATCCAGTGAACATTCCCTATTATCATTTTTGGCCTACTTTCAAAAACTGAATTTTCTTTGCTACAAGGTCTAGATTAACTAAAAAAATGTGTAATATATTCAGACAGATCAAAGAATATATTTATATTATGACTTTGCAAGCATAAGAAATATTACTTTATCTAAATTTGAAATCTCTTTATTAGATCCAAATTCATTCAAACACGTTGTTTATACCACTTACAAATGTTCATATAATACTGCGTTGTATAATATATGTTCTAAGTATAAAATATGTTACATGTAATGTAACTGATTTTATTTTTAACAACTTGATTTTATTTTTAAAAGCTCTATTTAACCAAAAGAAAGGACAGATAAAACAATGCAGATTGGAGAAGGCCTGATAGAGTTTCAGCAGGTCCATGAAAGATCCACTAGTGGATAATCAATCTTATGGCAAATATAAAGCTTTGGCAAAATTTTACCTATGTAAATTTTATTCATGTGCTTGTTTTCATGTTTCAAATTCAAATACTCTCACAATATTTTTATAGTATCAACTTTATGAACAGCAATTTTGACCAGGGAAAAGAAAAACTACCTAAATTGCTTTAAGATTTTGACCTGTTTTACATCTTTCTTCTCAGTGTTTATTCTGAGCTCTCCTTCATATTTGATTTGAATTTTTATATTAAAGAGTTTTTAAGACATTGCCATCCTCACTCTGAATTGCTATTTACATATTAGGAAAATGTATAAGTGTTAAATGGCTTTTTAGACCGAAATATTGGTTGTCTACTGTCAAATAAAAATTTGAGATAAAATTAAAATTTATTACAAACAAAAGTATATCTTTTCAACTCTAAGAAAATTTCATGAATCATTTCTCAAACCACATCTCTATCTTTGATTAAAATGATCTACAATATGATTAGAAACTGGTCATTAATACGGACATTTAATGGTAGTTTTATGATTGACTGCAGCATAATTCTGCCAACTCTTCCCCTGAGCAAAGTCATAGGAATATCATGAATCAAGGACTATTAATGAATTGCACTCTGCAGATCTTATGAAACTTTTAAAAATTGCCAATTAACTAGAAATAATTTTTAATTGCAGAAATTGTTTGCATTACCCATTTCTTCCTTTCTGGGCAATCCAAAATTGTCAGGAAGTGATTGTGCATCGAGGCAAGTTATCCACCTTTTTCATCTTTCATGGTTAAAGAGAAGAATGCCTATAGAAATAGAGACATAAAAATACTTAGGTGAAAATTTAAGATTTTTAAGCCTATAGAAATGTTTCTTTCATTACTCTTAAATATTGTCACAAAAGGGAAAAAATAGTAAGAGTTTATGGACTAATAATTTAACAATACTATTCATATTATTTCTTACTTTCCTTTCTTACTGACTCAAAATAAGCATTAAAATATTAAATTCTTTCAGCATTTTAAAAAATAAGTATTTGTGTAAATATTGTTCCAAGTTTAAAATTCTATTTCCCAAATGCAATTGAATGTGTAATTCCAATCCTAATATCATTAGGATTTCCCTTAATATCATTATTAGTATTCTCAAAATGCTGTTCTAGAATGCCATTTAGAAAAAAAAAAACACTTACTCAGAGTTACATGGTTTTATAGAAAAGTACTGAGTGACATAGATTCCATTTAGGGTTATTCATTTTCTCTGAATGTACACAACATACTTCCTTTTTAAAAAAATAGTTTTAAAACAACAAAAAAAAATTGTGAAAATGGTCAAAATGTGTGATTCCACATTAAGCAATGTACTGAATTGTACTCTTGTCACTAGGAACTCAGTTTCCCAGAATGCTCTTTTCTGTTTGGTTCCAGGTTAGAGTGTGACCAAAGGAAGCAGTTGTCATGACATACTGAAGGCAGTCAATATTTACAGGTGTGGAGAGGTGCGCAAACCTGACGGGTTCCAATTTGTCCTCACTCATCTGGCTTTCCTTTCAGTTCTTCTTCCCAACTGCCAAACCTGCTGATCGATAGTAAAAGCAAGCCAACCACACAAGTTTTGCTCAGAACGCAGACCATAGCGGTGAAGAGCTAACACCCTCCCATAAGCTGATAACAGCCCACAGTTTGTGATAGAACTACAGCAGCTGGTCATCCCTAGGTTTCAGGTGTCCTGGCCAGGTTTCCTTCACTTGTGCCAGGTAATGGTACTGACTTGTCACAGGTTACTCAACTTTCCCTTTGGGACCTTCACCTCCCCAGCTACACCCACAATTGTAAGGCCCAATTCTTATAAAAAGTTTCTTACTCTAAAATAGTTGTCATAGTTTTGCTCCACTCCTTAAATCATATTATTGTATTTGCGTCTACACTCACTTGGTCTTTTGAATCAAATTTATACTCTCATGTTTATTTTCCCGAAAACACGTATACAAAATGGGAAATTGAGAGTAGAATGTCATTATTTATGTTGCCCAGAACATGGAGGTCATTTCTAATGCCAATGTAACTAATTATATAGAAAAAAACACAATTTTGAACTTTTCATATTTTACAATTTTATGTTGGCATTTTTTTTTTTTACATTGCCTTATCTTGCCTTTTTTTTCAGTCTAAAGTCCCCTACAACTACAACACAACATGTTTTCAAAATTTGGACTTTGAAAGTAGGTACATAGTTTTTCTTATTTTTTTTTTAAATTTCCATTTTCTATAGAAATTTCATGGCTCATTATCTCAGAAGAGACTTTTCTGCCTAAACCCCATTACATTTTGTGCTCTTATAGTGGGGATCCAGGCTTATTACTATTAAAAAAATAATCATTGGAAGAATGGTATGGAGATTTTATATTACTGGCTTTATAAAACTAGCAAGATACTTTTAACTGAGGGCACAAAACATGATTTGAAATAGAATTAAAAATATCAAAGTAATGTTTGGAGCAAAATTGCCCTAGTCTATGACATTTAGACTAGAATTTAATTATGCATTAGTTTAATTTGTTTAAGCATCAATTTCTACTATAATAATTTATTATACTCCTAAAATATCTTAATTTTATATAATTTATTTAGATAAATTTCTATCAATAAATGAAAAAAAAATCCCTAATTTGGAAGGTAGCAAGAATAATCCTGTCCAGTCTACCTAATTGAAAAAAATAAACTAAAAATTATTTCACTTTTAAGAAATTATTTTACTGTTCATGACACAGAGTTAGGAGAAGTTCCCATAAAAGGGGATTAATTCACACTGAGACTAAATGTCCTTGCAAAGAACATACTTATGTTTGTCTTTATAAATAATGTTTGTCCTTTATAAATAACAATGTTTTGGATCAGCTATAACTTTACCAATGCTTCATTTATCAAAGGATGAATGCTCGCCAAGTTGGAAGCAACAATAAAAATCTGAAAACAACAGAATCAAAGATCCACCACATTCTGAAACGAATGTTATATTATAACAAGACACCATTTACTTAATTTTAACGCGTTGTAGAAATATGGTATTGAGCTCTTACTATTTTTCTCCTCTACACATTTGTTGAATAGTATGTAAAATGACAAGGACTGATTATATTGTTAATGATAATCATTTAATCTAAATTAATGTTCTGGGCTTGCCTTTAAATAGTATATGACACTGGTGGTGAGCATGTGTGAATATTAGTAGCTCATAGCAACAAGTGAAGACGGTAAGGCCTTATGTCCTTCTGTTTATGTTTGCAATAAATAAATAATCTAGTTTGTATTTCTAAATTGCTAGTACCATACTGTGATTTTTAAATGCCTAAGGCACACATGCATTTTACTTACATGTGATGGAAGTAGTTTTTTTAATCATAACTCATTTCTAAGAGAACAAAATGTGAGAGGCCAACACCAATCTTCACCTTCTGTGACTGTATATTTCCTTCTGAAAGAATACAAAAAAAATTCATTTCTACATTATTCAGATCAAAATAGGGCCTCTTGAAAAACAGATTAGAATTAACATTAAATTACTTTAATCTTTACTTGTTTAGTTTTCAATTATCAATACCTGCCATGTTTGATTTTATTTTTCCTTTTAATGAATTTTAAAGATTTTATATATAATATATATTAACATGTAAGTTATTATGTAATTCAAATATAATTATATTAGCATATAGTATATAGAATATATAATCACACATAGAATTTAAAAGGACTTTTAATATAAATTCCTGGTTTCATAATCTATGAATATGGTCTAGAAAATTTACAAGAACTATTTTAGTTTATGAGTAATATCCTATAATGGTACACATGATTAGTTGCATGTCTTTTTTTTATAATAAAGTTTAGGATTAGATTAAATCATGCTATCCCTGATTATTTCATAAAAAGATTTTAGACAACCAAATGAAATATATTAGACTTACCATTACCTCATTGAAGATTCTGGGAAATATGAAAAAGAAGAACATATATGCATCATTTAACCTTTTAATGTTGCAAAAGGTATATTTCTGCAGATAATTAATAAGCTCATTAGGATGGATATTTTTTCTGTTAGAATAAAAATACTTTTCTACACTAATAAACTTCCTGACAGAAATCCAAGAATTACATTTCTTTATTCAGAACTTTTTTAACCAGTTGAGATGTTTAACATCATAATCACGGGTCATTTATATTATAATTGTGTCTAATGTGAATATAAATTGAAGTCAGTTAGTACAGGCAGTCTGAACGAATTTTGTTATTCTTGCCTAAGGATCTGTCTCCAAGACTGGAAATGGTGTCTTGAGGTTGCCTGATTTACAGTACATGTTTACAGTACTTCAGTCATTTCTATGTGAATGTAATGATCCTGCTTTCTTAAAAAAGAAGAGGATATAATTTGAATAGAGAAAAACTTAACTTTTGCCACCATAGAGGAGATATTCTGACATTAAGAAAGGTTATAATTGAGTCCTATAGCTTCAGCCTGAGTTACTCTGATCTTTCAGTAAGGGATTTATTCTCAAATACAAAATTTTGGGGCCCATCATAGTTTTTTAAAATTGTACAAATTTATTATAAATATGTGATAAGGGATTATATGCCTCAGTTTGATCATAATTAGAATAGCCAATTCTTTTTTCTTTTCTAAAATACATTTTTGAGGATATGATGGAACACTTCACACTTTAAATTGTATCATGACTGGAAGAAGTTATAGATGTCATCGTGTACCTTCTGAAAAAAAGACCCTTCATCAAACCTAGAGCAGTTTCATTCAAATAAGTTAGAATTAGTAGGGCCTCATCTGTCTGGAAAATAATGACACCAGAAGTTTTATAGGCCCATTCTTTCTTGCCCTCGGACTTTTTAAAGAGCTAATATCACTGGGCCTTTAAAATCAAATCACTGTTATATATGATTTCTTTTCCATCCATTTACAAATGTCATTGTTAATTCATTTTTAGATTGCACTTAATTGAGAATAAAACTCAGAGCATGACTATCATAAGAGGCACATTAATTCTAAAGTTCACTTATATAGAAGATTTGTTTTTAATCACAGTGATTTTTCTTTTTCATCTCCATTTACATTATGGCTAAGCAAAAGGGCATGAAGAAAGACGGAGTCCATGTAACTTGTATTGATTAAGATAATGTGAACAACTAATTGACTTTCATTAATTATCTAAACTGCCTACTCAGTGCCCAGAAATTTGGGCAATTAATTATAGCATTTCATTGCATACAACTTCAAAATCATCTATAGTGTTTTTCTAATTACAGATGCATAATGGCATGGTATCCTAAAATTATCATGACCCATGCAATATATTTGTTGTAGATGTTTCTAATGTTAGGATGAAGAAAAGCATTGCCACATCTGAATGGATAATAGGAGAGCATAAAATGGAATAGTTTAATTAAAACATGTCTAAACTATCCCAATCCCATGCAGTAAAACCCCTTGATGGCTTCTAAATGTTCCTAAAATAAATGTACAAATTCTTAATTGCCCTACTTAAAGTCACTGCTGGTTCTATAATCTTTCCATTTCCCCAGCTTCATTTTACACTATTTTCTACATCACTCTGCAGATTCCAGTTATATAAGAATACCTCTAGTTCTCAATTTATCCAAGCTTTTAACCAACATAAATTACTCACAAATACCTTTTCCTGTTCCCAGAAGTATTTCTGTCTTCTTGTGCATTTCACCACAACATCCTTTTCACTTGGGTATCTCTGATGTCTTTTGCCATATCAGCTATCTTAACTCCCAGTCCTACTTCCTCAGATTAGACTAAATGTCTTCCTTTATATGCTTCTGTATCACCAGGAAATGATACTGTGACAGCAACACCTTAATAGAACCACAGCTTTGGACATTTTTAAAATTTGGATCATCAATTCTCTGAAAACTTTTTATAGAAGCAGATGACAGTATACACTTTTACTTCTGCTGTAACAAATTACCACAAACTCAGTGGCTTAAACAACATAGCTTACTGTGACATATCTCTAGAAATCATAAGCGGGAAATGAGTCCTACAGGACTCGAGTCAAGGTGTCAGAAGCAAGGGAGAATCTTCCTTGACTTCTCCAGCTTCTAGAGGCTGCCTCCATCACTTGGCTTTTGCTGTAGCCCTTTAAACTCTGCTTCCATCTTTACATCACCTTCCCTGACTGTAGACTCTTCTGTCACCCTCTTATAAGCGTCTTTGTGATTACTTGAGCTCACAGGGGTAATATAAGAAAAATTTCCAGTCTCAAGGTTCTTAAGTTAATCACTTCTGCAAAATCCATTTTGTCATGTAAGAAGACAAAGCCACATATCACAAGGTTTAGAATCCAATGGACATCTTTGGAGGAAGTAGTACATTATTGTACCGAACACAGTCAGGATATTTTAGAAGTGATCACATTGTCTCTTCCAGAATTTAGCACACTTTATTTCATTGACTCCTTTAACACTTTTCACTGAATCTTTACTGCATGCAGAAAATTATAATGAAACAAAGATGTGCTGATGATGAGGCAACATTAGCATCTCAGGACTACTGCATAGTAAGATGACAGTTTGTGGTCCCCCATGTCTCATCGGAAGAAAGGTAGAGACAGAGATCTATGATGAAAATGATGCTTTATAAATGTAAGCACCAAGCCAGAAGTAGTTGTATGGGTTAATAAAACATATTTTAGAAACTGGAAGTGCTCCACAATGACTATTTTTCAAGTAACTTTTCAGTAGCATTTGCTTATATATTATGCATAAATTGCCACTGAAGTGCAGGGAAGCTCTTTTGTTTCTCCTCCTCTGCCTCCTTTTCCTTCTTCTCATCCTCCTCCTTCTTCTTTGACATATATTTCCTTGGCCAAGTTTCAATAAAATATTTTCCAAAAGAAAAAGCAAAGCATGGATATCAATTGTGTTTGGTAGTCCAAAATAAGAAGTTCTGTTTGGGGAACTGGAATAAAGAATTAACTTGAATGAAGTAGCCCACTTCATTCAGGCCTTCTCATCAAGAAGCAGACCTATAGTATTTATTTTACTCTCAAGGAATGAAAAAGTAGAATACAAACAAATAGTTAAGTACCCAAGATACTTTGAAAATGAAACAAATATTCCTTTCATCTGAGTAATCGGATAGTACCCACATATTTTACTTTATTTCAAGTTACAGAGGATTAAGATCAGTCCTTAAAAGTAGGCCTCCAATTAGGCAATTGTTATGTGCTGTCAATCACCTACCACATCTACATAACAAAGCATAACATCATCTTTAAGTTTGAAAACCTCTGGGTTTTAAAACTTTATTTCCCTTCTCCCCAACTTCTTATAATTTTAGAGAAGCACAGCCTTGGGTAGTTTTATTTCACTATTTGTATCTTTTGTTGCTAAATTATTTACAAATAAACATATCTTACATAACATTAAATTGTTTTTTCACGATGATCAGTCCATTGAGGTGAACAGTTCTATGTCACTTTTTAAATGCCTGATTTTATAAAAATAACAAGCATGTTAAATAGTTGCTATTTACTTCATTTTCATTTATTGCAGTTATCACAGAATAAACTGAAATTCACCTTCTACACCTCCCCTTCTCACAATGGACATGATTTCAAATGCATAGGTCATAGTGTATATTTGGCAGGATGGACTAAAAGCTGAATGGCATAGGCATTAAAAGGTGATTTTGAAAGAAGGTCTCTGAATAAAAGGAGAGAAGAATGAGCTGAAAAGGGAGAAGCACTTTCAGTTTTAAGAATGTGATGACATTTCAGCCTTGGCAGGTGTAGCTCAGTGGACTGAGTGCCAGCCTGCAAACCTAAAGAATCAGTGGTTCAATTCCCAGTCAGGGCACATTCCTGGGTTGCGGGCCAGGTCTCCAGGAGGGGGTGCACAAGAGCCAACTACACATAGATGTTTTTCTCCCTCTCTTTCTCCTTCCTTTCCTCTCTCTCTAAAAATAAATAAATAAATAAATAAAAATCTTTAAAATAATTTGACATTTCAGTAAAAATGATGAGTTATAGAATGTATATTTCATCTCCTTACTAAAATGACCAATGATTTATAGTGAATTAAGCAACTTAATGAATTGTTGTGATATGTACAGCAGCAGCATTCTGTTTTAAAAGCAATGAATATTATAACAGCAGTCCTGAGAAGCCCTGCTATTCTTGTATTCTGCTATTCAAAGTAACAAGACAAAGTCTTTCAAATTTTAACTGTATAATATCAAGTTCAAATTTTAATTTACTTTTTTTTCTCTAATATTATCATAGTTAGTAGACTGGTTAGACAATTAAAATAAATTAAGAACAAGTTATGTGAACAGAATCCTTAGACCCTTTACATGTTGTAAAATCAAGGAATGTTTCCCAAAAGCAAAAACAAACAGACTGAAAACTAACAGTGTCTTAAATAAGGAAATGCTTTGTTTCATCATATAAGAATTGTAGAGGCAGGAAGGCAAGGTTAGTTCAAACATTCAAATATGTTAATTAGGAAAATATATTTTACTTTTTTAGCCCCACTATTCCTAGCACACAGCTTTCATTCTCCTGATTGCGAGATGATTCCTTCTATTACAGGCATTTTTTTTTCTATATTCTGGCAGAAAGGACAAAATGAACCCTTTAGCTGTAATTTAAAAAGGGTGAGCTAACCCTTTTTCATAAATGAAACATTCCCTTGGCCATTTTCTAGAGACTTTGGCTTACATCTTACTAGCCAGAAGTTTTAACATGTCTACATCTAGATGCAAAAATATCTATGAAAGTTAGGGTTTGTAGTTTTTAACCACTATAAAATAGAAAAACAGAAAAAAAGACATATGCATGGCTTATATGCAACTTACTGTTAGGGTATGCCACAAATATTATTATATTAATCCTAACAACAAACCTATATGATAGTGGCATTTCCTAATTTACAAAAAATAAAACTGAAACTCAGAAGGTTAAGTCAAATCCTCAAATTCATGAGCTTGAATAGCAGGACTGAGAAAAAACCCAGTTGTCCTATACCAAAATGAAAGCTTGTGTGTATTTTTGGACAATACACTAATAATATTTTATTAGAATATAAATAAGGGCAGGTGAGTTTAATCCTGTTTAGTAACTACTATATTAGTGGGTATAAAAAAACTGTTCTTGCCTTTCTCACACATACATACAGAGAAAGAGAGGAGTAGAGAAGGAGGGGGGTAGAGAAAGAAGAAACTCTACAGTTTATACTGTTACTAAACAAAAATGGGACCACAAAAAGGCAAACTCTAGAGGCAGAGGCTGGTGAGAAAGGAAAAAAGGTTTTTATTCAGATGCTAAACAATCTGGAAGAATGGGGGACTCCACATCTCAAAGTTCATCTCCTCTGCAAAACATAGACAATACCTAGCTGTCCTCAGCAAGACCAAAACAAAAGTCAGTACCCAGAATTCCTACCTCATTTTAAAGTGCTGTCCTGTGGATCCCAAGGCAGCTGCTAAGCAGTTATCCGGGTACCTTAGCTAGTTTCCAGCTGCTGTCGTGCTTCAGCCTCCCTCCTGGAGGCTGCATGTGGAGCAGGAGCCACTATTGGCCATGCAGCTTCTAGGGCCACAAGGCCCTGTGTTCTTGGGCTGGAGAGTGTGTAAATGCACTAGTGAATGCTCCACCAGGTGAAAGAAAGGGAGAGAGACAATGAGAAGGACTGTTTCCTAGAGGCCATGGGCCAAGTGAGGATGAAAGTCACATGTCCCTTGGAGAGGGCAAGCTAGTGCACTCAGTGTTGATATGTAAAGGGGTGTGGGAAACCCCACATGGCCTCTCAGGCAGTGCCAAGAGTGGCCTCTCAGGCTGCAGCAAAGGCGGCTTCAGCAGGAGGGGCTGGGCATCTGCAGCCAGGAGCAATACCTCCACAGTGGGGACAGAGCATCCGCAAGGCACGGGCTTGGTTCAGCATGGCCTCACAGTACTGTAGAAGTACTGCAAAACTCCTTGCCCTTTGCATGACCCAAGGTGGTCATGGTGGTATTGCCTGGCTGCCAGTAATGCCCTCAGTGCTCACACCTTCAACCTCCATCCCCCAACAGATGTCGCTTGGAGCACAAGCCATTCCCGGGTTCCATTCCCATTGACCTAGCTCCGTCTTCCCCAGAGGCCCCTCTATTCCCTGCCCTCAGCTCACTCCCAGCAGTCCAGGCAGGCCATCTATCAGGATCAATATCACATATTAGTTTTGTAACAAAGTCTAACAAGTGTTAAACAGACATAGTTTAGAATACATATGGTGGTATTGAAAGAAGGGGATGAGTTTCATTTTCAATTTCACCAGGTGGTCAGTCTCTCATATTATCCCTAATTTCTGTCTAGAAGGCAGATTATTGCCAAAAAGCTAATGGTCTGATCGGAACCTCCTGTCTGAGTCTTAAGACAGAAAATTTCTCTATGAATTCTGTCAACTGGACAAAGTGATATTTCTAGTGTATTATTTTTCTCTGTAAAGCTTTTCAAACTATTTGGATTCATTTTGTCAATTGGAAACACCCCATCTTAAGATTCCAGAGATGGTGAGGAGTTTCAAAACCAGAAATGTAACACATTCAAAATGGCCTATAATTTTTCTATAGCATGTATTTGGAGAAAAGCAGATCTTAAAATGATACAATAGGTTAAAAAGTTATGATTGTTTGGCTTTCCCGTGATTTATTTTACAAAATAAAGCATAAAAAAGTGTTCATTATACATAAAGACTTTTTATAAATTCATCTTGAAAGCCTGTGTTACTAGTATTTTCTCTAAAATATTCTAAAAATAGATCCAAAAAATATTAAATAAGAAATGCATTTCTTATGACCATATAAAATATTTCCCAAATACACTGTTATATCAAATGTAAGGGCATTTCTATCATAGATTCTGAAAAATCTTCTCTATTCTATTTTCTATATTGCTTCTAAATGATCTTCTGAACATGTAAACTTAGTAATATCAATGTTTAAATCACTTAAAATGTTATTTTCCTCTAAAATATTTTTTTTACCTTAGAGCTTATTTTTTTTTATTTTAATCATTGTTCAAGTACAGTTTTCTCCCTTTTACTCCCAATCCAGCCCACCCACCCACCCCTCCCCACTCCTCTCCCATTACTACCCTCCCCCTAGTTTTTGTCCATGTGTCCTTTAAATTTGTTCCAGTAAACCCTTCCCATTCTCCCCTGAAATTCCCTCTTCTCTCCTCTCTGGTCACTGTCAGCCTGTCCTCTATTTCAGTGTCTTTGGTTATATTTTGCTTGTTTCTTTGTTTTGTTGTTTAGGTTCCTGTTAAAGGTGAGATCATATGGTATTTGTCTTTTACTGCCTGGCTTATTTCACTTAGCATAATGCTTTCCAGCTCCATCCATGCTGTTGCAAAGGGTAGAAGCTCCTTCTTTCTTTCTGCTGCATAGAATTCCATTGTGTAAAATAAAATTTTAAATCTTTCTTTTCTGACCCTACTCCTGTAACATTCACCAGTGTCTGAATTTTGACGTCTGAATTTTTGTTTTATAAAAATCCATATAGAAATGAATTTTCACATTCAAAGTTCTAATTCTTTCCACGCCACCAACCAATTTTACCATGTTTAGCGTGATCTAGCCCTTCAGAGGTCCTCATATTGTACTGTCAGCTCTGGAGTTTATAGAGCTTCTTTTCAGCAGAGCCATATGTCTGTAAGAGATAAATGCTAGAAATCCATAATCACCCTCTTCCTTAAAAATAATTTGAAATCTATACTGAAATTATTCTCTATGACAATTTTTGTAATAGAATCATATAGCATCAATTAGAATATTCTTTTGTATACGCACATGCACGCACGCACCATTCAAAAAGCATAGCTTTCACTATTATTTTCCTCTTTCATCAAATTTTAATGATAAATATTTATCATTAGATAGAATTTACCATTTCTAAAACATTTCAACATTACTTCGCACTTTACCTACATTTTTTACCTTAAAGTGAGATTTTTTGAGGTCATGTGTACTATTTTCAATCTTTTTGCATTTCCTTCTTCTGAAATCATATCCTCTATTTTCTTTCTAGGTAATAACTCCACTTTTTCTTTATTTGATAGATTTTTTGTTTCTTTTTTCTTACCAGGCAAAATGTCTCTTTAAAAAGCACCTACTAATTCATTGGTTCTCTTTCCAAATACATTCTTGTTAGATCATTTACTTGTTCTACTGATAAGCTAGAAGTCGTAAACACTACTACCTTGTTATCTATCATATAACTTCTTTCTACCAAGAGGGTGAAATAATATGATGTTCCCAGGCTCTTTCAAGGTTATTAAGACATTTCCACATATATGTTTCAGATTTCTTCATGACTAACCTTCTAATAGTCCCAAATAAGTGGCATAAGACTGCTGGTTGCATGGCTATCAGCAAAGTCATCATGGTATTTCAAATATACAGTCTAAAAGGGCAATTCTCTCAGTTAAATAAGCCACATTTTCAAAGAACTTTGTACATATTTGCACAAGGTATGTCTCCTTAAACTACTATGTATAAATCTGTTTAAATAAAGTGTGTGATTTGACTTTAGAAATGATTTAAGCAGAAGACACAATGTTAAATGTAAAAGAGCTTTAATGCCTAATATTCAGGTTCTCTTAGCATTTTCTCAAAAACTTACATTAGAATAACGCCTATGGCACAGTTAATTCTATTAAAGACTTATAAAGTAATAACATGAAATCCAGAGGCCCCAGTCACAGAGTTACTTAAAACCTAAGGGACAAATTGAGTATCAAAGGAGTGAATAAGGATAATGTTAGCATTTAAAATATCCTTCAAAGAAGTAATAAATTGTAGTTTCTACCTATAATCTCAGAAGTCATTACTTATTAGATGAACAGCTGTCCACATCACAGACCTATGCCCGTCGGAGGTCCACTCAGGTTCACATTGTTTTTGAATTGAATATGTTAATGCCATTCAGATAAATCTCATCCTGACCACATGTACAATCAGGAGGAAGACAGAGAGAGAAAGAAAGCTCACTTCATTTTTAAAACAATACTGGCTGAGCCTAGAGAAAAAAGAAAATGCTTCTTTATCACGCACAAGAGCATCCTCTTCATTAGGGCAGTTTTTGCTATCAAGATTAAAAAAACCCTCATTTTTAGCATCACCAATTTTTAAATATTTATCTGCTTGTTTTTCTCAAATTACTTATTGTCCACTAATCTTCAGTCAAAATTTCAAATAAGCCTACCATTTAAATAAATCATCCATATTTACATTAAGCTGTGTAATATGAATTTGTATTGATTTTATATTAAATTATTTGTATTAATTAAATTCAAAAGTATATACTGTGCATTAACCATAAGCAGGCACTAATATGAACAGAGTGAAAAATTCAATTATGTTTATTCTTTAACACAAAATATTTTTTCTTTTCTATATTCTCTTCAAGAGATCTGCATTTACTATTAGGGACCATTTTTCTACTTATTGTCTGGCCTGGAAGTATTTCCTTATTTACTGATTGATTTCTTTGTGAGTATGTTTAATTCAAAAGCAGTATTTCAATGTATTCAAGAGGACATTTAACATCTCTGAAATTGGTGTATGTATTACAATTGATGGTATTATAATAATTTCATTGGCTATAGTGTACATTTTTGCTTGATTTTCTTTTTTTTTTCTTCATTCTGAGTGATGCATAGAATAATGATAGATTCTGTGACTGAGATCATCTTAGATTTGATGAAATACGATGTTGCCTTTAACCCAAACAACATAATGTCGGAATGCGCTTATTTATGTATCATATGGGCTTGTTGTCAGTGGAAATCAGGATCACAAGAAAGCATTCCAAGGATCCATGCCAGGGAGATTTTGGTATGGCGTGGTTTATTTGGGTTGAAATTGAAGCTGCTCCCTGGGTTTCCAATGTCCCATCTCCTTCCATCCCACAGTGGAAGAAGTCCAAACATGTCTTCAGAAGGTCAAAACAAAAGCCAGTATCCAGAGTCTCTGCTCTATATTAAAATTCAGTTCTTTTGGAACCCATGCCCTGTGCTTCAAGCCCTAGTGACCGCTAGGCCAACATGGACAAATGCTCCCAAGTAAGAGAAAATGCATGAACACAAACACACAGGTCAAGTGCAGGTTCCTGAGTGACAGAGGGAGAGAGAGAGAAGAGAGCATCTTCATTAAAAAAGATCAGTCAGCTTCCCAGGCTTTTGTGAGATTTTGATAGCCCCACCCCCTCAGTTCTACTGACAGGCCTGTTTGGTTTAGCACCTCCCTCTGTGCTTCCTATCACCAACTATCTGACAACAGAAGGAGCCAGAGAAGAGTATTAATCCCTGTGATGCTGAAATACTTTGATCCCCTGGGGTGTGAAGTTGTAGCTTCCTATGAAGCAAACAGGCTATGTTCCCCAGGTAAGCTCACTGTCCAACTCCCTTTGCCTCCCACTTTTTTTTTTTTTCAGTAAAACTTAGCTAAATACCGATGATAATAGTCTGACAGGACTGTCAAGATAATCCTTTTCTTTTTGACCTCAGTTATGAGAATATTCTGGTCTAGCTTCTAGCTTCCAATGCAGCCAAATATAGAAAATAAGGTGTTGCCCATAGGTGATTTACAGAAATATCCAATCCACCACCATGCAAAAATGGCTCTCCTCAAAGTTAACTATGATCTAAATCTTGCAAAATCCAGCATTCAACTTCACAGCAGAATCTATCAGAGTCAAGCCTTACAATTAAATCCCCCATGAAATCTACTACTGGTTTTCTCCTTATGTTATTACTCTCTCTTAGTTAATTTGAAGGACAGATGGAATTTCACAATACAAAATTAATTGTATATTCTTAATTTTCTTGTGGGCACTTTCTATACTGCCTATACTACCTAACTAAATGATCCTTAACAAACACTTATGAATACGGAAGTATAGAGTTTGAAAATAATATAGATTTAGAAGTATTGATAGATTCTATATCTTTAGTACTGGACATTTCTGTTCATATCCCTTCTTTAACCCAAGATTTATTTACAACACTATTTCATAAATATGTATATTTTTATTTTCCATTAACTATAAATTAATTATACATTAAAATTTATAATATGGTATTTCAATATATTTTATATATTATTGTTATACCTAGCATACTGTCTAAAATCTAATTAGTTAAACAAATGTCTCCATTAATTATTTTTTATTTGTTAAATTCACTATGTACCTTCAAAAAATAATGGAAATATTTCTTCTTTTTAAGTTGTTTAATCTTAATTCTTGGACTTCATGCTTTCTGAATAAGAAGCTCCAAACTCCAGTGTAATGATGATTAGTGTTAGCCATCCAATATGTTATTTATTCTGACTAATAAAGAAATTATTTCTAAACATGTAACATCAAGTATAATGTTTGTTGTGGGCGTTTGGTAGGTACCATTTATCTGTTTAAGTAAGTCTTTCCCTAATGTGCTAAAAAAAAACTGTAGCATAAATGACTTGACACAACATATGTACTGTCAGGATCTACTTTTAAAAATGTGGGTTTTTTTTCTTTTTTTCATTTTTGTGTTGAATTATCCTAATTGATTCTTTCATCTGCAAATCTTAGGAAGAAACATTGCTAAAAAGTTATTTTTAACTTCTCAATACTCTGTATTTTATTTAGAACGTTTACATCTTTGCTTATGAATGGCATGGATCTTTAACTGTCTTTCATATAGCATTATTACAAGTTTTTCATTTCAGGTTACATCAGATTCAAGTAATGAGTAAGGAATAACGTGCATAAGATGAGAAGAATCTATACTTTGTACAGTTAATATAACTTCTGAAAAAGTGTAGGAAAATTTTTCAGGACTTTTAAGCTATTATGAAAACCTTAGTAAAATTCTAAAAAACATATATGTTTAACAAAAATATCCCTATTAATTAGACATTTAAGAAGATGAGTATTTGATTTGGTTCTTGGACATATTCAGAGCAGAAACATCATCTTTTCTTTCTGCAATAATTCCCATTTGGAAGACAGAAAACATTAAAAGTAGAAGGAAACAATAAAAGCATTAAAAAGAAAGAAAGAATCAGTGAGCCAAAAAAATAGACATCTGGTAAAAGAACAAATGTATCCATTGAATAAATTTCCAGGAAAAAAAGCAATTCCTTCCAAGGTGGTGCAGTAGAAGATGAAAAGTTAATGTTCAAATACAGTTTTCAAACTAGAGTAAGCAGTAGGTCTCAGGTAATTAATTATCGTCCTACAATTAGAGCAGTGAGGGGAGTTGGCCTCTTAAATAATTGGCAATACCAGTTGTTGGCCAGGATATAGAGATTCTGGCCAACAATGAATTCAGGAATTCTCATTCACTGCTGATGGAAATTCAAAATAGTACAGCCACTATTGTAGACATTTGGCAGTTTCTTTAAAAGTGTAGCTTGTCATATAATCCATTACCACTCTCCTGTCTACTTAGCCACCTGAGTTTAAAACTTATGTCCACACAAAAACCTAAACTCAAGTGTTTAAAGCAATGTTATTTATAATTACCAACCGATGGAAAGAGCCAATGCTGCAACAATTTGAACAGTAAAATAAAGTAGTAATGAATTATAACCCAAAGGATAAAGTAAATATCTATGAGTTTGTACCGATATAAATAAATGATTGAAGAAACGAAATAGGGCGAAAACACAAATCTTCCATTCAGAAGAATTCCAAACAATTTATGTATATACTTTGTCATCAGGAAATGGGACAAAATTCCCACAACATAAATGTGGGTTATGCAGTGACTCTCTTCCAAACAACATATTATGGAAGAGAGAAAAAAAGTAACTTTGCAGTGGAGAAGTCTGAAAAGCACTACTTATTCAGGTTATTGAGGTCAATTTCAATGCTAATAACATTGATAGTGTATACCCTTGATGTGATATGATGTAATAGCATTTACCTACTACTTTTTTACCCTTATCTAACATGTGAAAGCATTAGAAAAATTCTAAATGAAGAATATTTTACAAACTAAATACTTAACCAGTATTCCCAACCCAGAAGAACTTAATGGGACATTACGATGAAATACAATGTGGTATCCTAAATGAGATCCTGGAACAGAAAAAGAGCATTAGGTAAAAAAGTAAGGAAGTCTGAACAAACTATGATGAAATTTAGCTAATAATAATAATTGTATTATTCATTATCAACTAATATAATTATTTGTTATATCTCTCTCTATATATATATGCATAAAAGTTGAGAGATTTTACTCCAAGTTCTGTCATTTGTCCTTTGTGTGAGTATCTCTGCATGGAGAATATCTGAAACCTACCTACAGTATAGTTTTGTTTTGTTTTTTCTCTACCAGTAGGCTTTCAAAAATGGCTTGATTTACAAATAAATAAAGCAGTCTGCTACTTTCATTGCTATTATTTCTTACAGTATCCAGCTGGTAATCTAAAAAATAAGAATGGATTTATTAGGAAACTATTTATAAAAATAGGATTTGTAGAAAATATTCAGGTGGAAGACATTTAACTGTTATGTGATCACATCCTTATGTTCCATAATAAGGAGCTGACAATTATGGCCTAAATAAAATTTTTAAAAAGTATACATTGTTTTTTCATTTTATTTACTGATTTTCAAGGGGGAAGGGGAGAGAAAAACATCAGTTTGTTGATCCATTTATTTATGCATTCATTGGTTAATTTTTTTATGTGCCCTGACCAAGGATGGAACCTGCAACCTTGGTGTGTCGGGATAACACTGTAACCAACTAAGTTACCTGGCCAGGGCCAGACAATTACACATTTTAACTGATTTGATATCAGATGGCAAAATAATTAGAAAACAGAAATTGTTACTCCTCGTGAAAAGAACAAAAGGTGGAGTCAAGGAAGGAGATTTTTAATTTTTGAATGATTTTTAAATGTGTTTAAATTGCCTTATTTTAAAAGTATAATCATGTAAGAAAAATTTAGAAGAGAGTATCATTTGAGAAACTCATGTTATGGATCCATTCATTTACTAATGGGCACCTACATTTACACAATGGAATACTATGCAACAGGAAAGAAAGAAGGAACTCCTACCCTTCACAACAGCATGGATGGATCTAGAGTAAAAGACAAATACCGTATGATCTCACCTATGAGTGGAACCTAATCAACAAAACAAACAAGCAAGAAAATATAACCAGAGACACTGAAATAAAGAACAAACTGAGAGTAACCAGATGGGAGGGGAGAGAAGGATAATGGGGGATAATAGGGGAAGGGTCCTCAGGGAACCCCTATATATATAGGGGACACATGGGCAGAGACAGGGGAGGTGGGATCGAGGGTGGGAGGCAGAGTTGGGTGGGGTAGGGGGGAATGGTGGGGAGAAAATGGAGACAGCTGTACTTGAACAACAACAACAAAAAAGAAACTCAGGTTATGGAGAAGAATTAAAGTTATATACAGATTATTTTTAAAGCAATGATAGAGAAAATGCAGCATGAATCTATGGCAAGCCACCAAAATGCATTTAAAAGTTTAATACATAGCCTTGAAAATCTTACCTGCAAGCCAGTAAACATTGAACTTAAACTTAAAATCCATTCAAGGAACACATTTTGGAAACAATACCAAAATTAAGCACAAGAAAACAAGATGTTGGAATAGTAATGACAAAGTAGAATGGCAGCATAATGAAATACTACAACTGTGAAATCTGATAAATATATTCAAGAACTAGTTCAGCAAAAAAGAATTAAAAACATAAAGATAAAACATGGCATAATGATTTCAATGAAGACCATTTTGGTTAATATATAAAATATATAATACATAGTTGTAGATAAGTTAAGGAGAACATGTCAATGAAATCAATGTTTCTTTAGAAAAAATAAAACTGATTTAATTTTACTGTGGAATTAGAAAGTAAAAATAATAGAAAAGATTAAAATGTTAAAAATAAAATAGAAATAAAATGATATTAAATTATTTTAGAAGATTAATATGCTGTTAAATTATTTTTGTATCCGGATAACAAATGTTACTGATGCTATATCATCCTGTTATGAGCTTAAAACACCTGCAAAGGAATTTTTGGACTCCTTCTGAGTATTCTCTTAAACACTCAAACACTCCTGTGCTATGAGAAAATATCATGAGAAGAACTAACTCTGCATATTGAGGACACGGAAAATCGCCCGAGCATATACAAAATGGTCCCTCCTAGGTCTAACAATACAAAATGTAATTCTATAACATAATATCACACTCAAGCACACCATATGACATTTGAAGTGAAATGTTCAAATTAAAACTACAAATTACTACACTCATATTACCCTACCAACTACACTGAAGCAGTGTTGATTCTGTCGGGCTATATATATGTACATATATAATTATTGACTTCCGTAAGTTTACTTTATTACCTACTTGAAATGATATGCTGATTTGTTGCATTTGCTAAATTTTACAGAATAAATAGGCCCACTGTGGCCAATTATAAAGTTTCAAATGTTTATCCTCTGCTTTGCAAAATTCCTGAACTTTTAACAATTTGTTTTAAATGCCAGTTCAAACTGGTTCCAGTATAACACTGCTTTTTACTTTAACAAATTGTTTGTTTGTTTTTAATATTTTTCACTGATCTTTTGATTTTCCAAATGTATAA
Organism: Phyllostomus hastatus; assembly: GCF_019186645.2. Classification (NCBI taxonomy): domain Eukaryota; kingdom Metazoa; phylum Chordata; class Mammalia; order Chiroptera; family Phyllostomidae; genus Phyllostomus; species Phyllostomus hastatus. Next base: position 57,539,243 of record NW_025334033.1, on the reverse strand, counting down.
TTATACCTTCCACAAGTAGAGACAGATTTAGACTTTCATTTCATACATTTTTAATTATTTCCTTTGTCTAATAGCATTGTTAATATTTCCTACAAACTGTTAAATGTTCTTAGAAATAGTGTCTTTCTTATCTTGTTTATAATTTTAATAGACAAGCTTTCTCATTAGTGTTTCTCATTAAATAAGCTTTGGTTCTTGACCTTCATATTGGTATTTTTATTTTGTGTACGTGTGTCTCTCTGTGTGTATGTCAATGATCTATCTAGCAATTGTTATTTTACTGAATGTTCTTAACATAAATTAATGTTCACATTGTTTTTGTATGTTTTTTTCTGAATCTATACTGAATTTATGGAAATACTCATATAATCATTTTCTTAGTTTCTATTAATATACTATATTGTATTCATATATTTCTTAGTAATAAAATATATTTTATTTCTAGAATAAAATCTCCTTCGTGACTTTATATTTGATATTCCATTTTACTGTGTGTTGTATTCTATTACCTCTTATCATTTAAAATACATAATATTCATCAGTGTGATTGGTCTATACTTCTCTTTTATTCAGGGTATAATTTTTCCAGGCTATAAAAAATTATAGAATTCTGAAAGAATTATCATTATAGGTCTTGAAATTGCCAAATAAGATGATCAATCTAACCTAACTTCATTCTTCTTTTTAAATAAATTGATTGTTAATATACCTATTTAAACAGTAAGAATCCTTTACATGGAAATAACACACTATAAGGGATGTGAACTATATATGATTGCATTCTACATATACCTTTGATATCAGTTACAGGAGTTACATTACTTCCATTTTACACAGGAGAAAAATGGATTACAAAATTGATGTTTTCAATTGGCAGATTAGCAGTAATAAACCCCAACTTAATTCTGTTGATGTAAGATAAAAATTTCCTGTAAATTTTTGCTGCTCCTCACCCAGTGAAGATAGTGGTGATCACTAAACCATCTCTCCTCATGCTTGCAGTCCTTCCCTTGGTCAATGGTTTGGTAGTAAAATCTATAATAATGGGGAATAATTGTTGTGCCTGAATAATCATTAGACATCAATGTCACAAATTTTTTGCAAATGATCTTGATACTGTAGAGTCATTAACTCTTAATGAATGAACTGTTGACTTTTTCCCTTCAAGTGGTATTTTATGGTCTTTTTCTACCATGATAATTTATAACATGTCTTTATTATTTTAATTTAGGAGGAAAAAGAAAAGTGTGAAGAACAATAGCATCCAGGATAACATAATAACACGTATTTCTCATTTGATGAATGTAAGCCCTTTAAAGGAAAAATTAATAATTAAACTAGTTATAATTCTCTCATCATAGTGCAATAAAAAGCTGGGTAATTTTAAAAACCTATAGATTAGAATGCCTTTAAGAAAATGGAAATAAGCCTTAAATAATAAGTCTTTAATTATGACTATTAATAATGTCAATTAGTAATACACCCTCTCAAATTTCATTTTTAAATTAATGGCCTTAAATTGCCTTAACAAGATTTATTATAATACAGAAACTCCTGAGAATATACTAAATAGCTATAATAAGTCCCATAATTAACTTAATAAAAGAAACGTTTTAAGAGGTTGAATTGGAAAGAAAAAGACAAAAGCAATAGCTATAGACAAACAAAAGCTTTCTCTTCTCTCCCTCCATGCATTTATTGAGGGGAATATAGGAAGGCAGAATAATTATTCCTTTTACTTTAAATTTTTGATAGAGAAGAGAAAAAATATTGAGTCTTCCCACTCTAATCAGAAGGCAGAATATACTCCAAGCATAGAGACATGAAAGGATGTGATCAAAGAGAGTGGCAAAGGTTAATTCTGTGAGTGCCTCTGACTCCACCTCTTTCTGGATTATTTAGTAACCCCAGTGCTCTGTTTTTCTTCTCAGTTGTCTCCTGATTTACTGCTTCTATTTACTTTCTCTGACATACGTACTTTTTCACAAGTGGAGGTTGATTAGTTTTTGTTATGATTATGTGACTTGATCTCTGTGGAGAATTTGGGGGAAGCAGTGAGAGGTGCATAATGAAAAGATATGTTGCTTCTCCTGAGATTACAGAATTAAATGTAATGCAAAATTTATGCAAAAAAGAAATGCAATAATGGTACTGTGGATGGCTGTGAAGTTAATCTAAATTAAAATGTATACCAAAATTAATTTTGTCTTCTTGAATAGCAGAATACTCCCACTTCCTCTCCTTGTGTTGACTTAAGAGAGTTGAATAATGCCCTCAATTTCAAATTCATGCGTCACCAACCAAAACAATCTCCCAAGGATATCTGCTAGGCAAATGAGTTTTCCCAAATTGTCATAGTTGCCTACTGAGTGAAATGAGGGAGTAAATTTCAGAGGATTCACCACTTATGGGTATTAAAGTGCATGTTTGGTAAGAATTACAAAGTGCATTCAATCTTCACTCCCATATGCATGAACTAATTTGATTAACTGAAGCCTAGAAGAAATTGAGGCCAAATGGAGTATTAGTAGGCAAGCCATGAAAATTAGCATTAAAAATGTTGTTAGCTTTAATCTAGCACAGCACTGTGGGAAGTAATGAATAAAAAACACTTCATTCAAATCTTGAGTGTTTTTTAGAAGTATCTCTGAGCCAAGGCAATCTGGAAGATATCTTATTTCCTTTTCATCCTTTTAATAATTAATATCATTACACATAAATTGACAAGTAATACCTATTCTATTATTTATACTGTGTAGTTTTATATATTATATAATTTTAAAATTATATTTATATTTCTTATTTCTAGCTAAATAGTAACTTTCTATAGGGCTAACAGTTTTTTTTTTAATTTTCATAGTATCTATGAAGCCTCCATGTACATATTAGGCATTTAATATGTTTTATACAAAATCAATTGAACTGATGTGTTTTCCAAATTATAGCTAATCTTTAGTGTGCCTGAAAATAACCTGGATAAAGTATCAAACATTTTCATTGTCAAGAACCATGTCTCCCCCCAACTCAAAATTCAGTTTTACTAGATATGAGTTCAAATTTAGATTTTAGATTTTCATTGTGATACTTGTCTGTGGTCCAGGGAATATACATGGAGAGCCACTGTGTGAGATAAGTACTATTATCTCATTAAAAAATGTGTTAATTACCAATTATAAGGCCAATAATTGAATTTGGCAGAAGTACACACAAATGAAATATCCTGAGAAGCTCAGATCCTCGTGCATTTGTTCCAACTATCCCAGAAAGAATAAGCAAACTATTATTTTCTTACTGAAATTTTCCCTACTGTTGGCTTCTTTCTCTGCCACTGCAACTATGTTCCTTTTTACAGTTCCTATTTTCGTCTTTGCAACATGTGTATGACTCCCGATGGAGAATGTAGCTAATTCTGTACTGTAGTTTTAGTAGAGAAATGATTTGCTAGTTGGTTTTCTAAGGTTATATTCTATGTTTCTAACTTTTATGTTATTCATTTTCATGATCTTTCAAGTAACAGTTGTAGAAATTAGAAAGGTAAAAACAATAAAAACCAAATATATGCCAATACATTTGTTATCTTGTTTTCTTCTATTCACGCTTAGTAATTCCACCAGTGGTAGCTATTTCATTGAAAATCTCTTCCATGGCAATCCTCACAGGGGAGTTTAGAGTGCCGTGTCAAAAGACATACTAAAAATCCTACTCACATAATTATCACAAATCAATCTCTTGGTAGGAAATAGAAACCAGGTACAAAAATAGGATTATATTTTTAAATCACTTCTGGGGATCCCATCTGTCATTTTAAATCACCTCTCTTTAGCTGCCTAGTTTTTAATTTGTATCCCTGCCTTGACTCAACTGGAAAACACTCATCCAGGGCCAAAAAACAAAAACCATGTTTTTTGGTAGAAAAAAATACTCATTATCACAAAGAATGACAGCCAGATCAAACACTTCACAAATTTGTTGATTCACACCAGAGTACACAGTAATAAGAAAGACTAATTGCAAATTGTATAAATACAAATTATTAACATAATTCTGACTGTGCTTTAGAATACACAATGTTTTATTTTTAAAAAGCATTGAATGATCATCTTCCATATTCTAATTCTCTAATTTAAATTAATACACTATTTTTTCTAGAAATAATATTTTTGTCTGGAATTCTTTTAAGATTCATCTTAAGCCCTTCAGCTGCAATAACAGAATATAATTAACTGGGTGACCTATAAGAAACAGATATTTACTTCTCACGGTTATGGAGATTGAGAAGGCCAAGTTCACAGTGTCAGTGGAACTGGGTCTGATGACAGTCCAATTCCTTGTTTGTAGATGACCGCCTTTTCCCTGTGTCCTCGCATGTCTGAAGGGGACAGAAGAATTTTCTGGGGTCTCTTTTGTAAAGGCACTAATCCCATTCATGAGGGCTTTGTCCTTACAACCTAATCACCTTCCAAAGACTCACCTCTAAATACTATCACACTAGGGGTTAAGATTTCAACATACGAATTGAGGTGGGGCAACAACAACATTCAATCTATAGCAATAGTTAATGGCCTGTATTCATTTTCATTTTATTCCATTCCATTTTATTTTAAAAGGAATTTAAAATGAAGATATATATATATGAAACACAATTTTCCATTAGTAACCAAAATATTTAAATCCTATAGTCATAACACTGAAAACAAATTGGCTTGTTTATGCTATTTTGTTCCTGTCATTCACCATTTTAAAAGGCTCCATTGAAAACATGTAATAATAGCTGTTGGGGGGCTGGGTTGGGAGGGATGGACAGATCGAGCAAAAAGGAAAAAGAAGAGAAAAAACTCATGGACGTGGACAACAGTGCTGTGATTGCCAAAGGGACGTGTGGGAGGGGGAAGAGGTTGTAGGGGGATAAATGGTGAGAAAGGAGACTTGACTTGGGGTGGTGAACACACCATCAGTCTATAGACGACCTGTTCTGGAACTGTGTACCTGAAACCCCTATAATTTTTTAACAAGTGTAACCCCAATAAATTAAACAGTAAAAGAAGAAAGAAAATATGTACTACCATATTATCATTACCGTAAAGCTAACTATAAAAAAGGAGGTAAATTTATTTTTCGGAACGACATGAAGTAATATCAGGCCTGCCATCTTCACTGAAGCAGGTGACCCATTTCCCACACATGCTGACAAAAATCTTCTTAAATCTTATACCTTTGAACTGATAGATGCTGTATTTATCCATCAGCAACAGAATCAACAGTTAGGCAATACTTTATCTAATATGCTGCTGAGTTGTAATGCCTTGCAAGTCATGGTTGCAGGAATGTAGTGGTTAGGACAAATTGCTGACAAATCACAGAACTATGCTTTGGCCTAACATACCCATGACAAGCACACTCTCCGCTTTTATTCTTATAATCCTAAATGAAAACATAAGACTTGTCATTTAAGTTTGAAATAATATTCTCTCAATACAAACATTCAAATATATTTCACCCTTTATTTTCTTTACATAAGACCAAAATTATGGATTAAAGAAATTCTAAACATTGGCAATCTATTTGAGCAAAAAGATCATTAAACAAGCGTAGTGCTTTGTGCCACAGAGTAGAGGTTATGCTGGACCACGTAAAAGAGCAAAACTCTCAGATAAATTTGAGGTAGGAGTGGCCAAGAATTGCTGGGTCAGAAACCACATGGAGGGCCGAGATCATCCCCCACAGAACTGAAACCAGTGAAACAGAGCAATATCGCCTTGTTCCTGAAATATGAGAATGTCACCCCCAAAATGAAACAGTTGATGAACGTGTCAATTAAAAATCCAAATTGTAGAAATGAAAAAACAAACCTTAAGTTCTAGCTTCTGGCTTCTGATCACAGCAGAGTAGCTTGGTGAGGCTAATGCTCCATGGATAACAATCTCAAAATCAGGACAAAATGGTTTTTAAAATCAAAGTGTTTAAAGTCTTTAAAGAGTAATAAAAACCAAATGTTCCAAAATCTGGGTGGGGAGTTGGCAGTTGAAAACTGAGATATGACCTAAGGAAATTATGGCATTGTAAGGGGGGTACTCTTAAACCCAAGTGGCCAGGGTAGCAGAAAGGTGAAGTTCACCCTCTGATGGAGGACAGAGTAGGTGACTAGAGCAGCTGGATAATTAGGGTAGGAAATTTAGAAGGGAGGGACATGCACAAAAGTGTTGTTGCCAGGTGTGCATATGTGGTCTGTCCAGAAAATGTCCAGCCACACAATATGAAAAATAGAGACTTTTACTGAAGAAGGTATAAGGTATAAGAAACACTGTACATAAGACAATGCCACCTCCGTCCCCTTCAAAGTACATACATTGGGACCTCTTAAAGTTCTCCCAATCAGCTGCCCCATAGTATTTTCCTGAATCTCACAGATGATCTGAAATCTCTTCCCTTTCAAAGGTGAATTTAGTTTTGGGAAAAGCCAGAAGTAACAGGGTGCCAGAAGTAACTGGGTTCTAGAAGGACTGAGTCACCTGGGTGATTTGATGTTGCACAAAAATCTCTGCATGAGACACGATGCCTGAGCAGGCACGTTGCTGCCAATCACCAGTTGCCTGTAGCTGCAGTCTTCTGAATCATCCAAATAGTTTCCACAGACCAATGTTCAAGTGTAAGGCAAAATTTGATGCAGATTTCTTGCTCTACTCACCGTCATTTCGAATGCAATGGCCGCACAGTACACACGCTCACTCAGTGATGTCCACTGCTCCCACTGACCAGTACAGTGAAGTCACTGTCACACACGCATGTGCATTTCAGTCCACTCTCCTTTGCTGCCAGGTTACAGTGATGTTGCACAAACCATTCTTATTATATTAACAATGGTTAGACTTTTCCTGGACAGACTTCATAAACTGTGTTCAAATCTTTGACTTACTGCTAAACTATATATGAGTATGCCCTGGTAGGGTCTGGTATAAAAGGCAGAGCTAAAGTTGAAAGAAAGAAAAATATTACATGTTGCCTCCCCACCCCACATTCCTCTTTAGATGTATGAATTATTTGCAAGTATGTGTCTTAACTTGAAAACACATGGTATTTTCTACTTACTTTCTATTTATTGATATAGATATATATATTAATTGCACTGTTATTAAAGAACATACTGTTGACCTTGATGATCTCATTTCTTTGAAAATTGTGCAGATTGTTCTGTGGCTTAACCTATGGTTCATTTTTTATAAACATTTTAAAATTCTTTTAAAATAATGTATATTATACAGCTTTTTTTTACAGTGCCCCCTAATATAATTTAGGCCACATTTGTTTATCCAGCTCTTCAAATCTTCTATAACACTATTAATTATTTTACTAAAAGAGTAGTTTTGCTGTGATTATAGGTCAATATATACTTATATATTTTAAGCTACATTAATAGGTACATATATTTGTAAGAGTTTTTTTATTCAGGTTAATTAATTTTTAAATTATTTTGAGATCTCCTTTGTTATACAGTTTTCATTAAAGGATACATTTTTTTACTATTAAGCCACCAATACTTTGACTTATTTTGGTTTAGTATTTATATGTTACATATTTTTGAACCCTCTTACTTCAAATTCTTTGCTATTCTTCTATTTTGGGGGAAAGACAGATACTTACTTTTTCCCCTAGTTTAATGTATATTTTAAATTTTACTACCTAGATTTTATATTAATTAAATTAGTCATATAAGTGTGAATTTTTCTTACTCTGTGTTTTCTATTTTTCATATTTCTTCTGCTGTTTTTCTTTATGTATTTCAATTGATTACTGTTTTACTTTAATTTTTTTCCTGAATTAAATGGTTTTACTTTACTCTCTATTAGAGCTCATTCTTGAGATCACAAGATGGATTCTTGACTTGACAAGTCTAATGTAATTTGGAATACTTGTCTCTTTCTTGAAAATACAAGACTAAAGAACATTTTAAATCAATTAATTTTCTCCTAATACGTGTTATTAAAATTGTGGTTATGTATTAACTACTGGGATTTGCCAGGAGGTGTTGGGAACCACCCTGACTGGTATCAGAAGCTGAAACCCCCGCCTAGCTAAGGCTAAGGGAACGCCCTTGGAACCGTAAGCCAGCAAGGAGACAAAAGCTTATCTCCCTGGCAGGAATGCTGCTTCTGCTGCTTTATTTATGACTGAACCCCCAAAAGCTTGGTCGGTTAGCCAAAGACAGGTAAGATTCCCCACGGGGGGAACGACCTAAGCCAGGCACGATCACTTTGGGAGGCCCCCCAAAAGAAGGACTTGGGGGGCTGCAGCAAAAGGGGGTGATGGACCCTCACTCCTCGGCTTTGACAAAGTCTGAGTTCTCAGCGTCTGGAAGAAAATCTCCTTATCTCTCGGTGGCCTTAGTTCCCGCGCTCCACCTAAGCCTGAAACAATGACAGGGTGGTGCAGCTCGGTACTGAGAAGTGCGGATTCCCTGGGTGATCAGGCCTAAGAAAGAACATGTAAATTACTATGAAACCTTCTTTGTTTAGAATGCTCTCAGTTGAATGAGAAGGGTCTAAGGAGGAAGTTAGTTTGTTCCTCAGTCTTACAGCTCTTTGACCCCAACTCAATAGACCGGCAGAGTTCTGTTTTCTATAGTTCCTTACTTCCCCTAATGAGTACTGTATTTTACCTGAATTATTATGCAAAATGAGCCTAATAAAAGCAGGTACAGACGGTAAATCAGCGCGCTCCCCACTGGGGGGTGGCCATTTCGTCCCTACTTCCCCACAGAAACTAGTCTGTCTCTGTGCATGTGTTGTTTTCTCTCGCGTGTTTATCGTCGAGCCATCCACAGCGTTCCGTGGTCACTGCTGGCCAGTGACCCACGCGCAACAAGGAGGTCTTTTTCAACACGGCAAGCCCTGGACTCCATACTTTTTCCCTCTGACCATCCCCACCCCAAACTTCCCAAACTTTCAAAGTTCTGTTCAATCATTCAGCCTTCCAGCCACATCGCCAGGTATCACCACACTCTAAGGGAAAGCATCACCCAACACTACTTTCACTTCTCAGAGCTTCCTGTCTTATCAGACATTTGCCCTGTGAGTTTTCACTGCCTTATCAGTTCTCCATTGCTTTTCTTGATAGTAGGAGTTCTTCCCTAATGTCCATATACCAGCAGGAATTCCATGAACTGGGTATAAAAATATTGGCCTAACCCCTTCATCTTCAATGCTAGACTCTTCATGTAAAACTGACTTTATTAGAAATCTGTAAGAAGGTTTAAACTTTTTTGTTTCAATTTTATTGAAAAATATGTTTTCATGAGCTATAATAGACACAGTGATTTCTGAGTTGTAACTGTCTTGGTTGTGGAAGCATGAAATTTATAGAGCTAAAGAAGAAACTTCCCTCTTTCAACCATGATAATGCATCTTACAGTGTCAGGTTTTCCTTTGTTTTTTTCTCTTCATTTTCTAATTACAAGCTATATGGAGGTACATTGATACTTCAGGCTTTGCCTGAAAGACTAGGCCTGGCTAAAAATCATTTTTCCCTTTATTAAAAAACCTGCTTGACCTAAGGCTACTGCTGGTTGAGCAAGGTAGACGTTGTACTATTCAATTATAATCATGTGTGTTGGATAATTCGCCTTTTGATTCCTGCATAACAAGAAGTGATAGAAAAAGGTTCATGAATGACAACGCTGAAAAGGGAAGTCCTGGTGGAGTTCAATTCACAGAATATATGTCTCCTTTGTAGCTATGAAAAGCATTGGCAGAGCTGTGTTCTGCACTATAGCGAAAGATAATCAGAAAGAATATTCCTTGATAAGAAACAAGGCTTATAAATAGTTGAAACATTTAATATGATGAGTTTCATACAAATGAAAATTATAGGCTCTTTTCATTAGGCGATCATACCGACTCTGTTAACATAAAGCACATTGCAGGGGAAAAAGATAAGGTAGAGAACTTGCTGACTTGCATTGCGGGGGGGAAAAAAGAGAAAGGAAGAAGCAAATTTTATATGCCAGCCTAGGTTCTAAGCATAACCACAGGCTTCAGAATTTAAGATACTATTTGTCAACTTTCTCCTGAAGAGAGCAAAGTAAAGCATAATATAATATAATTTTGTAGCTTTCCTTTCATTCTATCCTCCTCAAAAGGATTATAGGTCTCTATTCCAGTAATAAGATATAAGACAAGTGACACTCTCTTCTCACCAAAATAAATATTCTGCACCTACTGTTTTGTGTGTAAAATACACCATTTTTTCCTAAGCCTTACAGCCATACTCTATTATTCCCTGCTGATATCCAGATATCTCTCAGAGTATTTTAACATTAGTAAAGAAGCAGTTGCTCTGAGTTGTATGTTCTTTTATTCCTAGGGTAGGTTTTAAGAGGCTGAGGTATTTCTTTTACAGTCATAGAACTTTATCTGAATTCCCTTCACTTGCTGAAGAGAGTACAATTGTCTTTGCTGCTGAAAGAAAGAATAATTAATTGCCTAGAGACAAAGCCTGAGGTGGGGAAATCTGAGTCCAAAGATTCTTGGCCCAGTAGAACAATATTAATTAAATTACTTTTTTTATGTTCTCCTATCCTTCATTTTACAAATTTAAATATATTGAGGTAATGAATATGGGATTTATTTAAGTATAAAAAAAGTAGGAAGAAATGAGAAAAGAGAGAATCAGAAAAAATATAAATGAGGAAGATTAATGACAAGAAAACTATATTTATTTAACATTTACTTTTTGCAGGGTATTGCATTAAGTTCTATATACTAAAATACACATCATCACATTCAAAATTCATAGCTTCATTAGCATACACTTGGTGTTATTGTAAGAATTACTCTGAGAGCTAACATTATCACCATTTTCCAGACGAGAAGACTGTGGCTTAGACAGAATATGTGTCTTGTCTAGTGGTGTAGTCACAAGAGGATTCAAAACCAGGTCCGACTGCAAAGTCAGCGGAGTAACTTCTGTTACGCGCTCCCTCCCCCCGAGACGAAAATGCTAAGCGAGGGTCTGATCTAATTCGGGTTCCAATAAAAGTCTACACTTACTTTATAAAATTCACTTTTGTACTAGATGAAATAAGAAACTCAATTCTAATCCCTCTAGGTCTGGAATTAGGATGACAAATCACCAAGGAAGCCAAGAATAAATGTATTCAGAAAACAAGCTGCTTTTTTCCCTTATGCAGAATCCTCCCAGGTGGGCTTTCTTCTTGTACCTCTGGTCTGCAGAGCAAAGCAAACCAGGGCAAATCAGGGAGCAGATTAAACTGGCACGCATTTAAAATAATCAATTTCTTCCAAGGAAGAAATAAAATAGAAATACAATAGTATTCACTTTAACAAGAAAAGCTAAACTGACTGCTTAATTAAAAAAAGAAAGAAAGAAAACTGCATATGCATGGCACAAATATCATCTGTAGACAAACAAACCTCGAAACCAACAAAATAAGCTTTCTTTGTTCACAAAGAGTCCTACCCAGGGAGTAGGGCTAGTATTACCTTGAAGATTATTATGGCCCACAAAACACAATTAGAAGAAGGAAATTTCCACTTGTTATTTCTTTCATTTCTTAAACCAGACTCAGATGTTATTACATTATAGCTTCTTCTCCATTCTTCTGTCATAATATCTAGATTTAGGAATCATTCAACACACTAACTTTAGGTAGGAAATGGGTGATTAGAAGATCATTTTCTCCAAAAAAATAAATAATCCTCTCCTACCCAATGAGAATAAAGCTCCTTCCACCAGCAAAGAGAGAACAAAGCTCAAAACCACACAATAACATTTTTCTTTGTGTTTAGGAACAATAATATTCTTTAAGCCATCCTCCATTCCACTGCTGCCAGACCTTGCCTTCCCAAGAGTCTCTTTTGTCTGGATTCTGCTCTCTCAGGACACCCTTTGTCAGCTCCAGCTGTCCAAGGTAAGCTTTGTTCTTTACTTCACAAGGAGTTTTCAGAATAGAGAAACTATAATTACAACCCTCTCAAGAGTCAACTAAGTTATTCTGAATTGTCTTGATCCTCTGAGTTTATCAGCTTTACCTTTGGGGCTAGTTAACTGTAGTGGAAAAAGCAGGTGCTTTTAAACAAACCCATTTTTATAAAAATTCCTCCTGTACCATTAAAGAGGTGGTGATCATGGGTGAGAGGCACACCACCTACCCTTATTTAAAAGTTGGAGAGCATAATTCCTATGCTACAAGGCTATGAGGAAATAATGTATGGGGTGCATCTGGTATAATCCTGATACAGATTGGGAGAAATTTTGTGGGGGATAAAAAAGGTTGAAACTTTGGGGATTATATGGGGGATTAGGACCTGTGGAAAAGAGGAGAGGTGAGGAGTAAGGAAGATGTAGGTGTCCTCATGAGAACAAAATGTGGCGAGCAGTGTGACAGTGAGATCATTTGAGGATTGGAGTCAGGTGATGTCTGGGGGAGTTTTGTTAGCCCCTCTGCCCTCCCACACAAATGTCACCGTTGTCAAATTCCTCAGACTATAAAATCAGCCTTCACTACCTCTCTTGGTACTTTAGCTCCTCAGGCCAGACCTCGGGTAGAGGATAAACACAGAGTGTTCAGGGACAGGTAAAGTACCACCTCTACTTCAGTTCCCAGGACTCTGCTTTTCCCCCAACAGTCTCAAGCAAGCCACATAGCATTTCACTCTTTTAATACTCATGTCTTTGTACCCAGTAGAGGAGGACAACTTAGAGTTTGTTCCCTGCAGGCTATGTGGAAATGAAACGTGGAGTCAGGAGGACTGGATGTCTCACTATCATTCAACCACGTTGTGCTACAGGCTCTGGTCAGTATCAGAGTCAAGTTGACCTCCTCTGACAGACAGCCTGGATCCAGAGGCTAAATGCCTTTTGTGACAGGGAAATACATTACTCTGTTGCCTTTTCTTCATATTTTTTAAAAGATTTTATTTATTTATTTTTAGAGAGGGAAGGGAGGTCGATGAGAGAGAGAAAGAGAGAGAGAAACATCAATGTGCAGTTTCTGGGGGTCATGGCCTGTAACCCAGGCACGTGCCCTGACTGGGAATTGAACCTCCGACACTTTGGTTCACAGCCCGCACTCAATCCACTGAGCTATGCCAGCCAGGGCTCATCTTTTCTTCATATTTTTGAGAGAAGTATAAATCCAGGATATAACATCAAATTTAATAGTAATAACAATTATTATAATTTTAATGATAAAACTAATTATCATCTCTGGGTAGCTATAAGGTAACATCTCTTGTATAATTAAGTTCAAAGCATTTTTTTAATTTTTACAAAAAATGTATGTAAGTGTTGTTATTCTGATTTTACAGATGCCATGACCAGGGCTTATGTCGATAGAGTGTTGGGCACAGACTCAGGTCATTACTTAAACTACTTGAGGGCATAGCTGAGATTCTTAGAGAGGCAATTCCTTCAAGACAGTCCCAACACATGAAAGAGAGACAAGATTTATGGAATTAACATCCTAAATACTACAACAACAAAAAGGGGTGAGGACTAGGCTAACCCAGTTCTCAATGGATTCAAGGATTTTCTTTGATATGTGTGTAGTTATGCCGGTGTATTTTCTCTATTTTGGATATCATGCAGTCACGGAAATCCTAAAATGTAGATATCATTATTTCTAAATTACTAATGAAATCTCTGAAACTCAGAGAAATTCATTTCCTCCAGATCACTTCCATTACAAGCATAAGAAATAAAATTCAAATTAAGTCCAGGTCTCCTGGGGATTCATCACATTTCTTCCATGGTTGATGGGATGTTACTTTGTGAAAGGTGAATTATATGTAAATATATTTTGTATTACTTGAAACCTGAAAAGATGTCAGATTGCAATCAATTTTTTGGTATATTTCACCTCATTTAGTCATCATTTGGTAATAGACAACCAAAGCTGGGAATGTAAAAACACTAGAGTGTTTATTAGATGAATAGAGCCTGACAAAGTTGTCTTGGATGCTGATAAATATTGAGTCTTCTGCAGTTACCCTTAGGACACAGACAACAGAGTAATATGGATAATGCTTAACGATCTGATCTCTGGAAGGGTGGAAGCTTCGATTTGTAATGTGCACCAACTTTCATGGTATAAACACTCTCAATATGGTAAATTCCCAGCTATCAACATAATGTGGTTCAATGTGGAATCCGAAAGAAATGTGCATGAAGCCCTGACAAGATGTCACAAGCCAGCCCAGCACATGACCAAAGGCCATTCCACAAAAGCCACACATTAATCTGAACATGTAGGAGGTGATTAAGTTATGATGTGATGCTTCCTGGTAGTGAACACCAGGCAAATACTGTTCCAAAAGGAAAAAGCCAAATTGTCCTGCAGATGTCTCGACATTGGACAGTACTGATGTTATGTTACATCCAATGTAGTTCAGAATTTGAAACTTACAACCTCAGTTTGTTCCTTCCACGGCCATATTTCTAAGATATTTTACAATTTCCTTCTCTGTAACATTCAAGAAATGGTACCAGTGTCACGTTAGACTTCTTAGAGAAAGGTGAGTCACATTCATCAAAAATGATGGGTTATATTGAGCAGGCAAACTTATTCCTTTCTTTCATTGTCCCAATAAATCATTCATTTATGGAAAAGGACTTTAAGGACACCCTAATAATTTCACTTCCACAAACTGCACTGATATCAAATCCTCAACACTGAAGGCATTAAGAGGATACTCTATGAAAAATAACATTCCAAAGCAAGGAATGGCTTTGAAACCACCCAAAAGAACGCTTGAAGAGGGCATTTCCAAGTAGGTTTCAAGGTAAATTGCTCAGACTCCACTGAGGAGCCTAATGATTCTGGATCATTGAACCATCATGGGAAAAAATTAACTGGGTTTAAAAGGAGTTTTGGTGACATCATTTTGAGGTTATATTCATAAGTATTCATTAGGCTGAGTTTTATGTAAGTGCTTGTATGTGATGTAAAAGAAATAAGAAAGTTATAATTATATTGATTTGACAAAATTTGCACACAAAAAATAACAGTTACACCAGGAGGTATATATCCTAGGACTTGGGGAGTACACAGAAGTGACAGGATTTTATGAACTAATGTAGTCTGAGGAGGATACATAAAGATAGCAGATTGCGAGTTGTACTTTAAAATTGTACCAGACATAGAGATGAAAAATCATCCCTTAGAAACATGGAAAAGGGAGGGAAATTTGATGGTTGCATCAGGAGAATAAATTGCATCTATTCAAAAAATTAACTCAGCCTATCAGCAGTGAAAAGAGAGATTTCTTTAAGGAAAAAGGTTACAGGACAGGAGTCTTACACTTAGACATCTTCATCTTCGTAGAGCAGGTTATGCAAATTAACAAAACGGACCCAGTATTAGAGGGAGAAAAAGACTTTAGTTTTGTAGCAGTATCCTTGTGCTCGCTTTGGCAGCACATACACTAAAATTGTAGCAGTATCCTTTATTTTTCCCTTTTAAACTCTGTTGAGCTTTTAGATCCCTTTTCAGCTAAAAAATTACCATCCCCATATTTCCTTGAATAAATATCATTGATCCTATAATCACTGGTTTTATGATGTTGTCTTAAGTTAGCCATTCTCTTCAAGATATCTTACAAAGAAATACACTCTCCCTCTTCTAGACAACCGTGACTTCCATGTTCTTTTTTTTGTCTTTCTAACTTTTATAGATACTTAAGTACAGAATAATCTTGGAAATATTTTAATATGAGAACTTTAAACAGCTTTACATGTGGACTTTATCAAACCTGCTCAAATCACCAACTTTTGCCAAGTGTATTTAAATCAATCAGCTGTGTTTTAATAATTTCTTTCTGTGTCGGATGGATAAAAACATTTTAAATGTAGGTGAATAAACAGATGAGTGATAAATATAGAACAAAAAATATTGCCCATGAAAGAATAGTATTTCTGGAAATGTGTTTTGCAGGTCAAAGAACAAGTTCCATAATTAAACATGGTATAGTGATAAAGTGTCTTACATGAACTTGTTTATAAGTTAGAAGTTTACCATAGATCATTCTACTTATAATCTGGATATTAGATACTATGAAGACTCTATGTAAGATAGTGGTCAGGAAAAGTTATTTACTCACATAGATAAATAACCCTGAAGAAAGAAAATATTCCACACCTTCACTGACATAAAGTATTTTCACACTTTTTATTTATAACCTTTGTAGGCATATTTAATTGTAGTTTTAACTTGAAATTCTGGATGACTAGTGAGGTTGAGTACAATTTCAAGTATCTATGTCCATTTGAAAATCTTCTTTTATGAATTTCCTGTTCAAGTCTTTGAGTCAGTTTTTCCATTGGGTTTTCTTCCTTTTCTTTAGTAATTTATAGGAATTCTAAAATATATTCTTGAAACAAATCTCTTGTTAATCATGTGTATTGCGAACACCCTACTCGATGGCTGGCCTTTCCCTTCAGTATGGTACACTGCTAAACAGAGTCTCGATTCCCATAGAGTGTTTTTACTTTTTTTCTTTATAGAAGACTTTGTGTTTGTTTACAGCTTAATTTTTCTAATATCTGTATACCTCATTCTAATGAAAATATTCTCCTGTAGTATGCTTTCAATAATTTTTAAAAATTTTTTTCTAAAAATCTAAAGTTCATATGAAATTAGTTAATCAGATTTTATTTCAACGACTGTCTTCATTTCGCCCTTCTGTTGTGACATCTTTGCCATTAATCAAATATGTATAAGTCTGGGTCTGTTTCTAAATTCTCCGGTCTGTTTTCTTGGGTTATTTGTCTAATCTGGCATCAATAACACACTATCTTAATTACTTTAGCTTTTAAATAAGTTTTGATGTCTGGGAATCTTGGTCCTCCTATTTTAATATCTTCCTTCAAGGTTTCATTGGCTGTTCTTGGCCCTTTGAATGGTGATATGAATTTTATATTCATCTTGTCAATTTTATCTATTGTCAAAAATCTTGTCAAAAATATCTATTGATATTTTTGAAGAATTTCAGTATATTTGCAGATAAATTTGGAATTGATGGGCTACTAAACATACTAAGTTTTCTATTCCAGAACTATTTTTCATTCATTTGGGTCATATTGATCCTCCCATAGTAATTTTTAAATTATTTATATTTAGAGAAAAGGGAAGGAAGAGAGAAAGAGAGGGAGAGAAACATAGGTGTGAGAGAGAAATGGATCAGTTGCCTCTCAAAGTCACCTCAACCCAGGACTGAGCCCTCAACCCCAGCATGTGCCCTGTCTGGGAATCGAACTGGCAAACTTTTGCTCTACAGGATGATGTCCAACTAACTGAGCCAGCTGGTCAGGGCCTTCAATAATGTTTTATAACATACTCTACATAAGTTTACCTTTTTTGTTACAGTTTTCTTAGACATTTGAGACATTTGGATGATTTGATCATTTCATATGCACTGAAGATTTACATATTAAAAGCATTTAAAACCTTCTGAAGCAAATTTAGAATATTTTCATGACTAAAGGTCTAAAATTATTTATGTATGAAAAATTTCAAACTATAAATTAAAAATTAAAAAATACTAAATATTAAAATAATTGCCATTTTTGAAAGACACCAAAAAGTGAGTGAAAAATTGAGTTACAGAAGATATTAGCAATATGCTTAACTGGCAAATGTAAAGAACTCATGTATCAATTTGAAAGTGACAACTATCTCGATTTTAAAATAGGCTAAACTTATGAATAAGCACTGAACATAAATGGAAACACAGATGCCCTACATACATGACAATGTTTAGTAGCAATTAATAACGATTTTAATATTCATTAATGATCATTCAAATGCAAATTACAACCAAATTAGCTATAATAATGCACCAATTGTTTTTAAAAATTTAAAATATCTACTAAAACCAAGTGGTGGTGAAGCTATATGTAGATGGAGGAATATTCATATAATCCTTGTGAAAAAGAGGATAGTAAACTGACAAATTATAAAATTATTATATTTAAGGCTGAATGTAATCCAGCAATTATCTTTTCAGTTGTATGATTTAACACATAGTTTGTTTTTTTAAGTTAGTGGTTGCTGCATTTTAGGTTGTAAAATCATTTCTGTGGGTCATACACAGCATTTTCAAAAATGAAATAAAATAGAAAATGAAAGATCAATATTTACCCAACATGTTAAGAATACGGGTTTCAGTCATGCACATATTTGTTGGTAGAGGCAATCTGTCATGGGCCCTGGTGGCCTGCACGTTTCTGCTGGGTATGCCAAGAATTTCGAGCTCTGCCCACTCCTCGCCCAGGGCACCAGTCCTGGGTTGCGTTTGCAGAGAGCAGCCCTGTGGGATGAGGTAACGTCTCCCCTCACACACAGAGCAGGTTTCCGCCATAAGTGGAAGATCACCCTCGCTGAGTGTTTCTCTCCTGTAACCGTCCCCTGCACGCTCGGGCGTCTGTCCTGAGCACTTTGCGTCACACCTGTGGGCCTGGGGGACGTGGGAAACTGATGCCAGCAAATGTGGAGCTCTGGTTACTGCTTTTGCCATGAGCACTGAGATCGTCTGTCTCTGACTCCAACGTTTTGTGTCTTCTGCCAGCACCCATGAAATAATGACAGGCTAGTTTATTAGCTTGTGTGTAAGTGAATATCCCACATTTTACAGAGTTATTCACACAACTTTCCTAACCACAATGGGAATTTTTTCTAGCTGTGGATCACTCTCAAAAATGCTTGAAAGCTATTTCACAAACCAAGGGACACGTAAAATACAATTTACTGCAGTAGTATTTGTAATAACCAGAATAAAATTCAAAAATCTGAAAAAAAAACACACATGTTAATCATCTGTATAATGGATAAATAAAAATTCTAGGATAGCTACTCAAAGCAATGCATGAGGCGGTGAAAATAAATGACCTATAGCAACATGCAACAAGACAGATGAACCACAGAAACACGGCTGGGCAAAATCAATAAAGTTACAAAAGAATATCTACATATGACAACGTTTTTATGAACTTTCAAAATAAAGCTAATTAAGCAATACACATACATAGTTAGGGCTACATACATGTGTGATGAAATTATAATTTATAAAAGAAGAGAAAATTATAAACATAAAACAGGATGTGGTTAGCTCAGGAAAAGGGTCAGGGTCAAGTCATTAGATTAAGAGCAGGGGTAGCTTCAATAAAGAGTGTACATGCAGGAGTTGATTAATGGTTCATAATGTAAAAACAAAAAATATGTATTAATGTCATGAGCAAAGTATTATTCAATTAGGTGATTTAAACAATATGATTAAAATCCTGAAATAATATAATCCAGAGTTGAAAAAGGAGAATGTGCCAACTCTGCACACTAACATTACCGAAAATATTTGTTTCAATCTTTAGTGTAATTGCCACCAGTGGAGAGTAAAATACTTTAATATCAAACCACATTAGTTTTTAGTGTTTGGAACAGAGACTATGGAGTTTTAAACGATATCCTTTAAGTAAGCAGTTTTATATTAAATTCCATTTTATTTTGTATAAATGGAAAATTGAAACTACCAGTGAATTCAGATTTAAAGCTAATATTTTGTTTGAAATTTGGTGGTTCATATGGGACACCCCTACCACCACATTTTCCCACTGAAAAGTTCAAGCAGTTTTATACCTAAGCCTTTGCCGGTAGTTTTAAAGATATCCAAATACAAGAATATAGAGAAAATGTTTGAGAAGCTGAAAGTTAAATGAATCACTATATACACACAAACACACATAAACACTGAGTGAAATGCAAAATTAAATTAGATTCACAAACAGAGAAAAATGCCAGCTTCAAACATTGCTAGTTCTCCTTAGCACCAACCCCACAAGTAGAGATTAAAAAATTACACTGAGCTATGACTGCCCGTGTTGTCTTGATGATAAAGCAAAATTTCAAAATAGAGTATTGTGTGGCCAGTGAACTGTTTAAAGGGGCGGGGACAGAGACATCTTAAAAGTCATTATTCAAGCATTATGCTTCCTTTATAACATGAATTTGTTTGTTAGAGTTAAGTGCACAGAATAGCATTTACTCATCTTCTTGTAAAAATGAAAAAATAAATAAAAGTAATATAAAGTAAATGCTCTTATGCTACTTTTCCTGTGCCCTCATACAGGGTTTATTCCTAATTCTGTTTCTATGTGTGGTGCAAATGGAGGCTTATTAAATCTACGGCTTCTAGTCTCATGATTACTTCTCCACAATTTATTCCATATGCCGGACAGCATTTATAACTCTTACTCCTTTAAAAGCCTTTATTTTTCTGGCTTCTCACAGACCCCATTACTTTCCAGGGTACCTGAGCCCATTTGGTTTACTGAAGTGTCATCTCAGCAGAAAACTCTGGAACAAAGATATCTGTCCAGCTTAGAAATTGTATGGTCATGGCCGGGTTCCTGTATCTTTGTGGTCAGCAGTAACCTGCCTTCTGCTGCCCAAGCCCTCTCCTGACCTCCACATTATGTATTTGGTCAGTCACTCTTGCTGTGGAGAGAGGAGTAAGCCAGAGCTGCTTTACAGACAGCAACTACACTCGGGGGTTCAGAAACTTAATTCCTCTTTAAAAAAAAAACAAACACTAATACCCCCAGAAAGGTATGGAGAAATTGTTTGAAAGAGCATGAACCAGTGTGAATGCACTACAGTCCTAAATTGATGCTGTTTTGGCTGCAATCTGTGGAGGGAATTTAAGGCTTTTCAAGGCCTGGACATAACATAGCAGAAATAGAACAAAAGCAAAAAGAGCTTCAGTCCAGATGGTAATGTTGAAATAGATCTGAATAGAAAAGTCCACCCTCTCTGGGCTTTCTTGATTTTTCTTACTAATATGACCATCACTCAAACGATGAAGTGTGTGATTTTAAGAGAAGGAAGCAGCCTGGGTATTCAGTATCAACATGGTAGATGGAAACCCATTTTCCTACCTATTCTGCGTTAATAAAATCTGTAATACAAAATACGTTCAATTCACGCACAGAGTTTGGTGATGAGACAGTAAGTTCAGTGCAGCCTGTGGTCTTCCAATTCTGCTTCTCACTCCTGTCTAGGAAGAATGTCACTTGGATTTATTTCTCTATTCACTTCTTTTGTCATTTTAATTCCTTGCACAAGGAAACATCCAAGGTAGGTCGCACTAAACACTATCCTAAATCACTGTGATATTCTCTGTGGCCTCTTCTTTCTATCGTCTGAGCGTGCTTCTGAAGGGTAGCAGAATATGCCAAATGTTGTTTTGGCATATTAACTATTTGGATCTGTGGTATTTGAAAAACAGCAAACGTAAGGAGAGGCTTTCCCTGAACTCTCAGTATCTAACTAAAGATAGATCCTCCAACAAAATCCAAAAAACAAAAAAACTTCGATTGTTATAAATGCTACCCCACCCCACCGGCCAGCAGTTCCATCAAGCCGAGAAGACCGACTCCTCACAGGAGAACAGACCAGAAGTTGACACCACAGCCAGACCAAGGTTTTCACAAACCATTCTAGTTGCCATCTGTTCTTCTAAGGGTATCTAAGGCCATCTGTTCTTTATCTTTCCTAAAGGTTATTTCCTTTGCCCTAAGAGGTCTACATCACCCTCTTCCTTTCCTCCGTTAAGTTAGTTTACAATCCCGAATTGTAAGCTAACTACAAAAGCTACTCATTTTCCCTGGGTTATCTTTTATGTGTACATGAGATACATGTGTTAATAAACTTCTGTTTGTTTTTCCCTTTTTAATGTGCCTTTCATTATAGGGTTCCAGCTACGAACTCATGGGAGAGAAGAAAAATGATTTTTCCTCTCGTACATCCTTCTCACCAGGTTCCCAAACCAGAAAGCCTGTCAGTCTCCGTGTTGTCTTACTGGCCTCCTTGCCTCTGCTCCTCAGTGTCAATTTCCCTCTCTTCCCTCTGCACTGAATGAATAGAGACAGAGAGCAGGCTTTGGACTGAACTAGGCCGAAACCCCAGTGTACAACCATTTATCAGCCACAATGTGATCCCAGGTCACATAGTGAAGGTCTCTGGGACTTAATTTTCTTCTCAGTAAAATATTTGCCTCTTCCTCTTGTGGTGAAGATGGACCGAGATGATATATGGAAAACATCAGCCAGTGACCGCCCAGAGTACTATCTGGATTCACTGTGTGGATGGCGGTAGAAATGAGGAGGAGGCAGAAGATAAGAACAACACTCATAAGCATCATTATATAATCAAATGAATTTAAAGATCACTCAATATCAGACTGCTTCCTAGGCATGAGAATATCCAGAATATGATCTACAGAAGTGATAAAATACACAAACACAGCACTAGAAGGTAGGAAGTATGGAACTTATAATCAGGAAATGTATTTCAAGGATTTTTTTCCTAACCACAATATTCTTTTGAAGAAAGCCATCCCCAAAAACGATAATACACAAATACTAGTGTGAAGACTCTTAAACTATTCACTAAAGCATTTTGACTGCTTACTTATGAATTCTGGAGTTTTCTGAAGGTTCAGTCAAAGTCATGTCATGTTTAATTTTTAATCAGTTTAGACTCAATATTAATAGATTTCAGAATCTACACCTAGGGCTTCTTCTAGAAGTTGTACCTGTGTTTTTTGCAAGTCTTCTCCATCACTCTCTTTTATTACCCAGAAGAGAAAGTATTATTTTTGATTTTATGCCAGCACAGCTGCCTCTATCAAGAAAAAAACCTTTGTCATTCTTCACTCCCTATCTTCTTTTTTTTCTGATTTCTTGCTCCCTCTGAACCAGAAAAATTTCTTAGATTTATGGGTATTTCTTATACAATGTTCTTTTCAGTTTGTTGCTTAGATCTTTACTTATTTTGGTTCTAGTTTCTTTAGTTCCATTTTGGATTTTTTCCAGTTTCCTAGTCTTTGATGTTTCAGGCTGTCTATTAGTCTTTTTTCCATCTGTGCTCTTTATTCACTCACAGACGAGTCTGACTCGCTCATTTTTCTACCCAAGCACAAAGAATTCTTCCTCTGAATAAATGATGTTTTCCTTCAGTCTATTTCCCCATGTAGTCCTCCAATGCTAATATATTATATATGAGCATGTATAATATATTCTATGTAACATATGCAGTGTATAATATATAAACATATATAAACCAGATTAATTCCCACAAAAATATAAAATTGATAGATGTCTACATCTGAGTGAGTGGAATCTCAGGTGAATTAAGACGCCAAGGTTTATACCACAGGTTCTGATTCCAAATTCCAGTCGCTGGGTCAGATGTTGTAAAAGTAGCAGAGAATAAGACCATTGATATCACTCCCTCAATGAAACATTTTGAGACACATTATCTGTATATAAGTAAATGTATAACCGTATATAAAATAATGTAAATGTTAAACATATAAATAAATATAAGAGGCATGATACCTGCGGAGAAGGAAATGAACATGTAGTTTGATAAGATTTAACTGGGTGTGAGGTGGCTGGAATAACACGCACCGGAAGAGGACATTTTCACAGAGAGGAGAAGTGAGATGAGAAGAGCATTCCAAGCCCAGAAGTATGAACCAGGCACAGATACATGGCAGTAAAAGGCATAAGTGTGTCCAAGAAAAACAGATATCCAGTTTTGCCAGAGTATAAGCAGCGTAAGAGATTCACGCTCCAAAGTCCACATTCTTTCACCTCTCTCTCACACTAGTGTCATTTTCCCAACACAGAAATAAAATTAACGTAATGGGGTTCAGAACCCAGGGTGCCCAAGAATCCAGGAAAAAATCCACTAACCTGATTTAGGAGATGGGAGAAGCAGAGAAGGCCATTGTGAGTTACTTTGCATTATTACGACAACTTGGCTAGTTTAATAGTTATGTTAAAAAGCTGTGCTTGCACCTGGGGCGAGGGAGATGGGTGTGACTTTGATTCCTGCTGTAGCTCATTGTGGGAGGAGTCAGACCTGGGTTGCTTACAGCATCTGTGAAAGAGGCCAAAGCTCAGAGTTAGAGTTTAAACTAAGCATGTGGGCAGCCGTTGGGGAGCTGACCAGCAGTTTGAAAGAGAGCAGTGAGAAGGGAGAAGTAAGCCAGCAGCTACGTAGTTTTAGTGAGGAAGAGGCCATGTGGTCTGGACTAATAAGCAAGGAGACGCTGCTGCAGTTCCTGCCGGAGCTGACTCCGGAGCCACAAAGGGATTTCCTGCAATAGCCTGACCTGCCGCACCTGGACTTTACCTGGACTTTTAAGACCTGTGCCTTTCCTGAGTTTCACCATGATCCACAGTAACATGGCACATGCTTTTCTAGACTGTTACGCAGAGGCTGATGACAACATATTCCAAATCTGCACAGATAAGGACATGGGAAACTTTGGGGGATGTTTTGGGTTTGTAGCCTGGTGGGGAGCATGGGAAGTGCTGAGTCTGGTGACTCAGGGCTGAGGTGCTCTAAGCTGTTCCAAGGCTGGAACATTGTAAATAAAGACCTGTTTTTACCAGCATTAATTATTGGGTCGTATACCAAGGCACCACTTGAACTGGCCCCCAGTCTGCTGGGTGACATTAATACTCCATGACATTTATTGGCACTTGTTATTTTTACCAACATTGAAGCATCTTAGGCCTCATTCCAGGTTACCCTTGTCCAACTATATTCACTCTCCTTGTGGAGTCAGTAGTTAGTCTCAAGGCTTTAAATATGCACCTATCCCGATGAATTCCAAAAACTGCCTGCAGCCTTGAACTTTCTTCTGAACTCCAGATTTGTGTATCTCAGCAGTCACCAGACATCCCCACTTGGATGGCTAATAAATATCTCAAATAAAACTTGACCAAAGGTGAGCTACATCTGTAGACTTCTGATGGGGTCTGCAATTTGATTGTATCATCATTTATGAGTTAGATAGTAACTTGCACTGTTTCATGGATGCTGGTAGAAGACACAAAACTCTGGGCCAGGGACAGTAGACTTTATTAGTCATGACACCACAAATAACATGACCATCAGCACTGCTGTTTTCCATGTCCCCAAGTGCCATGATGTGGAGGGGCAAGGTAGATGCTACACCTGCAGTAGATTTTATTGCTGCCAAGTAACTCTGACTTTGTATAATGCGCTGCTTTTACTGAAAGCATCAGGCAAGCTTGTTCTCTGTCACTACAGCAGATATTAACTCATTATTCAAGGGTACTTTCTATAAGCACAACCCTGATCAATGGCCCAGGTAAAGAGCATTCAAGACCTGGCAGTCTTGATATAGCTAGAGAGACAAGAAAATTCAAGAAATTTATGGAGGGCCATCTCTCTCAATACTTCTGTGACATGGGTATGAGGTGGCTGGCATCATGAAGGATGTAAAAAAGGGCATAGGTTTACAGGCTGCTACGATAGCCCTTGACAATAAGGGCCATTTTGTGGCACTTGCGCCCAGATCAAATGTGTCAACAGTGAACTTTGCTGGACTTACCTCTTCATCCTCCACCCTGGTAGGCTGATGGCTTCCTTGGGATGGAAAGGCTTAGGCACCTGGACTAACACCTGGGAATCTCTCAGCTTTCTACCCGCCTCCCCCAAGAACAACACACAATTGCTGGATTCTCTTTAAAGTAGCTGTTTCTTTGATATCCACCTCACTTAAAGGAAGGAAGGAAGGGAGGGAGGGAGGGAGGGAGGGAGGGAGGGAGGGAGGGAGGGAGGAGATATGGACACCGTTACCTAGGCCACCATCCCAAAAATACAGGCTTCCCTGCTCTGGTTTGGTGTTCAGGTAGCCTCCTCCTTTCATGGGTGGACATTCACCTGGAGACAGAGTAGCAGTTCCTTACTGCTGCGCCGACCCAATCTGTAACCTTATCAGCTTCTGCATCCTCTCTTCTGAAAGTTGAAATTCTACAGGCTCCATTTCTTCTCCTTTAAGATCATCTTGAGAACAAGGAATCCTTGTTTTATCACTCTACCTGAAGACTCTGCACCCAAGTCCACCGTCAAAAGGCCCGAGATATAGGTGCCAACAAAGGTTCATCCCATCTACCCGTGAGCTGAGTTGTGGAGATCCCTAACTCTGTTGCAGCACACAGGTCCCCCTGCTATCACCTGGTCCACGTCCTGCTCTCCATGCCTCTCCTGCACTTACAGACACCACCGCCATTGTTGACACTGGCCCCAGCTTGGGAAATGAGCCTGCTAGTTTCCTTCTGCTTCCCACCACACTGCAGATGGCTCCCTAACGAAATGATATTTATGTATTTAGTTTGCTTGTTGTTTATATCTCCCACTAGAAGAAAAGCTCTGTGAAGGAAAACATTTTGTATTTTACATTCAATCATTTTTCTAGTACCTAGAAAAACATCGTTGCTACTAAAATTTTATTATATTGACTGAATGGATATACGTCATTACTAATTTGTTCATTGGCTTCCTTTACCACTAGAATGTATTCTCTGTTGGAGTAAGCAGTTGAGTGAGTCTTTTCACTGCTGTATTCTTTATGCCTAAAACCGTGGCAAATCAGATTTTTCTACAATGTATAATGAATAAATATTGGATGGCCAAATGAAGTTAGTTCTAACTAAATTATTGCTCTGCATAATGAAATGTAATGGTTAACTTTACTTGGGTATTTTACTAGTCATTTAAAAAATTAAGTATATTTTGGAAGATGTGAGTCATTTGTTGATTCTCAAGAATTGATTGAATGCTTACAGTAAGGGTTTATCCATCATAGTGCTTAGTAGAGTTTGTTAATAAATAAATTCAAAGGATACCTATCAAGCAGGGCAGAGACCATTGGCTACTTGCCAAAAGCTATGGTTTCTTCTTCTTAGGCTCCTTCATGCCATTCACCAAGTCTCGGCAGTTACTGTGGCACCACGAGTGTTTCCTGACCAGTGGAAGGCAGGCTGGAGGCACATGGGTTACTTAAAGGCACAGCCTGTAAAATCCCGCTTTGTGCAACCCCATTCTGGTTCCCCCCTCTGTCTATCAGTGAGAGGGCAGCCTCTGGGGCATTTTGGGAACTGCACATAAAAGGAGAGTGTCTCCATAAGATCTGAGCTTTAGATGATCACCTGGGAGACAGCTGCTTGGCCAACTGTCCTTAGAACTCTTCTTAGAATTCATTTTTAGTTCAAGCCAATAGATCTTTGGGTGACCATTAAAAAAATTTAGCATACCCAAACTTGTCCAAGAAATTGGTTTATGCTTATTTACTTAAAAACTAATACTTTTAAAAGTATTTTTTTCCTAAATAAAAGAGTTTCAAGTTGATATTTCTTATCTTTTGTTTTCCAAGGTCACAATAATGGTGGACGCATTAAGCGTAATTTATCTTATTATATTTTTCCCCACAATTAACTGAAAATACTCTCACAGAAACTCTTCTGTGCAATTTCACTTGGTTTTTTGAGGGTCTCCAGTGGTCGTGCCTCCTCCCCATGGGAAGTTGGGTTGTCTCAGTCAGTGTTGATTCTCACCTCCTCCCTCTCTTCTTCAGTTAACTCCCTCTTAGTGGTTTTTGGAGGTGCCTCCCCAGTCTCCGATCTTGTGAAGGATTCCTCACAGAGGCCCCTGGCACTTGCATCGAGACCTTCCACCAGGCACACCCTGGTGCTCCCAGCACTCTCGAGACAGGGACACCGGCATTCATGGCACACCCTGGGCCTCAGAGGAGCAAGCACACGCTGTGGGCGGCAGGTGTTGTTGAGGGAAGGCGACTCATGCCCTTCTCTGGTGCTTTGCACTTCTGAGTGAAAATAATGTGTTAGTCTTTCCCTGACATCGTTTCCTCCCCTTTGTCCTCCCAGGTATGGTCCCTACTGCGATTCCCCTTCCTTTGCAGATAGGGCTGGAGAATATTAAACTGGACGCTCTATCCCAAATCCCCTTTCACGCTAATAATGGAGGCCCTGATACTTGTCTAAGTATCCCTTTTTTCTTCAGAGGGTTCTCACTAGTTCTTCATGAGAATAAAGAACTTTGGTTAAATTCTTAACCAAAGAGGCACGCTTGTGCACCAAAAAAGACCGGAGGAGTTTGACTCTTCAAACTAAACAAAGTTCAAGGGTCAGGCTTAGCTCTGTCACATGGATTGGCCATGATTCACAGGCAGCACGTTGCTTGTCACTACAACACACACCAAACAATACAGGGTGGGCAAAAGTGGGTTTACAGTTAGAAGTATATGAAGCACAGAATTTACTTTTGTATTATCATTTGTTAATCATTTTATTACTTTCTGTACAATTACAAACATACTTTTACCCCACCCTGTATATGGAAAGGAATTTGTAGAAGGAAAGTGAAAAGCAAAAAATTGAGGTTTTCTACATTTGTTTAGTTGTCATGCATCAGTTGTGTGTATGTGCATGTGTGTGAGTATATGCGTGTGTAGGTTTCTTTTGCCTTATTGGAAATAATGCTACCGACTTCCATCTACTTTACAGGATTTATACATATAAATTTTATTTAATTATTTATTATGTATTAATAATTTAATTATGACTATACAGATATCTACATGTTTTCATTTTATTTAAAGATTTTACAGATTTAGAATAAGGGAAAATTTCTGTTGTCAAGTCCTACTCCCTTTAAAAACTACCCCAAAATGCATAGTCCTGCCTTCCTTTGCCAAAGCAGGCCAGTTTTAGAACATGCTAGTCAGAGGTATTGCTTTTCAGAAAAGCAGAAGCCTGCAGATCAGCGTTCCCAGTCACAGTTCAGCTCCGAGCATCCCTCACAAACCCGGGTGGCTAGGCAGGTTCCCTGTGTCTCCATCAGCTCTGCCTCAGTCTTCTCCAAGCAGACTGGAATCTGGGTGGCTGGGCAGATGCCCTCATTGCTACGCCACCAGCTCCAGTGACTCACTGGATTTCCTCTAACTTTCAGGCCTCCTTTGTCTTACTCCAGACCATGTGGCTCCTCCCTCTTCTCCTTCAACCCACCCTCATTTAAATGCTTGGTTGGGAACTTTCTGTGTAACCTCTTATCTGGCCTCTTCTGTGATACATTAGTGTCCACCACTTTTTCCAATTCCCAGTATCTTTTACCTTCCTTTGGCGGCCCTCTTTAGTCAGGGCAAAAGTTCTCAGCAACTCATGGACATCTGGGGTGGGCGTCTGCCCCTGCCATTCATGCAGGCACTGTATAAACTCCTGGGCTATGCCGTGAGTCCATGATTGTTCTCAATCACATACACAATTTGCCCTGGGTGGTAGCCTTCGTCCCTTCAGGGAGGCACGGCTATTAACTTGCCATTGTTCAGCAGTGTGTCTTAGGCCCCATACCATCTGTTCCCCCTTCTCTCAGTCAAGGTTTATGGGGGATACACTCTTCTGTTTTCAGGGGACCCTCACTCGTGCCCATATATCTTTTACTGGTGATGCACATTTTGATGATGTAGTTAATACTATGGTTCTCCATTGCACAGTTGATAGTTGTTTTGTCATCAACAACTATCCATTACAGTATTTCTACTAAAAACAGATTTGCAAAAAGTCACCGTTTTGCCTTAAGGGATAAAGAAAGGCTACCTTGTCTTTGATCCTTTGTTAAAGAATCTTTTAATGAGATAACAGGATAGCACAGACAGGGTGGCTTAGGAACAGCAGAACTTTTTCCTCACTGTTCTGGAGGCTGAAAGTCGGAGGTTAGGGGGCCAGCATGGAGGATGGGGGTCCTGTTTGGAGTCGGACTGCTCACTGTGTCTTCACAAGGTGAAAGGGGAAGGGATTGCTCCGGGGCCCTTTTATAAGGGCGCGAATGCCATTCATGAGGAAAGCGTCCTCATGATGCAAGTTCCTCTGAAAGACCCCATCTCCTAATAGCATTACATCGAGCATTAGAACTTCAACGTATGAATTTGTTGAGAACAAAAACATTCAGACCACAGCACTAATATTCTAACTCAGTAAGTAGTAATCTCCTAACATAGCAAGTAACACCTGTCATTAATTTAGGAAGAGAGAAAGAGTATCTACATAGGGGCTCAGGGAACTTTCATGTATTGTAAATTTATTTATGTCACCATTTTTCTCTATGTCGTATTCTTTTATAGAATATCCCTTAGTTCTTATAATATCTGTAGTAGTACAAAGATTGGTATACATTTGATGAGCAGATCACCTTCCCCAAAATAGTACTACATACACTGCTATAACTTCTACCAGTAGCAGTAGTAATCATTTCTATTGAATATTTAAACTTGCCATGCATTCCACTACATATATTAATTCATTTAACCCCCATCACGCCACTGAGAAAGACACCATTATTATCCCCATTTTATAGGCTAAAAAATGTGTCACAGAGAGTTGAATTTAATGCCAAAATTTATACAGCCAATAAGGGGAGTTGAAGTTGAATTATATTGGATCCAATATATTATGGATTCAAAAGTTGATACATTTAAAGTGACAGGAACAAGCGCTTTGTGTGTGTATTTCCTAAGATCACATACACAATAATAGCTGGGCCAAAATCATACGCATCCACCCTCACAGGTCTCACAACATTATTATAGGGGCAGTAAGTGATCATCGTCACTGCTGCAAATCACCCAACTCGTAAGAGCACGATGTGGTGCGGGGACATCCCGTTCCACAACCCTGCTCTGGGCCCACAGACTGCCCTGGTGATTTCCAAGGTCTTATACATGGACTAAATCTGTAATCGTCTGCCTTTAGATTTTTTAGCACTAGACAAACAGTGTATGCACACGGCATTTGATATGTTCTTCATGAGTTTGAGATGATGGCTGTCCAGGTAACTGTACTTGTTTTTCACAAGAACACTGAATCTCAGAAAGGTGAGCTGAATGGCACTCGCTCCCAGGACAAGATATTGTGATGCCGAGGTTGAAAACTTGGATTAAGGATAGAATTTCCAGAATTGAGATAATCTGCTTAAGGAGTCTTATATCATTTTTATGTGTGCTTTCATTATTTGATAACAACACACCTGCAGAGTAGTAGCTGCTATTTAAACACCTAATATAGGAATCAAGAGCTCTGTCGCCAGCCCTGGTTTCACTAATTACCAGATATGTGACATTTAGAAATCCATTTACACTTCGGTAACTGTTAATTGGAGCTTTTCTAGCACACACACACTTTTTTAGAGACATACAGTGGACTGAGGGCCCCATAAAGAACAGTTGTTCAGCCTGTAGTCAACTGCCTTTCAGGAAACCCCCGGGGGGAAAACCCACGCAAGCATTAACCCTCTCCGGTAAAAGGTATCTAAGGATATGGAGCTAAATAGCACCTTGACTTACATTTTTTTTTCATTGCATTTGGCCTTACCTTTGACTGAACCTGAATTTCTGCTTGGAGAACAAATAAGTGCTAAAATTAGGCACCTAATTTATGTGAAGAACAGGAGCAGTAAAATGGCATTGGTCCGGTTAAGACGGCATAAAGTGTACAAAACTAAGTAGAGTCACTCATGTTGACCGAAATGGCTGTCAGTCAGCCACGGTTCAACTTTGGTTCAAGAGGGAAACTAAGTCAGAGCATACACAGCTGTTTTCTGATTAGATGTGCAAATATCTTAGCCGTGTCTCTTTGCCAGTTGTGGCTCCCTGCCAGAGCAGGACCACCCATCCATAGATAGGTTCCGGGGGGAAATGCCACACTTGCCATCAGGGGTGCCAAGATATTTATGAAAAGATCCAGCTGGGTGGAGTGCACCACTTTCATAGTATAACTGAGGCAGGCTCCAGACCACTGCTGAGACAGACAAGCTCCACGCACCAGAGTGCTGCCCCATGCTCCTCTGATCTCCCTTGGCATCGGCTGCCAGAGGTTCTGCCCTGCTGCCCACCTGGCTCCGGAGAGCCTTCCTTGCAAGACACTGACAACTCCCTTGCCCACCGTGCTGTCTCCCAGACCTGCAGACTGTGACTCAGGTTTATTATTCCCCATTGATTGCTGTGTGTGTGTTGTATTTCTCTTAGATTGTTAGAGTGTGAGTAGGATATCCATGTATGTTGATGTTCTACTTCAAGTGAACCTGCATTCAGTAAAAGCTGAGTGAACGGTATCGTTACTGTGTGTGACTCTTGTCTGTTCCTTGGTGCTGCACTGCTCAGCTAGCTGAGTGGTGACCCAGCTGACTTACAGGAAAGACTGTATCATGAGCATACGCTTGTGACATATGCTCTCTTTCATTTTACTAACTTGTAAAAAGTGAATACTCAAATCTTGTCATTCATATCCTTTTCTTATTGGCAGGATTAAAAAAGAAGAAGAAAATCAGAAAAGAGCAATTTGTAGAGAAAAATATAATAATGTCCTCTGTTTCTCCCCAAACGAACTTTTTCTGATAATGCGACCTTACGTTGTCCCACTAAATAATGCAAAATCTGTTTGGTCACACCCTGCAGGCAGGGCTCTCAGGCCGGGAAGTCAGGGACAGCAGCAGTACTGAGCTGGCACAAAGTAGCAGAAACGTCATTTTTTAATTATGTGGTTCTGAGGGGAATCTATTATTCACTGCTGCGATGTTGAAATCAGACAATTTATCTCCAAGGCAGCTCTGTCTACAATCTAGACTATATATCTCTTGTCACGGCAGGAAATAGAACAAAAGGATGGTTTTATTTCTGGTGCCTTATGTTTATAAATTTATTCTTTTAAGTTTTGCCAGTGAAAGGAAATAACGTCCTTAGGTCTTGCTTGGTTCCACTCTGCCCTCTTCACGAAGAGCGTTCAAGTCCCGAAGGCTCTTTCTATTCCAGTTGGTATGAAACGGTCTACGTCTCACGTTCAAGAAGTCCGTGCACAGCCTCCATCTCATGTTTCAAATGCCCATTGCCAAAGTAAATAGAAACTAATCTTTAAGAAGAACCAAGCAAACATGAGGCATCCACTTAAATTAACATACAGTAAATTGCTCTTTTGCATTTCAAACAAGATGCTGGAAAAACTATTTTAAACATATCCTTTTTTCTTCTCTCATGAGCTATTTTTCATTTAAATGTAAACTAATACTTATACCTACCAGCTTGTTCATAATGGTTTTCCATTATTTCTGATTTTTTCCCCTTAAGGTATAAAGGCAAATGAAAGAATTTAGTTCATATTTGTCTACCCCCCCCCCACTTCTTTAAAAAATCTGCCAAATTCATTATGTTCACTACTCTGTGTGCATCAGGGCTCCAAGCAATTCACATCTATTAACCATCAGGTACAAGCTAAGTGCTTTTAAAACAAACCCATGCAGTTGATTTTAAATTAATGTATGCTTTTTATATTCTGTAATAACATCAGGAAATTCGATCAAAACCTGGCAGGTCAGAATGATAATAGCTGCACTGCCCTCTAATGGAGTAGTGTAAGTATAGCATATTAGATGCAAAGGATTTTTGTTGCCAGGCATGATTGTCCGTGTGCCTCTGCATGTACATTTTCAGAATTAAAAGAGAGTGCAATGTCACCTTCTAGGCTGTGGGAGGGTTTTACTCTGAAATACAAAATTCGCGAAGACTGTCCGTTGGTCTCCTAATGCCAAGGCATATTTTCTCCTAAGTTATTTTTGGCTGTCCTTTGGCAACACAAGCAAGGGGAAAATATGACATTCCTTACTATAAGCTTCATCGCTGTAGATATTACAATATGGACATTCCAATCACAATCATTATATACCCTGTGTGTTCTTTTATATACACATGTGACTCAGTTTAGAGATGAAATATGCATCAATATAGTGTCATCTGTACTTATGTGTTTATAAAATAACTCATCAAACAGAAAGAAAATCATATTTGGAAAGATGTACCCAAAGGTAATTGATAGTTACTCATCATTTACAAATGGCTATTTCTACATCTAGTGATGTTAGATTCAATTGAGGATTTTATTCTGAGTCTATCAAAGCAAATATTCCTTGAAAACTTTTCCAGACTGTGGCCAGGAATGCTTGGAAACTTTGAATACGGGAGAAGCGTGCATATACTCATACACACAGATATGAACATTTTGGGTCACTGAAATTATTTTTCCAGCTGTTCTGGGACTTGAATCATAACATAAATATATAAATACAACAGACTTTCTCCCCTGGCCTGCCTTTCCTTTATGCAAATTACCCTCAACTTTATAGCTTCTTAAACATATAGTGATCCTCAGCTTGGTCTGTGATATTTCAGTTTTATTAGTTCCCATTTTCTAGACTCTGATACCTACAACTGAACACTGAATTTTTTTTCTAACTGGACAGCAGTAAGAGCCAATTCCAGAATCAGACATCATGTGTTCAAATCCTCTGTCTAGCACAACTTGGCTAGAACTGGTAAGTTATCACAGTCTAAGCTTCAGTTTCTTATCTTTGAAATACAGACAAGAATAGCACCTACCTCATAGAGTTTCATGAAGAGTAAATTAGCTGGGACATGCATGCCAATCAGCGTATTATCTACTCTACATGTATATATCCACTCCAAAAGCTATTAGCTTTAAAACTTCAAAGCACGAACCAAAATGATTAGTACCACTGCCAGTTTGGATAAAGTCCTCAAAAGTGATGGCAATGGAGACAAAGTAGGAAGGAATGGAAGTCACTTGTGATCAAGAGCAGTATTAACGTTTCCTGAAATGCTCTTCATTGCAGTTACTAAAAATAGCAAAGCAGGGTGGACTCCAGATGCTTCATTTAAGACATACAACAATTGGCTGAAGGTTCTGTGGGAAAACTGTCTGTAATATATTAGTAGATATGACAAGAAGTTCACGTATACAAGGGAATCAATGGGCTCTTTCTGAATCCCCACAGTGGTCTCTCTCCCCTCAGAGCCTTAAAACGCACATGTGGAAAGGAAAGGACTTTCTGTTTCTTTCAGTCCTTCCAAAGGGAATCAAACACCCCAACTTATTAGGGTGGTCATGTCAAAAATTATTTTCTAGCTTGGAAAAAGAAGAGATGCTATGACTCACATTATTGTCTGTCAGTATAACTAGTAGCTCCTAAATCTTATGGAAATTCAGTCACTCAATTTGCAGGTTATTAGGGTCCTAATTTGAAGAAAAGGGGATTTAAATTTCTCTTGGTTAGAAATTTCACATATGATTCTATTACTTGGTTGTGCCTGAACTGGTGAAATAAAGCCTGGATCAGAAAACTGCTTTTATCTACTAATCCAAATACATATATATAAACTCTTTATACATGTCAAACTCTTTATACATATAATCAAATCATTATATATTATACATATGCACTTACAGGATGGGGCAAAAGGAGGTTTACAGTTGTGAGTGTGCAAAACAGTTCATTGTATTGTTATTTATTAATTATTTTCCATATGAAAACAGTGAACCTACTTTTGCCCCACCCTGTGTATCACAAACTTCAGGAGAAAAATAAGGGAACTTAGTCCAAAAGTAAAATGAATATATGATACAAAAATGTTTAGAGTATTATAAAGTTAGTAAGAAGTTAAAATAAAATTTTAACACATAGCTTTAACAACCCAGCTATGACACTGAAATAAAGTTGTATATGAGAGCCTACCGAGTTCAGTAGTAAACACAAAACAATTGTCCATCACCACAATTTATAACTGCAATTTCCTCAGCTCTCAAAAATAAGAAACACGCAGAATATCATCTATTTAAGTATTGCACACTTCTACAATTGGGTTATTTTTTTCAAACTCTAATTCAAATTCCTCCATGTATCTCCTAGGGGAACATGTAGCGTGAGCAGGAACACACAATGGGTTGGTTGCCATAGCTTGACTTTTAGGCTAAAGAATACTGTGCATTCAGTGCATTGTATTAAATTTTGCCAATTATTTTGTTCTGTTTTTATTCTATTTAACTCAAGTCCAGCAGATATTTTTACCATTCAGGAATATTCTCTCAGAGGTAATCTTCCTTCCATCTCATTAAAAGATAATTTAAAATGGATAAAAAAATGTAGACATTCTTAAGGACTTTTGTATACATACCTTGTTTTTTAATCTTTATGGCAAAACTATGACTTTCTATAATTATGTTTCTAGTGTAATTTTTTGCATTCAATAAAAAATAAACATTTTTATAGCTCTCTACTATTAAGTGACAATGTTCACCTTCCCCACTTGACTTAACTATGTTCTGTTGTCAAGTTTTTTTTTAAATAAGACTAGAATGAAATTATTCTCCTTTATTTTATTTATTAGCTAAATGTATTTACCACCACTTGCTATAATTTCTATAACACTGTTCATCAGAGCTGGTATATAATTTTAATATATTAGGAAAAGATTTTTTTGTTTCAGTACAATGATATCATTATTAAGCAGTACAACAATTTTGCCAAATTATGCCACAATTGTCACAGCCGGAAAAGATTCATTCAACATTAGGATGATAGTAGTAAGTCAATAGGTTCTTGGTTTTAGAGAGTGGAATATTGAAATATCATTAAATTCACCCAGTAAGAAAATATATATCCAATAAGGAAATATATGATGAAAAAAATTTTTTTAAATTGCATATGAAAATCAAAACTCAAACAATGAAAACCTATCAGTTTTACACTTGCTTTTTAGTTAAGTTTTGTCTAAAATATATAGACACTTTCAGTAAGGGATTGTGAACCTAGAAACTGGTATGCCGGTGTGGGTATGTAGATATATTGTAACACTTTAATTCCCTAAGATGGTTAGCTGTTCCATTCTTATTAAAAATGATAATTTTCTATTCCTTTTGGATGATTTTAAAAACTGTTTTAAAGAGCCATGGACCATGGTTAGTTTATAATAAAATGGAGGGAGGTAGAGGGGTTATACAAAAGT
Organism: Phyllostomus hastatus; assembly: GCF_019186645.2. Classification (NCBI taxonomy): domain Eukaryota; kingdom Metazoa; phylum Chordata; class Mammalia; order Chiroptera; family Phyllostomidae; genus Phyllostomus; species Phyllostomus hastatus. The sequence goes on along the minus strand of NW_025334033.1, from coordinate 57,502,497 downwards.
GGAATATTGCATATTTACATTGTTATTTTAAAAGAAGTAGCAAAACAATTCATGATACTTTTTAATACCATGACTATTTCAACTAAGCACAGGATTTCTGCAGCATCATGACAAAACATAATGATTACGTTTAAGTAAACTTAATTAAAATATATATCAACATCATTCTTTGTATCTTTATGTTAAAATGTTTATATAATGGAGAGCTTTATAATTTTTAACTATGACTTCAATCCTAAATTGTATTTTGTTTTTGTATTGTTTGAACTCTAATTCCATGCATTTTTCCATTAATTTAGTCACATGAGGCTGTCTAGTGTGTATTTGTATAGGGAACAATGAGAGCAAAGTAAGGGAGGATAACATAAGCAGTCTGTTGCTTGCAAGCTAAATATCTTCTTTTAAAGAAGCACTGCTTTGACTTCCTTGATACAGTTCCCTGAGGATGAGTGGTTTGTTAAGTTGAAGATAGAAAGAAGGAAAAGAAAAGTTGTGGTCCCTTTTGACATAAAGAAAATATAGAGGAGCAAGATAAAACTGTGAATGTAAGGTCTACCAGCTTCCCCAGATTAGTGGCCGCCCAATTGCACATTCGGCCACAAAGAAAGCCACTCTATCCTGATGGTTTTCCTGCAGTGATCCATTGTAGCTTTCCTAGCCAAAATTCCAATGGTGTGGTAAGGGGTTGGCCTTAGGCAGGTGTTTTCCTTTGATTCTACTGAATAAACACCGGGTCGGGAATGTATGAAGATATTTGAAGTGTTCTGCTCAAATCATGTAGCAAAACACAATTTGCATGAGATTTTCTCTGACAAACTTAACAGAAATTCAGAAGAGGTTAGAATTTGCAGCACAAGAGTATTATATTTTGAATCTTCAAACCCTTTTGAATCATGTGCAAAAAATTGCTCTCTCTCTCTCCTTTCTGTTAGCAAACAGTTTATCATCTAAATATAAAAGAGACAAAAATGTCAGACATTCCTTCCCAGTGCATTGTAAGTCATAATATATTGCTTAAGAAAAATTATAGTAAATTAGAATATGAACCTGTACATGTCAGTCAATACGGGTGGTAACTAAAAGGCAGAAAAGCCTTCCATATCAATGAACACTATTGAGGACTGAAACAAATAAAGTGACAGCAGACATGACCCAGTGGAGCACTCTGTGCTTTTTATATCTCCTGGCACTCTAAATAAGCTCATTCATCACACTCAGCCAACCTTATACGCAACAAGTAGTCACTGAACATGTGCTATGTGGTAGCACTCTTCCAGGCACAGCAGATACAGCAATAGGAAAGAGAAAAAGTGTTTGCCTTTATAAATCTACATCATACAGGAAGTTAGAAAATATATAGAAATAAATATTCAGTTCTAGTTCCAACAACAATGAAATAAAACAGAACAATGAAGGAATAAGTGATTGGTAGGTACATGTGTGGAGGGATATTTTAGTGTGGTTATAGAACATTTTCCTACCCGGGTAAAACTTGAATTGAAGTCTAATTAATGAAAAGAAGGCATCCATATGAAGATCTAAGGAAAGTGGCTTCTTTCAGGTAGAAGAAAAACTAACAAGTTCCAAGATGGTAATAATCTGTTATGTTTCATCAGACCAAAAAGAAAAAAAGCCAGAATGTCATAAGTCAGGAAGGTGTGGATAAGTTGTATGTGATCATGTCACAGAGACATAGAGGGGCCAGATCACATAGGCTTTGTGCAAGAATTTGGGGTTTTGTTCAAGGTGTCACTGGAAGTTATTAGAACGTTTAAAAAAGATAGTGGATATGATTTGATTGAGCTTTGATCACAAATATCACTTGCATATTATTTGGAGGACAAGTAGAATATTCATGGTGTTGAGAGGTGGGGTTGAAGCAAAGTTACAATTTAGGAGGTTGTAAAATAACCAACCCACTCAAGATGGTAGTAATGTCATCTAGGATTTTATCACTAAAGATGATGAAATGTCTTCTGATTTGAGATTTATATTGGACATTGCATGTCAAACATAATGGGAAAAAAATAATAATCCATTGTTTCTAGTGTTCTGACCTGAGCAAATAGGTAAGTTGTGTCATTTACTGAAATGGGGAAAATAGGTGAAGAAAAAGTTAAAGGAAAAAGTAAGAAATTTGCTTTAGGTATGTTACTTTTGATATATGTATTAGTTATTAAAATGACATTAAATAAGTAGTTGGTTAAATGAGCCAGCTTAGAGTCAAGGAGAGAAGTGGGAACAGAGATGGCATATGGGAAAACCATATGGAATGAACGTGTAAATCCATTTTAATTTATTAGATCAGCCAAGGACAGATTACAGTTAGAAAAAAAGAAAAATTAAGGACATGGGTGCTATACTATACAGATTTGGGCAAAATTCAAAGAGCAGCAAAAAAAGACTAAGAAATATTAGTCTATGAAGAAGAAGGAAAACCACAAGGACTTATTTCATAGAGGATGAGTTACCTCTTTCAAATTCTCTGAGAAGGTGGGCAAAAAAGTCAATCACTGAATCTGGGAAGACAAAATATTTGAATTCTGTCCGTGGAGTTCAGTGGAAAAAGCCCAAATTGGAGTAAGTCAAGAGTGAGACAAGGGAGAGTTATAACAATCAATATCGCCAGTATTGTCGGGGAGTTTTGTTGTAAAGCACAACAGAGAATGAACAGCACCTGGATGGTGCCGTCATCAAGAAGTATTCCCTCCCCCATACTCTTATGTGTTACAGTTTAAAGAAACTGTAACTAGTATGTAATCTCACTGTTATATAACTCTTCACATGTACCTATTATATTTATGTATGTTTACTTGTATATGTGTACATATAAATACATTATTAACCTCATTGCTTTAGCATTTGTGACATTTCATTATGATGAGCCCCTGCCTTGCTTCAATTCTTATTAATGTTTCTCAAGGTAAATGGAATTTTAATAATCTCTCTGCTCCAATATCTAGGTAGTTGCTAGCATGAAATGAGCACTAGTTTCTTGTTCAATGGGTAAATGAATAAATTATTAGTAGAGCTCCAGAATAATGCAGCCACTAAAATTTACTGCAGAAACACCTTGTTATGACTAGGTAGCATGGCACCTATGTAGTTCCACGGTAAGACCATATAATACCAATCCATATTTATCAAAAGACTCTTGCGGTGAAAAAAATGGTCCCACTGAGGACCAACAGAGAGCATATTTAAACTTATGTCATAGCTACTTGTTTATGTCTGTTTTATCTTCCAAAGATACATCCTTGAAGTAATACGCCATGTATATTTTCTAATTTGTTGACTCAAACAGAGGTCTAACCCAAAGCCTATCAATTCTAATGAATTAAAGGTTATCTTCTGGGCTCTATGGCTGAAACTATTTGTTTAGAATATAATTCATATTCTTCTGAGAGGAATGACTGCATTGACAACTTTTATGGAAAGATAGAAATGTATTTAAATGCAAAAGTCTAGGTTGAATAAAATCTAATTTACTTTTTAACAGGTCCCTGAATTGTGTTATGAAAATTAATACCCCATGAAAATTAAAACTTCCAAGCATCTGAATGTTCTTCTCTTGTTTATATTAATCTCCATTTTCAGGGGAGGCCTGGGTTGCCGTCTCACTTCCTCTCCTCAGTGTCAGTACCCATTTTTCATGCACTGTGTAATGCAAGACATTAAAGCATGTTACCACGATTCATGTTGAATCTTGGATCACAATAAGAGTCATAGCTTCTCCCTATAATGTCCAGTCATTACTGATATCTTGTCATATCTCATCCTGTTTCAAGCATAATGAATCATCCTTCAAAACTTTATGTTATTAGAATTGCTGCAAGGCAGAGCGTATACTCGAGCTAGCGCTGGAAGTTGTTAGTCAATAAATTATGTAAAACAAGAAACACTATGTAAATCCAAATCTTTCTGCCTCACTTGTTTTACCAGCAACAGCTTCACCAACCCCAACCATCAATCTGAAAAGTCAAAAGTTTTATACTGAAATTGCATGGAAAAAATCAGTTTGCATAAGGTACAACAGCTAATACTTAAACTAAAAGCTAGTTTTGAACTTTTTAAAATTGCAATTATTTCTATATTGGAAGTCTACTTTTATTGAAGTATCATTCTTCTTTATATGCTGAGGTAATTTTGCACAAACACATTTCTAGAAAATACAATTCATAAAAAATGAATAAATACAAATATTCAGGTTCATTAAAGATAACTGGGAGAATTATGATGTTAAAAGTTCCTAGGTTATACCATATATAAAGAAGTACCTTATTTCTATAGGAATGCTAATTTTACTCAACTGTATAAAGTGATTGCAATAATGAAATTACATAAATTTTATCTGAAGGGCTAAGAACATGAAGTGACTAATTTAAAGGTAAAAGATCCTTACATCTATGTAATATATCGATATTACTTTTAATACAAAAGATATATCATTGGGGCTTCTGAGATGAGAGGACAGAATCCATGAGAACATGTCAAAGACAAAAGTGTGTTATATGTTTTTTTCATTCGGACATCAGTGAGAAGATTTCTGATTTTTTAGGAGAGATAACCTCATTACATATGGTAATATATTACCCATGGTAGACATCCCTAACTATATTTAAGCAGTTTCATTGAAACAATTTAACTTTTTAGATTAAGATTTGCTATTTATATCTCATGGTCCATCATTTTCAAGTTAGTACTTGGAATTGCAGATATTTAGCAAGGATAACTTTCAAAAATTATGTTTTTATTTGTTTCCTGAGCAGAACTCTTCTTTGAACTTTTGTCTCACTTATTTTAGCAATTTATTCTGTATCCACAGTCATCTTTACCTTCATCATAGCTGTCTGCCTCTTAATGCTTTCTGTCTCTGTTTCTGCCTCTCTCTCTTTCTGTCTCCCTCTTAACTTTTTCCCTTCAATACACACACAAACATTAAAGAGGCTTCAGATACAGTGAATGAGTGGATCAAAAAACTGTGGTACATTTACACAATGGAATACTATGTAGCAGAAAGAAAGAAGGAGCTCCTAACCTTCACGACAGCACGGATGAAACTGAAGAGCATTACACTAAGTGAAATAAGCCAAGTGGTAAAAGACAAATAAATACCACATGACCTCACCTATAAGTAGAACCTAATCAACAAAACAAACAAGCAAGCAAAATATAATCAGAAACATTGAAATAAAGAACAAACTGACACTAACCAGAGGGAAGGGAGAGAGGGATACTGTGGGAAAATAGGGGAAGGGCCATCAAGGAACATGTATAAATGACACATGGACAAAGCCAAAGGGGCTGGTTTTGAGGGTGGGAGGTGGGGATGGGTGAGGCAGGGTGGCAACTGTACTCGAACATCAATAAAACAAAACAACAAAAAAAAAAGGATTTAAAGATTAATAGCAAGAAAGTCCGAGGAAAAATGTTGGGGTGCAATTCCAATAATGGTTACAGATTGTGAAGATGTGTTCCATGTGTATTCGCCCCAAAGTCCATCCTTTGCAGAGGAGTCTTTCAATAATCATCACATGGCCAAGATGAGACATTTTGTGATATAATTTAGTTTCTCTCTTCAGTCACCCTCTGCTTAAATAATGGACCCGGGTAAAGCTTAAAAATTTAAGTATCTAACTGATTAATAGCCAAGAAAAAACATTGGTCTGTATGTGGAAGTATTTCCTGGTAGTAGACTGATTATATTGGATAAACTTTATCATGGGAGGCAGTTGTCAAGGAAGGGAAATATACTGTGGACTTAGAATTGCATTTCCTGTCTGTAACATTACTAGAACTAACATCAATGAACTTTTCAACTGCCTTGTTCACCATTGTGGTATATGTACACAAGTGCTTCTGATAAAGGTACAGATTTCACCATATAAGTAACAGAGTAAATGCCCATAGAATTCATAGATCTTATGACATGCCTTTGAAGATTCAATCAATTAGTTGTAAGACAATATCTCAAAGAATGAGATTCTGTACTACAGAATACACTGTGTCCTGTAAATCAGCAACCAAGAATTGATGCAGAATATATTTGGGAATAAAGTAATAAAAATGAGAGAAAAAGGAGGCTTCAGGTAAATAGGAAGATTCTCTACCACAGATTTTTCTTGGACCTATCAGGAACAGGATTATATACACAAATGTCTTGGTATTGCCAGTAGTGTAAGTACACTTAAAAAGCAAATTTGGCTAAATTAAGAGCATTTTTTTAACACAGAACTTGTCTTTTTGAGAAGGGAAACAAATGCAGCCTATTATTATTTCTATTTTGTTCATCTCTTCTCAACTTCCATTTGGTAAAGCCTATACCTTAAAACACCCAAAATACACAGCTGTAGCTCTATTGTGTGATGAAATTACTCAACATGAGTTGCTGGTCTTCACATCCTAAATATTTAAATTATCAAGAGGCTAATAATATTAGTCACTAGCAAAAACAATTTGCATGTTAATTTGTGAGGGTAACACCAAAATGATTGCTTCCATTTGAAAGTTTCCCCTGCTGCTATGCAAAAAATACTTTTCTATCATTCACATCATCATCAACATCATCATCAATCATCCTTTAGGTATAGAGATGAATTTACTTTTCATAGCATTAAAAATGTAGTTAATTAAAAAAATTGTTTCTCAACAAATATAGAGACAATGTCTCTTGATGTCATGAACGTTTATTCTTGGAAAATGAGTAACTAAATACTTTACAGATTAGCAAGTAAAGTCTAACTTCCTGAAATTATTACAGGATTTATCCAACTGAATAAGTAGCTATTATCTTCTGTTACTGTAGTAACCAATGGTCCTTTCTGAATAGAAGAAAATAGATTAAAATATCAATTAATGTTTGAAACTAGTTATTCCTAGAAAGGCTAACCTTTGGCTGCTGCAACCTGATGGGTCCCTGAGAATGTTAATTAATAGCTAGTCATTAACTGCACTGAATTCTCCTGGCAGGGACTTTCATGCTTCCTTTCATGAATTGTTTTTTATATAAATGTTACTTGCCTTGTAACAAACACTACTTAAAAACATTGTTGCATGGAGTTTATTGCTTAACATAAAAACTCAGAAAATCCAAGACAAAATTGTATACACTTAAACCACAGGTATAAATGGAAGTAAACACAGATTTCTAAAATCAAAATAAAAGGAAAACCCCCGATGTGGTCCTGTTGTTTTGCTAATGCAGACCATGGTGCTTCTGTGCCGCCCTGACCTTTCCTGCTCTGATCTGTAGTTGTTATTATGAAAAGGTCAAACCTTGCTCTTGCTCTAGACCAATTACACACTGCTGGAAACACAGCACAGGGACTGACAGTTGTGGTGGTCAATGTTATGTGTCAACTTCACCAGGCAACGGGATACCCAGAGAGCTGGTAAAGCATCATTTCTGGGTATGTCTGTGAGGGTGTTTCTGGAAGAGATGAGCATCTGATTTAGTGGGCTGAGTAAGGAGGTCTGCCCTCCTCAGTTGTGGGTAGGCATCATCCAATCTTTTGCGGGGCAAAAAAAGCAAAAAAACAGGTAAGTATTTTCTTTCTCTTGAGCTGAGATGTCCATCAGACATCTGGTTCTCACACGTTCTGACTCTGGGACTTATGCCAAGGGTCTCCAGTTGCTCAGGGCTGTGGCCTTGAACTGTGAGTTACACCATTGTTCCTGTGATTCTCTGGCCTTCAAACTCCATTAGAACTGCACCATAAGCTTTCCTGGTTGTTCAATTTGTAGAGAGTAGATTATGGGATTTTTTGGCCTACATAAACATGTGAGCTGATTCTTATAATAAATATCCATATGCTTAATGGTTCTGTTTCTCTGGAGAACCCTGACTAACACAACAATTTAGGAAAAAAACAAGCATACCCCGTCATGTGCTTTAGATCAATGAGGGTAGAAAAGAAAGTCTTCACTACTTAATAAAGTTGACATCTTCCTCCTTTGAATGTTGTCCCTCTTGGCAAATGTAATATTGATTGGAGTGAGTGTAATTACTTTGGAGGGAGTATAATCTTATTGCAGAACACGTAATATTGGGGATTAGATAGACAAACTCTGAGGTTTGTAGAAGGTGAAGTTGTGTGCTCATTGAAGTTTCACAGGCATTTTTGTGCTGGCCATCATTTTCCTGCAGGCCATTCAGGTTGCATTCAAGGCAAGGGATTGCTCTGAAGAGCACTCAGTTCTTACCCTTGCCCTTACCACAACAAAACAAAAGAAACCAGCAAATTCAAATTAAGGAAAAGAGGAGACAATATCAAGCTGTACATTTTCCTTTATTCAGAAGAAGATGCAAATAAAAAACCATAAAAGCTTAACAACAGTTATTGGTACTGAAAGAAAACACACACACACATATACACATGTGTGTATATGTGTGTGTGCACATGTATACACATCTGTGTGTGCCCACACGTGTGTATACATGTGCATATCTGTATGCATGTATATATTCATGTATGTATGGATATTCTGGAGAACATTTAAAAATATAAGCATTTCTTGGCACCAGTTCTGAAGTTTCCATTTTAGAGGTGGATGGTAAGGGTCTGAAACACTATTATATTGTAAGTTTGCTAAATAATCCTGAAGCACATCCTGGTTAACAAGCATGAATGAGGAGGTGAGAGATAGTTGAAGCCTTATATTGACAAGTGCGATTGCTATCACTCTACAGAACTCATTATAGGATTCCATATTATTGTAATAATATAAGCTTTCAACAAATACAGAAGAAACTGACAAAGTATCTAGTAAAATAAAGATATAATTCCAAAACTATGGTATCGAACACTAAGACATCAGAAGGGACCACATAGGCAGAAAGAAGAAAGGAGAAAGAGAAAGACAGAGAATGGAAGATTAGTACTTATTACAATTTAAGTTGGTTAGGCTACGATCACCAGCAACCTAATCAAATAATGCAGATGTTTCTGTGAAGGTATTTTATATATATCATTAATGTCCATAATTAATTGAAATTAAATAAAGAAGATTATCCCGGATAATCTGGGTGAGAATGATTTAATCAGTTGAAAGGCTTTGAGAGCAGAAACAAGGTTTCCCAGAAGAAAGAGAAATTCTCTGTGTGAAATTCACCTTCAGCCTCCCCTTCCATTTGTTAGCCTGCTCTAGAGTTTTTGTGCTTGCTTAACCAGACCCCACAATTGCATTGCCAATATATTGTCATTAATCTCTTAGTATGTATCTTCTAGTGGATGAATTCTGACATATACACTACTGTACAACTCTTCACTTAGCTCTTCCCACATGGAGTTGTCACTCATTTTAAAGAAATCTGTTTCCATCAGGAACCCACTCAGTAGCTGTTCCCCTGAGGACCCCATGTACCTTGTAGATGAGGTCATTCTCCAAGGGGTGACATTTTTCATAGAATACCATGTGGATGAAAGCACCTGGAGTATGCAAATCTATGGTCTTCCTCAGGCTTCCTTCAAACTTGTTGTATATAATTATCTACAGAAAATGAAGTGAAAATATTCCTTACCTGGACGGGGAGCACATTCATTCTCAATCGTGTTGTTGTCTCTATCCAGGTGTTGTACAATCAAAAGATTTCTTTTAAGTAAAATCCTGTGAAATCCCTTACTACTCTTTCAGTCAAACTACTGATCCTCAGAGCAAACGAACTCTGACAGCACAGAATTTTTTCAAGGCTGATTTCCCTCCGGTTGTGTCACATGTTACAGACAGTTGCTAAAAGCTCAGCATCACCCACCTGCTCTGTGGGGCTTTCCCCAAGTGTCCCAGGTCATCCCGAGAACTCTCTTCTTGAGGCTTTTCATCTTCTCCACTAGCTTTCAATATTCCATCCGTATTCTAAACTCTGGCACGTAGAAGATGATACTGTGCTTTATTCATTTTCATGTGGTTTGCATGTATTTTCTCTAATGTTTTCCAAGCTTATGAATCAATCATGCACCATGTCCTTTTATTTATTCCAGGTGTCAGGCCTACAATCATATGAATTGGTTTCCAAGAAAAATTTGTAATGAAATGATATTTATAGGAGAAGTTTGATAACATCAACAAATGGAGCATATAGAATATGTACAATAATCTCTTTAAATGCATCAGAATATGTAAGCATACAGAGGGTCCTAATTATTTATAGCATGTGCAAAATTTTACAGTAATAACTCAGATGTTTATAATTACTTTACCGCTTCATTTCTAACAATAGAGGTAGGAGCAGATATTTTTTCTTCCTAGCCACACTGTTTTCATTAAACATTTCCCATTAGGAAGTTTTTTATACACAAAAGCAATTCTCTAATATGAAACAAGACAGAAACTATAATCAGATATTTTCCTTACTGCATGGTAACTTTAATACATTTCAACTCCCTCATTTGTTTAAGAAGTAATACTGGGCATGTATGATTTATAAGATATTCTGGATATTCAACACAGATGAAAATCCCTACCCTTATTGAGCTGACATTGCAGTGAAGAAAGAGGACACAGTTAACAAAATAAATAAGTAAATTTTATAGTTATTAGAAGGCCATAAATGCTATGGACAAAAATGGGTTGGGAAAGGAGGGGAGTGAGTGCAGGGCCAGGGCCAGGCTAGCAGTAGAGAGGCAGTGTGGGATTTTACAGAGTGGAGGGAAGACTTCACTGAGAAGGTGATTTGAACAAAGACATGAAGGGAATGAATATGTGAACTACATGGACATCTGTGAGAAAAGAGATACAAACAGAGGAAATAGCATCAGGCAGAGAGTGTCAAGGACACTAGAGGAGTGATTGGAAAGTGAGTGAGGAAGATGAGTAACATAAGATGAGGTCAGGAGGAGACAGGTGCGCTTGTTCGGTAGGACACGATTTTGTAAGTCACTCTGAAGACTTTGCCTTCAACCATGAATGGGATACAGAACCATCAAAGGGATTTGAGCTAAGCAGTGTCAATGTTGGATTTAGAGGTAGGAAGTGTCATGTCGGTGGTGATTATCTTTAGAATAGAAGAGTAGGAGTGGAAGAAGAGAGAAGGTTAGGATGCTATCGTAGTACTCCAGGAGGTGGCCTGTGTCAAGGTAAGTGCAGAAATGAACATGGTGAGAATGGTGAGATGAGTGTTCAGAAGTAAAGTCATTAGGATTCTCTGAAAGACTGAAAATGAACTGTACAAAAAAAATGAGTCAAGGAAGGTCTGGAGTTCTTTTTAGAAAGGCCCCGTTGCATCAAGGGAGGTGTTTTGAAGACAGAAGTCACCTGTATCGCTGATGCACAAAACTCCGACTTGTTATCAGGAAATTTCCCTCTTGTGAGTAACACAAACCTGCTAATGAGTTTCCATTCTATTAATGCGAGCCTGGAACTAAATTTACTTTAACACCTGCCAAAGAAATGTGCTATTAACGAAAAAGCTGTGAAAGTAAATAAACTTTTAAAACCTCAATTCACCCTTCTTATAAAATAAGCTAAAAGCACTGGTGCATTGGAGCCCATCTGCACAGGTTGGGGAGAGCCGAATGAGTGCCTTCATTCCAAATCGGTGCTCATCTTAGAGTTTTAAATTGGCCATGCTGGGAATATTGCTAACATGGAAATCATCAGAGGCTACAAACTGAGCCTTTTTCTTTTCGCTTTCTATCAAACTGGCTGTTAAACATTTACCAGTATAACACTCCTATCGACAACAACAGATTTTAACCTCGAATCAAAACCAATCAATCAATCAACAACAGTGTTCACTCTCCGCTTGTTAAAGTTATTTATCATCCATTTGTGTCCCACTAGGCCTTGAACTAATTAAATGAATTATTTACAGTTGCTTTCATTAATATCTGCACAAACTATTCCAGTGAACAGTAGGCTTCAAAGAGGGGTGACATGTAGCAAAGAGCATTATCTTTAAAATCTCAGCAACTTAGACATTTACTATTCTTTGGGATTTTATAATAAGTCTTATTGAATGGTTTTCTCATTTTTAATATGGGAGAAGCACCCATGCTAGAGCATCCTTGTGGCAATGGAGTGAATTGGTCAACTTCCCATCCGGCAGCAGTCACTCAATAAATTAGGGCTTCTTTTCTCTCTTTTCCTTAAACATCGTCCTCCCCAACACACATTTCACTAGCAGTGGCTTGACTCCAGAATAAAGTAACTAGTCTTCTTATTACTACTAATGTAATATGTTTATTTTCCTGGTTTTCCATTTATTTCTAAAACAAGCGTATTGAATTATAAGTCACGTGTAATAAATTGCACCATTTAAAGGGTAGAATTCAATGAGTTTGATATACACGCAACTACAAACTCCAGGCAGGGTCACAACAGAGAGTATTTGCATTCTTCTCCAAAGTTCCCTGATGCCCTTTGTAGTTAAATCCTCTCTTTACTCTCAGTTCCCAGGCTGCTGTTGAATTGTGGCTCACCATCTGGCACCCTGTGCTCCACTTAACACATTTTAACAAAGTCATAATGTGTTCAGTGAATTTATACTTGATAGAAATATTGTTTGATATGCCATTTTGCTGCTTGTTTTTCATTTTCTTTCTCTTTTCATTGTTTCTGATTTTCCTTCCCCAACAATTTTCTGTTAATCAGATGTTTCCTTAGAATTCCATTTTATTTTCTATTTTTGCATTCTAGCTATATTTTTTTGCATTAGTTTTAAGAATTGGAATTAAGGTACATATTTAATGGGACTAGGAATTAAAGTACAGGTGTGGGCAAAAGTAAGTGTACAGTTGTGTGTACCTGAAATAGTTTATTCTTGCATTGTTAATTATGGTATTACTTATTTCTATTATAATTCTAAACCTACTTTTGCCAGTCCCTGAAAATACCTTTAATTTATCACCACCCACTTATATTTAATATTGAATTAGATGGAGTAATATATAGAGACTCTAATGTCCCACATTTCCATTCACTGCCCTACCCTGTACTTTGTGGCATTATTGCCATATGTATGTTATGAATTTCTGAATAGCATCTCATAATTTAGCATAAAATAGATAAATGTTCTTTAAAGAAAATAAGAAATGTTAAACATTTGAGCAATGAAATATTGTGTTTCTCCCCATATTCACCATTTCCGGGGCTCATCACCACTCTCTGTAATCCCATTGGCCTGCCCCTGTCCCACTCCACTGCCGCACTTCTCACGGGCCCGTCTGCTGGCTCCGGGCTCACTCCGCGGTGTTCATCTGAGTCCAGAGAATTCTCAGTTCAACACATTCTGTGTGTGTGGGGTGTGTGTGTGTGTGTGTGTGTGTGTGTGTGTGTGAGAGAGAGAGAGAGAGAGATTTGGATCTAACATTCTAATACAGGGCGAAGTAAAGGCAGGCTTACAGTTGTTCCCATGGCAAATAATACAATAATTAATAAATAACACAAGAATATACTTGGTGTTCTACATACTCACAGCTGTAAACCTACTGGTGCTTTACCCTGTGTTTTCACCTTCATTGTTTTTCTTCCATTTGCGACTTTTCAGGAGTAAACTCTCCTCTGGCTTCTGTCATCTTTTGGATACTTTCCAGTTCCTTTAAATAGTGAATTTTAAAAGTTATTATTTAACTGTTTCTTGTCATTATTATTTGTAGAAGGTCATGAACAATCACTTCCCTCTGCCAACATGGCCACGCAACTGATAATTCAATCTTGAATAATTTCATATTTTGTGCTAACATATAAGTGATACCTCATATGTAAAAAATGTATAAAGCCTGAGATAATCCAATATTATGGACTTGGTTCAAATTTTAGATGTAGAAATAATCGGCTTCACTCACATAATTTTAAGCCCAGACAGAAACTTAAGACTGTAACATGCTCTGCTGCCTTTAATTTCTCTTCGAAGCCATAAGATATTTATGCTATATGTGCTTTTGAAGCTAAGTACATATCTCACTGAGGAGAAAAATTAAGTGAGGAAGGAGAATGAAGCTTTAAGCAGAGAGAAAAGTCTGCATCTGAGAATATGTGTTGAAGATATTTTAAATGGTTCCTATAAATTCAGAATGTTCTTGTGATGTTTAAAGTTTAAAGGTCAGGGCCAATTCGATAACTAGGTAAACCTTGCATTTACCTCTCAGGCAATTGAAGTGCACATTTATTGACAAAATAGAATATTATGAGTTTGGTGAGAGGATGAGTAAAATAAAGCTTAAGTAAAAGCGACAGTGGGGATAAGCAAAGGTTATTTGTTCTATGAAGGCTTTGAAATGCTCAGATCTAAACCCTTCCTCTACGTGCGTCAAACAAAACCTAATAGTTGTGATAAGAAATATTATCCTGAAGTTACTCTGCTTTGGGGAAGGTTGGAAATGATAGTGTTATCTTAGAGAACCAAACAGTGGGGGAAAAAAGTCTACAGATGAATAGTTTAAAAAAACAAGACAAGCATTTTTCTTCCCAATAAAATGAATCAGACTGCATTTCTGTCTTGACTTCTACATTATTGTAAACACCTAGCTGACCATGGGAAGTCCAAACTATATATTTTTGAAGTATTTGAAGAAAGTTACATGGAAATACATTGATTTCCTCTTGTTCTTTTCCTTCTTGAATACAGGCCTTGGAGAACATCTTTAAAACCTGATTTGTCATTCAAAACCTTTTTTCTCTCTAACTTGTATGTTTTGAAAAAAATACAGGAGGCTAAGATATAGTATAAATTGTGCATCAAAGTACTTTAGTTTTGAAGCACTATGACATCTGGTTGATATTAAGCATAGGAGTGTGATAAATGAATTTACACACCCTCCCTGGGGTGGGTGTCTTGCTAATTCTCTCTCAGTGTGGCTATTCTGATGAGTGGCATGAGAGGGCCAGGGTGCATGACAAGAGCCAGCCAGCAAGTCCAATGCCATCGGAGCCAGGAATGTAACCTGCATGGACAGGGTCTGTGTATGTATAGGATCTGCAAAGCAGCCAACCTTGTCAAGAGATACTCACAAAAGAGTTTGAGAAAATTAGTAAACATACTGTGATATGTTTTTGTGCTGTGAGGACGGAGTCTGAGTAGCTGAGGCCAGTCACACAGACACTGCATGACTGTATGAACGATCTCCGATAAAAACTCTGAACATCAAAGTTCACATAGGCTCCCTCGCTGACAACACTTTGCATTCCTCTCTTTTCTTGATTTTAACCAGTTCTAGTCCATTCTTTGATTATTTTCATCACTCTCTTTAATGTTGGTTCCCTCCCCAAATGGGTAGTGATCATTACTCTTATTCATATTTCAAAGCAAAGCATCCAAAAGCTTCTCGCAAGCTCAGATTGTTGTGAGCTGCATTTGGGTTGGAGTCTGATGAATTTCCTCCAATGCGAGGAAGCAATAAGTCAGCTTTTTGGGTATAACAAAGGGTGCTGTGGAGTTAATCAGACTTGGTTTATAAACATTATGGTTGATACTCCATAGTTTCTTGTTAAACCATACTGATGACCCCATCCATGCCTCCCTCCACCAGCCTGGTATTCCAAGGACCAGACAAACAATTTTTGGAAGGAATGTTCGGGTGTGATATGGTGTTGGAGAGTGGATTGGCCTAAACTGCCACAGGGTCAAAGAGGACTCTAGAAATTTAACTGTTCCACAGAGTTTAAACAAAGCTGCACAGTCCAAGGTTACCTCCCTCTTTTTTTCCAGTGGGTGTCCAATCCCTGAGGGTCTCCGATGCCCCACAAGTCACTAAGCTGGTTTCTTATAATTGTCTTACCTAGTGGGAATTTATTTCCAGCTCTCTCAGTCTACTGAATCCATTTTTTGGGACTTCCAAGATGTTGTTGATAAATACTGTCCACTGTTATTCTCTTTTTCTCTTTTAGTTTGTTTTTGTTCATTTATAAGCAACCAATCTTTTAAGTTCATTTAGATGAGGAGAGATTTAATGCATTCATTTTGTCTGATAAAATAAACATACCAAATACTAAACAAAAGCATGATTTCCAAAATTGTTTTCATTACTTTTTCGCAGATATTATGCTTTAAGCAAACATAATACTTGTACTTTTTTTATTATATTGTTTAATTTACCTAATTGTTTATAGTACCAATTTTAGAAAAGTTTCTCTCTTACTGTAAGGAAGCACCATTCCAAATGTTTTGCTGGGCAAATCTGTAGTTTCATTATTATCAACCTTTATTATTTAAACCTAATTGGAAGAAAAAATAACCAAAAAATCACTGTTACAATGTCCTGCAGTCATAGGTACAATGAAAATAGTCTTGGACCTGGCCTCATTGAGCTCTTTTTTCCTGTAATTTACCTATTTCTTCAATGATTATTGAACTATAGTTCAACATATTATTCTTTCATAATAGAATATTATGCTGGTCACTAAGGAGATGTAATAATAATGTTACCAATGAGATCCTGACTCTCAAGAAATTAACCATGGCATTGCATAGAAATTCACAAATCTCTATGTGTAAAAAAGTAAGTATATATGTCCCAGAATAACTATCAAATGTATAATATGTTACATTAATAGAACCAAAAGTAAACAGTTTAATTTCACAAGATAAATCATTTTGGACCAAAATTGCTCCCCAAAATTCTTAAAAGAAGTGAGAATTTTAAGAGGGATCTTGAATTATTATCACAAGCTTCAAAGAGGGTAGCTTAAAGGATGTATGTATGGGAATGGAAAGATCGGCTTTCAGGTTCTACTCATTCTTTAACTCAACAAATATTTAACTTCGCATAATATGACTGTCACTATTCAGGGGACACAGACCATCTTAATATAAAGTCATTGATCTAACTAAATCAAAGGATCCTGTGAGATTTATAAGGAACAGGGGTTAACGAGGCAGACTGAGAGCAAGACTAGGCTCCGGAGCTACTGGAATCTTGTTCTTCTTCCCCATGCTCCAGCATTTCCTTTATTGCTTCATCGATGAACATGTTGCATCTGAAAGGCTCGTACTCATACATTTACTGCTTTTAATTGTATGACCTTTTGTACCTTCAGTATTCCATCATCTAATATGTGTTTAGTTCTTTTCTGTGTCACATGTCTCCTCTTTTCTCATTTAACTTAAATGAATCTGATTTATACCCAGCTGCAGAAACATCACTATATATGCCACACCTTCTTAACTTTTTCCTCTCCATCTCAGTACAGCTCCTTTTGATATGGAGGTTAATTTAGCTTTTGGCTGTTTGATTGTAAATAACTGAGGCTGTCATTTCCTTGTTTCTAAAATGTCTTGCTTCAGGTAGTGGCAAGCTGCAACTACACATCGGACATCTGAAGACATTTTCTTCCCCTGGGAGAATGAATGATCTGCACTGTTACAGCAACATTACTGAGTAGTTATTGCTGAGTAGATGTTAGCTGCTCTGGAAGTTTTGTCACTCCTCTGGAGGTGATTGAGAAGGTCAAATGCAGATACACTTCTATGCTTTCATGCATACTATTACGTACTTTTGAATTCTTTGAAATAAGGATGTCTTGTGTTAAATAGGCAAGCTGGAAGAAGCAATGTGAATCTGAAATTTCTGGATTAACAAATCCTACTTCAGCACACACCAATTAGAAAATCCTGCCAGCTTCCTCAACATTCCTTAGCAATAAAATACAAATGCTCAAAGGAGCTGAGAACAGGAGCTTTGTATAAGTGGAGCTGCGAAAATATGGATAAAAACAAACAAAATAAAAAATAGCAGCATTGGCTGTTTCTGTCACTCTGTTCTTCCTTCACTCTACAGAGATGTCTTTGAAGAGACTATATCTATCATAACGCCATAAGATTTCCTTTAGAAGAAACTATTTGCTTTGCCTTTTTGTTTAATTATTAGGGAAGATGAATAAGTTAACATGTCTATTATTTTGTTTTGCTTACCCCAGGGTTGAACAAAGCTAACATGGTGGATTTTGAAAAATAAGTGCGCTTCCTCCCCCAACAAGCACTCTTTCCTCCGAGATGACTCTTAGGTCTGACAATTTCCACCATGTGTGTCTGCCTGTCTCTTCAGCTGTGCCCTAGTCAGCACTTCCTCTCACTTTTCATCTGAATCACATTTAACAGCTGCCCTTTGATGATCGGATGTGGCTGTGAGCCTCTCCTGGGTGCCTCCTTCACCAGCCTCCCTGGCACTGAGCTCACATTGTGACCGGCATTAATATTGATGGTATTAGTGCTTCCAACCCCTGCTCTCCCCTCACAGCAATCTGTCCTCATTCCTATCCCCTTCCCTTGTAGCAATAACTGTCACCATGGCTGCTCATCAGCTCTCCTTGGTCATTAAGCTGCAAATGAGCAGGCATGCCACCTGCAGCTAAGACTGTATCTACTCCCTAAAACCTTTACACAAGCCAGAATCACATCACTTGGTTGATACAAGTCTTACCTGCTTCAGTGATTTCAGCTTTACTTTGGACTTCACTGTAGCAGTGCACAGAGACTTTCAAATACATGAATTGGGAGAAAGAGTGTATGTCATGGATGAAGACTACAGTCCTTGAAGTCAGACAAATGTGGCTTTTAGTCCAATATTTTCTATGAAGTCTTGGAGAGTCACACTGCTCTGTGTATCTCTTTCTTTGGCATTATAAGAGGACTAAGAGCCCCATATTCATACATTTTGGGGTCAGAATTAGAGAAGGCACAAAAAAGAAAAAAAAATTAAGAATTAATCACAAAGTTATCTGGGTGTCATGGATCAATGAATGTTAGCTTTGTTTTTCGTAGTAAAAATGTAACAATGCAGCGTGGGGCTTGG
The DNA here is from genome assembly GCF_019186645.2 of Phyllostomus hastatus. Lineage (NCBI taxonomy): Eukaryota > Metazoa > Chordata > Mammalia > Chiroptera > Phyllostomidae > Phyllostomus > Phyllostomus hastatus. Next base: position 57,483,772 of record NW_025334033.1, on the reverse strand, counting down.
CCACTTGTTGCCTTGATACGTGACCTGAAGATTTGTGTAGAAGGAAAGAGTTTTTATTAACTGGGTTCCAATTTTTGGCTGAGAGTACTCCTGCTCTGATCCCCTCTCGTCCCCAAGACCCAGAACTTCTCTTGCTCCCCAAAAGATTACAAGCAAAAACCATGCCTAGAAGTTCCTCTTTTCCTTATCTGTCCTTTTTGGAGCTTTAGCTGGCCACACAAACAGATCTTCGTGCCAACATCTTCTTGCAGCAGCTCCTCTTTCAAGGAAGCATTGCTCTCAGTCTCCACGTAGCAACCCAGGACCCATGTGCCGTGCTGCACTGGATCACAGTGTCCCAGGGGCTGGAACCCAGTGTTGCACGCATCCTGGTGAGGGACCTGGCCTCCAGGAGTGGGCTTCCAACCAGGAGGGGCCTAAGCCCCTGGAGGGCTCGGCATCTGTCAATCCCACAAGTGCTCCTGTCCATCCAGGAACTAAGGGCCAAAGACCCAGAGAGTCCAAGAGCACCTGCAACCAAGAAGTCCTAAGCCAAAGCTCCACGAGCCAAGAACTAAGAGAGGGCCAAGAGCCTGTTCTCAGTGACAAAAGCCAGAGAGAACTTCTCTCTGCCTCCTGTTAAAAATCCCTCTCCCTCAGAATCCCATGCCCTCCAGAAGCCAGCGGGAGTGTCCAGCTTTTTAACCAATGGCCATGTTTGTCTTTGCCCCTTTTTCTGGCATGGGCAGAAGTCTCCACCAGTCACCCTGGGTGGGGCATTCAGCAGGCAGAGCCCGCATAGCTCATCCGAGACTGTGTTGTGAGCTAGTAGCCACAAGGCTGTGGGTTGTTAAACCCCGACTCTGATTTCAATCCCAGGAGCTCTCTGGCCCTCCTCCTGCCAACTGCAGAGTGTTTGTATTAGCCTCTTGCCTTAGGCAATTCCCCTTTTCCAGGCAGCCCCTCCTTTTGTAGAAGGCAGGCTGTGTTAATTGGCCACCTCAGCACCTTCCCTGCCTTTCCTGGCAAGAGGAGGAGCAGGCTCTGTGCTGGATTTGGGAGTTGCCTACCCAAATTGGGGTCCCTTGCTTTCTGCTCCAGCCACCTCTGTTAAAAAAGTTTTGGCAAAAATGATACTCTACCTTTGGACTAAAAATAGTATGTATTTTATAAATACATGCATTGTATTATTAATCTGTACCTTCCACATGATATCTAATTGATGTTCATTTTATTGTCTGTAAATTATTCAATGTATTACATGTATTAAACATGGTTGGGAAGCTGAATTATACTAAATAGAAATGTTTTAGCACTACTGACATTTTATATTTGCTTCCGTTAGAGTCCTTATACATTGTTGCCATAATTAATGTGATATCTGTTACTCTCCACCCTTAACCCCAATCTGCTCTCCATGTTATTGCCAGAGTGGATCACAAATTACCTGAGCGAATGGTAACACCACACAGGCCTCATTTAAGAGACACATCTGCATCGCCACCTCCTAAGACTCAAACAGTTTGGCTGAGCGAAATGGTTGGGTTGGTGAAGTACGGGGCAATCTGTGGGCTTCACTTTAAATGGGGTTTCCTCTTCTGCTCTAATGACCTGAACAGAAAAGGCCCAGAGGCCTAAAAGGGGGAAATCCTACAATGTTGCTTTTCAGCCCAAGCTAAGTGTAGTAGCTTTGGAGAAGTGTGACATGCTTTGCACACCTTCCTCCAAAGAAGACACTTTTTTCTTAATGTCGGCCATTGAGGAATTGGTCCCTGCCATGGTCATTTAGTGTTTAAAGTTTTCATTGTTCTTTCTAATCCCCTTGCCAAATGTGTTGCCCCCAAAATACAAGGATGCCAGCTTGCCCAGCAGTGCCAACCTTTGGAAATCAAGCATGCTGCTCCCCAGGAGCAGCCAACTGACCAGCACTCTGCAAGGTCCTTCCCTGTGCATGAAAGCCACCTTCCGCTCCGCACCCCTCACTCTGTTAGGGATTCCTGGACCCAGGGGTAGGTAGGACTATAGCCATGGCCAGCAGCAAGTAGCTCCAGATAATTACAAGACCTTCACCTATTTTCCTTTGAAAGATAATAAAGGGTCCAGAGACTCAAAGGGGGAAATTTCAGTGGGGTGCAGAGCAGGGCAGGAGTTTCCAAAAATATTCTCCACAGCTCATGTTTGAGAATGAGAGAAAGGAACAATATGGTGGTTAAGATACTTTTCGTAACAATGGCAAGTTAATAGCTAGTTGATAGCTGTGCTACTGCCCCAGGGAAAAAGGTCTCCCTGAATTTCAGACCATATAGTGACTCATGACATAGCCAGGGTACTTATACCATGCCTGTGTGAGAGGCAGGGAGGCAGAGGCTCCTGTGGCATAGGATACTCTTGCCCTGACTAAAGATGGCAGCCAAAAATATGGGGGAACTGGCAAAAGTAGCTCACTATAGGGGGGACCAGGTATAAAGTCACATAGGAAGCTCCAAGTCAGCATTTAAAATAAGGGTGGGTTAGTAAGAAAGAGAGATTTTGTCGTGATGTCTGTAGCAAAAGGGGAGCTACTTCTGCTTATCTGAGAATTCTGCCATGAGGGGTGAAAGAGTAGGGAGGGAGCCATGAGGAAGGAGCCATGATGGAAGGGGATTCAGCCATGAGTTCTGAGAAACAGCAAGCAGCTATGCAGCTTTTAATCATGATTCTGCCAAGAGGGCTGGTGTGTAAGGAGAAAGCTCATGGAGCTGTTCAGAGATCTGGAAAAGCTGATGAAGCTGTGTGGGAACCTGTCAAACCAAGGACAGATTAGTGGGAGATGCCTGGAATGCTGAACAGTGACCAGGAAATGCTAACTTCTGCTTCTCTGAAGGACATACAGTGAGGCCACTCTCTTGAGACCTGTGCCTCCCTGGACACCATGATCCACCAGTATAGCATGACACATGTTTTTTCTGGACTACCACAAGGAGGTTGAGGACAACGTATCCTAGATCCTGCAGGAAAGAGCTGCTGTGAGACAATGGTGACTCAGACCCCCAAGTGTACCTTCCAAAAAGGGTGGAGAACTGTTTGTGCAGCTGGCTTAAGAACATATAAGGATATGGGGAACTTCTGGGCCTGGTTTGGCCTATAGCCTGGTGGGGAACAAGGGAAGTGCTGGGTCTTGTGGGAGAACAGGGCTCTGAGCAGGAGTGCTCTCAGCACCCCAGAGGTTGGAATCCTGTAAATAAAAACCAGTTTCCCTCAATGCTAATTGTCGGGTCATGCATCAAGGCTCTGTGTACACAAGCCCCAGTTTGCTCAGTTACAATAACATATCAGTTTCCTACATTAAAGCCTTTCTTTGTTAGCTTTCTGTAGCTTGTAGGATAAATCTGATCTCTGTAATATGAGACATAGTGTTCTTCACAACAGGCCCTCACCTAACTGCTCTCCCTCACATTCATATTCAAACCTGGAAGAAGTATTTGAAGCTCCCAGAGACCACCAGGTTCCCTCAAAGCTCTGAGCCTTTGTAGTTGTGGTTCTTTGTAACACCACAGGAGTGAGTTCTGGCAACCAGTTGGACATTGCTCTGGGAAGCTTTCTCTGATCCTACTTCATCCCATTTTCAATGTCCCACTGAGCCCTCTCAACTTACCTGTAACACTACTTACATTGGAGGCATTGTCTGATTTCTTTAAAGACTGCCATTGAGATCTACAATGCTGAACTATTCTGCTTTATAGTTATAGAAATTGGCTTAATAATTAGCACTTGGTATTATTAACAATTTTCATTAACAAAATATAACTTTTTAGAATATTATTTTATTTTATGGCATTATTTTTCACATAGAAAATTTAGACTTTAAGTTCATTGCAAATCAACTGATGAGAATTAAAAAAAGAATCCCCCTCTCTTTGTTGACTTTGATTCTAAAAAAACACTGATGATTTACATTATAGTAAAGTGAGAAAACTTCTTTAAGCTTTGAGTTGCTGATTTTGCTATTTTATTAAGGATGTTTAGAACTTGTTAGCAAGTTTTGCAATTATGTCTCACTCATTACACTAATATTGATGCCTGAAAAATTAAGATATTAGTATTTTAGTTCCCCAAAGAGAAACAACAGAGATAGCATTACTCAAATCATAATAGAGGGCATAAAATTCAATGTATTCTGCCCGAAGCAGGTGTTGAAATATCTGCCTCTTGCAGCCAAGAATCTGCTTTTATCTATTGCCGAAAATATGTTTTATGCTACTAGCAATTTATATCACATTGTCTTAGGAAAGTCATTAAGAGAAAAAAGGCAGCAAGAAATTATGTGTCATAACAGTCTACAATAACTTTTTTATGCGTCAATAAAGGTAAACTTCAACACTTGCCACAGTTGAATGCATGAAAAAAAAAACCTTTAATGTAAAGTGTATTTAGTTTTCCTCACATATTGTAAAGCTTATGATCACCAACAAAACACTCTTATTTTTACAGACTTTACAATGGACTTCTTTCTGATTTATTTGTTCTCTTTGTTTAGGCAGTACTGATGAATACACATCATGCCAATCAAGATTTCATAATCCTATTGATTTTCCATTCAACCAGATTTGTTTAGAAAGTGGTTGAGCTCTGCGTTAAACGTAAAGCTCTTAAAGCAAGTTAGAAGTGAGAATGGGAAGAAAGGACCAGCAATAGTGTTGGTTAGCACTTCCACTAGCCAGCCTGGCTCTCAGCCTGATGGTGGACCACATCCAAGACAATGAAGGTGGCTGGGCAGTGACTCTGAGGTGAAAGTTTGGGGGTGTGGCCACCCTGAGTCAGTCCTCTGGACCTACCAAACTATAAAACAACGCCTGGTTTAGGTGAATCACAGAGATTAAGCTTCTTCTTTTTTTAAGCACCTATTATTTTTATTTAGATATTGCTTTGCCCTTCCTAATAATCATGTGCCACAGGGAGGTTGAAATTATAGTCATCTTGACATTACTCTATAGCAGTATTAATAGGGGCATTAACTATTAATACAAAATTAAACTAAACAGGACATTATTTATTATCACTAGAAAACAAAAGTCTGGGTTGCTCTAAGGAACTCAAGAAGACCCTTCTGTCTCTGACTGTATTGGTATCTCTCTAACATGAAAGGGTTAATAAAAGAACAAGTCAATTAAACAACAGCCTCAAAAGTGTACTGTGTTTGCTTGTGATGTGTAATGTAATATCACAAGTAATTTATACCATTTTTTGTTAATTTTCTTTAGAGAGTTATGAAGTTAACTGTTACCTTAGTTTTATATATGAGTATGCTGAAGTTTAGGTCAGCTAGAAGCATATTTAAGACACTAGTTTATTCATTTTACAAAGTAGGAAATGCCAATCAACATTTTCCTCAATTACATTTCTGTGTCCTAGGAAGCAAGGGTGATCGACATTTGACTCTCTGACTTCCATTTACAGATTTCTAGAGGAACAATTAGAACAGATTCCACTTTGGTAAAGAACCATGCCTGGGTTCAGTCTCCAGTGTTTTATTACACTGTGTCTGTGTTATGTCTTTTTGGTACTTCAAATTTTTTTTAACTTTTATTTGTCTTAGATAATTTGGGAACTCAATTTTTCCCTTCATTTTGTCGTCTTACAATGCACTTAAGAGACATTTTATTATGCCTATTTCTAATTTAGTAATTCTCTTTTCAGCTTTTTTCAAATTAGCTGTTTAACAACTCCATTGAATTCTTAATATTAATTACCACAATATTCACTTCTAAAAGTTTTACTTTTAGAACCGTGACCATAAGTAGTCAATGGGAGTGCCGGAGAGTCTCCCCTACTGGCCAACAAGGCAGCTGGGGAAGATTCTAGCACTGAGCTAGCAAAGCTAGAAATATGAATGGATACAGCCCTAGCATGTTGAAGCTATTAATAGAAAGATAATTGGATAGGAAAAAAGCCCTTCCTTCCTTATAAGAAACTCGGGCTTGAGCAGGAAGATGTGATAGTCTTTGAGACGGGAGACCACCACTCTCCCAGGTTACGCAGCACCTGAATAAAACCTCTGTTCTTCCGTACCAGCACCTGCCTCACGAGCTTGGCTTTTGTGGAGACAGGCAGACGAACCCTCATTTTGTTCAGTTACAGAACCACTTCTAAAGGCGAATCTTTTTCTAATCTGCCTGGCCATTTTGTACAGTATTTTATTCCCTAATCATATTTTGATTTCCTTTTTAAACATACGAAACGCATTTATTTTACAGTCCGTATTTAGTCATTCCAATACATCAGACTCAGCAAGAACATAGTTCTTCATTACTAGCACTTCTCTATAGCGGCTTATTCTCTCTGGTGTAACATTATTTAATTTTTGAGCTCCTGGTCTATGAAAGTGTTTCTTGCAGCAATCCTCAAAGCCCAGACACAAGATACTTCCTGCAAAAAAGATTGTGGATTTTGACTCCTCTATGTCCCCTGGGGACAGGGGTAATTCTAAACCAATTTTAAATATCAGCTTAGATGTTTGGACCACACAAGGGATATGAATCCTGTCTTCAAAACCCTTACGAGGATCAGCTTATAGTTATAAATTTTCAGCAAAGACACTCTCCCTTCTGTGTATAACACAGAGGCGTGAAAAGTTTGTACAGACTCTCTGGCAAGGTGGGGCATGAGGGTCTCACCCTGTGGTCGGATCTTTAAACAAAGATGCTTATCTCAATATCTTACCTTATAAGTGGCCTCAGCTTTGTCCCTGTTCTGTGTGTACAGTTCCTGAAACCTCTGTTATTGGCCACAGGGGACTGGCATTCAAGACAGCCGCTGACAGAAGTTTTCACTGATTAACCTGATTTCATGACCTGTGGTCAGTTTAGCTTTGGGGCTTTTGCTTACTTTATTGCCAGTTCAGTGGTGCTCATCATTGTATGTATTTTGTATTGATTGTCAGAGACCACTTTGGCATGTTCCATAATCGTCCATTTTATAATAAATGTTAACAGTATTTCGTTGATCGAGTCATCTACTTCTTCAGAGAACAACAGATGAACAGATGAACAACATCTATAGTGTGGAGATGTTCACTACCATGCTGTCTATAAGCAGGAAAAAGTGGAAACACCGACATAAAGTTGGGGGTAGATAAACGATGGCTCAGACAAAAAAAACTGGGGGGATTTCAATCTGCTTTAAAAATAAGGTTTACTGAGAATATTTATTTACAGAGGCATGCGGTATCTCATAAAAAGAACAATGTGGGCTATCAATTTATATTCTTATGCCAACTTAGAGCACACAACACAAGAATGCACATTAAGATGTGAACAGCAATTTTATTTGGATGCTGAGAATAGGATTGACTAAATCCTGTCTGTAACCCCTTTAAGATGCATGAAATTATGAAACATTTACTTCCTCTTAGGCTCAGGATAATTATACCAACATTGAAGGTTTCATTTACAAGTAAAAACCTCAGAGCCTTAGTAAAACTCAGTAAAATCTTCATGATAAACTGTATACATTCCTGTAGTTTTAAAATTCTTTTAAGAAATTTAAAAATATGTTCACTATATTCATAACAATAAAATTATATTACTGTTATTCAGAAAAAGAAAGAAAATATTTGCCTTTTAATATACAAAAATAGTTTCAAACCATAAAATTAATTTTTGGGTGTAAAACCTTTCAGTTTTAGTCCCATTATCTGAAGCCATGTGGAATGACCTGCTTGCAATGATCCTAAAAAAAAGTTCACCAAGGTGAGGTAAGAAAATACCTCTTTTTAAATATTATTTTGACTATAAACTCTAGTCCTGTATTTTAAATATCTTCTTACGTCTGAAACTGAGTGTTGCACATGCAACTTCTGAAAACTAATGATCCCAGAGGAAATAACTAAACAGCAAATTACTATGGATTATTTTTGATTTGTATGGACACAAGTAACAGAGGTCATCAGATTCTTTTGTTTCTTCAATTATTGTCTCCCTCATTTTTATCAGCTATGCTAAGGCTTCATTGACAATTTCAAGTTTAATGTAGAAGAAATATATTAAAAATAATGTAAGGAATCAAACTAATTTTCTTTCAATGCTTTCTACTTATGAGATAATATTGCTGATACCCTGCTTTTTTCTTACCCCTTTTAGGTAATGCATACCAGTCTTATTTCTCACTTTGATTTATATATTTGAAAAGATCAGCAGAATGTTGTGAATTAGAAGTTAACCTCTTATATCAGCTCTTTCAAACACAGCTCTACAAACATTTCCAATGTAAAACCTAAGGTGCCTAGCTCAGCAGAGTTTATGATATAATCAAATACAGAAATTTTGGCTACTTCTAAAACCCAACACTACATATTGAAGACTTATAACTTTGTCCAATAGCTACGCTGCAACTGAAAATGCACATTCTTGGTATGTGGCAAAATAATCAAGTTCCCAACTGGAATTCTAAACCTTAGAAATAAGACAGAGGAATCAGCAGCCACAGAGATTTACTCCTATATTATTAGCGGGCCAGTAGGAGATGTAACTTATTTGAGAGCAGCAAAGGGGCTTTCAAGTACCACATATCTTACTCCCCTTTCTAGGCCTTGTGAAAGCTCATGTCAGAAAGTTTGATTTGGGGGAGCAAACACAGTTCACAGGTACTGAGATTGCTGTCTCTTGCTTGAGAAAAAAAGAGGGAGAAATACTCAATTTATTGTGATCAAGACCTTCATTAAACTAATGCAGCCCATTCCAGGTGTGTACATCGGTGTTGACATCCATAGCCAGGTAAGATTCACCCTCTTGACACAGGAGGTACCCCAGAAGCCTTCAGTATTAAGGAGAAATCCTTCCTCACAGAGAGCGGAAGAGTAAGGTACAAGTTTCTTCTTAATGTTGCACATGGCCTGAGCGTGGGAAGAACATCTGGGAATGAGCCCTGTTTACCAGTGAAACCTTCTTGACACTCATCTGCCTGATTCAAGGGGACCTCCAGTAAGCAGTTCAGAAGAAACTGCAGCATGAAAATGAAAAGATGAAGTGCTTTTAGGGAAGGACAAAGATTTCCTGCTACAATCTTTTCTCAACACTTAACCAAATTCTTAGAATGCTATCCAGCACAAAACCAAAAAATGTTTAAAGATTAACAGGCACTTGAATAAATGAATGGTTGTCTAAGAAAGCTTATCTCCTTTCCTGAAAACATTTGTATTGAATTGTATGTGGAATACCATAGAGAAAAAAGGTCGCAGTTTTTTTCATATGTTCTTAGAAAAGCAGATTTCTAAACAGTGGATAACCTCAACTAAAAATAATGAGGTTTGATTTCTGGTCTCATGACATTTCTGGTCTTGGCATTATTACCTAGAAACCTAACTCAGACAAAAGAGAGAGGCCAGAGAAGACATTGGGTTTGAAGCTCATCTCTTTTATTATCTAGATTTGTAACTTTAGACAAGAGTCTTCAAATGTTTGTGATTTAATCCTTGTCTGTAAAATTGTTCCCACAATGAATATCTGTTGGTTTTGCCTGTTTAAGCCAGTGTACGAAAATACATTAAAATTTTCTTTGAAGACCTTCTTCCACACATCCTCACCTCCAAAACTGCTTGACATTTTGTTGGATTGTTTTGGGCTGCCCCTCCGACAATACCATATGTGTACCAGAGCGCGTCAGAAGACACAGGGACATACTTCCTTCTATTTCATCTTACCTGCCAAAAAAACCATACAAACCATAAGGTATTTGTCTTTCTCTGACTGGCTTATTTCACTTAGTACAATGTTCTCCAGGTCCATCCATACTGTTGCAAAGGGTAACATTTTCTTCCTTTGTTATGGCTGAGTAGTATTCCATAGTGTAAAGGTCCCATAGTTGTTTATCCTCTCATCCACTGATGGACATTTGGGCTGCTTCCACATCTTGGCGGTTATAAATAACACTGCAATGAACATAGGGGTGCTTATGTTCTTTTGAATTAGAGTTTTGGATTCCTTCAGATATATTCCCAGAAGAGAGATAGTTGGGTTGAAAGGCAGATACATATTTCATTTTTTGAGGTTTCTCCATATTGATTTCCATAGTGGCTGCACCAGTCTGCATTCCTACCAGCAGTGCAGAAGGGTTCTACTCGTTCCAAAGCCTCGCCAGCATTTGCTGTTTGTTGATTTATTGATGATGGCCATTCTGACAAATGTGCGATGACATCTCATTGTAGCTTTAATTTGCATTTATCTGATGATTAATGACATTGAGCATCTTTTCATATGTCTACTGGCCATCTGTATGTCCTCTTTGGAGAAGTGTCTATTCAGTTCTTTTGCTCATTTTTTAACTGGGTTGTTTGTTTGGTGTTGAGTTTTGTAGATTCTTTATAAATTTTGGATATTAACCCCTTATCACATGTATTGGCAAGTATGTTCTCCCATTCTGTGGCTTGTCTTTTTAATTTTGTTGATGATTTCCTTTACTGTGCAAATACTTTTTAGTTTGATGTAGTCCCATTTGTTTATTTTTTCTTTTGTTTTTCTTGGGGAAATATTTATGATAAAATATTTCTATGAGCAATGCCGAAGATTTTGCTGTCTATGTATTATTCTAGGATTTTTATACTTTCATGTCAGACATTTAAGTCTTTGATCCATTTTGAATTTATGCATGTGTGTGGTGTAAGAAGGTGGTCTACTTTAGTTTTTCTGCGTGTATCTGTCCAATATTCCCAACACCATTTATTGAATAAACTTTTTTTTTATCCGGCAAAACTTGACTCAAGATTCAGATTCCAGGAAGAAAAATCACTTCAAATCTACATCAAATCCCTATGCAACATTTCCATTCCAAGCAAGTCAGAAGAATCCCAAGGGTATGTGTTGTATCAAGAGGAAGATCCCTCAAACTTCTTTAGATGCTTGTGTTCTATCAGAGTTGCAGCCTTGCTATGTCCCACCTTGCTTGCGCTTGTTCCAATTTTCATGGATTGTCCCAGTTTCAATACTAACAGTGTCCCTTTAACTATCAAAATTGTTCCCATTTGAATGGCATATTGCATGTTTAGCTTCTGTGTGGTGAGGCTGACTCCTACCACCTGGCACTAGTTCAGTATGTGCAGCTTTTTCTAATTCTGTTCAGTGACATCATGTCAGTAACTTGAAATCACCAATAGAGGGTGGAAACTGGCAAATACTCCAGATCAGGTCTTTAAGCACCCCCAAACCACTGCCCACCCCCAAAAATGGTCTGGCAGCACTCCGATGTGTTCAAACTAAGTATATTGCACAGGTTAAGATCATGGGCTTTGTTCTTTGTTGCTCATAGCAAACAGACTTGCTTAACAATGAAAAATGTAAAACAAAATTGGCCTACAAGCTAACCTTTAGTGGAGGGACAAATAGAGGTGTCTGTAGATGTCGGTTTCTTTTGTGTTTCCTGGAACTAAGTAAAGAACAGGCGTAGCAGATGGAAGGTAACTCAGGGGAGAACCAGTGGACAAACTGGGCTCTGAAGGGCTTCCTTTCCAGGTCAGTTCCTTCTTGGGCCAGGAAGTGCGATTGCCTTCCTGTCTCTGTAAATGGTAAAAGTGTTACATACACAGGAAATCTCTCTACTGAAGTGCTTCCCTGATAACTTCTGCCGTGTTAGGTCTGACCCAAACAGGTTCTGTATAGGCTGCAGATTCCTCTGGGGCCCTGTGTGCTCTGGGCCTTCTCTGCTCCTCATTCCCCACCACCCAAAGCATCTTTCATAACATTAGTGATATATTGCATCTGTGTTCATTTGCACATCATAATTTCTTTAAAAATGTTACACAACAGAGCAAACATTGCACATACCATTGTATAGTTGACCCTTCAACATAAAGGTTTAACCTGTGTGGGTCCACATATATGCCGATTTTTTTTCAGTATATACTGCACTCAGTGTGTAGAATGCAAAATAATAAGGATCACTCTCAAATATGAACTGTCTGATTCATGCTGTGCATGTATATTCCAGGCAATCAACTTATAAACATCATCTCATTTCAGTCTCATCTCCTAATAGATGAAAGAAAAAAACTCCATAGTCCTCCTTGAAAAAACATTTTCAAAAGTTCACTTGGGGCTCAGATAAAAGACTTTGGCCAAGGTTGTGTACCTGCTAATTTGTATCGTGAAACAAATTAAACAAAATATTCTCTAGAGACCTTGAAAAGGTTTCTGTCTTAATAATAATAATGTGCAATTTATTATATCAGGTATGTTACAAAGAGAAATCTGAGCTGAGATTCAGAAAATCTCTGTCTGAGCTCCAGATCGCACAGCTCCTAAGTGATTAAAAAAAAACAAACAAACAAACAAACAAAAAAAACACAAAAAAAACCCTTGACTATTTTAACTGTTTTCCCATCTGCAAAATGGTAATCTTTAAAATCTTCACAATTCCAGAGGATATTTGTGAAAATAAAATAAATATTCATTCTTAAACATCTTCGAACATTGTTTTCAACACATATGGACTGCATTATTAGCTTAAATTATAAGAAGCAAAAGTAAATAAAAACACAGTGGACTTTTTTGGTATATGCCTCATCACAGCCTTGAAGTCTGAACCCAGTGTACACTTTCCTATATCATAAAACGTTTCAAAAAATATTGCAAATATTTTTCCTTACCTCCAGTTGCTAAATGGTGACTCTTCATTCAATTTTTAAACACCAATCTCTATTCTCTTTATCCCCTAAAGCCCTGCAAAGCTGACGATTTTGCAACAAAGCCATATCGAGTATTTCTCTTGCATCTCACATTTTCTAAATTCCTTCAGCTGACTTGATTATTACTGAGAGCATCATCCTGACCTAGATTCTCATATTTTCACTTTATATATTATTTCCTACAACCTGTGGGAAGAGAGAAGATCCTAAGGCAGAAGAAGCCCTTTCTTCACCTACTAGTACTGGCTGCTCAGCGTACTTCTCTGTCTGGTTAGATTGGGGAGAGCTTTGCCTCAATTATACACCTATTTCCCTTCAACTATGAGTTCCTTGAGCCTTTACTGAGCTAGAGGATTTGGGGAGGAACAACAGACTATTATTATAATGACATTAGGAAAGAAAAGGTTTTGTGCTAGAAAAGATCCTATTTTTATCTCAACTGAGACCAGAGAACAAAAATAAAAATCTGAAAGAAAAGCTATAGTGAATTCAAATGTTGACTACTTCTTTAAAAAATTCATAATAAGAAAATAAATGAACAAAAAGTGATTTCTCTGAAATTTTTAGTAGCAGAGATATACATTGCATTTCAAGTGCTTTAAGAGCAGGTAGCATTATTGTGAGGTATCTTATAAGGAGACTGTCCAACCAAATTCGTTTTACCCATCTTGAAGTCTTTTCTGGGGTCAATATTTTGAGTATTTTAAGTTATCTTCCTTAATTATAGTTTCATTTTTATTATTTTATTCTATTTTCTGTAATTTAACAGTACAACTGAGAATCCCTGAGGCATTAAGAAATTTTTTCTGGCATTTTATATTGGCCAACCAATTTTGAGAGTAAATATGAATTATGAGAATTTTATAAGAATATACTGAAACATTTACATCTATCTACTGTATCCCTTCAGAAAATGAAAGTTTTAGAATGATAGATGAATAAGAAAAATAAATCACCAAGATATCTAGAATGTAAGGAATTATAAATGTATTTAAGTCAAAAGTAATTTTTTCAAACACTTTTAACATGTAATCAATAAAAATGTTTCATGTTTTACTATTCCCATGTCTTAGATAACTTTCTTATTTTTAGTGTTATTTGATAATAATTTGTACTTCAGCATTTGTTATAGTTATTTGTACTTGGTTTTTTAAATTTTATTTTTTGATATTTTTATTTATGGATTTAACCTAATGACTCAACTTATAGAAATGCACAATTCTCATAAAAATAGTTTTTAGGAAATATCACCTGATATAAGAATGATTTCTTAAAAAAATAGTTCAAGAAGAAATAACATGTAAATATTTTCTAATCAAACCTTGTATTTTAGGAGTTATGCATAAAATATGGTACAAAATTATAGATTTGTTTCAGGAGAATCTCCTCTAGTTTACCATAGATTTTGTTAGTATTGCATATGGAACCTGGGCTCATCTTGCATGCTTAGCTTGTCTGGAATACTGGTGGTCAAAAAATTTCAAATAGTGAGTCTGACAGTTTTGTTAAAACATTTGCATCTACGTTTAGTCGGGTGAAGTTGACAGTCGTGTCTGTTACATAAAACATAGTTTTCACAATGGTCGACTCCTACTGGTATAACAACACAAAGCCAGAATTGAGAAGAAAGTTATCAGAGAAGTTCACACAGGTTTTTCTTCTGGAAAGCTGACTCTTCTCAGTTCCCTGTATACCAGTGGCCTCATCAAACCCTCTTTGCTGTCTTATTATTGCCCCTGTACTAGGCCTGATGGTTATTCTTTTGAAATGGTAACCACAGACTCTGCTCTCTGTATTTTTTCTTTGTTACCACTCTTAGGTGGAAAAAGTAGTTCATTGTCTTCCCATCTTTTCTCTATATCTTTCTCCAGAAAGATACACTTTTTTAATGTTAAGGATAGTCTCTTTGGGTTTTATTGATGATCACATAAGAATAATAAAAGTTAAAAATAAGGACTCGTTAATATTAGAGTCATAGCCATTGAGCTATGCTCAGAAGCACTGAGACTTGGTGTCTACATTAAATCCAGGGCAGCGAGCTATTTCTTACCTTAGGCCTAACCGCTCATCGAAATAGGTCAGAATCCCTGCAAGGAGACACTCAGTGGCTCACAATAGTGAATTTTTTCAAACACACTAAAATGAAGATAAAATTCCAGTATCAGAAAAAACTGAAATCATGTTGCAAAATACCTTCAGCTTTTAAAAAATGGGGATCTCTTGGATGGTATTTCATTAGTTCACCAGATGGCATCCGTGTACACAAGATTCTATCTAGACTTAAGCTGGAACTTCTCACCAGGATTGTATATTCAAAGATAAGATAGGAGATTAACAGTATATAAAGGTCACTTTTGTATATAATAAAGTTTGTATTAAGTCATTTATATTTATGATGTGTTCAAAAATAACAAATAAATCAACAGAAAACCTAAAAAACTTTTCTTCTGATAATATATCTCATTTAAGAGACATTCTAAATTTATTTGCTGAAGATAAATCATGAATTACATATATTCTAGCTTTCTTTTGCTAAGGCTGCTGGTTAGATTTTCTTCACTAAATATTTCACTCTTAGCTAACCGTTACTTCAGTCCTTAGGTTTTGAGGAACAACCATCCAAGGTCAGTGTGATCATTATTCTCTCTTATGTACAACCAGTGTTTATTTTTAATTTGAGACTGGTAAATAAAGATTTAATTGGATTTTAATGGCTCATTGGATACACTTCAGTGTCCAGAGATGTGGCATCATATTCAGGGATGTCATTATCTAGATTAATTATCAATAGAGGACAGATATCATTAGAGCAATGTGAAGTTATGAGAGGTTACAAATGAAATTTGCTAGGCAGAGAGGCCAAAGGAAAACAATTTGATTTTCAACTATTAACTATATCTAAGATCTTTTTTTTGCGTGTTGACTTACATATTTTTGTTGCTGAGAATCATCATAAAATAATGCCAAATATATATTTTACTATTTAGTTTAATTTTTAAAGCCAAGTCGTTAAGAAGAAAAATCCTAAATATGTGTCGCTGTTCCCTGGTCTATGAGGAGAAGAAAGAACATGCTCTTCTCAGCACACAACATTTTTCAGAATTTTATTGTGCTTTCATTTGTTTTAAATAATATAATAGCATGCATACTACTATGACATTTATACAATAGTATATAATATCAGATTGTTGGAAATAAATCCTAGAATAACATTATTAGGCTTATTTGGGAGGATTTGAATACAAATCCACCTATCTGATTTTGTTAAATCCAAATGCCTTAATTATAATATGGACCACACTGAAAGAAAAACTAAGATCAGACAAAAGTCTCCACCTGCCAGTCATTCCCTGGAAGGATGAACTTCATACATTACAAGCTGCTGCAGAGGGGCCAGATTCAAATTATCATGCATCCTGGTGCTGACTGCTGTACTCTCTGGGGCCTGGGGAAACTGAGCACTTACCCCACCTTTCCTCTGATTTTCTCCAATAAAGCCAAGTCGCCAGTATCTCCATGGAAGGATACCACAGTTAGACAAGGACATTGCAAGAAAAGTAATTATAGGTCAATGTTCCTGATGAACACAGGTGCAAAAATGTTAGCAAAGCAACAAACATTTTCCTAGAGAACACACAAGGGGCCAACAGGTACATGTAAATATGCTCAGCATCACTAATCATCAGGGAAATACAAATAAAAAAACACAGTGAGATATCATCTCACACCTCTTAAGATGTCTGTTTTCTAAAAGACAAGAGACAACAAATGCAGGTGAGAAGGTGGAGAAAGGGAACACTTGCGCGCTGTTGGTGGGAATATAAATGGATACAGCCATAAAGGAGAACAGTAGGAAGGTTTCAAGAAATTAAACATAGAACTACAATGTGATATTGCAATCCCACTTCTTGGTATACAGGCAAAGGAAAAAAAATCAGTATCCACTAAAAATATCTGTACTCCAATGATGTCAATGCAGCAATATTTGCAATAACCAAGATATGGAGACAATATAAGTATCTATTGATGGATGAGTGAATTAAGAAAATGTAGTACACATATTATAAATATATGTATAACATATATAATATATTGGGGTGGCAAAAAGCTTGACTTTTCCCATAAGATGGCTCTAGTAGCTCTTAGTTGTCTTTAACTCCATTTGAAAAAATATTGTTAGATTGTACTGTGACATCTGTCATGTCAATGTGTATCTAAAAAGAAATATCAAAATGATGAATTTTTGGGTAGCCATTTAATATTGAAGATGGAAGAAAACAACATGTTTTGCATATTATTCTTTATTATTTCAAGAAAGGTAAAAAGGCAACTGAAACGCAAAAAAATTGTGCAAGTTTATGGGGAAGGCTCTATGACTGATCAAACGTGTCAAAAGTGGTTTGTAAAGTTTCATGCTGGAGATTTATTGCTGGATGACGCTCCATGGTCAGGAAGACCAGTTGAAGTTGATAGTGATCAAATCAAGACATCAATTGAAAACAATCAATGTTATACCAAGCAGGAGATAGCTGACATACTCAAAATATCCAAATCAATAAAATTATTGGTGAAAATGAAAAACCTTTTATTTTACTGAAAAAAAATGCATGGAATTTTTGGCCCACCCAGTAGTGTGTGTGCGTGTGCATGTAAAGGCTAAATATTTATAAATATTATTCAACCTTAAAAAGAAGGAAACACTACCATTTGTGACAAGAACGATCCCGGAGGGTTTTATCATAAGTGAAATAAATCATGCAGAGAAAGACCAATACTACATGGTGTCATTTTTTTCTATGGAATTAAAAGAAAAACTGGAACTCATAAACAGGGAATAGAATGCTGTTTGCCATAGGCTGGGAACTGGGAAAAACAGGGAGAGGCTGGCAAAAGCGGTACACAATTGTATTTATAAGATGTGGTAAATTAGGTCTGAGGATCTACTGTGTAACACAGTTACTATAGTTGATAACACTGTATTTTACACTTGAAATTTCATAAGGGAGTAGAACTTATGTTTTCTCAAAGAAAAAGTAAATATGTGAGGTGATGGATATGAATAACTCGATGGTGAGAATCCTTTCACTGTATATACATTTATCAAATCATCACATTACACACTTTAAATATACTGTGATTTTCTTTATCAATTATGTTTCAATAAAGCTGGAGAAGAAAGAACAGATGGCAAATCTTCCAGTTCAATTTCTATACGTTCAGGAAATTTCATTTTGAACAGTGGGAGTGTCAACAAGTCCAATGCCACAGAGTTTGTCTACCTACGTTCCAATTCTGCTCTGCAACTTACCAGTTTATGACCTTGGACAAATTGCTCAACTTAATATGCTCAACAATGTTATCTCATAATAGTATATGAGGAAGAAAGTCCTCTCATATGATTCAATAAAACCTGTACCTGGATAAACCAGTTGTGGTCTTTTGCTGTTTTACTGCAAAGCAGAGAAAGTTCCTCTTAAATAAGATGTCCATCTGGAATCCATCGTGCAGAATACTGCCAGACTTGACAACCCTTTTAGCCTGGATCTGGCCTTTAATTAATGACTCTGATCATCTTAAGGACAAAGACATTTTAATTTGTGCAATTTAGTGTGACATTCAAGTAGGCGACATGGGTTGCAAATAAATGTACAATTTATGTTTGCCCTGACATCCCTCATTTTCTTTTATCCCTAATAGTAGTGATAGGCTGGAAAGATGAGTAAAATAATATGAATTATTTTTAATTTAGAGAATGAATTACCATTACCCCTTTTTGATAAGATGAAGTGTACTTGGATAATTCATAATATGGCCGTACTGGTAATGTTATGTAATTAAACCCTAAGAGCACTTTCTGAAGAGTTTCCATTTTGTAGTCTATGTCCTATTGTGTAGAGCACATGATGAAGTGCCCCAGAAAAATCCACTATTTAAGTTCAAGGCTACAGATCATTGAATACAGTGCCAAGAAAATTAAATGTGTGCCCAATTTGCAAAATGCTGCTAAGTGAATTTGAAGCCCTCTATAGGACACATCCGTTAGCAATATACCACCAACTCAGATCAAGTTTAGTGTCCCAGCCCTTTATAAGAAAAAGTTATAGGGGATCTCAAGGTTAATAAATGACAGCTCTACTTTGGTAAAAGTGCAGATCTATTGGGTTTATGAGGCTGCCTCATTTGACAAAGTATCTTTTGAATATAAAGAAGTCTAAAATGTACATAAAACTGATACTAAATTTATTCTATCTTCATGGAACTTGAGCTTCATAGAGTCCATGACCTTCTGAATTATTAAGAAAGTAATTTGTGAATATAAGATTTCTTTTTAAAGACTGTTCAGATTTCATCAGACCTTCAGAAGGGACTTTGCACACAAAAGAGAAAACAGTACTTGTTTATAATTTCTATTTCTGTGATATAATAACTAATTTACATACTTTGTTTTGCATATCTTCATAATGCTGTTTTCATCCGTATTGCACTGATGAGGGAACTGAAGAACAGAGAAGATAAATAAATTATCCAAAATTCCACTGCTAGTCGGTAAATCCAATAGCTGAGAAGGCAGTTTTTCTCCAGAGGTGATGCATTGAGCCTGTATATCTGCCATGGCAGACAGGTCTGATACAGAGAAAAGATTTCTGAGCAGGGAATTAGAAAACTATGAGTCTAATTCCAGCTTTAGAGCTGCTATTACTGGTAAGAAGAGTTAGATTATTTTGAGTACCTACTACATAGGGTTGCTGGATTTAGCAAGTAAAAATACAGAAAATCCAGTTAAATTTTAGCTTCAAATAAACAAGTGCCTTCTGGCACAAATATGTCAACTACTTCATGAGACATACTAAAACTTATGTTCAGGATCTGTCTGAAATTTAAATTTACTTGGGAGTCCTTTATTTTATCTGACAACCTTACTACTATGTAGAATAAAGAGACACACCATCAGAAGACTGATTTTCTGTTTCTTCCAAAAATGTATAATCATAGTGTAAAAGAGATTAGAAATATCAATACAAACACATGAAACATATTAAGGAAATACTGATCATTGAAGTGGGTTGGTGTGACTCAAAATCATTCTCCCCAACTTCCCATCTTCTTCATATTACAATTCATTTTACAAATCTGGTACATATGCTTTCATAGTAAAAAGTAAGGCAATGGTGATCTTCTGTTGTATAATTTGTTGATTGAAAAAATATGAAGATCCTCAAAAGCCTGTTTAAAGTGTATCTGTCATAATGCCCCTGTGGTTTAAAAAGATCAAACATGACTCTGAAAAAATGGCCATAAAATTCTAAAAGAGAGAGAGGGATCATCTCCAAAGCTACATTCAGTGGTTATCAGGCTGCGGGTGCTCCTCACTGAGAAATGTAAGGATATATATATATAATCAATTTAAACATTTAAAGGTTGCCTGGAGAAAAAAAATGTGTTAATCAAAACTCTAAACTAATTCTATAGTACCAAAAATGGGTTTGTTATCATGTCTCAAAGGAATGCTTTTGCTCTTCTAAAATAAGTGGCTAAGCAACCAATGTTTCTCTTACATCTCTCTCTCTCTCTCTCTCTCTCTCTCTCTCTCTCTCTCTCTCTCTCTCTCTCTTCTCGAAATCAATAAATATGTCCTCAGGTTAGAAGTAAAAATAATAAAATAAAATAATAAAATAAAATTAAAAGTGGCTAGTACACTAGAGTTTCTCTGCCTGTTTGTGATGAAATTTAGACTGTGGACACAGATTCATATGAGCACTGGTTGATAAACTTGCAGTCAGCTGGAAGAGTTTGTGCATTACCCTCCAAGCAGAGGATAGCACTCTCCTTCCAATGGTAGAAGCTGCCACCCACTGCAGGACAACCAGATTTCAGGGTGGAGGAAATCTGCAGCAGTTTTAAAGGAGTCTCAGTTTTAACAAATATGTATTTGTCCCCTCAAAAGTATGAAAAATGTAACTAGTATTGGTAAAGAAAAATGTAGCATTTGGAAAAGTGGTTTAATGTGGCCATTACAAACACCCAGATAATAAAAGCTGGCATTTCCCATAGTGTATGGAAGTTTCAAGCTAACTCTGTTAAAAACTAGAACACCTCCTTAGTAAATTATCTCTATCAGTTAGGATAGTTTGAACTATACTGCAGTAATAATCCCTAAAACTCAGTGACTTCATACAGTAAAGAACAACTTCCCACTCATGATGACTGAGAGTCTGTTAGGTTCTCTTCTTGTCATAGACACTCAGGGTCCCAGAGGGATAAAGCAGGCACTATCATGATTTTAACCAGTGGCCAATGTAAGGAGGACAAAGAGCAGTCTGCACAGAGAGTTATGTTTTGTTCTGACATCACACTCATCGTTTCTTTCAAAATTCATTGCCCAGAACTAGAGTCAAGACCTCATGGAATCACAAGGGGGCAAGATTAGAGGTATAATTCTACCATGATCCCAGAAGTTGGATAGCGGAAAATATTTGATTAACAGCAACAAGAGAACCACAATCTGATTATACCCACTTTCTGGATATTGCCACAGGTGCTGAACAGCTCGGAAGTAAAATCTACAATGGATGGAGGTAGTACATGGAATCAAAGTGACTCAAGAGTAGTCTGCTTCTCCTTTAAGACCACAGCTACATGTTTGGAGAGACGTGAAGGCAATAATATTACAGTGACTTAAAATTTGAAAAACTAGATCTTGTCTGTCAAAAACACATATTAAAATCACATTGTGTTTCAGGAAGTATTCTAGGCTCTAAGAAGACAGCCGTGAACATCAGAGACACAGACGCTGTCTCACGGGATTTGGTCTCACAGTGCTGAAATATTGCTTCTCAGTCAGACGAATATGTCATAAAGGCAGAATATGCAATCTAAATAGTAGTATGTATGAAAAAACCCTCCAATGTGGGAAAAAGGGTAGATAGAAAATGCCAAATTTTGGCAACATTAGAGAAATGAAGATAACAAACTAAAACTAAAAGAGAAAGTGAACAAAAATAATCACTTGAGTATTTTTTCCCTCCAAACATTAATACCAGGCAACGATACTCATTTAAATATGTTTAAGTGATTTATTGTATCTCAGTGAGAAGGCAGTACTGACCCAGTCAGCAAAATTCAACACATCACTCTTGAACAGAAGTTTGTTTTGTACAAATGGTATACATTCCCTAATCAAAACCAGTTGTTCAGAAATGAAACATGATCATATGGAAGTGAATGAATATTAGATACATGTTTAACTTATATCCTGGTTTTAATGCCTAGTATCTAATTACCATAGGATGTTCTCATTCTCATCTTTTTTGATAAAATCTAAATGGTTACCCCTGTAACTTCTAGAAATCAATTTTAGATGAGCAGTAAAAGTACTCCCATATATGATCCACAATATACCCCAGCTGAAGAAATTCCCTACATGAATAACAGCAATATTTTATTCTTAATCATTACTATGTCTTCATAATAATTATTTTGTAAATTCTAAGACATGATGAAAAAGTACCAAAAAGTGTAACATGTTAATCATAACTCCTTTGTGTGATTTTTTTCATCATTGACTTGTTTACTAAAAATATGGACCAGTGAATGGAAAATAAGACTCTTAAATATAAGGAAAAAGAGACTTAAAAATGGGGATCTGAATGAAAAGGCTCTTTAATGTACAGTTTTCCTCATTGCCCGGGCCTGATTCTAATTATAGCTAATGCATTCAAGGAACCATGGCAGAGTCAAAAAGAGTCTAGCTTGAAGTGGGAAGAAATTCTTGGAGCGGGGAGTCCTTGGAGATACTCCAAGAATGACAACAATCTACTTGTCTATATTATGTAAACCACACCGCTGATAGCAAAGATAATTACCCACTCTCATTCAGGAAGGTTAAAAGTTATCACACAATAAAAATCTTACATTTCTCTAATTATAAAGACAAAAAGAAAATTGTGGTGCAGGCTCCTGGCCATTAAAATAATAATAATAATAATAATAATAATAATAATAATAATACCCTTAAAGAAGAAAGGATAGCCAAATTACCTGAGTGGAAAGGAGGTTATATATTTTAGAAACCAGCTTTGTACAAGGCAGGCAAGTGGGCAAAAATAAGCAAAAGTGAGAAGAGTCCTTTGAAGGCAAGAGGTGGAATAGGAAGGAAGGTAGGGAACACTTGTCAGCAGTGAACACTCTGCTGTTAGGAGATATACTCTGACATTAGGTCACAGGTATATTACACACCCTGCTCAAGAATGCCCAGTTTTCAAAAATTTGATGTTGAGCTAGACAGGATGTTTAATAGAGTAAGATAATCCTTTCTAAGGCCGTAGACTGTCATTTCACGCAATCAAGCTTAATGGTTAAAGCCAAATATAATCTGTGAGATGTCAAGATTCGGAGTCAGGTCATTAAGAATTCTAGATGTATGGCAGTACTATCTCTTGATATATAAATTCATGTCTTACTCTTACTGTTATGAAAGAATCAGAAACAATGACACCTTGATGCTCTCCACAGGTGTGGGGCTAAAAAGTTCTCTTTCCACTCAAAAAAACCCAAACCATTTTTGCTTCCTTGTCCACAATTCAATAAACAGATTTAGGGCCTATGTGTTACTTAAGCTTAGGAGAAGTTGTGAGAAGATAATTTATCCTCCAGGGTTTTTTGAAAGGCAAAAGTCAATGAAGATCTTCAGATGTGGAGTACTATTATCCCAGTATTGATTAAAAAAAATAAAACAAAACAAAATATAACCCTCGATCCACAGAAGCCTCCATCAAATACCTTCTCACCCAAGCCACAGCATCAGTGCTACTCACACCAGCTTTAGGGTAAGGCAGTGAGATGATTTACTTGGAGAAAGATGAAAAATTAAACATATCCAAGCCTGGGTGATGTTTCAAGACTGTGGACTCCACAAATAGTCGAGTTCCTTGAGAAATTCCCAATTAGAAATGCAGGTAGGTGGTAAAAACTTAAGAGTAATATCTAAATGATACAATGGGATTATGGGACCATAGAAAATTAGGCTCATAGCCAGAAAAAACACATAATACAGAAGACATATCAGGCTGGGTAAGCGGCAGTAACAAACAATTCATCAGTTGCAATTTCCTATCACAACAACCATGTATGATGAATTCATTGCACATATTGTGCATTCTTACTTCCCACAGTTACTCAGAAACTCAAACTACTTGAGGATCCTCTATCTTCATATGTTGCTTCATGTTTCCTGGGGCAAGGAGAAGGAGCACATTATAGGTTAACACCTCTTCTATGCTTTAGCTCAAAGTAATACATGTCTATTTTGCTTATAGCCCTTTGGCTGGATTCTGTCCCATAGTCTAACTTAACTTTAAAGCAGAAGGTTTTAAATTGAGCTCATGGATATAAATGGACTATCCCTGAGAATCGCTGTCTCTGTTAAGGTATCCATTATGTAGTGACAGGGTCAATAAATATCTAAAGCTTACACAAAACTTTAAGACTCCTGCAAGATTAGACAGTGGGAATCTCGACAGTTGCTATATAGACTGATGATCAGAGGATCCCTCTGAAAGTTTTCTTCTGGATCAATCACCTAGGACATTTTCAAAGTCCAAAGGATGAAGGTAAATCTAACATTGTCTAAGATTAAAAAAAAATTGCCATCCTGCCAGATTAGGGAATCAAATTTAATTATAATAAAAATATTACACTTTCCCTACTTACATGAACTTCTGGAATTATTAATACCTACTACTGTCAAGAGATTCCACAAAAGCTTTTATTTTATTTATTTTTATTGATAAAATTAAAAGACTACCTGTGCTCACTCAGGTATGTTCCTCAGTCTGGAAGAAGAAAGATCCTTTTGTTGATCTCCTGGGAAGAGAAATCTTTAGCTTTGATAAGAATTCTGAGCTTTAGTGATTATATTTGACTGGATATTATATGATTATTAATTGGTAGGGGGATACATATTTTTTGAAAAATGGAGGAAAAAATTTTTATATCTAAGAGTAACTTAAGACCTCCTTATAATTTACCCAGGGTCAAAAAAAAATCCTTGGAAGAATAGAATAAAAAAGCTAAAATAAACACAAAACTATTTAAAAAGAGATCATGATTAAGACTTTTTTAAGACTGATAAAAGACATGAATCTACAGACTCAAAATATCAAGCCAAATAAATAAAAGAAATTCTCATCTAGACCAATTCATAGTAACACTACAAAATACCAAAGAAAACAGGAACATGGTGTTGGCACAATGTAAGCAAATCGCCATAGAATAGAATTAGAATTAAGACCTCTGACACAGACTCACACATTTTCAAAATCCTAATGAGGCATTACAAATCACAGAGGGAAGATGGGATCATTGAAAAAAAAATAGCATAAGGACACATAGAAAAAAAGAAAATTGAATCCTTTTCTCATGCTGAGGCATGATAGTAAAAATAGAGGAAAATTCCTGGGCAGGTGGAACGGGGAAGTTAAGACAAGAAAATAAAACAAAGCCAAACAGTTTGAGTAACTTACAGCCAGCTGGTGAATTGCAAGAATTTATCTCCCCTAACCAAGGACACTTCAGAGAGAACAGTTCACATCTCTCCCCTCTACAGAGCTTAAATTTCCCTGGTCTGAGAAATAGAGAACAGGGACCCAATTAATGTCATTAATGCCAGCTAAACCCAAGGACAGATAAATCAGAGTAACAAATAACAAAAACCACATTAAAAGCCGGACAGGCTCAAGATAAAAGTAAAACAGAATAGCAGACCAAATAATATCCCCCAAACCCCCCATGTGCTCATTTTGACACATCAGCACATTAAAAATGCACCTGAAAAGCTGATGAATATTCTGCTAAAACCCTCCCCTAGGATTCTCACCTGCAGAAAAAGAGAAAAAAAATAAAAAGCCCTCAGAACAAAGATGCAGTGTGAGCTCACCCTCCAGCATGCCCATACCCCTTCTCGGGCATGAACTTTTATTTCTTCCTAATCTTTAAGGGTCTCAAGGAGACTCACAGCCAGGGCAGCAATGGGCAGTGGTAGCTCGACCCTGGCTTACCCCTTTTTATCTGACTTCTAGGTGAGCTAACAGCAGTCCTGAGTTGGCTAGCTCCTTTCCTATCACTTTTCTAGGGAGCCAAAGCGGCCACACTCAGGCTCTCTCTTGTTACTTCTTCTGCCCTAAGTCCTTCCTTTGTTTCACCGTCCCCAGCCTTAATGAACATATTCTCAACATCGCCTGGACTTGTGTTGTCAAATCTTTCCCACGCAGAGTCAAGAACCCGCGCATTACAGGCTGGCTTGAGGAGGCAGACCCTCTCTGGACAGTGCTTGGCTGGTAACAGCTCTATACACAGAAATAACTTCCAGACGATCAAAAAGCTTAAAAATGTATTACAGATATTTAAATCTTTAGGGAAAATAATAATGAATATTTGTCTCTCTTGCAGTGAGACCAATTC
Organism: Phyllostomus hastatus; assembly: GCF_019186645.2. Taxonomy (NCBI): domain Eukaryota; kingdom Metazoa; phylum Chordata; class Mammalia; order Chiroptera; family Phyllostomidae; genus Phyllostomus; species Phyllostomus hastatus. The sequence goes on along the minus strand of NW_025334033.1, from coordinate 57,457,683 downwards.
TGCAGTAATATTACCAAAGTATTAAGGATAATGTAGTACAAAGTAGATATATTTGATAATGTTAAAACTAACAACTCTGTCTCTCCAAAAAAAAAAAGCATTGTAAAATAAGGAAATTATAAGCAACACACTGTAAAAAATTACCTAAAGGGAAATTAATAGACACACATATGGATATACATATGTATGTATATATGCATACATACATATGTCATATAGAAAGGAAACTTACAATGCAGTTCAAAATTTTTACAATGCTAAAAACACACACAAAAATAGAAAAATGGGCAAAAAGGTTTGAAAGGAAAGACAAAGTCCAAATGAGAATAATTATGTGAATAGTTGCCTAACCTAACTGGACAGAAACTTACCATTCCACAGCCACTGAATCACCAAACCCAAAGTGTGACAGCACGTGCTGAAGACGATATCTTACACACTCTGCTAAAACCACTTTCACAGAACAATTTTATATATTCTTGGAGAAGTAAATATTTGCATGCCCTATGACACAGAAGGTCCACTTTTAGCTATATACCCTAAAGAAGATGGTCGACATACTTGCCAGAAACTTTACTACAGCACACTTTAAAATGATGCATGTGTAATTGAAAATAATCTAAATGTCCATTTGAAGAAGGATGGCTATGAATGTTAGTATAGTTCCACGAAAAACATTATTTAGTAGTAGAAAATATACTAGAGCTACATGTAAAAAAATGTCAATCCTTGCAATGTTGAATAAGAAAGCAAGTTGCAGAATATACTATATATTCTATAGTATATATGTATATGCTATGTGTGTATGTAGATGTATATTTATTATATCAGTTTTTGATACACTCAAAAATATTTATTTTTATTTAATCTTTATCATATCTTTTCTTCACCATATTATTTTTAAGAAACATTAAAATTATGTTTAAAATACTTAAGTATGTGATTAAATCATTTTTAAAGCAAAAAATACAAAAGAAAATTTAAGGTCATGAATATATGTGAGCATTGAGCTAGAGGAATGTGATAAGTGAAAACGCATATCTAAATGCAAAGTTTTGCTTGTATTTTTCTTGGTTTGGGTAGGACTTACTTTTAAAATTGTGTTTATAAAATATATATATTTGTAAAACATCCACTCCTTTGTAAGCCTTGATTATTAAGTTGAAGAATGCCACAAAGATCATGTGCCACAGGCTGAACTAAGATCTGTGACAGAGGAAGATTCAGGGCACGGTGGGAACAACTCCAAGGAGGGACCTGAACAATCATACACGGGAACTGATTCTCCGCTTATGGGAGGGCGGCTGGAGAGTGGTTACTGGTGGAAAGAAGAGGAGACAAGTGGCTGTATTCTAGAAAGAAGCAGCAACATTTGCAAAGAGCTGGAGGTTAAGGAAGACAAGAACTGTCCTAGGAATTGTTAATAGCTTCTGTGTGTCAAAGAGTACGAGGTGGGAGCTGAGCGAGTTGAGAGTGGCACACATCGTAAAAGAATTTCTTTATCACGGTTCAACTTCTTATCTGTAGGGATTTATTTACAGGTGCAAGCAAGGGAATGGCAATAATATATGCACACATGAATCTAGGAAAATTTTAAGCCGTTGAAATAAATAATCCCCAAATTATTGATGTGCCTTTCAACGTCAATCGAGATGAGAGAAGCGGAAGAAAGGTCCAATAGTGGAAGTGACAAGGCTGACACTGATGAGAGCACGTGGACGTGAGCATCCTGACAGTGTGGCATAGACCCCGCACCTCTGCTGAACAGACTGCACCTGACCTCAGCGTAAGCAGGAAGAATCCAGTGAAAAAGCAGCCACGAGACCAGTCAGGTTTCCGTTGCCTCTCACAAGACAGATCAGTGTTTCTGGAAGGAAAGGCCACTCCACAATGCCTGGGACATGACAGATAAGTGGGGAAAGGGGCAGCCAGACTTTCACTCAAACAAAACTTTGCTTTCTGACAGTTTTAAATTACATAAAACATCTGGACCTCAGTGAACAATTGAAACGGGAATAAGGTTCATCAGCTGGAAGAGTTTGTGATAGTAACTCCTTCAAAATAAAAAGGTAACTAAAGGCAAATGCAAATGTGGGTGTATAGAGCATATGTTTTCACACTAACCAGCAAGTTTCCTCTATTCATGTAGTATCTGTTAAATCAGCCTTGAGATTCTTCTTAAATGAGAGAAGTCTACTTTTTACAAGTTAATGTGGAGTAGGCCTTTAACTGGTGTCTTTAATTAAAGTATTTTTAGTTTCTTTTTTTTCTAATTTGTGACTCCAATTGGATACTAAATACCAGAATTGTCAAATATTTACCAACCATCTTCTAACCATGTATCTGTCTAGTAAACATGTGTCCAACTCCTAGATACCATCCTTACATTTCATATTAGGATTTGGATGAACAACTCTGTACTAAAGAAGCAAGTTGTTAACAACATCAGTCAGAACATCGGGGTGAATCAGGCAGGAACACGGGGGAAGAAAGGGGGATCTGAGAAAGGGGAAACACACAAGGGACACTGATTCTTCTGAGGAGGGTCCTGGGATGGGTGGAAGAAACTAGAAACTGGAACCCATTTTTATTGGTACTAATTGGTGAAGCTGGGTGCAAAGCTCTTGCTATGACAATTCTTCCATACAGCAAACAAACCAGGAAGATCCACCTTTCTTCTCGATCCTACTGCTCTCCAGTTTCATCCAGAACCCCTTTCTCAACAGCTGACAAGAAGTGAGGCTACAAGAAAAAAATAGAGTTTGCAGGATCTCAGCCCAAGTACCACAGAGCTGAGGATAGAAGGGAAGGTTGTAGCTGAAAGACAAATGCTTAATAAACAGCATAAGAGGGTGGGTTGAAACAGTGTAACAGCTTACTTCATCAGAGCTTGTAGTATCAGCAACTGATTGGGACTATACTAGGTAGTTGTCTCATTTTTGTCTGGGTTTTTGTTTTGTTTTGTTTTATACGTGGGGCTGCTTTGTTGTCTGAGTAACCATAGGAATATTGAGTATGCAGAGTCTGGTAACACAAGGAAGCAAAATTATTAAATTCTGAAGCCCCTGGCACTTGGAAATTTAGAACCATTCATGTAAAGAATGCTAAACAAATAAGCAAAATCTGCCTTCAGAATAATGAAACATTAAATGCAATATAATGCCAAGGAGATCTGAATTCTAATATAATCATAGTATCCATTACAAATGAGCTGCAAGGAGGCTTCTCCTTTGTCAATCAAACCACAACTAATATTTAATTGAATTTGCAAATTATTGCTCCAAGTTTGCTACAGGGACCCTGTCTTATGTTAAATTATGCAGTTGCTGTTTTTATGGGTCAGAAATGGTGATGTATCAAAACTTTCACATGATTCTACCCAGTATCTCAGTGTAACAATGGCCAACCGCCTTAGATCAAATGCAGATCTTATCTTTAGAAAGTGCAGTGGTATCGTCAGCATCGGAAGAAGTTTGAATTGTGATTAACACTGTAAACTATACTTCGTAACCAGTTAATTTTATCCACTCAGACTATTAAAAAGAAATAACCTTTGGAAGTCCCAGGTATTATGGTTAAGAGTTCTATTTTCTACTGACTTCTTTTATGAAGTCAAATAGATCTTATGTAAATATCTTCTTTTATTAAATTGCCATAGTACTTGAGCAAGTTATTCAAATTATTTGAGCCTCAGTTTCCTTCTCCATAAAGTAGAAAATGTAGTAACTACCAATTGGGGTTGCTGGGGAGATTGAATGGAATACGGGATATTTAAAAGGTTTAACATAAGCTAAAACTGTAAACAACAGTAAGTGACACTTTCTCTGTTCATGTGTTATTCTTTCTAAAGAGGATATAAATAATAATAGTGTTGTTACAGAACCCTAAGCCTATGCAGTTCTGAAACAATTGTGATGGGTGCAATTGCCTGACACCTAGAAGCATGGCTCCCAAGCCAGAACTTGGTGAAAATGAAAGGGATTGTTTATTTACAAGTTATACAGATTTTGAATAATGATGGAATTCAGCCATTAGGTCCCACTCCCTTTAAAATACCCACAAACACACAGGCCTTCCTCTCTTTGCCAAATCAGTCCAGCTTCCGAATATGCCAGTCAGAGGTACCGTCTCTTAGAGACACAGAAGTCCTAAGCTCAGCACTTGTGGGCACAGGTCAGCGTCTCCAGCTTCTCCCAGCAATCCCTGCTGGGCTGGGCAGGTTCCACAATTCCTGGGACCATCAGTCCTGTCCCCATGTTCTCCAGTCCTTAATCTAAAACCATGCGGCACCTCCTTACACACCAGACCTCATGGAGGGTTGAAGGGGCCCTTCTGCACCTTTCAAATCACATGGCAGAGAGAGGCAGCCCACATGGCTGCCAGGCCTAGTTTAAATCCTGGCCCAGAGCTTCCTATGCAACCCCACTTCTGACTCCTCCCTTAATGGGTTACATCTGCTTGTTCTTTGTACAGTTCACATTCTATCAGTGTTACAAAACAAACAACGGGGGCCTGGGACGATATACTATTACTGAAAGAAACCCCCAGGTCCATTATGTCCGCCGTCTATAGGAAAGACGTCTCTCAATGCCAGAGATTTGTGAAAAGGAAAGGAAATGTTTATTTAATGCTATACAGACTTAAAGTAGTGACCTAATGTCTTCATCAAAAATCTTAAAGTCCCTTAAAACACCCACAAACAGACACAGTCCTTTCTTCTCCCTTTGCCCAGTCCAGAGTACCGTATCTCAGGAAAGGAAATAGAAGTCCATGGCTCGGGCAGTCCCTGGTTCTTCCCAGTACTCCGTGCTAGGCTGGTAGGCCTCCCTCGGTTCCCAGCACCCTCAGCTGTGTTGCTGGGATCTCTGCTAAAGCCGGGTGGTGGTTCCCCCTTCTAAAGCTGCAGGGGTCCCCACTCTGGCACAGGCATGTGGTCCTCTCTCTACCACTCCAGCCTTATGGCCCTCTCCCCCAGGGCCACGGGAGTCCCCACTCAGCCAAAACCACGTGCTTCTCTCCTCAATGGCTGCCGTGTCTGGGTTTAAATCCCCACGCTAATCTTCCTCTGCAGCCCCATTTCTGAATCCTCCCACACTTGGCCACACTTGCCCTCAAACTGCTGTCCTTTCCAGCTTTTCTGGTCGCCATCGTGGGTCTGGGCAGGTGTGACCCCATGTCATGGAGCCAATCTTCTCCGAGTTCCCACACAGGTGCTGTAACTTGGGGGACCTGCCCCCCAGCCACATCTTGGGGGAGGTCCCTTTCCATCCCCCTGGCCCAGAGCATGGCCATAGCTATTTAGCATATCCAAGCAACCAGCCAAGCCATAGATATGTTAAATGACTATGCCATGGATTAGCTGCAAAGCTGCCCTGCATGTTCTTGCTCTGTGTTTCCCTTCCCCCAACTCACACCTGTAGGGGAAGGGGTGAAGACGTCTTAAAATCTCCTGGACACCTTGAGCTCTGGACCCCATTTCAAATGTCCATTTGGGGTCCCCCCTCTTGGCTGCACCCTGTAACATCAGCTGCCATTATCATCCTGAACAATTTCGGCCCAGTGCCACAGGGTGAACTACCTTCCTGCCTCTAGTGCAGGCACTGCCACAGGGGAACCCCTCCCACACAGGCACTGTAAGCCTCCCCACTACATCACTGCTACATCACAGCTACATCATGAGTCAAAGTCATGGCCATCCCCCTGGCTCTGAGCAAGCAGCACAGCTTTTTAACATAACTGTTAAGCCAGCCAAGATGCCATAGATATGCAAAGTACTTCTCAATCATCATCCACAACTTTCCCCATCCCCCAAGCCAGGTTGGTGGGGAAGATCCTCTGAAAACCCTTGCTGTACCGCCCTGGCCAAGTGGCTCAGTTGGTTGGAGCATTGTCCAGTGCACCAAAGGGTTGCCGGTTCAATCCCAATATAGGACACATGCCTGGGTCTCCAGTCTGGCCCCCAGTCTGGACGCATGCAGGAGGCGGCTAGTCAATGTTTCTCTCTCTCTCATTGATGTGTCTTTCTCTTCTCTCCTTTCTCCCTAGAAATCAACAGATGTATCCTTGTGTGAGTATTAACAATAACAATAATAATAATGCCTATAACATAGAGTAGTTGTAAGCATCAAAATGAGTAAACATATATCAAGTATGTCCAACAGTTCTCAGAATGTAGTTAATGCTATATGAAGACATTTTCTTATAAAAACAATACATCTCAGTGGTACTACTATTGCTGTTATTTATAACTGTTATTATTGCTGTAATTTTTACTATTTGGAGGCCTTTTCCTCAGCTTCAACTCATAGGTTGTACCCAAATGACAAACTAGATGACAAAATATATTATGGAGCTCCGTTTATATGCATACAAACTAGATATGTGGGTGTATGTTGTGGTGTGTGTGTACGTGTGGAGAATATTTGATGTGCCCTAGGAATTTCTTGGTGTCAGTTATCACATTTCACCCTGCCTTGATCTCACAAAACTCTGACTACCAATACCATATTTGCCAAGGAAAATCCAAACTATGTGCTGTATTATCCTGCTCTCAAAAACAACTTGAATCCCTCGTATTATCAGTCTTACATTGATTAGGCCAACAACTCTTCATTTACTTGGAGACAGAGAAGCATCGGAACCAAGGGAAAAGGACAGCGTACATCACAGTCACATAACTCTGGGTCTGGAAAGGATGTCAGAGATCCAGTGCGGATGGCATTCGGATTCTACAAATCAGGAAACTGAAGCTGTGAGGTTGCTCTTAAGGACTTGGATTGCCACTGTTTCTGAAAGAGCCCTCAAGGTAAAACACTTTCTGCACAAATTTCTCAGAGATGAATAACATGTCCAGTGTAAGTCCATTGTGCTTGTTGGGAATTGTTTTCTGGAGGAACTCCCAACCTAACAATGAAACACCTCTTATTTGTATATAATTCTCTAAAAGAAATTTCCTTATGCTATGCAGTATTTTTTTAAGGATTTTAAATGTCTTCATGGTGACCTTTCCTACACTTTAAAACCAAGTTGAATTCCTCTTTATCCACAAGAACTTCTCTAGGCTTATCTGCATTTAAAGAAGTAATTAGTAAGAGAGATTGTCCTAAAAACCTTCCCTTCAAAATCAATCTGGAATGCATATGCTGCATGACACTGAGCTGCCTGAGACAATGATGTTGCTGTAAACCATTCTCTCCAGTGAATCAGTGCTGTGACATCTGGTCTACCTGTAGGAGTTTCAGTTACTGCGGTATTTTTTATTATTCATGGATTGTCAAAATCTGTGGATAATTCATTACTGGCTTCACGTTGCTCATTATAAACCCCAAATCCACCTAATGTATTATCATGCACTTTTTTCAGGTCAAAGTAATTTCAGTCAGCTTCTCCGTTCATGTCCCCTCCCATCCTAACACCCTTGACTGGATTTATGTATCCTTCCAAATATATATTCATATTGGTGTTCATCAGGTTTAATAAAAAAGCTATTTTCAAGGCTATAAACTTAATATATTGTTATATAATTGCCAGTGCTATTAATATGTCCCATGCTTAATGTCAGTGATTTTATTGCAACAAACGTAGTTTGAGATAAAAAGAATAATACTGACAGATATTTGGGTGCCAGTGTGTGTGTGTGTGTGTGTGTGTGTGCATGTGTGTGTAACACATTGCCTTCTATGTCAGTATATCACCATATGTGACAGGTTCTGATGAAAAGAAAATATGAGGTATAGAAGAATTTGTACATTACATTTCTTGCATTTGTCTTCATCAGTGAATACACTGTTGATGAAAGTGTCCACTGACAGCCCTGGGAAATAGCATGTGCACTTTTCAGTCGGTACAGTGAAAAGGCTCAGTTGCAAAGGGAATATCTTACAACACAAAGGCTCAAGGATTCTTTCCTGTTTCATCTGGTTGTGGAGTATAAGTTTATACAGTATGAGTTAACTTATTACTTTCATAGATTTTTATTTTAAAAAATTCTGAGGTTCACTTAAAGAGCAGAAAGTGCAAATGTTCTTGAGTGTCTCAAATTTAGGCCCTTACCATTAAAGTCAGTGGATATTCATAATAGAGAAACAAATTTGAAACACTGATCCATTTTAACTGGAAATTTACTGCCTGATCCCTGAGTGCCCTAATAGGAGGCAGAATGGTTGGATGGAGTGAAGAGAGATTGGCGAATTCACTGCTGGGAGACACAGAGCACTAAACACACAACACACAACCTCTGTATGGTCCAGCACAAATAATGCCCCTTTTTAATTATAAAATCTCTCATTACAAAACCATAAGCATGTAATTCTGTAACATAACAATATCACACTCAAGCACACTATATGACATTTTAGGTGAAATGTTTAAGTTTCTGTTCATCTCATGTGAGACATTCATGCACCCTACCAACCACACTCAATAGGCAGGCATTACTTCTGCCAGACTATGTATCTACCTATCTGTCTATCTATCTGTCTCTTATGTTTAAGGAAATTTAATCAGTTTAGACAGGCAATATAGGCAGTTTAGGAGCTCTTATCCTACACCAGGTGATGTACTGTTTTTTTATCACTTATTCTGAATTATTTAGTTTGTGTGTATATATACATACATATACATAATTTATAAAGATATAACTACATATATTTTAATTCAGCAACTCTGATTTTTTTCTGCAATGATTTATTTAACAAAATTACATGTGTCCTATCAGTGTTAAAATTACAGATTTTTTAAATCTAAAAACGTATCCAAAATAGACAGGCAAAATCATCCTAACGTATGTTTTCTCCCTACAACATTCAAAAAGTGTCTGTCATCGTTGAAGACTACAGAGAAGGCTTGTTGCCATTCTTCTTTTCTACAAAGGATTGGGAGTGCTGTTAGTATTTTCATGTTCAATAACAACAGGCTTTTCATTCCAACACAAGATGAATTCCTCCTTGTTGAGGAGAGAAATAAACATGGTATAAAGGAAGGTGGTTTCTGTAATAATTGTTTATCCATAGTAACCAAATATTAATTATCAAGAAAGTTTTTTACACATTTTTGTAAGCACTTACTAAGAAGCTAGAATATGCTAAGTTTCAGGTTTACCTTACAAATAATATAATTGTTTTTTTTATAGTGCAATAGGCTTGCTTAAATTTACCAACTGAAGTCTGCAATTCTGTTTTTTCTACTATTTTTCAGTATATTACTTTGCAACATAAAGTACAATGGTTATATTTTTTAATGTTGATTAGTTTTCCAGAGGGTGAAGATAAGAGTATTTGAGTCTTGCCCTGGCTGGTGTGGCTCAGTAGATTGAGCACTGGCCTGAAAACCAAAGGGTCACAGGTTTGATTCCCAGTCAGGGCACATGCCTGGGTTGTGGGTCTGGTCCCCAGTAGAGGGAGTGTGTGAGAGGCAACCGCACATTGATGTTTCTGTCCCTCTCCTTCTCCCTCCCTTCCCCTCTGTCCAAAAAAGCAATCAAACAAAAACCTAAATAATACTTGAGTCTTTTCTACTGGGCTAAAATACGAAGGTAAAAATTATTCACTAGACTAGATACTTTAAAATATATAATATATACATAAATAGAATGTAAAGATTAGATGAAAAAATCAGTGTTTATCAATAAATAAACAACTAAATTGCTCAAAATTTGATAACTATCTCAAGTCAGCACACACCCCAACATTTCCTTCAGGTACCTTTAGTTAAAATATAAAAAAAAAACCCTTCAATATATTAATCAAAATAAGGTGGGTTACCTTTGGAGAGTTCATAGCACTCCTGGCACTTTTGACTAGAAGCTTTTTTTTACCAGCAATGAAAAATAATACCATTATTTTTAGAACAACCACTTTATAAGACTTTAGACTTACAGTATGGATTTGCATATATTATTAAGCACAAGCAGGTTTTGATCAGTTACTTGTGGTTTGTAGCAAGACTACCACCTTGAATGACAAAGCTCCGGCTACTGCCTATTCTCATTCCTATGAGAGTGCCTGTCTTTGAAGCTGCTAAGAAGCTCGTTATATATAAGCTTCTGCAGTTGAAAAGGCCAGTGGAAAGTTGTAAACGGAAAGGTCATACATGATGTGACTCAGAGAATGAAAACGGCTCAGTCATTGCTCATTAAGTTGTCATCCATCTTACTCTCTGAGCCACTTTCAATTATGCAATATGGTATTATTAACTGCAGTTAGCCTGACTTATTTGTTCTGTACCTTTTGACTAGCTTCACCTATATTGCCCATTGGTGATCTAGCAATCAATAATCTGATCTCTGTATTTATGAGCTTGTTAGTTTTTCCTTTGGGTGGGGGGTTTTTTCCACTTATTTAAATTTATCCTGTAGGTTGTAGAATCTACTCAGATCTAAACATTTAAATATCTTTAAGTTGACTGAATCATTTGTCATCTAAAGTGAGACTCCTTTGAAAGATTGAGAGATTGCTAAAAATTATTAATAGCTCTTAACCAATCTATATCAAGTATAAACTATTATAACGTAAGCTGTTCCAGACATACCAGAATGTGTGGCCATGTTTTCTTGGAGAAAAAAAGGAAAAATAAAACTTTTCATGTTTGTAATCCATTCAGGTCAGATAGTTGAAAGGAACGATTGAACTTTTCTTCTACAAACCTAACCCTAATTACAATTCAAGTGCTAAGTGTACTGAAAGCAGAGACAAGTGTATGTACAGGGCTTGTGGCCAGTGACCATATCCAATTTCCCCATTCCCTTAAAAATGTCAACTAAAAACAAATCCATACTTAGATAAGCCTTTATTCAAAAACTAGTGCAACAATAACAACTCTACAGTCTCAGGATCTGCACGTATCTTAAAATCAAACAGAAAAAAAAGGCTTTCAAAGGGAGGGGTAAGCAGGGCTAGCAAGACTTTTAAGGTGAAACTGGGCAGGTGTGGGGCTGAGCAGACAGGTGGTCTAATATGAAATCTTTCATTCTGTGGTCAGCCCATTCTCAGGATGAGCTGAAGGAGATTGTTCTGCCTTCCAGTGTTTGTTCAAACTTGGAGGGGAGCTAAAGCTCAGGGGACCTGTGGGGAGGAGAGGAGATAACTCAAGTTCTGAGATAAAGAACAGAGAGTCGTGGAAACTTGGTCGAACCATATAAGCGGCAGCAGGGCTGTGGCCTCCTGGTTCAGCCTTGTCTCTGCCCCTTCAGCCAATTCTCTTTATTTCATTAGGAAAATATTTTACTCTTGCCGAGAGTCCAGGAGCATCAGATGAAAAACAACTATGGACCCTTCATCGAGGTAAATAAATCTTAATATGTTGCTATATGTACTTCAGACATTTTTATTTTAGTTTAGTTTCTAGGGAAAAAGATCTTACTTCTTAAAAGTTTACAACTGCAAACTTCTGAGTACAATCCCCAGTTTAGTCCTGGAAAATGTACCTCCTAGTCTTAATTTGCTGTACTTTAATCCATGCCTGCATACATACAATCAACAACATGACTTGCATATTTTATACATTTTATAAATGTTCCGCTACTATAGTGGTTATCATTTCACAACTTGCTTATTTTCACTGCACATTGTTTGATAATTTTATGAATTTAATTATGCAACTCTAGTTCATTAATTTCAACTACTGATTAGAGTTAAAATTCATGAACATTTCATAGTATTTATGAATTCTTCAGTTAGTAGACATTCTCTTTGGGGGGGAATTTTTTTTATTTCCAACAATATAAAATGAACATTCTTTCAGATGTCTCTCTGGGTACTTATTGCTGCAATGCACCTCTCAATGGCACCCCTCCCTGAGACATACACTTTCTAGCATCACTAATGTCACTTAAGTGACTTGATTTGCCTAATGAAATTTTAGTGAAAGAACACTTGTCATCTCTGAGCCAAAGTATTATGGGCCAGAGAGTGATGTGTTGTAATCTCTTGCTTCACTGTCACAAGACTAGAGATGCCCAGGTAGGAGCTCCTCCATCAACCAGAGTCCCACAGTGAGGGTTATATGTATCCAGGCCAAGGTCAGCCCACAGTAGACACTTAGTGGGAACAGAAAACACACCTTCAATGGCATAAAGTACTGAGATTTGGGGGTCCCATCTTAGCCCAGCAAAAACTTCTTATAATATGAATGAAACAATGACCCTATGATTCTCTCTATCTTCCCATCCTTCCCATCCTTCATTTTGGTTTTTATTTTCCCATTTATGTTGGCCGAGAAGATTCCAATTACATTTATAACACTTCCAGTGGCTGTCCTGAAATTTTAACCCTACAAGGAACTTAACAAATATCAACTACCTATTGATCACCCCTCCTCCACAAGTGTGGTGTTCCTGTCCTGAATTTGAAATTTACTTTTATTTTAAACCACACATAATAGCTTTATTTTCTTTTTTTTACAGTCAATAATGCCTTAAACTTACCAATAAGATTGTATTCATTTTTATAGAAAGCTTATTGGTTTCCCTTTCAATTATCTCTCGCCTTCTGGTTTAGTGCTCTAGTGATTTTGTGGTTGTCTGAACCTTGCCCCTGGGTATTCTGTGTAGAACTGTCTTACAATAACAGGTTGTGGCTCCTGCCTCTGTACTCACATTGGAAATATTGAAGTACCAGGACAAAGGCAGCGGGCAGCTTTGCCTCAGGTCCTCATTAACATGTTTTGTCTTTTGTCTCCTGCTCATTACACCTGTGCTCCCACATAAATTTGAACCCCAAGACAGGTTTTGTGGTGCATTATACCCCCAGGCAGGGCCACTGTGAATGCTCTGAATGATCATATATTTTGTGCTTAAAACAAACACCTTAAGCCTTGTGACTACACAGAGAAGAAGATGCTTTTAATGGGTTCCCTTATAAAAGGCACTACCCATCAACCATCCCCCAACCAACCTTCCATTTAAGGGAAGAAACTTTTTCTAATTTGCCCAATGTTCCCATACAGCGTAGTGGAACCTACTTTCCACCTCCTTTCAGCCCTTTTCATTGCAGTTATTCCTCAAGGGCTATACTCTCAATTGACGCTCCCTGCAGTGCCATTAATCTCTTTGGGTTTATTTTGTCCTTGGAAATACAAATCTGTTTGAGCCTAGATTTGGTTGTTCAGTTTTCCCTTTGTAAATGCTACCTGCCATTCAATTATTAGAGCAGCGTAGCTCTTCAAAGCACATGCTTGCTACATTCATAGGGAATGAGATTTGAATTCTCTCATTTTCTTTAAAGTAATGCTTCCACCCACACTGATTTGATATCCTCCTCCTTTGTGAAACATCAATTCATTCCACATGAGGAATCTTGACATTCTTACACTTTTGATAGTTTGTACATTTATCTCTCTTTGCTTTAGCCAGGTGGTAGTAGTTGTGTTTTTGTTTTGTTTTGCCAAAGGGACTGCTTATTTTGCTTGGGAAAAAGTTGGATTCTGTTCCTTTAAAATAAGAAACACATCTGAAGTTCCAGTTAATTTTATACACCAACCCTAACCCAGCCTTTTTCCTTCTAAGTCAATTAGGCCAACACCTCTCTGCAGTAAGCATTCATTTTCTTCCAAAGAAAACACAAACTTCTGAAATGATGAAAAGCTATTACTCTAATTAGCATGCCTGTTTCTCCCTCTCTTTCTCCACCCCACCCTACTCACTGTGTGAAAGAAACCATACTGACATTATTGTGGCTGAGGGAAGATTTCCCTCCTTCAGGGCTTGCTTTCATTACAAGGCTCTATATTAACTAAGAATGTCTTTGACTGGAACGAGTGAGGCAGATTACACAGGATATTGGATGGCTACACGCACCTTGCCCTCTGTGGGTGGTGGTCCATATCTCTTCAAGGCAGATAAGGAACCTACGCTATACCATCTGAATATCCATCTTTCCCACAGCTCTCTGCTGTACTCAGTCACATCTTTACAATTCCTCTGTTTTCTTCATTTCTTACAATTTATATTAGAAACTGCTATGATTCCCATGTTCCCAAACTCTTAACAGATGTTATTTCTTTTATAAATTTATTTTCCAATTACAATGACTTACAATATATTATTGGTTTTAGATATACAAAATAGTGACTAGACACTTATATATATTAAAAAGTGATTACCTCAATAAGTCTAGCACCCATCAGACATGATAAATAGATATTATAGTATTATTGAGGATATTCTGTATGGAATAACAGATATTGTTTTAATTTTCTGCTCTAACTAGGCTTAGTGCAAACATTGAATTTAATGCAACCTCAATGCTTGTCTTTTAGAGGGTATGTGAAAAAGGTAGATCAAAGATTTTATTTAAATCTGTGGATTTTCTCTTTTGACCTCACACTTTTTTTAGTTCTTATAAACTGTTTAGCTGTGGCCAATTTCTGCCTACTTCTTCCTGTTGTTGTCATCATTCATCGCCATTACTTTTGGTGTTTTGTATCTGATATGAATTTTGATATCTGCTATGTAAGAGCCTCTGTCCTGGCTCGTCCCTTTGGCCAGTCACACACCAATGCTGAAAATGCTGTTCCTTGTTAAGAAAGGAGTATCTCCTTTCTCAGATTGACACCGATAGTCCAGCCTGACCCAGAAAAACATTGTACTCCACTAATAGCACCTCTGAAGTAAAAACACAAATAATTTAACCTTTGACACTCTCCATAAATTAGAAATTAATTCCTGCTGTCTTGAAAAACCCTGCTCTTCATAGGCCAGATTAACTGTTGTCTTGCTTATTGGTATCAAATTTATTAATAAACCCATAATACTTTTCTAACAGAATGGTAAAAATACATGGGAAAGATGATTTTAAGTGCATATTTTTTTATTGTTGTGTTGCCGGTTTTTTCACACACATAGCAACTTTAAAGCATACCCATTACGTCTCTCCCAGTCTGGTAGGTCAGAATCCCAGGCTGAGGTTCTTAGACAACTAAAATTGAAATGCCCTCTAGGTTGGGCTCCAACTGAAAATCTGTGATGAAGAATTTACTTCAAGCTTGTTCAGGTTTTAGATGATTTAAGATGAGGTCCCCATGGCCCTCTGGCTGCCCACTGTGGACCTTGCTCTTCTCTGAAAGACCGAACTTACTCCTTCTTAGACGGCTTGTTTCATCTTCAACCCAAAAACAGAGTTTCCAAGTCCTTTTCACTCTTGGACTTTCTCTGACTTCCTCTTCTGCCACAGTAGGAGAGAATGCTGCTTCTTTGTCATTACATCAGGTCTACCATGATATTCCCTTTGAAATCCAACTCAAAATCATTATGGAAGCAACACTAGGGGCAAAGACCATGGGGATCATCTAAAGTTTTTACTTGACACAGTATGCCTTCATTCAGAGAGGATACATACACTCTCTATGGATTATATCTCAGTTCTTTGTTAAAGACTCAGGAGAGAAAGAAGACAGAGATGTTTAAAAGGTGTCACAAATGAAGGATTGTGATGAATAACATTTTGCTCATCTAAAGATCTGATTAAAATATCATAGTATCCTGCTGTATTGCCTTTGGATATATACTCAGAAGTTGGATTGCTGGATTATACAGTAGTTTTCTTTTTTTTTTTTAAGTTTTGAGAAGTTCCATACTGTTTCCATAGTAGTTGCCCCAATTTACACTTCCTTCCAACAGTGCAAGAGGGTGCCCTTTTCTCCACATCCTCAGCAACGCTTGTTAGCTCATCTTTTGGTGATAGTCATCCTAACAGGTACGAGGTGTGAGGCGATATCTTTCCTCCCGTGTTGTTCGCTGCAGCATTAGTCATAAGAGACACAACGTGAACACAAGGCAAGTGTCCATCAAGGGTGAGTGGGTAAAGAAAACATGACGCATATGCTGGAGTATCATTCAGCCATGAGAAAGAGGGCATCCAGCTATTTGCAACAACCATGGAAAAGGAAATTTCTGTCATTTGCAACAACATGGATCAACACTGAGAGCATTATGTTAAAATGAAATAAGTCAGATAAAAACAAGATTGCATGATATCACTTATATGTCAAATCTTAAAAAGCCAAATGCATAGAAACACAGGCTAGGATGATGATTACCTGGGTATGGGGTTTGGAGAAATGGGATGATGTTGGTCAAATGGCACAAACTTCCATCATTTTTTTGTTGTCATTCAAGTACAGTTGTCTCCATTTATCCCCCACCCTCTCCCCACCCTACCCAGCCCCACCTCCTACCCTCAATCCTACCCCCATTGACTTTGTCCATGTGTCCCAATGATAAGATAAATGAAATAATAAGCTCATCTTACATATTCTCATCACAAAAAATAAAAAATAAGTGATAATTATGTGATTTGATGCTAGTGTTAGCTAACACTAGGGTAGTAACCATTATGCAATATATTAAGTATACCAAATCAGTATGTTATACATCTTAAACTTGCGCAATGCTATGTGTCAATTATAACACATCTCAGTAACGCTGGAACACAAATTAAAAATAAAAATATAATAACAGATGAGTAAAATATGCATCTATTATGAAAGGCCTTAAGCTTAAATAGAGAAATAAAAAATAAATAGTGGTGTGTAGTAACATTTGCAGGCACCATGGGAATAGTAAGTGCAGGATTATGGGGAGCTTAAAGCAGGGGTTGCTGCATTCTACCAAGTCCACCAAGTACCTGTTAAATCATCAAACGTTTCCCAAAGAAAGCCATACAGCTGCTTTAGATGACAAACAAGTTATTTTGAGGTTTGTAAAGTGTCAAGGACATGCTATGACAAGGAATCTGTGTAAGCAAATCAGAGGTAAGGCATGTATCGGCCTGTCAGCAGAAAGTAATGAGCCATTCATGGAAGAGAACATAGTGGAATAATTTACCCAAATTACTGCTGGAGTGTCCATAATCATAACCCAGACTTTGAAATGAACAGGAGCTAATTTGTTGACATGGCTTTTCTTGTACTAAATTCCACCAGTGGCCTAATGTGTGTTTTTTAACAGGGGATCTGACCCCTTTTTGTTCAATAAGACATTTAATAATGCCCCCATTGTATCTACCCTAATAAAAACACTAGGATTTTTATCTTTTCTATTAAAAAATCACATGTATTTTTTTATTGGTTGATTTGAGAGAGAGTAAGAGAGAGATTTGTTGTTCCACTTATTTATGCATTCATTGATTGATTCTTGTATGTGCCCTGGCCAGGGATGAAATCTACAACCTTGACATATGGGGATGATTCTCTAACCAACTGAGCTATCCTGCCAGGGCCAAAAATCATATTTGTAATTGGTATATTTTTTATTATCCTGAGACATGTTTTCACATGCCATCTTACCTTTTTTCAATTTCTATCTCCATCTTGAAATCTCTTAGTCTATTCACCTCTTCTTATTCACCTTCTGCTCGTTATGGCATAATTCAAATTTCTATTCTACAAAACCTCCTCAGTCTTTGCTGCACATAATTAGCACTTATATAGACTCTGACTTTTAATAGACTATTTTTAGAGGAATTTTAGGTTCACAGCAAAATTGAGTGGCAGGTACAGATATGTTCCATGTACCGCCTCCCCCCATGTATACCCAGCTTTTCCTATTGTCAGTGTGCTCCCCAAGAGCACATTTATTATAGACGGTGAACCTCCAATGATGTACCATAATTACCCCAAGTCCATAGTTTACATTAAGGTTCATTCTTGATGGTATATATTCTATAGGTTTGGACAAATGTATAAAATATGTATTCTGCATTATAGAATCATACAGAGTATTTTCATTTCCCTAAAAACCCTCTATATTCTACCTATTCATTCTACCCTTTCCAAACTCTTGGTGTCCACTGGTCTTTACACTAACTCTGACCATTTTTTTCTGTTCTCTATTGTTTTATTTGCATAATGCATGCCTCTCTAATTTGATGACAGAGTTTTATCTGACCCTTGCTGATCTCTGCTAGCATTGACAAATGTGTGTGTTACATATTTACATATCGAGTGTCTGCCGCCTGGATTCCACACGTCTTCAGGCCTCACAAAGCCATTTTGACCTTAAAATTTACATGAAAGGAGCTGAACGATCAATACACAAGTGCTGGTGTTCTTTGGGTGTCTACACCTACCCTTATGGTATTTAGCTCCAATACCCTGCTTCAACTGAATGCCCGTCTCTGTCTCCAATGAATATTATCTGCTTTCTGTAAAAATGTTTCCCTCAAATTGGATACCATGATAATTTACTTACTCTCTGGAGTGTCACAGCACACTTTTAATAAAACTTCTGGATAAACAGGAAAGATAGTTACATTTGTAAATTATCGTCCAGAATTAGAAGTTACTCAGGCACACTATTCAAGTCTTTGATACTAATGATTACCCCACATGGAGTTTCATATTCTCACAGTCTTACTAAATCCATCTTTGACTCTCTCCACCAAGAGAATGCTTTTGATGTTACAACATTGTATTTATTATTCAGAGTAGATCAGTTTCTGATGATATCACACCTTCCCCATCCTGAGAGTAGCCTAGCAACACCTACAACAAACATAGTTTATTACCTATATTTATTTCAGTCAGCAGAGCCTTCTGCCCCATGTTAGCTCAACAAACCTCCCAACATAAAATGTACTGCTTTTCTTCACCTTAGATCAGGTCACATTTATAGACAGTCCTCTCTAATTTATCCCCTATGAGCAAAAGGGAGGTAGCATAAGGATTTATAATCCGCAGGTCCAAAGAATAATGGTGGGGCTGCTCTTACAATTATATTCATTAATTAAATTAAAGGTGTGTCTGGCACCTAAAGAAAGGTGAGATTCAAATACTAATGGTGAGAATAGTTCATTGTATGGGGGCTCAATTCTTCTCTCTTGTATTCATCATTTACTGGAGCTGTGACTTTCACTGTCGCCAATAGAAATTTTCTGTCATATAAAGGTAGGAATGTGGTTCTGGGAATTTAATTATTTCTACAATGAAATTCTTGTTTTATTAAATACAAATAGGTATACCTAGTTATGTTAGCAATTTTATAGTACTTAAATACCAGTAATTATTCAAACAGATTTATTGAGTTTAATGGCAATGTAATAATAATGTCGGTATGTTTTATATGCAATAGTTGTTACACCTCATTAAACAGGTTGGTAAATGATCCATTGCTGTTTAATTAGCATGCAATGACTGTGTTATTAAATCTTAAACTGTAAATTAAATCCTGATTTGAGACACTTAATTTTAAAGTGTGATTGAAAACGTCTTTGGGCATGAACGTTTGGAGTCCCTTTGATTTTCCATGGTTCCTTCCTGCCCTGCACTATGCCTTTGGAACGGGGAAGTGGGCTGCATTTAATTTGTGTGGCCGAATTTTTTCTTAATGGAGAAATACATACCTTTCTGGTAGGTGAGCAAATTGTGAACGAGGAATAAATTTTATTTCAGATCCAGTTTCTTACATATGGAAGAGTACTTTTTAAAAATTATATTTAGGGAAGAAATAGCCTAAAGTCTCACAACCACGCACTCATACTTTCATAGCAGGACATTCTGCAAGCTTGGCAAGTTTTATTTGGCTAATTCAGAAGAAAACACCCATCTCTTTACCAACAGAAAGATCCATGATGCATGTAGGACTCTTCAATCTTTGCTGAACTAGCTGGCCATAAAAATAGCAGTTTGATGTTAAGTGGGCAAAAGTAGTTTCTCTCTTTTAATAGTGTGAATTAAGTACTCTCAATGTTTATATGTATTTCAGAAACATACAGACTTGAGATTTTTTGGAGAATATGTTGGAATTTATGGGATAGTGGCTTGAATAATAACAATAAAATATTCTCCACAGGCTGGACATCTTCCTACATCTTCTTTTGTGTTTTTCCACTTGTAGTCCACAAAACAGATCCCTAATGTCAGAATTTATGTTATGTCTATTTTTCTCCAGTGCTAACTTATTATGGTTTTTAATAGTATTTTAGTATTGTATAATACAAAACAACCTAAGATTGGGGAAAACTGCAGTTTCAGATAATTTCCAATATCTTGTTTAGATCGGCTTGAGTTATTTTCCCATAATCCCCTGGGTGGTATAAATAGTGTTTGAAGGTGTATAAATTTTCAGTCTGAACTTTTAAAACATTTAAAATCTTTTTTCCTTTATTTTTCTTGTTTACACTATTACAGATGCCCTCTCTTTTAAAAAATCCCTTGTAAAACTTACTTGGCATACCTATGTAAAGATATATAAACTTATACCCTTCTGTGTCTGTAGATTGAGAAGAATAAAACAATCAATATTACAGAATAATAATTGCAATGTAGGGGTGGGCCAAAGTAGGTTTGCAGTTGTTCTTATGAAAAAATGCATAACACAATAATATAGAATAATACAAGAATAAACTTGTTTTGCATACTCACAACTGCAAACTTAGCTTTGGCCCACCCCTGTATTTTGTAGAGTAGCATAATAACAACATTCTCATGGACTGTTTGCAAACCTACAAGTAAAAACATTTCTCAAATTCTTCCTCATGAATGTATGCGTGCATGTGGTGCTCAAACTGCTGGATCCTGCTGTCTGTCTGGAAAACATTCTGCAGGCCCTCCTACCACCCTCACGATCACAGAGCCCACCATATCTGTCAGGGGAACATCTCCTCCTTCAAAAGTCAGCTCAGAATTGTTTACTTTTTTATAGTCTTTCCTGCGCTGCTGTAAGGGATTGGCTTTTTCTTTGGGACTTCTTGCTGTCAGGATACTAAAATGCTCTAGCTACCGTGAAGTAGTAAAGCCATATGAAATACTGATTCATTTCCAAGGTTCTCTTCCTAATTGACTGCAGGCAATTCGCGGACACAGCCCATGTTCCATTTGTCTTGAATCATCAGCTCAAATAGAGTGATAGACACAAAGTAAAAGCTCAGTATTTTCACTGAATAAGTATTGACCTCCATGATACTATAAACATCCTCAGAGATTACCTTATTTATATTCATCCTATAGCTCTGCCTGTGTAAATGTGCACCATTTTTGAGCTTCCCTCCATCACCTCTTCTATGAAAACCTTCTTACAGGAAGAGTTATCATCCATTATGTTCCATTGTGCAATTCCATCAGTGTCCTGCTACAGGAGGTGTTTAACATCTCATCCGTCATCATGGGGCAGGGCTTCCTCCAGGCAGGCTCTGAAATCATGCCACTTACGGCAAGCAAGATTTTAGCATTGTTGGAACGTAATAAATTATTTGTGAATGACAGGCTGGGATTATCTATAAAATAATATATTATTTCATCAGAATAACATAATTAAGTTATGTTATTAGTGACCCAATTAAATTATGACTTTGTGAATAGTGTGATATTCAGATATGTATTTCTAAGAAAACACCCCTTCCTGTATGCATTTCTTCAAGGTGAAGAAAACATTATTATAGATACGTGTTAATTTGAATTTTCACTGTCATTTCAGCTTAAGATAAATCTTGAGGTGGAATTTTAGAATATATTTTCTTACGTCAATGTATGATTAATTCACACCTAAATGTTTATTTGTTTGTGTGGTGTCTCCACTATTGGAGATAAACTCCACAAGACACTGATCTTTCTCTGCTGAAATCTGTTTGTCTTTTCAAGTGGCTGCTCAGTGAATACATGTAGAATCCATGAAGATTCCTTTTTTAATGAATTCTATTTAAATATAAGATGTGTGTGACAGTTTGCATTTATATAGCATGTTTATATTATGGCTTTTAGGTCTGTAATAGTTCTGTATGGTGTGTAATTCAGATATAATAAATGCAAATTCACACATAAAGAAGCAGATAACTGCTAAGAGACCTGTCGGAATTAATAGGACCAGATAGTGGCAGTTTTGGCAATAAGGCTAAGTGTGCTCTTACTCTCAATTCAGATTCATCTTGATCCTACCAAGACAAATAATGGAAAATTCACTTAAATTTGTGAAAATATTATCAGTTAATTTCTAATGTCCAAATACACAGTTTCTTAGGCACCTTAGGACCTCATACAGTTCTCCCAGTCACCATTAGCTGCCCCATTGTATTTCCCTGAATTTCATCAATGGTCTTAAATCTCCTCCCTTTCAAGGACGATTTTGGTTTTGGGAGAAGGCAAAAGTTGCAGGGCATGAAATCTGGGTTGTAGGGGGGTTGAGTCACCTGTGAGATTTGATGTTATGCCAAAAAACTCTGCATGGGTGGTGATGCATGAGTGGCTTCACTGTTGTGATAAAGCTGCCAATCATCAGTTCATCCGCTGCCCATAGCGAGAGAGAGAGAGAGAGAGAGAGAGAGAGAGAGAAAGAGAAAGAGAGATGTCTGTCCACAAAAAGCTCAGCCATTGTTAATATAAGGAGAATGGTTTGCATGACATTGATGTAACCTGGCAGCCAAGGAGAGTGTGGATTGGAATGTGCATACATGAACAATGATGATTTCACTGTACTAGTCAGTGGGGGCAGTAGACGCTGTTGAATAAACATCGAATTCACGATAACTGAGCAAGTAGAGGAACAAATCTGCATGAAATTTTGCATTAAGCTTGAACATTCCTCCACAGAAACTATTCAGATGATTCAGAAGTTCGCAGCTATGGGCAACTGATGATTGGCAGCTTCATTGTGACAATATGCCTGCTCATGCATCACATCTGATGTGGAGTGTTTTGGTGAAACATCAAATCACCCAGGTGACTCAGCCCTGCTACAGCACAGATTTGGCACCTTGCAATTTCTGGCTTTTTCCAAAACTAAATTACCTTTGAAAAGGAAGAGATTTCAGACCATCAGTGAGATTCAGGAAAATACAATGGGACAGCTGATGGAGATTCCAACAAAGGATTTTGCAGAGCGTTTTTTAAACAGTGGAACAGATGTGGGGAGAACTGTGTGAGGTTCCAATGTGCCTACTTTGATATTTTGAAGGGGACTGAGGCATCATTGTCTTATGCACAATGTTTCTTTTATCTTGTATCTTCTTCAATAAATGCCTCTGTTCTCCATATTACATGACTGGATATTTGCTGGATAGAACTTTGTGTGTGTATATATATATGTATACACACACAATTCACATATACATATATACACATTTATATACATATATATAATTCACACATATTTAAACACACATATACATATTCTTATGTTTGGGTAAGTTCAGTAGTAATTTATTCTCTTGATGGCTATCTTTCCTTTGAAGGGATTTAAAGCACTTAGAAAAAGATAAAACAATGATTTTATTCTGTTTAAGAGGTATATTATTTTTTGCCAGTGTCTAGAGAGAATTACTCTGGACTTTCCAAGTGATTATTGTAGCTCATGCTAAAACTCTAGAAGCAACCCCTTCATATAAAATTGAAAACACCTGACAACCAAGTCTCCTGTACATAAAATCACAGAAGGAGATTGATTAGCATGATGACATAAGGAGTTTTTCTGAACCTCTCCTTAGTAAAACTAGGAAAAATTATTTTAAAAACATCAGAAAACACAGCTTTCTGAAATGATAAAAAGGTAAATGCTATATGAATAAATCTCTATTCATAAAAATCTATGAAAATGTGGTAAGAAGAAGAAGAGTCGTATGGGATAACATATTCTAAATGATGAAAAATCTCAAGACTCCAATACCTACCAAAGTTGCTTTTCAAAAAGAAGGTAAAGTTAAGATATATCTATATATATATATCCTAGATTATGATATATTTATATCATAAAGCCTAGATTAACCACTAAAATATAATTTAAAAATATAACAAAATATTTAAAGGGATCATAAACATAAATGTAAAAATGCAAAATACAAAGCCCTAGAAAATAACATAGGAGAATATCTAGATGACCTTGGGTCTGGCAATGACTCTTTAGGTACCAACCGAAGTCATGATCCTTGAAAGAAAGAATTGACAAACGGGACTTAGAATTAAATACTTCTGCTCAGTGGAAGACAATCTCAAGAGAATGAAAATATAAACAACATGCTTGAACATGCAAAACCAAGTGGAGAAAGACAGGAGTAGGCCCCTCTGCTCGTGGGAGAGAGAAGAACATGCTAATCCCAGGTAAGAGGATGGGTACTTCGTATGTCTGAGACAAGAAGAGGATTGACATATAGTCATTTGGAGTAAATAGAGTTTGAAAAAGAAACAGATACCTTTAAGTAATATATTTTATTAAAATATGAAGCAAAATTTTGGCAAAGAATCAGAGGGCCTGGATAGTGTAAGGCTTGAGATCAGTAGAAGAGTTTCAAAGAATGTAGGAGAAATAAGGTCACAAATAGCCAGTCAGAGGTTATTTACAGATGCAGGGCTACGATGTACAGTTGAGAGGGTTGCAGCTGTAAAATGTTGCCCAGATGAGGGGCAGAGTGAGGCTGGGGGCTGCTGACACAGGCTGTGTCCATTCCAAGGAGTACCTTTATATAATTTACACAGAAGTGCCAACTGGGCAAGTAGTGGCCTTGAAAAAATATATAAAATGAAATTGATGTTTGGGTTTTATTAAAGACCTATGCTCTTAAGTGGACTTAAAATAGATGACTTAAGATAAATGTGTCCTTGTGTTAAATGGTAACCCAAAATTTAAAGAGGGCATCATTAAGCTCCATTAGTCCTGGATCTAGAGCACAATAAAGCATTCCAGAATCATGATGTCTAAACTCTGTAGTCGAAGAAGCAGTCTACTTTCAAAAAGTAGAATTTCCTTCCATCTTAGTTATGTTGGCCACATTCCCAAAACTATTGAGCAGTCTAAATAATTTGCCAATATATTTACAGTGTGGATTTAATTGGATGAAATTTCACTTCAGCCAAAAGGCTTTTTTGAATCATAGTTTAATTTGGACCTCCTATCTTGAAAACATAGCTAGTGTTTTCTGGAATGTCTTAATGACTTGTCTGGTAGGCAAATTCTAAATAAATGACATTCTTCCAAATGCTCAAGTATTTTAGGTAAACTGTCCCTTTTGTGAAGCTATTCACATTGTTGAGAAGTTAAAGGCAGCATTGTATTCGGATTGGCCTAATTTCAATATAGAGAGCCCTCCCTTTGCCATCTACTTTATAATACCTCTGTGTCAGAGATGAGCACAGTCAATTTTAATCCAGTTCATGGGGGATATAGTGAGATTATGCAAATATGAGGGAAGAAGAAAAATATCTTGCTATTTTTACATCCCTCTTTGTTACTGCTAAGTATCAGTAACACACAATATACTGTTTTACTCCCAAATTTTAGAATTCCCAGACTGAGGTAGTTTAAAATGTTTATAGCCCAAAAGCATTTAGGTAGGCTGCATAAATTGGGCCTTCCTTTCTCTGCTTAGCTTCCCTCTGTGGCTGCTACAAAGGAACAACCAAATAATACAGATGATGCAGAACAACCTGGAACACCGAATGATCCCATCAAATTGATTTTCAACTGGTGCCAATCAACTGAAATTAATGCAGTTTTTGTTTGGAATAGCTTATTTCTTGCATATTAAGACATTTGATTTGATTCAACTGTTAATTTTTCTCTCTTGTGACTTCTTTCCAGTATAAATAGATTTATCACTTCTATTTGCTGATGAAAGACAGCCTGAGACTGTGCATATAACCTACATTTCAACCAGTTATATTTCCTGGGCTGTCATATAGGCAGAAGCAGGGGGATCTCTCTATTTAAACACGTCTTCAAAATAAATGCATACCATAAATCCCAAGTAGTCTCCTCCATAAAAATAAATGCTTCTTTTAAGAAGAGTAGTTTGAGAGACTCCGGTACCCCAGTTCTCGCAACAGTTGTGGACATGTCATCCCTTTCCATCCGGCTATGCCGGTTCCAAGACTTATTTTACAATAACTCAGTAAAACTGCCGTTGCCTTGATTTTTCTGATTTCTATACCAACGTCTAAATCTATCCATAATTATAGGCACAAATAAGCTTTCCACTATTTACTGCTAAATTAATTCAGTTCTGTGGCCCTTTTGTCACCAAAAATGACAATAATTTCTGTTATATCACAAAATGTCTCTTTTAAAAAACCAGTGAAGTTGTAAAGAAAAATATTAGATGCTACAATACTGTCCCATTCTCCCTTCCATTGTCCTAAATCACAATTCTGACTGCAGAACTGTCAGGCACAGCATGACATCTTCTAAAAATGAGTTCAACCCAGCATCTCATCAGAGGTAGCCCATGTTTTGTGTTCTCTAATTTTCTAAAAAGAACAAACAGACCCGGAGCGTAGGAAGGTACTTAGATGGCTGCTAGGGAAGCTGTCATTTCCACCGTAGCTTTGTTCTTTACTGCAGAGAGAGGCTGATACTAAAATTACTGGAAGAAACAAGAAAAATAAAATAGCATCACCAGCATGTTGATGAATTTCAAGTAAAGGAAAATACTGGACCATAAAACAGACATGACTATGGGTGCAGGTACAAAATAGGAAGAGAATATTTGAATATTTTAATGAATATTTAGAGATATGAGGATTGGGGGTAGGAGAAAATACAGAAGTGTTTCATTAGTGAGAATGATACTTAGTGATTTTAACACTCTAGTTATAAAATTTACAAGTATTTACCTAAAATGTCCCTTCTGGTCTGTAGAGATCACGAAGACACAGGCAAATGCATGTGTTCAGAGGTGTGTGTGTGCGCATGTGTAAATGAGTCAATCCTTCATCATATGAATGGGTAAAATCATGTCTAAAGTTTTGAACAATACATAGGGATTTGTTTTCTACCAAATACTTGATCATAAACACACAAATATATAGTCCTCCCTCAGTAACACAGGGGATTTGTTTCCGGACCTATGAATATCCAAATCCACGAACGTCCAAATTCTTTAAGTAAAATGGCACAGTGTTTGCATATAGCCTACGCAGTTCCTCCTTTATGTTTTAAATCATCTTTAATTTATTATAACACTTAACACAATGTAAATAATTGTTATACAGTAGTATTTAGGGAACAATGACAAGAAAAGTGTCTGTGCATATTCAGTATAGATGCAGCCATCACCCATGGAAGGCCTAACTACTCATCAGCAACACTGTAACTTTTCTTTTTTTTTTGCAAAATGTTCAGCCTGGGTTGATTGGATCTATGCATCCAGAACCTTCATACATGGAGGGCCAATGATACATACAAGTAATCTCATGGGAACATTGCTAGTGTTGAGGGGGAATAAGAAGAAAAGTAAAATAGAGAGAGAAAGAAAATTACACTGTGTCTATAAATGCAAAGTTGGTCAGCCATTAAAAGAATTGAATTAAATTTTGACTTTAAAATAGCCACTCTGTATTGTTAAATAAAATAGCAAGGTACAGAACAAAATAAAGAATCTGTTCCCAATTTGTATAAAATACCAAAACAAAATTATAGTTCTACGTATAAGATGCATATTTATGTGCGCAGAAAAATTCTCCTTGGAAATAAACACAGCACTATTAAGGGCAGAGAAGGCAAAGAAGGGCTCACACTTCCTTGCTGTATGCACTTATATATTGTTGGATTTTGTTAAGAAAGCATGTTTTTCTTGTTTAATTTAACCAAAACAAGATGAAAAGAAAAGTACTCACTGTTTTCAGAGTAAGTGCATTTCTGCATAGCTCAGAAGGGAAGGAGTAGTGTCAGACTTCCAAATAGTCCCTTCTATTTATATTTTAGAACATCTGGCCATTTTTAAAAGGTAATAAATATATATAGTTGATGGCTACTGAGTGACTTATTTGTTCTTTTCTCTTTACTTTTAAGTCAAGAAATATTTGTGCTTCGTTCTCCACATGCCTGCTTTCTGCACCCCCTCTCTTCCACATGGTCTGTTATTAAAACATCTTGGAACTGGCATAATAAAACCCCAACTGTTGTCTCTTGACTTTCGACTCTATGATTAAAAGGGGAATGAAATTATAGTACTGAGGGATATCTAAGGTGTGTGTGCATAGCAGTCCATTCAAATGTGGCACAGAAAATTCTACTAAAGTACGGCTCCAAAGAAGACAGAACAAGCAAATGTTAAGAGTTAATGTAATGCAGCGATATAAGAAAAAAAGACATTTGTTTCTTTAATCTCTATTTAAGAAACAGTTACATGTTAGAAGAGGAAAGGAAAGCTTAGAGTATAACTGAAATTATGCTGCAGTTCTGGACACCTTCAGAAACTCATAAATATTTGATCCCTTTTTTATTTACAAGGTTCATTAAATTTCAAATAGTACAGCCATCACCAGCACATAAGACAGGATAGTAATGCAGATAAACACTATTGTGTAATAAACAGAACAAGGAATATTTAGGCAAAGCTTGCTCTTTATTGAAAAGCATGTTATGTGAAAAGTAATCAACAGTAGGGTGACCAAACTCTTAAACACACGCTGGTTGATTTCTGTGTCATAGCAGCCATTGTCATTGTAATGAATGCACACAGAGTTCCAAAAGAATCCACAAGGCATTTTCAAATGTGTTTTGAAACTTTTTCATGTGGTTCACAGGCTCTGGATAACTTAACTACCCATGTGTTTAGCATACCATTACTTATCAACAGTTATGTGATTACAGGAAACACATAAGTGTTACCATTACTATTTTCTGAATGAGTATATTCAGCCCTTGGATACAGAAAAAAAATATTAAAAGGCACAGAGGGATAGCACATATTTAGCAACACTGTGGTTTGAATTCTGTCTCAGATGCACTAATGCCTATACAGCAGGTATTTGTCCACTTTCTTCTATCTTCACTGCTAGTACTTCAATTTGGGTATAATTATTATTATCATTCTTATCAATTACTACTACTACTACTACTTAAAATATTGAAAAATACATCTGACTTATCTCCCTATGTCCAATTCCTCCTTAACCTAATGCATTTTATGTTTATCACTGTCAGATTAGTCTTCCTTATGTCTACTTTTGATAGGGTTCTAAAGTCTTCCATGCCTTGATCTTGCCTGATGAATCAAGAATGAAGCCCATCGTCTATAGCTTTTCATCACAAGAATTCAACTTACCATTCCCTTCTTTGTTGTTTCCCCACATACTTTCCACCTGAAATCCAGACAGCCTTTCCCCACCCTTGCCTTTTGAAGTTTAACCAATTCTTAATTTGTGCTCAATTGGCAAAAAGCCCAAGATTTCTTAGTAGAATAAGATACCAAGTTGGGTTTAAAGCTTTCATTTTCAGCTGCCTGCCGTAGGATTAAATATCTCCATTCCATAGCCATTGTAGAAGAGCACCAGGAACATATCAACTGATAAGTAATTGATGACTGTCTAGGTTTTCCACCAATAATCATTAAATGACAGACTCTACATTTCTATTGTATTTTTCATTTCCTTACCATTATTACATTTCCAGATGTCCTGCTTGCTCCCCAACAAAGATTAAATGCTGTTTATGGACAGGGAAATGGGAGCAACTTCTGTTTGTGTGTGTCTGCTCCAGGGAAACATTGATAGAGACTGGATCTGGAAACAGATCATCCAGATTTTAATCTCATCTCTTTTTCACAATTTTGAGTCCTTCTCAAAATGTCTGCCTCCATTTTCTTCAGACAGAAAATAGAGGGTATGAGACTTACCTTGCAATGGAAGTCATATATGTGAATTGCCTGGTACACTGTAGGTAGTTGATGGATATTTGTTAAAAACAATTAACCACCAGGTAAAGATATCTGTGTTACTTTTTGTATCATTACTCCAGACTTTTCTATAATTGTTGACTGTAGTGGACAAAATGATTGCAAATTAATTGAAAAATTACTAAACTCGTAACTGAAGTGCTTTGGCTTGTAGAGACCCTTCTGGCATTGTTGTCCCTGTCTCTCCAGGCCACATCCTTATTCTTTTCCCTTAATTTCCTCATCTGTTCATTAAGGGGTTATTTTAATTATCTTAAGATCTCCTATAGTGCTAATATTCTACAGTTTCATTTTTTAAAGATTTTATTTGTTTATTTTTAGAGAGGGAAGAGAGGGAGAAAGAGAGAGAGAGAAAGAGAAACATCAATGTGCGGTTGCTGGGGGTTATGGCCTGCAACTCAGGCATGTACCCTGACTGGGAATCGAACCTGCAACACTTTGGTTCGCAGCCTGCGTTCAATACACTGAGCTATGCTAGCCAGGTACAGTTTCATTTTTAAAAAATGTATACCCTGCCTAACTCCAGAAGAGGAAGTACCCCACCCAAGTTACTTGGTCACTTTTACCTCTGCCAGTCAAAATATACCAAGTTGTGCTATGGAAATAAACAACCCAAAATGGTAGTGGTCTTTACCAATGAAGCCTCATTTCCCTTGCAGAACCTGTCCAATGAGAATCTATGGTAGTGGTTATCGTGGTCATTGGAGAGACCTGGGTGGGGTGGGGAGAGAGATGGTGGACTCTCTTCAATGTGATCATCCAGGCTCTAGGAGTCAAGCCTGCGTGAGGGGGAATGTGGCTAGCTGATATGAAAGAGCAAAAGAGGCTGTGACTAGGCTTTCAAAACACACTCCGGAACTGGCATGTGATGGCATTGGTGAAGCAAGTTACTTGGCCAAGCCTGTTTGCCATGGCGATTCCCCTTGGCAGTTACATAACACGGTTTACCATATGCTGGTGGTGCTCAGTCTTCTACTTCTATATTTAACTTTGTTTTGCAGCTCCAGTGTTACTTTTACCACTGGCAATTGAACACTTCCATTTCAATATTATGTTTGTGCTATAACCATTTATGATGTCAGAATCAAAATTCAAAATCTCTCTGCAAAGCCAGCTTGCCTTGCCCTTCCACACATGCAATAATTTTCAAATAATTTTAAATTCCTCACCACTCCCTATGCAATCACTCTGTGAGCTCTATTAATTCTGCCTTTGAAATTTTATTTTTTCCCCATTTCTTTAGTTAAGGCCTTCTATCTAGTCTGGTATGGTATACTACAGTATACACCATTTCCCAAGTAATCACTCTGTAAGCTCTATTGATTCTGCTTTTAAATTCCTTTCTCTCTCTCTTTTCATTGTTGTTCAAGTACAGTTGTCTTCATTTTTCCCCCACCACTCCCTACCACCCCAGCCATCCCCACCTTCCAGCCTTTATCCTACCCCCCTTTGGCTTTGTCCATGGGTCCTTTATACATGTTCCTTGACGACCCTTCCCTCTGTATCCCCTGTTATCCCCTCCCACCTCCCCTCTGCTTACTGTCAGTTTGTTCTTTATTTCAATGTCTCTGGTTCTGACTTTAAATTCTTTTCCTATTTAAACCCTTATTTTTATCTTTTCACCTTTTCTTTAGTTCAGGTCTCTGATGTAGTCCGCTGTAGTATACTGTATTATACTACAATGTATAGATAATGGATAGTATAGTATCGTCTGCTCTTTTAATAGAATTCAATGCAATCAGTTGAAATAATTTTTAACTGTGTCCTTCCCTTTGGTCAGAAGTATTTAGTGGGTCCCCATCATTTAAAAATATGATATAAGATCTTTAATATAGCATTTAATATTATCCGTGGGGGTACTCACCCCAACCTATGTTCTTTTATTTCCATATATTTATATTGTGTACCATCCAGTTAGAGCAGCCCTCACTTCCTGAACACAAACCACAATTCATATTGCTCATAGTCTTGTCTAACACTTTTTATTTTATGAGTCATTTATATAAGTCTATACCTTTCAGAGAGAGTTATATGCATAGTAGATTCTCAACACATGTTTAAGAAGGAGAAGGGAAAGAAAAGAATACCTACTTTAATGAATACTTCCAATCATTTGGCATTTTGCAAAATACTTTCAAAACATCACCTCACTTATCCCTTATTTACATTTTTATGGAGTGACTACAGTGGTCCTCATTTTTAGGCATGGAAAATGTGGCTTAAAAAGATGCAAGAGGTAAGGTCAGAATCCAAATATATATTTATTGATTCAATAGATAATATAGGCCAGTCTATACCTTTCTATTTAGCATTTGGAATTGCTTGGGGTGAACATTACTTCAGTGAGTCTAAAACGTTGTGTGTCCAGACACCTTTCTTGGACTTGGGAATTTTCTAGGCAGAGAATGAACTGATTCTCACAGGTTATGCTGATTGCCCTTAAAAAAACCAGTTTCAGGGTCAAATATGTTGGTGCTTCTCCAACTCTTTGCTTCAAGTGTGTGTACCTCCTGGGTCTAGGTAAGCCTGCAAGGACACAGTTTCCCAATGTCTGCCACAACACTCAATATCAAATATGAAGACAATCCCTCAACATTGTGGCACTTTGAAATCTGCACTGAGAGTTATATATTTGTAACAATCCCTAGGAGCTAAATAATACAGAAAAAAAGTCAAGTGAAAACTTCTCACATTGACTTATAATGGAAACAACAAATGAAATAGATTATACTGAGATACATTGCTATACACAAGTTAAAAAAAACCTAAGATATTTTTTCTCTCTCAAAAATTTTCTATAATTATTAGTTGCATTTCATAATATCTAAAGAATAATTAAAATTTACCAGTAGTCCCTTTTATCGATCTCTCAACTGCTACAGGTAGATAAATATACATTGGAAAAAGCCAGGGTCATACCAGGTACCAAGGAAATTTTTTTTCCTATTTTGAGGGAAGATTCTTACAGGCAAAACATAAAGACAAATTTATTCAAATTAATCCAGAAATATACAAGATGACAAACACAAAAGTTCAAGACATTACATTTCCAGTGTATATATAGGTAGCAAATTCATAAATTAGATGTTCCTTAAAGCCCTGGTGATTTTATTAGGCTATATCCCTGAGAAAGTCGAATAGCCCTACTTTGTGTATTAATCAGGCCCCTCTCTGCTGGTTTATTTTTAAATCATAGGTAATCAGCACTCCCAAATATCTAGACCTCCATTCAAAAATAATGAAAGGGACCTATAATTGTAAACTTCTGTTTGAGAATCCTTTTACCTGTGACTCAGAGATTATTCAGCTATTCAATTACTTCTTTAATTGTGACTGCATTTTAGAATCTCATCTTAACCTAAGAAAAAAAGTTTATGAGTTTATTGAGAAAAACCAATGTTTAGTGCATAACAATGTTTAGCTATTAATGTATATTTGCAATATATAAAGTATAAATTATTATTGATGTAATTTGCAATAATAAGTAAACAGAACAAAAGACAGACATATTAATTGGGATTCTCTGGTAATAAAATAGCCTATGCAGAGGAGCTGCTAATTGGCCCAGCTTTCTTTCTGTGTTCAGTGTCTAAAAGGCCTCTGGCAGAAAGAACAGGTGGGAACGGGAATTATTGTAAGAGCAGTAGAAAGAAATTAAGGAGAAACCAGATCCATCTAAAAGAATGAAAAGCCTTCCTTAGTATACATATTATCACTGTAATATGGCTTCTTTAAGTTTTCCTACCCCTCAGGAATGATTACAGAGCTTTCAACTTACTTTTAAAGCCTCCACATATTATGACACAACATACCCACATTCTCTTAACTCCCTATCTCTATTGCATCAGATAATTAGCACACTACAGAAAAGATATTTCCCTAGTCTTGAATTTGCAGAAAATACCTTGGTATAGAACAAAAGCAGATGTTACTTTTGAGTTTTATTTGAAGTAAATTTTACTTAATTAGTTAACAAAAATAGAAACAAAAATACAACAAAATGATCAGTGACATAGTTTCCTATAGTGAATTCAAAGTAAATGCAAATAGTAATATTTTACTTATTAAGCCAAGTTCTCCAAGTATCTTGTACTTATTTTCTTAATTCTTTTATGAATATATTTATTACTGGAAATCAGAGAGAGGAAAAAAATAGAATTCTACAATACAGTGCAGAGAGATATGATTTAAATATCAAATATTCTTTCGACTCTGTCAAGACCCAAACACAACTGTAAAGGTGACATTAACAGATAAATTCTATCTTCCTTTTATTACCTACCTATGAGATATTCTAGACAAGTCAGAAAAAGCCTTGGTGGACTGACTTGTCAACAGACATTTAATGTCAGTCACTTGGTAAGAGGAAACTACAATCCGAAAATTTACTGAAGATAATAATGTAATTTCCCGTGTGTGCTTCCAGAACGTTCACCAACATTAAAATAACTTATTTTCTTAATAAAGAGAGAGCTAGAAGACAAAAGAGGGATACTACAGGAGACATACTATAGTCGGAGACATACTACAGGGGAAAAGGAGAGACAAAGAGAAACCAACGAGAGGCAAACAAACGCATGCAAAATCTGCACGGGGCCCCACGCCTGGGTAAATACATCAGGGTTCTGTGAAGTCAAAATTCTCTTCAGCCTTGACCTGAAACAAAAGAAAATTATTTTAGCAACTATCACCCAAGTGCACCAGGAATCCTTTTATAAATAGATCCTTTGTGGATTGTATTAATCACCCTGTATGAAACCTTTCAGTCTGAAAGGTAAATTTTAAGGTGTTGAAGCAACTCTAGTACGGAGGGCGTTGCTTTTGGAGGCAAGTTGTCAGTTCTTTCATGAGTGCTGTCAAGTACCAGTTGTCAATATGAATAAGAGACTATGGGGACACTTTTAAGAGGGAGTGTGAAGGTAAATGTTTGACGAGGGAACTTGGGGTTACCGTGCTGGGAGCCCTTTCTATTTTTTTTAATTAGAAATTCCATCTCGTAGTTTCTAGCCCTCAGGGATTCTGCGGTCAAATCCAGAGGAATGTGTTTACAGAGGGACTGAAATCTGCAGGGTCAGGCTCGTAGCAACATCACTAATTAAACACCAGTTTGACTTACAATTAGTGTCATTAATTGTGTTTTAAAAGTTAACATCTTCTGAGAATTTCTCACCCCCGAAGTTTTTCTCCACCCTCCTAGGTTGCTAGTTAAAGAGCGGTTAACACATAACTGAAAAAGCCAACTGTGTTAGAAACCCGAATGACTGTACTCGTTAATGGGGAGTAAGGGGTCTGGCCTGCGTGGGTGAAATGTGCCCGTCAGAGCAGCTCACACTACCCAGATGAAGCCCGTGGAGCCATCTCAGTTCATAACTTTCACACCACACTCTGTTTTTCTTTGGGTTCCCTTAATTCAAAGCCTGTGATCTTTGGAAATGGTTCTGTTTTCCCATGGTCTTAGTTGGGCTTCCTAGAGAGCAGGGCCTGGCAACAGCAATCTTTCCCAGCCTCACTCGGACTCCAACAACAGACCCCTTGTAATGACTCCAGCAAGGGGGATTAAGCTATTTGTCCAAGAGACCTGGCCTTTTTCAGTCTCACACCTTCTGATTGTGAAAATGGGCAAATTTGCTCGTGAGCTTTAGAGAAGATGAGATATTATTACTCAGCTGTCGACCCTCAGACCCCAACCCTGGAGACAGCAAGGTAATTTTTTAGATACTCAAATCTTCCCATGACGATTTTAGTATGCAGTGGTAATTTCATCTTCCAACTCCCATCAATTTAAATTGGTCAAGATAACAACAATTGCCTTTGTCCATTTGGGCTGCTATAATAAAACCACACAGACATGGGAGCTAATAAACAACAGACATATACTTTTCACAGTTCTCAAGGCTGGAAGTCTGAGATTAGGAAGCCAGCATGGTTGGTGAGTGCCGTCTTCCAGGTCACGGACTTCTAGTTGCGTCCTCACAGGTGGGAGGGAAAGGCATTTCTCTGGGGTCTCTTTTATAAAGGCACTAATCCCATCCGTGAGGGTTCTACCCTCACGATTTAAGCACTTGCCAAAGGCCCTACCTCCTACTGCCATCACCTTTTAGGGATTAGGATTCAACCTGTGAATTTTTCAGGGACACAATGAGACCACAGCCATAACAGTCTACATTCAAAGATGTGTATCCAATATAAGAACTCAGGATATAAAGACTTGCCAACCAAATGATCAACCAGGGAACTCGAAAAGCAATCTTCATATCAAGCAATAGCTTTTAAACAATAGTGTATATGTAATGGGATGAATTAATAGCTTGCATAATGACAAAAGATTTCCCTAAGCAGGTCAGAAGCATACTAGGACAAGCCACAAAAGAAAAGATCAACCACTTCATCAACCTGTCATCTCTCCAGATAAGTTCTTGAATACCAATTAAATTTGAAATAATCTCCATGTACATCATCCTATATGTATGATATGATGTGATATGCAGGATATGTATACATTACATATATATATTTGTAATTCTCTGATAAAGGAAATTATTCTGTATCACAATACTGATGTGTGTACCTTAATTTCCAGACTTTATCATATAGAGAACAATCTCATGCATTTCTCTGAATATTTTATTTAGAAACTAATGTCACAAAGTCACAATATGACCAAAGAACAGGTGTGTTTTTTTCCTTTACACTTAAGGCAAGATGTTTATATGTTACTCATATAATATACATACATTAAGTATGTTTTTCACTGTGAAAGATGCACCTGATAAAATTACGTGCTTGCACATGTGTACATGGGGAATATTGGATGTGTGTGTGCAAACATATACATTTTTGCAATTCAGTATCATAGAAGCCTGCCAATGTATGTTGTTATTTTTAATAACCATTAGAGTTTACAATAAAATGTTATGAAAAGCAGTGCTGCCAGATGACTCATTTGAGATATTAACCTAATAAAATGAATGCTGATTTTTGAGAGCAAAACTCAATAATTATAAACAACAACAACAAAAAACATTTCTTATAAATTATTTTTACTATTTTTTACTATTATTTGTGGCTTACTTGCCTTAAAAGCACTGACATTGGCATAAAATGTTAAATCACATATAAGACAAATATTCAATGCCTATAAAATAGGTAATGTGGAAGATTGTGTGTCATTAAATTAGGACTAAATAGTTATTAAAACTGATAGTTAATATCTGTTTTAAACTTCCTGGCAGCCAAGTTAAAAATAGAAAAACACATGGGGTAAAATGACAAAAATAACAATTAAAATACATTAAAATTTTGCACATATCTACATAAATGCTTTCAAATGGCAAAATAATACGTATAAATATTATTTAATTCCCAGATTAAAATTAAAAGCATATTTTTGTGATCACCAAGTTTATTTTAGTACTAAAGTCAAGAAGGAATTTGGTTTGTATCATGTTTTATTAGCATTATTGAATAAACTGTACTGTAATCCATAAAATTTGAAGAAGATATGGAAAATACTCTATCAGGTTATTTGTAAATCATTATGAAATAAAATTAAACATAAACAAAACCTCTATGGCTGAGCTTTAATGAAATGTTTGACTTATGTACAAGCTTAGCATTCAAGTGTAATATACTTTTAAGAAAAAAGGCACAATGAGTAGAAAGGATTTTAGCTTCAGAGTAAAAACACATGTTTCATTCCTAGTTCAGCAGTTTATTGCCTATTTGATCCTTCTGTTTTCTATTTTATTGCTGTTTGCTTTTGTTTATATTATCTCCTTCACCCTACTTACTTTGGGTTTAATTGTTATTTTTGTAAATCTTAAAGTGTGATCGCTAAACATTTATTTTAGACCTTCCCTTTTAAAAAATAAATTACTTTAAATATAAAGTCTTTTCTCAGCATTGCTTTTTCACCCTACTCATTTTTATCTGTTGAGTTTTCCATTATCATGTAACTCAGTTTCTTACTGATTGCTTCTTTAAATTATGGCACATTTAGAAATGCATTATTTATTTTCCAAATATTTAGAATTTTCTAGTATCTTGTATTAATATTCTGTGTTTATTTAATATTTAATAATTATTTAATAGTTATTAATATTTAATCAAATTAATTTTGGTCACAAAATATGTTGTCTATGACTTTAATATTTTAAAATTTATTGAGAATTTAGAACAAATGATCAGTCCCTAAAAACATTGCTCGTATATATGAAAAACATTTTTGAACATGGCTAGTATTTAAATCAAGGAATAGGAACATCTAAATCAAGTTAAGTGGTAGGACTACACATATATTCTAAGTCGGCTGATTGCTTTTGTCTAGCTGCTGAGAAAGGGATGTTAAAATACCAATCTACGACTCTGGAATTACCTTTTCTTCCCTTCTTTCAATTTTTAGTTCTTGTGAAGTTCTGTTATAGGCCCTTGCATATTTGTGATTATTTTGTCTACCTGGTCCATTTATCATGTTTATCATTGGGAAGTGGACCTCTATCTTCAATAATACATTATTCCCTGAAATTGTTTTGTCTGATATCAGAGTGACTCTAGCCTCTTATGATAACTGCTTTGATGTACATATTTTTCCAGCCATTGAATTTAAACCTAGTTGGTGTCTTAATATTTAAAATGGTTTTCTTAAAGGCAGTGTATAGTCAGATTTTTTTTTGTTTTCTATTCCATTATGAAAATTCCTACATTTGACTTGAAGCTTTTTTTCATGTAATTGATTGGGATCAGTTCTACTCTTATTATTTGTTCTCTATTGCTCTTTTTTTATTTTTAATTATGCAACATTTCCTTTAGAATACTATTCTAACTTTCCTGTTAAATTTTTAATTCTGCTTCTCATCAGAATTTTATTGTTTGTGCTTGGATTGAAATACTTGTATATGATGCACTACTTCTCATAAACTGTACAAAACTTATAATAGTGTAGGTTTATATTCCTCAATATTTATGCTATAGTGATAACATATATTTCTGATGAGATTCAATTATTAATAGAATTATTAATCTCATTTGTGTTCCTTATATAATATGTAATTTATCACTTGATGATTTCAACATTTGGCTTTTTTTTTTGCACCTAGCTGATTTCAAGAGTTTTACTGTGATATGCTGAGGCAGGACTTCTTTTATGTATTTTTAAGAGTATTGTATATGGAAATTTTTGTTTTTATTCAAATTTAGAAAATGTTCAACCATTATTTCTTTATTTTTTGTTCAGTCCATTCTGTCTCTCTAGTAAATACACTAGTAAATAAATATACTCTCTCTCTATTAAATAGACTAATAAAATGCACATTAAACTATTTTGATATTATCTAACGGGTCCCTGAGTGTCTGTTATATTTTGACATTATTTTTTTTGTTTTCTCACATTAAGTAAATTTTCTCACTTTATCTTCAAGTTCAATGAATCTTTCATTTATTATTTTTATTCAGCTCTTAAATACACACAGTAAAATTTTGATTTTATATATGTCTTTTACAATTTTAGGATTTCAGTTTAGTTTTTTTTTCTTGTTGTTCAATTACAATTGTCTCCATTTTCTCCCCCATTCCTCTCCTTTTGCTTTCATAGTCCCTCCTCCCACTTTCAATCGTCCCCCCATTGTTTTTGTCCATGGGTCCTTTATACTTGTTCCTTGATGATCCTTCCCCTCTTTCCCCTGTTATCACCCTTCTCTCTCCCCTCTGGTTACTGTCATTTTGTTCCTTATTTCTATGTCTCTGGTTCTTTTTTGCTCGCCTGTTTGATTTGTTGATTAGATTCCACTTATAGGTGAGATCATATGGTATTTTTCTTTCACTGCCTGGTTTATTTCACTTATAATAATGCTCTCCAGTTTCATCCATACTGTCACTCTTCTATATTATATTGTCAATATTTTTCTATTGTCATTTCTATATTTTCATTCATGTGAGCGTATTTCCTTTAACTTCTTTGAAGACATCTATACTAGCCACTTTAAAACTCTTATCTGCTAGTTCCAACATCTAGGCCTTTCAAAGTCAATTTTCTTTCTATATAATATATGTTTCATTTACCTGACTGCTCTTATACAATGGAGAATTTCTAATTTCATTCTGTAAAGAATCTATTATTTTGTCTGTGTTGTCTCCCTGTTTTAGATGGTAATTATCTTACATAGACTTAACATGCAAACTCTGTCTCTTGGGTGGAAGACCACCACAGACCTAGTCTTCTGTGTTTATCTCACGATTTTGAGTCTGTACCAGGTATGCCTATTTCAGGGTCCATGATAGAATATGTGATCATCTACATGGTTCTTTCCCTTTGGGAACTCCCTGCTCTCTTCCAGTAGCCATAGCTTCCCTGGCTTCATCCTTTTGATTTGCTAGGTCAAAATGTAGTTATTCTACCACCAGCCCCACACATTCTGCTTGTACCATGCTAATTATCCCTGGCCCTATGCTAAAATCACAGGCCTGGGATTTCTGTTTATATAATTCCCCTTCTCTCAGGGCATATACTCCCTACTGATGACTGTCCAGTGCAGCTGTTTGGGGTGTGATATCCAGGTTTTATAATTGTTTTCTTTTAGCACAGAGGGGGTGATCAGATATCAACTAATTATGTAATTATGAAAACATTTCTATTTTGTAGGTGAGGACACTGGCGTTAAGTCAATTAAGCAAATTTGCACAGTTAACAAGAAATAGCTGGGGAGCTGATTCCAGCTCTTAATACTTAGCAATATATTTTTAGAGCATGGGTCATTTTCATCTGAGAATATATATTTTAAATTGAATGTTAATTTATCAAAATCCTGAAAATGAGCAGTTACACCAACTGTCTGGAATACATTCTATAGTTTCTGATTATATCAACCAATCATCTACTTTAGAAACACAAGTGTTAGTGTAGCCAGGCAGCGTGGGGTCCAGCTGCTTGTCCCCATGCATACACATAACACAAAGATTGTGTGGAAGGAAATATGTTTTTATTAACAGGTCTCCCAGTTTGAGGGGGCTGGGAGGATTTTTCCTCTGTACCCTTTTCTTTTGCAAGACATAGAATCTCCCTTGCTCCCAAAGAGATTGTGACCCGAAACCATTCCCAGAAGTTCCCCGTTATTGCTTATGTGTCCTTTTGGAGCTTACAGGGGCCATGCAAACAGGTCTCCATCTTCTCCGGAGTGTGCACTATGCACTTGTGGGTTTCAGAGTTGCCATCATCTTGCAGCAGCTGTCTCTTTCTCTCAGAGCCTTGGGTGTGCTGCCAGATCACTCCAGATGGTCATATAGAGGAAGGTCCATTAGAGAAGAAATTCTCAGCTCATGCCTCCAGGTGCTGCTCTCAGGGCAAGAGAGAGGAAGCAGTCCAGAACCCATGTGCCATGCTGCACTGCATTGTAGCATCCAAAAAGCTAGAGCCCAATGAGGCACGCATCCCAGCATTGGACCCTGCCTCTGGGCAGCTGGCTTCCAGCCATGTGGGCCCTAAGCCCCAGGTGTGCCAAACATCTGCATGTCCCATGAGTGGCCCTGTCCACGTGGGGCAAAGCTAAAGCCCCAGAAGCCAAGAACCCAAGAGAACAAGAGACCAGAGCCAAGAGAGCTAGCTTCTCCCTACCTTCTGTTTCCAAGTCCTCTCCCAGAATCCTCTGTGTTAGAGGACATCAAGTTTCTCCCAAGGGATGTCAGTGTCTGCCATTTTTGTCAGCTCCCCACTGTCTTTGACCATGGTATGGCTGCTATTTGTGCAAAGGGGCAGAAGTTTCCCAGCTGCACATAATCATGCACATCTGTTTGCAAGGGAGGGGTGTCCAGCCCCCACAGCTCATGCAGGTGCTACATGAGCTCCCCACCACAACTATATCACCAGCAACTTAACTGTTGACACGTTTGCACAACTATGTGGTCTTTGTGTATAGGTAGGCTCCAGGGTGTAGGAAGGCTGTCACATGATTTCAGTTGGGATTGCAATTCAGGCAGCCTCGGAGCTTCCCACAACCAACACCGTCTGCAACTCCCTCTCTTCCAGTGGCGAGGGAATGTCTCTGTTGGACCTGGGGTCTCCCCAACTTTCCAGTGGCTTGTGACCAGACCTATCTTGTTACATTAGCATAGTAAGAACTTAACAATTTTAGTTCATCACTATGTTCATTGCAATGAACATATAAATATCAAGAGAAAATAGAATCCAACAGTTGTGCTTAGCAATTATATATATATATATCTGTAATAACAGTAAAGCATATAAATATTTACAAATCAATAAAAGTTAACTTCAAATTTTTTTATTCCATATCTTAGATGTAATTTATAATAACCAGCACTGATATGTATTTCTAAACAGAGTTGAATAAAGCCAAGACAAGGACCTTTTTGTTTATGGGAACCCAAGTTGGTGTAAGTATAGCATCTCTGTCCATAAATTTCCATTTGAAGATATATGCTTAATGGTGAGAAATTCTTCTGGTGCCAGTATTAACATATAAGAGTATTGTCTATTCTAAACTGTTGATCATTTTTTACTGTAATGCTTATAATAATAACAATCATTATTATTATACTAATACTAATAGTTGGCCCTGTAAGAGAGCATTTATTGAGCACAGAATATAACTACTTTATATCTAGAAACAAGGAGTGTCCCCCAATGAATGAAAAGGGATAGCATTCCCTGTACTTCTTCCTTATTTCCTCTGGAAGGACTCAAAGCTACTTAGTAATTTTAACCCAGTCACTGTGATGCAAAGCAATTTGAATGAGATGCATATTCAAAACTATTTATTCACTCCAGAGGTAGCAGACAGAGTATTTAAAATAAAGCTTCTGGCATAACATATGATAACTTTAATGATCATTGTGCTGGAAAACAGGTGCCAGCCGCTTCCCTTCCATTTTTTTCCACCCCCTCCTCCTTCTTTTCCATCTGGCTCCCTTTTCTCCAGACTCTCCTTTGAGTTTTGATCTGTGAAGAGCCATTTTCTATCTTCAGTTTTGTGGGAGGGGATGCCCATTAGGCTTTGAAAACCAGGATGAAGAAACACCTACTTTCCCATGGTCACTCTTTTCTCTCTCACATAATAAGATGTTCTGTTATTTTATAGATAGATGGATCAACAGATTGAGTCGATTTTTCTTTGATGAATGTTAAGGTAGTATTCACCTCAGATACTTGCCAAAGGTGAAAATGCTGGTAACAAATGGGTATTTATTTATTTAACTTTTTTGTTTCTGGAAAAAATTCTAAAAGCATATTACCACATTTTAATCTTCTGGGTATTCAATGATTAATTTTATTAATTTATTTTTTTATTAATTTTCATTTTAGGATTTTCTGACACAAGGTCAACGATTTGGATGAAAACAGAAAAGATACATACATACATGCATACATACACACATACATACATAAATAAAGCAGCTTAGAAAATCCTTAATGAAATTTTCAGGGTCAATGCACCTAGCACTACCATAGACCATTATCACTTTACTCCAAATAACTGGTCTCCTTGTCTCTAGTCTTACTCCAAACATGGCATCTTCAGTAATGTTTTTATAACCATCTTCCACTAACAGAGATTCCGTGATGTTACTCAACCTGTCACAAATCTTTAACAACTTTCTAATATACTTAGGATCAAAGCAATAATTGAGGACTTATATTTTTGTCTTTAGACTCTGAGCTGCAAGAATGCAAGAAACATAAATTATTCACTCAATCATTGTTTCATTTATGGATGCATTAAACATTTATCAAGGGCCAAGCATTGTTTAGATATTAGAAAAGAGAAGAGTGGAAAAATAAATGAACCTAGCAGATAAGAATCCCTGCCTTGGTGGAGCAGTGAGGGGAGGAATTCCATGAACAAATAAGCAAGTTGACTTAATCACGTTTCATAAAATGATAATGATATGCAGAAAAAAAAAGTGAAGCAGGAAAGATGTCCCTGTGTGTGTTGGAGGGAGTGAAGAATTAATTCTAAATAGGCTAATCAGGGAGTTCCCACTGAGACACTGATGTTTACACTCAGCCTAAAGGGATCAGAAAAAAGGCTGCATTGATATTTTAGGAAGCACCTTCACGGAAAAGGGCTTCCTGTAATACGTTCTCAAGGTGGGAGCCTGCTTGTCACATTTCCAGAGCAGCCAAGAAAACAATCTGGTTGTAGCTGATGATCAAGAGGAAAAGAAGGGCAGCTAACATCAAAGAGTTAAGTAGGGCATGAGCTAGTGAAGTGTAGAACTTTGGCCTTGACTCTGAGTGAGACAGGAAGTGATTGGCAGGTTTTGAGCAGAAGAGGGGTGTGGCCTGAATTACAGTGTAAAATGACTACTCTGACTGCTCTTTTATGAATTAACTGGTGAGCAGGCCAGGGCCAATCAAGGATGCTCAGAAGCTCCTGAAGTTAATCTACCTTAGAAGTTGATGGACACAAGAATATGATGAAAGCCCTGAACAGGAGCAGACATGGGTTTTGTAGGGCTCCATTACAAGACACAAAATCATTACTAGGAAGTCAGGTAAGGAGGTAAATATTTATTAAGAAAAAGAAAAGACATTACATAGCTGACAAGACAGGCATTAATGAAAGTCTTTTAATATATAAATTATTATTGTTATTATCAGTAGTTGTCATATATACCACTGTGCTACTTCTTCCCCATATTTCTAGAAGCCTTTTCCTTGATCACCTCTTTATATAGCAATTTTACAGTTGAGAGAATAAAAAATAATTCTCTCATTAAAAAATATCACAACATTCTGTGCAAGCTTGCTTGAACAAATTTTGTCTTCTGTTTTCGACAATGTAGAAATATAACTTTCCATTGCACAGCTT
Organism: Phyllostomus hastatus; assembly: GCF_019186645.2. NCBI lineage: Eukaryota > Metazoa > Chordata > Mammalia > Chiroptera > Phyllostomidae > Phyllostomus > Phyllostomus hastatus. Next base: position 57,413,270 of record NW_025334033.1, on the reverse strand, counting down.
CCTCTGCAGCTCCTGCCCAGGCTGTGCCTGCAGATGGGGAGAAGCCCTCCAGAGCTCTAGCATTCTTACCCTCTTTCTTGACCCCGGGGGAAAGTCACTGTCCCAAATGCTGGCCCAGCTTGGTTTCAATGCATTTATGAAGCCTGGGGTCCTGGAAAACATCACATACACCATGGAACCATCTGAGTATGGAATGAAGGTGTTTCATTACCTAAATCTCCCCTACTGTGTGAAATAACTGTCCATGTTCAATTAGTGACCACTCCTTTTGTCCAGGCCCAGAGAGTACACTCGGTGCTGCAAGGAAGGACATGGGGAGACCCTCTGCTTCCCCTGTGCCATGTCATTGTGTGTATACTTGAAATTCTTGGTGAAGCTTGATACCGTGAAAGATCTCTCTGAGTCAACTTTGACAATCTGACCATTTCTTTAGCTGGGAAAGGGTTCAAGAAAAAAAATGAGAGAGTATAAATGACTCTAGGATATTTTCTGCAATCAATGTAGTGGAATGAGGCACAGTCATAGGGAAAAAAGTGTGCTAAAGATGGCAGTTATCTTTATTTTATTTTATTATTTAAATTTTTGTTAAAGATTTTATTTATTTTTGTAGAGAGGGGAAAGGAGAAAGAAAGAGATGGAGAGCAATGTCAATGTGTGGTTGCATCTCGTGTATCCTGGCGCTGGGGACCTGGCTGGCAACCCAGGCATGTGGCCTCGACTTGGAATTGAACCAGCAACCCTTTGATTCACAGGCTGGCACTCAACCGCTGAGCCACAGCAGCCAGGGTGTATCTTTATTTTAAATGCTTGAAAATTCCTTTGAATTACCTAGAAGAATTGAAATAATAGGAAATCCAACCTGCCTTCAGAAATGCTTAAACATGTTCCCTCAAATAATGGACTATAATATTTATAGCAGCATTATTATCTGTAATAACTCCAAGCTGGACACTATTCAAACACCCATCAACATTAGAATACATCAATAAATTATAATTTGTTTTCATAGGGAAACACCACACAGCAATGGGACTGAGCAATCTACAAATACATGCAACAGTTTTCTAAACTTAACGGTTGCACAAAATAATTAAGGCACTAAAGATATGTAAATTATTAATGTAAGGTGTACTCAATTTATGTAATTCATTGTATTGGCCATGTATATGTAAAATCCACAAATAGGCAAAGTAAATCTATTTTGTCAGAAGTCAAGACACGAGATATTCTTGCGAGAATAATAATTAAAAGAGGGAAGAAAGGACACATCTAGAACACTTCTATTGTTCTTTTTCTTGATGTAGGTTTCACAGACAAGTTCAGTTTTTGAAAACTCGTTGAGCTGTGTGTGTGTGATTTAGGCACTTTTCTGAACTCTAGTAAAAATTTTTGGAAAAGCAATGGATATGCAGTGACTCCATATTCTCCTTATTCCTTTTACATGGCCTAATTAAATTAGGCCCTCATGATAGCAAGCTCTATAAAGAAATGAGTGCAGTGTTAGAGAAGGATGTAGTGATCTTTACAGGTTTTATCTCTTCAACTTCCGCCTTATTTCCAAGACACAAAATCCTCTCAGCTGAGCATTCTTGCTACAGAAGGCTATCGTTGCTAATGATGCAATGTCATTGTACAGATTTCATCTTGGCTGAATTGTATATTCTTATCCAAGAAGATTTATCTGTAAAAAGCCAACCAATTGGTATGGTTTTCAGTTAATGATTGGTAAAATTAGGAGGCATAAGATGCAAGTTCCAGCCTTTGGACTAAACCTTATTTCTTCCCCTAACCCATCTAAAATCAGTGACAGAGTCCTCTTTTTGCTTTATCTCCAAGTTATTACTTATAAAACCTGAGCTATTTTTCATCAATTAATTTGCTTTAAACATTAACTAATTAACAGTAGAAGCTTTAAGAGTCTGTGAATGTTTAAGCTTGCATAGACACATTCAATGAACTAAGATGTGAATTACAAGGTTCCTAAAGCCAGGTCACTGAGGAGAAATGAATGTTGGGTCATTTTACTCTTTTGTATGTTACTGTTCACAAACTAATTTGATGATGATGGTCAATGTTCTCATCTTCAAAGGTGAGGTAAACACAACCCTGATAGTTTCGAGAAAGATTGTGGGGCTATGTTCAGATCCACATAAAAAAAAATGTTGTGATCTCCCTCAGTGACAGCACGAACGTATCCTCCAGGGAATTCACAATCCAGTGCATATATATGAGACATGGGAATGTCAGGTTAACACAAGGAGATAGGGATGCTAAATGATGCAGTAATGAGTTAGTATATAAAGATAGTAGAAGGTAAATGGAAGGAGCTATGTTGGTATATTGGATAAAGAATAGAAGGCTACTTATTTATGTGATTTGATTTTCTTTTTCTTTGTGCAAGATGAGCAGAAGAAGCAGATGGTCTTATCATCTGTGGACCTATCCATTGTGCTCTGTGTAGGATTCTTGGGTTTGGAGAAGTTTTAGGTGCACACTGAGGAAATCTAGGTAATCATTCTGTAATAGCTTACCAAACACTAGATTATTTTTTCCCAGCAGGTAGGCAGAGAAACACATTGACAATATTTAGAAAACAGGCAGAAAGCATTTATATGGCATGCCTGATGTTGGGTTGATGGGGCATTGTCGCAGAGCTAAGTTAAACCCTGTGGCATCATTTCTATGGAAGAACGTACACTAAAACATTAATTCTCAAAAAAACACTGAGGCATTCAGTGAGTTTTAATATAAGAAACTTGGCAACAGGGATGGAAGTTAGATCTGGATGCCACTCTCAGACACACTGAAGAGAGGAACTTCTGGTGAAAGAAATAAAAATACAGTACAACTATGGGTGTCAGGGTACCTCCTGCAGGCCTGATTAGTGCACATGATTTTTTAATGCATGTAAACTGCTCCTACCTTAGATTCTGGGGTATTAAGATGGATTTTAAGGCTCTGAGATGAAGGCAAAGACTTGTACCTATAAACAGAAAGAATAGCAAAGTTGAGAACAAGGCTAGCCCTGAATGTTTCAAGTAGAAAGTAGCATGGTGCTGGTGCTTTTTGATGGTTGGTTACTTGTACATGTTAACTTGAAGGGTTTGGGGATAAGATTAACATTTAAATAAGTGGACTTTGGGTAAGAAGATTGCCTTTGGTAATGTGAAGAAGCTTCATCCAATCAATTAAAGGTCTGATTAGAACAAAAATATTGGGATCCCAGAGCAGTAAGGGATTCACTCGTAAATTGTATTTGGACTTTACCTGCCCCATCGGCTCCCCTGGGTCTTGAGCCTGCCAGTCCTCATGGCAGATCTGGACTTGACAGTCTCCGTAATCACGTGAACCAAATTCTTGTATTAAATTTCTCTGTATACATAAATTACAACACACGCATCTTGTTGATCCTGTTGGTTCTATTTCTCCAGAGAACCCTGATAAAAACCCACTTGAAACTGCTCCTCAAAAAATATAAGACAATTTTGAGTGTTGAAGAGCCAGGTTAACAGCTTAGAGAATTATTCATATCGTTTATTACTTTGGGGTCTACACAGCTGCTTGATACTATTTATTTAGGAATGTATACTAAAAAATAGGGTAATGTTTGTTGAAAAAATAAAATATACAAAATAGTCTTCTGCTTCAGAGGTATTTGTTTGAAGAAAAGACAATCTAACAGATAAGTACATTTAAATTAATATGAAGGGTGCTAAATCTAGGAAAGAGGTCATTGATCATGACTGGTCTGGCCTCCTGAGTCCTCGTTTTCGCTACTTTAATTTACGTTATGTATGTTCCTCTCCTAGTTGTTAAGGGTATACAATAGCTACTGAGAGAAAGCCACTGCTTTTGTCAGGAATGAACACAGTCTACAAATGACTTTTCCAGTATTAATGCCATAAACAAAAATTTAAAAATGAATAAATAAATAAAATATAAAGCTCCCCCAAAACTCCCTAAAACAATGTTTTACCTTTGCAACCTTGTCAAGTGCTTCTTCAAAGTTCTGTCCCTAATTCCACAAAGCAAAAACTTCGAGGAGCTAATATTTTCCTCCAATGAAATACACACTTGATTTTTCCAAAATGTCTGTGATTTGTGATGCCTTACTGACCTCTTCAGGATATCAAGTTTTCTACCGTGGTAAAGGCACGAGGGATAGTTGCCATAGTAATATTACAGTTGTTGTTATCCTTAGAAGGACATAGAAGGTTAGTGAGACCAATGTTTATTTGTAGCCTCTTCCCCTCAGGGTGTCAGGGAGGTTATATGACGTTGGAGTCCACTGTCGTCCTGCAATGCCCTTCAGAGATGTCAGTTTTTCATTGGTGCTGGGAATGACAGAAGGTAGATTGTTTTGTCAGCAATTATTTCCCAATTGCCTTCAGATATTCTATATTATACCTCTATTTCTCAGTCTTTTCAATGGTGAGTGTGTAATTTTAAAACTAAAGCAGCTGCAACAAAGTGCCACAAGTTGGGTGATGTATACTATGGAAATGCGTTGTCTGAGAGTTCTGGAACCTATGGTTGAGATCACGGTGTTGGCAGGGTTGGTTCCTTCTGAGGGCTGTGAGGGAAGGATCTGTTCTAGGCCTCTCTCCTTGGTTTGTAGATGGTATGTCTGTCTCCAAATTTTCCCATGGTATGTCTGTCTCCGCATTTTCCCCTTTTATAAGGATACCAGCCATCCTAGATGATGGTTCTCCCCAATGATGTCATTTTAACTTGATAGCCTCTCTGTAAAGATCTTACCTTCAAAGAAGGTCACAGTCAGAGCTACTGGGAATTAGAACATCAGCATACAGATTTGGGATAGGACTGGGGCACAGTTGGATTCATAACATTGAGTCTGTCAATAAGAAATACATGGTCTGACCTCCAGTTCAGCATGAATGTCCAATCATTGATTTTAGCCTGAGCTATCTTAACATCTGTCACTGTAGAGCTATGATCATTCGTTTGTTTGGGTGTTTTCATCATGGGGCAGGCATTACACACACACATATATGGAGAGAGATTTTAAACTTAGTAAAAGTCCTAGAATATATACCTTTGGGAAGAGGTGGCTAAAAAAAGAGGCAGGGGAAGACTGTGGCTCTCAGAAAATGGTGACAGAAGATCTCCTTTGCACAACAGCCACTAGACTCCCTTGCCCTCAACATTTTCAGTTAAAATTGCTGGATCGGGGACTAGATGTATTCTTCAAGGCAGCAGAATTGTTCTGCAAATAAGCTCATTGAAATCTTAAGGGCTAATGAGAAGAACTTCATATATACAGCTCTTTAGAGCCTAAAATTCCTTTGCATCTCAGAAGAGCTGTAAACAGTAATGAATAAGTATAGAGTATTCCTTATTTTGTCAAGAATAACAAAACTCAGAGGAAAAAATTACTGTCTCACAGTCACAGAGTCACAGATCTTCTAATTGGTGATTTAATATGAACACGAATTTACAACTGAAAGCTTATTGTACACTCATGTTGCCGACACTAAAAGCCACGTTAATCTCCTCATTACAGTGCAGGTAGGCTTGGTTGGCAGTGGAAACAAGCTTTGCCAAGTCAAAAGACGTCCAGTCAGGAAAACCATGCATTCATGCGTGCATGTGATGCACACACACATCTGCGTGCCACATGTGTGCAAACACACCACTTCTAGTTATAATTTAAAGGGAATTGGTGCAATAGACACGGTAGACAGATGGCTGGTTTTGAAATATTTAGTATGAAAATGTTGTTTTAAATAAATTTCAAATCTTCATTTTAATCCAACCAAACCCTCTAATCCACAGACTAATCTATTTAGTTTAAAGAGAAAGAACAATTCTGGCGGCGTGAGTTTCGTAGCAATATTGCATAGACATTTATAGAACATCTGGAATGAGAAATAGAACTGATATAGTATAATTGACATTCTTTTACTTAGTCATTGATTCTACAAATATTCATTGAATCTTTCTGAATTCCCAAACATTTTACTGGGTGTCAGGTCACAGTGGAAATGCAACCTACCAAAAATTATACAACAATTTTTATTAAAATTATAAATGCTATCACAGTTCTATCTCTGATAAAATAGTTAAGTATTACTTCTTCTGACCTAACTTTGCTTACTTTTATACTATCATCAGCTAGATGTAATTAGCAGCATCTATGAATTATCAAAATAACTGAAATAACATAGAGGAAAATGTGACATACATAGTGAATCTAACATCTTCTTTGCCTCAATTTCTTTTTCTTTCTTTTTTTATTACAAATCCTCAGGCTTCTTAATCTCGACTTTATTATCTTATAACAATGAATGGAATGAAGTCGTTTCTCCCCCCAAAAGGGGTTCAATCAGAGAAGGTCATTTTATCCTGATTTGAGAAAATTTAATTATCTTTGCAGTCTTGATCATTTGCATATTTTACCCACAATGCACCGCAACACATTTTCCTTTAAAATTATTATGACCTATACATGTGTCATTTTAATCCTTGTGGCTACTGTTGAATAAAGTGATGAACAGATTGAGAAAGTTCTGCAATTATTGTTTCTTTCATATCTAACTAAATATATGTAAGAGAAGATGGAGGGCAGAAGATTTCAACTGTTCTGATCTGATTCTTTTTTTTTCTTTCTCCAAATCTGTCAGTGACTGTAATAGCATTGATACAATCTCTGAGCTGCTTGTCTACCATGACTTACACATTTTAAATTTAAACTAACTTCACTTTTTATATGTATCTCATATTTCCTAAAGTCATGGACTAGTAAATGAAAAGTACACACCATGAAACGGGCAGATAATTCTTTCCCCAAAACATCTTGAAAGATAAAGCAAAGAGATAAACAAAAATAAAACCAACCATATGAATAGAAACAAAGACAGAAACAAACAAAGCCTAGTACTATGACATGGTTAGATCAAACAGTGGGGGTTTATAAGCAGTGTATTTCACATTTCATTGTGCTTAGAATAAGATAATCACTTTAAGCAGGTTTTGATTAATGACACACTCAAGAGGTTGATTGAACTAAATTTTAACCTGGATTTTCTTCTAAGGGCTAATTTTAAAGTTTGTATAACTCAATAGATAGCCTTAGAAAACATCACAGTTTCAGAGATCTTATTCTTTCTCACTCAATTTTCACTCATTATTGTTATGTTTTTGTTTGGTTTGCTTTGCTTTTGAGGATGGGGTAGTTTAGCTCAGGGTCAATAACCCAGCCTTGAATTATGCTAAAAACAGAAAAAGCCACCATCATTATAAGCAGGCCTCCAGCAGTACTAAATTTTATAGTTATTAAATAACATTTTTGCAAATGAAATAACTCTTCTTTTGTCAAGCATATCAATGAATGTCAGCTGACTCTCACATTCCCTATAAGAACCTATTCCAGTTACAGAAAGAGGATACCCTTTCATATCTTCAATTTTATACATTTTACTTGTAATTTCTATCTGATAATAAGAATCCTTGTTTCAGAGCTTATTTCTCTCTTCAACATGCTTAAAGAGCTTTTTATACTTTGTATTTTTTCCCTTTGGAGCAAGATAGCATTTATTTTTATTCTTTTGATAGGAAACCCTCAGAAGTTATTGGAGTAAAATGAGCATTCAAATAAAAGTTTTAAATTATAAAATATTTTTTTCTGATATACCAAGACTTTCATGAATGCAGGTATCTTATTTCCTTTGTCTTCGCCAGTCTTCAGCTCTCTCTCTAGTAGGTCATCATAAATATCTGTCAAATGATATTTTAATCAGTTAATATCACTGAGCTCTTACTATGTAATAGATCCTGTGCTAACCACTTTTATGAGCATGGTTCCATTAAAGCTCACCAAACCCTATGAAGTACATATAATTATTATCTCCATTTGTAGAAGATGAAACAGAGATTATGAAATTTACACAGCTAAGTAAATAACAGAGCTCTGACCTCAATCTAACTAAATGTGTCAGGCTCCAAAACCATATGTTTAGCCATTATTACATCACCATCAGAGATGACTCTGTTGTGTACCAAAAATGGCATGTGCTTCCCTCTAATCTTCAGTCTTCCTTGTAGTTCGCTTGAGACCATGTAAGTCATTCTCGCAACAGGCTGTGAGCAGAATTGCCATACATTATTTTCAGTCTGAGTAATTCATGGTGGATATGTATGTTTCTCATTTTCTCTCCTCCTGCTACAGCAACACTGGAAGCCACATGGAGGCTGTGTCCTAAGATGGTAGAGCCTCTAGGTGCCCGAGTTGCTGGGTGTCTGTGTGAGACAGAGCCACCCTCCATTCCTCAAATGTGCTTTAGAGTTGTGGTAAGAATATAATGAGATTGGGGGTTAATTTGTTACTTCAGCAAAATCCAGTCTTTCCTGACTAATACAGTGTTTTGTGAGAAAGAAATGACTTTAGTTACTAAATGAGTACATGACTGATTTCATTGGTTCTGAGTATATATTATATTTAAAAAGATTCACAATTCTCATATTTGTCATTAAATGAGATAATATATAACATGAAAATCTATTTAAAAGTTCTGAGGTACCTTAGTAGAAGAATATAGTAAAAGAAAAAATAAGATGCAGTCAAATAATATCAATGTGAAACTTTGGAGAATATTTGCTTGAGCATTTTTTTCTTCCTTTTAATCTCAGAGGGCAAATGTTATTGAACACTTTTACTTTTAGGGGAAACAAGATAATATGATATTCTGTATCTTTTATTCTTCAGTGAATAATAATTATTTTATTCCATATGATTATATGCTACCTCTAAAGCAAACTGGTAAAAGACCCACAAAACTTTGGGAGAGGAAAGTTTACACACCAGAGGCTTGTTGTGGAGACGGGGTGGAATGGGGAGAAGACCCAGGCTCATATATGCTGTAAATAAGGTCTTACTCTCTTTAAAAATCTCAAGACAGACAGCAGTCAGAGCTCTAGTTAGAGTTTCAAGTAGTGTTAGTATCTGCAAGATATGACTCACCCATAATGAAATTCCTTTGTTCAAATTACAAAAAAAAAGATTGGTAGCATAGATTTGTCTTTTCTAAAAATAGGCATAGGAAAAACCATTAGAAACTTTGAGAGCAGAGAGAGTGAATGTGTTTCAACAAGGGATAAAAGAACTATGGCGTATCTCAGTACCGACCCATGTGGTTAGGTAAATCAGTGAATCATGTTGCTAAAGCTGTTACTTTGGGCTAGGAGCCAGGAGTTATAGCTGTTTATATTACCATAGGCAAGTCATTAACATGCCAAACTCAGTTTTGTGTAATTTATAGAAGTTTATGTAGTATGGAAAAATAATGTCTGAAGTCTCTCCTAGCCTTGATACTCTGAAAATCCCTAAATTTTATAGCATAGGGATTAAAATATGTACTCTTAACAGCTTTGTTACCCGGGATGTATTACCTAACCTTTTTTGTAATTGCTTCTTTGATTTATTAAATGGGAATAATAATAAGATAGATCTATCTCATCAGGTTATTATGTAAATAATATTAGGATAATGCACACAAATAAATGGAATTTTGTCTGACATGGAATAATGACTTAATAAATAAGAATGACTTTTGTAGATAAAAGTTACACGTTTTCAAAACTGTTTGTTCATCACCTACAAGACGATTCAGCAAAGTTCTCCCACAATGATCTAATTTGAGGTTGGCGAGGATTGTGTTTACTTAATGCAGCCATAAATTGTGTAATTAGTTGAGATCTTTAATGTTATTTCCAAAAGTCCCTCCTCATGTTTACCTCCCCAGAGTCTGATCTCATGTTCTCTTCAGAGTGAGTTGGAATTGGTTAAATGTTAGCTTGCAGGACACTACTTTGGCACATTTGCATAATTCCTTTATGATTATTTTATGGTTGAAGTCGTGTTCTTTAATGAAGTTACTTTTCTCTTTTTATTTAGGGGCTAGACAATACCGCTCAAGAGAAGATTAATTTATTTTCTCTATTCCCGATACAATATGGGTGAGACCTCTTCCTCAGCTGGAAACTGATCCAGAACTGGGGAACGGATGCATCCTTACTCCTGGATGAGCTTTTGTGCTCAGTTTGTGGCAGGGACTAGAATGATTAATACAGCCAAGTACAATAAATATGGAGCTTGGAAGATGGGAAAACTCATGAAATGACAACAAGACAATGTTTTTCCTGAAATTGTTTTTTTTTTCTCAGATGACTTAAGAAGAAATGAGATAACTGGGCTGCTGTTTAAACCAAAGCAGGAAGGGACAAACAAGCGGTAGTGATGGAAATTAAACTGAGAGAGAGCGAGCTCTTATGGAAAAGTAACTGCCATAAGGGTGCTCCCTTCTCAGCCTTTTGGTAGATAAAATCTTATCCAACTCTGTGTTTAGATACAAAATGATCTTTTTCTTATGAAACTGTTGGAAACCCATAGAAATTATTTGCTTGAACATCAAAGGCTTTTCTCTTATGCATTCATGTGTACCCTATATTTTTGGCCCCTAAATTGTAGATTAAGCTAAGGAAATATGCTTAGATTCCACCATTATTCCTCCTTCCTTTAATATCATGGAAGGAAGAAACAGTTTAGTGGAAGATTCAGGAATATGCTTGTTGACAAATTAAGACAACACATATTGTGCAATATACAGGACCTTGATGGTTTAAAAGTTCTGTATTTCTACAAGCCCATCTGATTTTCAGGTGCTCAGCTCAACAAAATCTCAACCCATAACCCTGGGACCTCTCTACCATTACCTTGCAACAGGGGTTAATTAGTACCTGGAAAAGCCACACCAGGGTGTCAGTAATTGCTCGAGTGTTGCTGAGACTACAGTCATTTCCAGAAGGTAAAAGGGAGCTCTGCTGATGGGGTTATAGGTAAGCTCTGCTTATACACTTCACTATTCACTGAATGAGGAAGAAGAAATAATTTGTTAAGGAATTGCATAATGAAAAGAGCCAACCGCCAAGGTTGCTTCTTTCCTAGAACTCTGCTATCCCACAGCACAGTCAGTTCAGGCTGAGGCTTGCCTGTCTTTTCATCGTTAACACCAGCATCTGACACATTCAGGGAAGGAGAGGCTATGATCTGAGTCAAAATACTAATTATAAAGAATATGAAAGGAGGCTAAATTTGGCTTCAGGACAAAAGCCAATGATGGTTCTTCAAAAATCAGTTCTCACATTTGATTTTCTTAATCATTTACGGTGGTTGCAATAACTGAGGAAAATAACACTGCATAAAGCATTAGTAAATATTGCTAAGAAAGAATTGGCCCAAAGATAATAAGATTACATTTGGTTAAGAAATTGGTTTCCACATCAGGGCCTTCCTCCTGATGTGTTCAGCCTTTTGGGGCTTTTTGCAATAAATGGCATCTCTGCTTTGCCAAATCATTGCCTGCTTTAATTATTCATAACAATTGTCCTTAATAATATGGATAAAATTGTTCTATAATTGTTTTGTCCTTGGCACAGGGAAGGGTTCTTTTGCTCTCGGTGGAACCTCCGTGACTAAATGCAGTGCAGAGAAGACTGTCACATGCAGAGGCCTTATTCTCAGTCATGCGTCTCACGCTGCACTGCTCTTTGCTTCTTAGTTTTGCCTTAATGGGATGGTGCTCTCTACTTCCTTATCCCTTCACCCCTCACCATTTCATAAGCTGAATTCCATCTGAACCTGCTGGGCACCCTCCTCCCAACTGAGGCCAAATTGGTTTTGCTTCAGCACTCTATCTTTGCACATTAAAATCTTTACCTACTACAGTTCACATTCAAGTCTGGGAAATGCTCCTCAGCAACAGCAGAGAAGCATGTTCTGGTTATGTCAGTTGTCCAAGAGAACCCTAATGCTGTCAAGGTGTCCCAATGCCTACAGCATTCATAGTACAGCTACAAGAATTAGTATCAAAAGTTACTTTTGAGTATATTTTTCCCCTAAAAGCTTAGGTAAAGTTTAACTCTTAAAACCACCATAGAACCCTGACCCTCCAGGGTATAGAGGTAGACTTGTTGCAAAGAAAACACTTAACCTGGGAGAGATCATCCATTTTGAAACTTGTCAGATGAATCTAATGCCTCAAATGCTTTAAAATGCTCCAGGGGGGAAAAAAAGAGTCCCTTTGGTTTATCTTCTCTGAATTTTCTTCTTGGATAAATTCAGGCAGTTTTCCAATTCATAAATATTTCCCTCCAGCAAGGTCTGATCACTATAAATGCATGATTGGAATGGCAGACTCTCTCCTTTGGCAGGAACCCCAGAGTAAATAGATATGTGCCTGGGAAATCAAGCTCCCAATCCTGGGAAGGTCAAAGCAAGAGGAACTGCAAGAAAGACACTTTTCAATCATGATGATTCCCTCCATTTAAGCAGTGCGGGAAAGCACAGGCGCTGCCAACCCGGCTATTAAGATAAGTTGGACTCATTTAGCAGCAGTAGCAAACCTGGGAAGCTGACTCCAACGAGCAAACTGGCTGCAACGCAGGTAAACAAGTGTTTGCTCCTGTTAACAGCTGTGTGGGTTTGCAGTTCCAGGTGTGCTATGTAAACTCCACTCAATGCCACATTCATCACTTATTAAGAGTTATCAAAATGCACCATGCAGACTACCCCTCTGTCAGTTGTCACGAATAGAGCTGGGTGTCATTTGTCAGGGGCCTCAAGTAAGTAGATTCACAAGCTTAACATAAGTCAGAGACAATGTCACCGAGGATCCAATATTAATACTGCACTATGAAAAATAATTAAGGAAAACTCCAAAGCCCTAGCCCTGGATAATTTCCACAAACGCTTAATTCTAATAGTTTTAAGAAGCCGATGAAAAACTTGCTGAAAAAAAACATTGACAAGTACAAAGAGGAGGACATTTACAATTGTGTTAAACAATTGTGGAAAAGAGAGAGAGACTTTTGATTAAACTGCTGCAAAGCCAATCAAAAACCAGACGCTCCAGTTTGCCAATGATATTATATATCCTGTTGTAATAATGGGAGAGGGCCTGGGCTGCAGTTTCTAGGTGCTAGTTAGGCAATTAATTTTATGGTGAATTTCTCCCACTGCTACATAACATACTTAATAAACGGAATACTCCTACCATGGGTATTGAGCCCCTTTGAATACTAAATCATTGAATTTATGATTTGGAAAATACCTTAGGAGTTGTCTAATACATCCTCCCTCTGATATATTAAGCTTTGCTAAAGAATCCCTCTAAAGTCACTGAGGAGCTTCTGCTCAAATATTTCTAGTGATAAAGAATCAGTACTTCATAAGAAATATACTTCACTTCTCAAGATCGCATTTCTCAATTAAGCTAAATTATTTTTCCCCATAATTTTATACAGTCATCCTAATCCAATCCATTTGTTCCTATTGCTTTCCACCAGAATGTAGTCCTTATGAGGGCAGAGAATGTGTTTGGTGCATTTCTTACTTACATCATTCAGTGCATGACTAACTGGCAGTGGACAAATAAGTGCGTATGTATATTGAATGAGTGAAACGTGTTGAAAATGTTGCTAATCATGAAAATGTTACAGAACAGTTAAAGTTCCTTTAATTGACACGTTACCTTTCAATTTTTCCTCATATATTTACCATCCTGCTTGCTCATTTATGAGCTTTTTCAGGTATATGAATGTATGAGTGTGCATGTGTGTGCACACACACTTTCAGAAAGGGAGAGGAAATATGCCAGTGCCTCATCATTTTAATGTTGGTATTCCTTGGCCATAAACAGCCTTAAAATAGTGCAATCCCCTTTACCTGGCCAGGAGTGCTTTGTCCTAGTCTATTCAAGTCTTGGTCTGCAGACATAACTCATAATGAGGACACTATACACACTGCGATTTCCCATATTTTCCTCTTTCAATATCAGATTCAAGTAAAAACAACATTTAGAAATCCTTGAAAAAAAAGAAATCCCTGTTAATGCATTTGCATAAGTTTCTTATGCAGGCTTTGAAATGTATCCATAAAATCGTCTCCACTAAAAATGAAGATAATTGATTCTAATTGATGTATCAAAGTCTATAGGGTCCCTCAGATTTTAAATTATAGTGAATTATACAGTTTTCACTTTTTCATTAAAATTGGAGACTTCAAAAAGTAAGAAATTCAGCTTTTTACTCCTCCCCCATCACTTATGTTGTACTTAATTCCCAGATTCCAAATTTTGCTAACAGAGCTGACATTTTGCCCATTACTGACAAAGATTATGAAATTTTCCTGGATCATTTACTTCGAAGAAAAATAGTTCACGTAACAAATATTCATTTAGTACCTGCTATGTGCAAGAAACAATTCTAAATACCACCCCTTATAGATTAAATCTGATGTGGGTGAGAGATACCAGAGAATAAGTAGGAAATTATGAGTGAAGAAATACCAGATAATGGTAGTGGGAAAATAAAGCAGGAGATGCGGTTTGGCCAATGTACGGCAGCGGTGACAGCGGGTCAAGACTGCAAAGGTGACACTTGAGGGAAGGGATCAAGGAGAAAGGGGCTAGAGTTACGTAGATACTTGGGGGAGGCAGACCAAATAGGCTATTTCAATGCTACGCAAACTTCACTGTGTGTATTAGACCAATGACACAGGGGTCTATTGCTAACCCAACAGGGAAATGTGATTTGTTGGGATAGTCCAATGATAGGAGGTGAAAAGGGAAGAGGAAAGAAGAGTGATCTTATCAGAAAAACCATAACGCTTTTCTATCAAACAGAGAAGTACTTTGCCCAACCCCTAATCTCAGCATAATGCTCAACTTTTGCGATTTTCATTTCTGGGCCCATTATTTGAAGCTATTGCACCATGCTTTCTCATTTTCATGTGCTATCTCCTTTTTGGATTCCATTAGGTGCTAAATGTGTAAATTCCAAGAGTATCACATGGGAGGCTCCTTCCCAGGAGAACTCTAGAAACAAATTTGCATTTAGAAATGGATGGGAGAGGTTTCAGGAAAGCTATTGAATTTTCATAGGGGCGCTCAAATGAAACCTCTAAGCCTTTTGAATTTATTTCCTTGCTACACACAGATCCTATAAATTTGCATTACCTTTTGTAATACATATTTACTTATTTTTCTCTGCCCTGTGGTAAACTAAGGCAATGAGACTATAGAAACTCTAGTATCCAAATTAAAACATCTTAAATGATTTTAGGTATGTTATGCATGTGCCACGTGTGTGCAAGCTTTCTCTCTCTTACACATGCACCCCTCTAGCTGACTTCTGGGAAACAGATAAACCAACTGTGTCGGAAAGGAAAAAGCCTATTAGAGATAGCATCAAATCTTCCACATATTACCTTCTCTCTTCCTGCTCCTGCCAAAGAAACATAATTCAATTCCACCTGGGCTACTGTCATTTGACAGAAGACTTTAAAGTGGTGATTCTGTGGAGGAATTAACTTTGATAAAATAATTCCATCCTTTGGATATCTTAGCTTCATGTATTTATCATCATTTAGAAAAGTGGCTGAAATGCAGACTCAGAGAGGCTGCATAAATGCTGAATGTCTTTAGTTGGCTGTGCCTATAAGTTGAGTATAAAATGGATCAAAGAAAATCTGCTTTTTCCTTTCTGCAACAGAGATATTCAATGTTGATCTATTATCATCGAAACAATTCAATTAGCTGCGCTTGGGGACCAGAAGATAGCCCCACTATCTACACCTTAATAGCGTCTCTCTATCACTGTAATCTAATTTCCAGATTGAACTGAATGTAAATGGCAGTTGCCTATAGAGTTGTAGAAAAGTTAAAATCATACTATTTTAGTTCCATTCCCACAATGCTTTTCTGGTATACATATTAACTATTTTGCTCTAATTTACACTCTGAGTTCTGTAAATTAATACTGCGATTTTGATTTTAGTTAGACTTCTTAATTTTCAGATAAATCACTTGGATGAAAGGGAATTGTTTGCCAGTTGGAGCCTGTTTGCATTATCGGTGAATTATTCAGCAGCACTGTCCCCCACGGTGCTCAGGATATCAGCCCTGCTTTTCCCCTTCACCCCCTGGTGCTTTGCTCCTCCTCAGTACAGCGGCTGAGAACAGAGGAAGCTGAGGCCATGCAGAAGGATTCCATTTTTCTAGGGCAGAGTGTCATGAAGGGAGGGTCTGCGTTCAGTGCCTCCAGTAGAAAAACAAAGGCTTTGTTGCTCGCTCCACTCATCTGCTCTCTCCAGACTTCATGCTCCAAGCATGAAGCAGATGAAAGGGAGGAAGTGTTTCCACTGCCAGAGTAAATGAACATGAAAACGTTCACCGTCTTCTTTATAACCATTGTAGGTTGAACAAGCTGTTTCCCCCTGGTCTCTTGTATTTCATTCTCCAAAGACGGAAGATTCAGTGGAAATCTGCTGGAAAAAGCAACTGCAGATAGAATGGTGCTCATCTGTAATCGAGTGGCAGACCCTGCCTGAGGTCCATCCTGGCATGGCACCCACACAACTGGAGAGAACAGCTTGGGTGAGCGGAAGAGCAGAAAAATAGGAGGTCACATGGCACATCTAAGGGCATTCTTCTGGATATAGTGTGATTTCATTTTCCCTGACAGCACCCTCATTGCAGCCCTTATCATTCTAGCTTGGAACTAATAACTTATTCCCAGCCACTGGCCTATTCCCGCTTATCCCTCCAAACTGTCACACTCTGTCAGATTAATCTTCCTGCAAGAGGGCTTTGCACATGCACTTCCTCCACTTTAATGCCTGCAATTGACCCCTCTGGTGCTCTCAGCAAGATAAAGCTCAGACTCTTTAATCAGAGCATTTGACGCATTCTGATCTTTTCCTTCCCTGCTGTTCTTAGTAAGGGTTCTGTCCCAATCCAGCCTGCTGTGCCTTTTTATTCTGAGAAGACAAAAATATGTTTTCTGCACACAGCTTTCCCGCCTTCTGTTTCCCCAGACTGTGCTCCCCCTGGACCTTTAGGACATGCCCCCTTGGAAAAGTGTCCTTTCCCATCTTGTTTCTCAACACCTCTTCCTCTACGCATGTACCCTGGAATGACAAGCTTATGCTTGCCTATGCCTTAGGCTATGCTATTAGGACAACAATCCACCATATCACTGTCTCCTTCCTTTTCCCCATTATCCTCTTGGTCTCCTGTGGGTCCAGTGAACTCCTACATACCTTACAAGGCCAAACCATCTATTTACTTTTTTTGCCCCTGATTTTCTCAACACGGTCCTGAGAAAGGTTTAGCTTCCCCCTCATCTGTATCTCCATTCATCTTCCTCTGTACACTTTTTATTGTGTGCCTGTTTTTTTAGTTATTATCCACATGTTTGTATCTTCTACTTCTTATCCCACCCTGCAACTCTCTGAGGACAGAAGATGAGATATACTATTCACATGTTCTCCAACTTCTGCATCATAAGTTGACACATATTTGGTGTTTCATAAGGGTTTATCATTAAGAACAGTTTGCCTAGCTTTCCCTTTCCATAAATCTGAAGTGAAAGTAATCTCTTTAACTCACCACGGTTGTTTTATCAATCTAATAAAAAGCAAAGGTCTTAATAAATGTCACTCTTATGGCAGTATCTTTTTTTTCTTAGGATCACAAAGCACTGGATAAATGGAGAGTAAAAAGTTTATCCTACCAGAAAGAGCTGAAACATACGCAGGGCTCAATTAATGCAATGTACAAGCCAGAAAACAAATATTTCTTTTGGAATTTTTTTCAAACAATAGAAAAATTATTTTATTTATTTTGTTTTATTAAGCAAGTTTCCAGTGTATAGCATTATATTTTCACTTCTGCATACACTACAAACAAAGGGATCACACCCAAAAGCCTCATTACTATTTGTAACCCTCCAGTAGACTCTCCCCACCCCCATCTCCAACACAACCCCCTTCACCCTCTGGTAAAGCCCGGTCCGTTATCTGTATCTATGAGTTTTCTTTTGTTTTCTTTTGTTTGTTTGATTTTTATTTTCTGTTTTTGCCTTTTTTAAGATTCCACATGTAAGTAAAATCATATGGTATTTTTGGGGGGGGGGTCTAACTTATTTTACTTAGCATTATACCCTCCAGGTCCATCCATGTTGTTGCAAGTGGTAAGATCTGAATCTTCTTTTATGTCGAGTAGTATTCCAAGTGTACAGGTACCACATCTTCTCTATTCATTTATCCATTGATGGACACTTAGGTTGTTTCCACATTTTGGCTATTATAAATAATGCTACAATAAAATAAGGGTATGGGTATCTTTTCTAATTAGTTTTTTTTTTAAATTCTTTGCACAAATATCAAGAAATAGGATAGCTAGATCATATGGTAGCTCTATTCTTATTTTTGATGAAACTCCATATAGTTTTTCTATAGTGGTTGTTCTATATTTACCGTTCCACCAAAATTGCATGAGGGTTCCCTTTTCTCAACATCCTTGCCAACACTTTTCTTTTCTTCTTTCTTTTCTTTTCTTTTCCTTTTCTTTCTTTTCTTTTCTTTTTTTCTCTTCTTTCTTTCTTTCTTTTGTTTTTGATTACTGATTCAATCTCCTTATTAGCAATTGTGTGATTCAGATTTTCTGTTTCATCATGAATAAATCTCACAAGATTGTATGTTTCTAAGAATTTATGCCTTCTAGTTGTTCAGTCTATTGGCATATAATTGTTCACTGTATTCTCTTATGATCCTTTGTATTTCTGTGGTACCAATTTTAACTTCTCCTCTCATTTCTGATTTACTTATTTGAGTCCTTTCTTTTATTCTTAATATGTCTAGCTAAATGTTTGTCCGTTTGTTTATCTTTTCAAAGAAGTAGCTCTTAGTTTCATTCATCTTTTCTATTGTCCTTTTGTCTCTACTTCATTTATTTCTTTTTAAAAATATTTGTTTATTTTTAGACAGAAGGGAAGGGAGGGAGAAAAAAAAAAGGGAAATATCAATGTGTGGTTGCCTCTCAGTTGGGTTGCCCCAACTGGGGACCCAGGCACATGCCCTGATCTGGGAATCAAACCTGAGACCCTTTGGTCCACAGGCTGGCGCTCAACCCACTGAGCCACATCAGTCAGGGTTATTTCATTGATCTCTGCTTCAATTTGTATTAGTTTCTTTTTTACTGCTGTCTTTGGGCTTCATTTGTTTTTTATTTCCTAATTCCTTTAGGTATAGAGTTAGATTGTTTATTTGAATTATTTATCAGGTAGATTACTTATCCCTGGTTCATTATGGGTTTTTTCTTCCCCCATAGCCTTTGTCTTGTTCTCTCATTTTGACCATATTCTTCTGTCTTCTCATTTTGCTTGACTCCGAGTTTCTTTCTCGGTTTTAGACAAAACAGCTACCTTTCTCTTACTGAAGGAGTGGCCTGGTATAGGTGATCCTCTGCACACCCTTGCCCTAACTGCTAGTTATGTCTCGAGCTTTTGTTACTGTCTCAGCCATCCGAGTCATTCTTGGCATACTCCCATTAATGAGGGTATAACAAGACTCAGCCGTGTCCCAGCGACAGGGATCATTTAGCACCTAGTCCAGGCTGATTAGAAGCTAGATCCTTGGGCAGCATATTTCACAGAATGTAAATTTGCCTAGTTCTGTGGGTCTGCAGTTGTTATTCCTGCTAGTCTCTTGGCCATATGATGTGGAGGTGTCTTCTGTGTGACATTTGCCAAAATCTGCATTCCAGACAAGTTTTAATCTGGGAAATCTCATTCTTGTTCAGCTGCAGTGAGGCTGTTTGGGTGCAGAGGGATGCTGTTTCCCTGCCTTTGTTCCCTGGATGAACCTCCTTGGCCTGTAGATGTGTGAGAAACCCGAAGCCTCTTCCTCAGGCTGAAGCACCAGGCTAAGTTTATTTACTTGGCCTTTTTCACAGGAAGATGGGGTTCTGTTTCAGTCTGCTGTGTGTGCAGAGCCCACGAGCAGCAATCTGACAAAAACTCTTTCAACTTGTTACAGTTTTATGAAACTCAGTTTGTTACAATTCTATGGAGCTCAGTGGTACCAGTCCTCGTCCACCAGGGTGAGTCAATCAAGGAGCCTCCTGTGTGGACTGTGCTCCCCTGCTGGTTTCTGCAAGGCAGCTGTAGAGTGTAGGGAGTGAGGCTCAATCACTGCTTTCAGGGAGGCATCAACAAATTTCTTTCCAGCTTCAGCAGTGCAGTGCGAGAGAGCTTTGCCCATGTGCACAGGCCAGCTTTAGGCTGGGGGCAGGAGAATGCCCTGACTACTCTAGCTTGCCAGCCTCAGCCAGGAGGTAGGGGACATGGTTTCACAGCTTGAGCTAGGGAATGAGAGAGTGCCCTGACCATTCATACTCTCGGCCCCATCCAGAAAGCAGGGGAGTGTGGCAATGGCCTATGCTGTGTGGTTTCAGCAAGGCAGTGGGATAGGGCCTTGACCCCTGCATAGCATAGCAGGGCAGTGGGAGGGTGCTGTGTCCAAGCCCACTCCCCTGAAATAGCAGGTTGGGTGGAGAGTATAATAATGGTGTCATCTAGCTCCTTGGGGAGCTCCTGGGGAGCATTTCAATTATCCTCTGCCTTTGCAGCCCATACTTCAGGTTAGCAAATTCATCTCCCTTCCATGTACTATAGGTGTTTTTCAAACCGCTGTTCTTTTTGTTTGTTTTTTGTTTGTTTTGTTGTTGCTGTTGGGTCTGGGGTAAGTAAGACCCCATGTGATCCCTTTAAAAAGGGAGTCTCTGTTTCCTATAGCACATTGGGTCCCATAGATGCCAACCCCATTGGCGTTCTCAGTTATATACTTTGGGGGCCCATCTCTTTTCTGCAGCTCCCAGGGGTCGGGTGGCAGATGCGAGACACCAGACCCTCTATCCTTAGGAAGAAGCTCCTCTCTGGTGAGATCCTTCCCCGTTATTTGTTGCCGCTCCGGGGGTAAGGTCTTTCCCTCTTCTTCCTGTCTCAGTGTGGCTCCTTTATCTCTTGTTGCAGAGAGCAGTTCGTCTAGTTTTCAGATCATTTTTAGAGACAAATGATACATATGTAGCTGTAAATTTGGTGTGTCTGTGGGAGGAGATGAGTTTAGGATCTTCCTACGCTTCCACCTTCCTCCTTCAGCATCTTTCTGATTTTTAATCATGAACAGGCTGAGGTTACTGCACAGTGACAGATTGCCATATTGACCGTTCAACTATTCTCCCAGGAAATAAACACTTCACCACACAAAGACTGGTATTTCTTATGATAACAATAGCTGTAACTCTGAGAAAGAGCCCTTCACTCCCTCAATTTTGAATTTTAAAAAATCTCAAATCTCAGAGGAATTTGTTTTTTTAATCCCTCCCCAAAGGTGCTGCTTAGAGAAAAAAAAAAAAAAAGAAGTGACAGCTTGTGAGTTACAAGATGTACATCTGCTGCACGCCTGTCAGTCAACCAGCCCCTCCGCCCAGAATGAAGACAAGTAATACAATATAAGATCCTCGAGCAAACCCAAGAAATGGAAACTCAGACCGTGGTTCCGGTGGTCCTGCTATTTTGTGCTGGTCCTGTTAAAATTGGCTTCATCCAAAACATTGGAAAATGTTAACAGATATTAGGGACTCGCATTCCCATTCTCTGCAATTTAGCTGGCAGAAGTGAGAGGGTTAATGATCTCCTGTCATAGGTTCTGAAGTAATTTGCATTCCAAAAGGGAGCAGAAAGTTATGGGGGAAAATTATATCCCTCTTGGCATGTTTTCAAGCTAAATTTGGGAGAACAGAAAAATCTGAATAAATTATAAAGCCTACACCAAACACCTTAGAAAGTGATTTAAACTGAACCCAATTTTTTTTAATGTTCTCAAATGGCTATTTGACACCTTGACTTTTGTGTGTTAACAACATTCAGCACTGCTCTTTTTAATTATTGAATTTCTCTGCATTAAAATTAGATCATAAATACTTTTTTTTCAGAAGGAAAAGAAATAGACCAAAAGACTGAGTCCACACAGGAAATTACAAAATGGATAATTTACATTCAGAAATTATAACTTTTTAGCTATTTTGACTCCAGGATCTCTCTCTCTCTCTCTCTCTCTCTCTCTCTCTCTCTCTCTCTCTCTCTCTCTCTTTCTCTCTCTCCCCACCCCCCATCTATCTCTCCTTACCTCTCTCTATCTCTGTCTCTGTCTCTTTGTCTCCCTCTCAGGTATATGAGGTCTGTCCAGAAAAGGTCCAGTCATTGTTAATACAACAAGAACCATATGCTCGACATCATTGTAACTTGGTAGCCAAGGAGAGTGGACTGGAATGCGCATGTGTGAATAATAACAACTTCACTGTACTAGTCAGTGGGTGGGGGTAGATGCCATTGAGTGAGCACGTGTACTGTATGGTCATCACTTTCACAATGACTGAGTGAGTAGGGCAACAAATCTCCACCAAATTTTGCATTAAACTTGAAAATTCCTCCACAGATACTACTTGGAGGATTCAGAAGGCCACAGGTATGGGCAACTGGTGACTGGCGACTTTATAATGACAACGGGCCTGCTTACACATCACATCTCATGCAGAGTGTTTTGGCAAAACATGAAACCATCCAAGGGACTCAGTCTCCCTGCAGCCCAGATTTGGTGCCTTGTGACTTCTGGGTTTTCCCAAAACTAACATCACTTTTGAAAGGGAAGAAATTTCAGACCATCAATGAGATTCAGGAATATATGATGGGGCAGCTGATGACTATTGGTAGAACTGTGAGGTTCCAAAGTGCCTACTCTGAAGGGGACTGAGGCATAATTGTCCTATGTACAATGTTTCTTGTATCTTGCATCTTCTTCAATAAATGTCTCTGTTTTTCATATTACATGGCTGGATACCTTCTGGACAGATGTTTTATATACCTAAGATCCTATATATACATAATATCTCTTGCTTAAAATAGGGACTTGAGAGCATTTGTATTCTTAATAATCTGGAAATATAGAATACATTCTTCATTCTCAATTTCTTGAACATCTTTTATATAAACCTCTTGGAGTCAAATAGGAAAGGAGAGAAAAAGAACTATTTAGAAGAAGAGTGAAGAGGCAGAGGAGGAGGAGGAGATGAAGTGAGCAAGCCTAAAATGATAGCAGACTTGGCAATGAGGGCAGCAAGCAAAACAGAGGAAAACTGTGCTGCTGTGGAGCATACAGATTAGCAGCTATTTACTGTGTGTTCAAAAGAGTTTGTTTATTTGATAGAACTTGTAGTCAAGGGCAATGGGCCTTATGTATCCTATGGCAACTTCTCTCCCCTCCCAACAAATATACATACTGAGTTTGCGGAGCAATTTCACATTGAGGATGTGCAGACCAGGCTGCAGGTTCTTGCCACCCCTTCTCTACTTCTTCCCCCTCCCTGCCTACTGCTTTGTGATTCAATTTGAAGGCATGAGTTGTAGGTATGAACTGTGAATTCCCATGTAACAAAAAGTACTCATCAGAGTACAGCTGACCCTTGAACAACACAGGCTTGAACTGCCTGGGTCCACGGATATGCACATATTTTTTTAATAAATGTATGGTCAACCCTCAGTATCCCCGGGTTTCACACCCACAAAGTCAACCAATCATGGGTCAAAAACAGTACTTTTGATCCACATTTGGGAATGTGGGAATGTGGAGAGCTAACTCTATACGTTGTTCTGCACCATTTCATATGAGGGTTCTGCATACCTATGGAATTTGATATCTCTGGGGGTCCTGGAGTCAGTCCCCCATGGATACAAATGAATAACTGTAGTTAAGATTTTGGGGAGTCAAAAGTTATACCCAGATTTTCAACTGTGTTGGGGACTGGCATCTCTAACTCCCACAGTTTTCAAGCATCAACTGTGTTAGGTGCTCCAAAGAAAACGGAGGTAATAGACTATACATAAATGTAGAGGGAAGGAGATTTATTGTAGGAACTGACTCATCCAGTTCTAGGGGTTGAGAAGTCCCATGACCTGCCATCTGCATCCTGAAGAACCAGGAAAGCCAGCTGTGTGGGCCGAGTCTGAGCCTCCTGAGAATCAGGTATGAGAGTGTGAATCCTGGTCCGAGACAAAAAAGCCCAAGAACCAGGACCACCAATGTCTGAAGAACAGAGATGAACATCCCAGCTCAAGCAGAGAGTGATTTCTCTTTCTTCTGCTTTTTCATTATATTTGAACTCTCAAATTGGATGATGCTGGCCCATATTGGGGAGGATCATCTGCTTTCCTCTGTTCACTAATTCAAATGCTGATTTCTTCCAGAAACATCCAGAAATAATATTTTATTAACTGTCTGGGCATCCCTTAGCTCAGTTAAGTTGACACATAAAATTTACCATCATACCAGAATACTACTAAAAGAGAGATTTTTTACTTCTCCATAGCCATTTTTTGTTCCCTCTCTACTCTCCCTTTAAAAATCCTCAGCCACCTTTGTCTTAGCTGGCATTAGGTTCAGCTTATACTGAAGTTTCTTCCCTTGCTGTAGTCTGAATAAAATGTCTTCCTGCCTGTAACAATTGTTGACTGTTTTTTCTCCTTGCTACTTCAGTAGGCGATGTTGGCTGCATAAGGAGCAATAAGTTGCTAAAGTTTGTAAAGAAGGTGGGTGTTATTCCATGCATAGTGCAATGCAAATGGGAGAGAACACAGTCATCTACAGAGACAGCCACAACATCAGTTCTACTTGTTATGTGTGTGTGTTAGCCCACTGTTCTCAGATATTTTATTTCTTTAAAGATTTATTTATTTATTTTTAGACAGAGGGGAAGATAGGAAGAGAGGGATAAGGACATCAATGTGTGGTTGCCTCTCACATGACCCCCACTAGGGACCCAGCCTGCAACCCAGGCATGTGCCCTGACTGGGAATTGAACCGGTGACCCTTTGGTTCACAGCCCGCACTCAATCCACTGAACTATACCAGCCAAGATGGATTTTCTTTTTCTTTTTTTCAAATGATCAGTGATCAGAATTGCTTTGCAGTTGCCATACTTTTGAAAGAATTCAAATGACCAAAGACTGTAATTACTAACTTAATAAGTATTGTATACATCTACACATATACCAAGTTTCCTCACTTTTCTGGCAGGTTGTGAATGAGAACATACATGGGAATATTTCAAAGTGCTCCTAGACTATAAATAGCCAGAATAAGAAAGATATTTCCTGTCATTTGATGTAAATTTCATAGCTCACTGTTGCATCAACTGCTTGAGACAATATTGTAGTCAGAGTCACACATATGATATAGCTGTTGTATAAATGAATTCAGGGATTCTATCTCTGGGGCTGTCAATTACCTTTCAGTCATGATAAATTCATTTAAAAAACAATCTTTCTGAGATATGGATTATTTGTCTGAATAAGTGGAGATGTCACACTCAGTAGACACCATTCTGATTGTGGATGTCAACTTGGTTATTGTGTACCTGCTAACATGACATAGCTACAGATTTTTAATTTGGTTACATCTGACAAAACTAGAATGCTCTGTTTCCTTTGTGTTAACATTTTACACTGTGTTTCATCACCAAATAAAGGATAAAATGTCACACTAAGATAGGCATCCACACACAGCTGTGACCAAAGAAAGATTTAGTCTTGAACATTTTTGTATCTTCTGCTACAGTTTTCTTCTGTGTTCTTATAGTCTCTCCCCTAAAAAAGCTAATTACTCTTTTTCCTTTCTTCTTTCCTCATTTGTTTTCTCTTTTATGTTCTTTATGTCTCTTTCCTTCCATTTCCACTTCCTGTTGTTAGAGTTTAAAAGTAATTATTAACATAGTAGTCTTGGTGAATTAGGTCTCTTCCATTTTATATCTAGCATGTTGTCATTATACCTAGGGCTTCCAGGGAATATTTTTAGATGAAGCATGGAAAATTGGGGGACAAGCCATTCACAATATTAGAAGTTGTGGTTGCTTGCACAGTATGCACCCACGTGTCAGCCCTTGGTAGTTTGGGTGAGCAACCCCATCTCCAGTTTGGTAGGTAAGCCTTGGTTTGTTCTTTTAGATAATCGGCATATTGGTTCTCAGGCATTTGAATCAGATGAAAAACCTGAAATTTAATGGAGTAATAAAAGGAAAAACACTGTAAATAAGAAAGACAAAGCTAGGGACCTGGTGGTGCCTATCTTTTGACTATTAAAAAAATCAACTGGAGATAAAGCAAACTCATAGAACAGAAAAGAACTAAAGAAATTATAGAGAAATACTGCTATAGTCCTGAGACATCATAAAACTCAGGAATGAACCCTTATTGAGAGAACTTGGCCATACTTTTTAATTACAAGGGACAATAAATAACTTTTACTTAAGCCAGTTGGAGCTGAGTTGGCTGTAATTTGCAGACAAAAACATTTAACTGATACGTTCACAATGCAAAGTCATTCGAAAATTTTAAATGTCTCCTAGGCTTGTAAAGTTTGACTATGGCCTGAGCGAATATATCAGTTCTGGCACTTACTAGCCAAGTGCTGTAAGTTACTTACAGTCTATTCACCTGTGTGTTTTCTTCTGTTAAATTAATATTATAATATCTATTTTATGAAGTTGTTGAGATTATTTGATAAAATAAGCAAATGATTAGAAACTATATAAAACACTTGATAAAGATGCCAGCAGTGAAAAACAAAATGGCCCTGGCTGTCCGTGAAAACACAATAATAGCAAATCTTGGCAATGCTCCTTCCAATCTGCCTAACAGAGGAGTCTTTGCCAACCCACTACCAGCAACCTTGTTGCCTTAGCAAGAACTTTGGAAATTATTCATTCATATACATACATACACACATATTCATTCATATACATATACATACACACATATATATTCATTCAACAAATATATACTGCACATTTCTATGTTAGAGCTATAGCAATAACACAATGGACAGCATTTTCTGCTTATATTCTAATGGTGGTAAACAATAAACAAAATGCATGATATACATATATATCACATGTGTTTTGTATATATATATGTGTGTGTGTGTGTGTATATCATATTAGATGGTGATGAATACTAAAGAAAAATTAAGCCAAAAAAATAGCATGTAGAGTTTGGGGGAAGAGTCATTATTAAGCTAATCAGGGAAGCCCTCACAGAGAATGTAAGACTTACACAGGTCTGAGGAAGGTAAGAGAGTGAGCCCTGCAGATGTCTGTGTACAGAATATACTGGCTGAGGGAGCAACGTGTGAAAAGGACTTGGGGCAAGAGCAGGCTCAGTGAGCCCACGGATGCTAGGAGCCAGCTGAGCAGGCATGGGTGAAGGGAGGGATGAGCGGTCGGCCATGAGGTCCTGAAGACAATAGTTTCAGGGGCGATGCCATTAAACTCCTGACTCGGGTAACTCATTTTGATTCCGTTATATAACAGCTTTTTCATGTTATTAAAAATATGTAATATGTTTCTATAATTTGAAAAATATCAAATAGGAGGAAAAGAGAGTTATTTTCTCAACTGTCATTGCCATTGATTTCAGGACTTTATTCTTACCTCTTTCTTCTCATGGTTACCACCATATCACTGAATAATATTTTTTGTTTGTTTAAAATGTTTTTATTACACGAGTTCACTAGAGAAAACTAAAATACAAAAAGAGCATATGTAAGAAATTGAAAATCACTCTTAATTTTATCACCAAAAAAGCCAAAATAAAATGTTGATGTCCATTATATGTTTGTGTGAGTGTGTGTTGATATATTTGTTTTAGATATAACATTTGAAACATTAATTGTATATATTCTTGGAATAACATTTTTAAACCATTACTGCATAAATTAGCAATTTTGATACTAACCCTGGACTTGCTGCTATATTAAAGTTTAGTGCAGTGTTTCTGCTCCCACTCCCTTTCCCCTCAATATGATTAACTTTCTTTTTCAACTCTGACAACTGTATTTTTAAATACAGGTTAGAATTAGACATCTTTATTTCTTCCTTCAATAACTAAAGACATTATTTCTCAATTTTCCACTTTGAAAATTTAGGCTAGGGGCAATTCTTATTCTTTTCTCCAAGTGCCCCCATTCCTAACACCTTTAATCTTTAACAGGTGTCCTCTGTATTTGTACTTTTATACTTTTTAGACTGGTAACATTTACATGCCCTTCTGTGACAATTAATTTTGAAATCAATGAACATAACTTACTATGCAAATACTCGTCACTGATGATTACATTTTCTCTCATCTGTGGATTCCTTTCTACAACTTCAGATCCTGTCTTTCTTTCATTTTTAAACAGAATATCTTTGTTTCCTTCCTCTTTACTCCTTCCATTCTGTTCAAGCGTATGAAGTCAAGAGACAATCCTGGTTAGCCTCTCTCTAGCCTTTCTACTTAGCCTTTATGTTCCTTCTTAAGTTCTACACAGGGTCTCTTAGCCCTTTCCCAACAGAGGTACTTGAGGTCTTCTCTTCATTTCTGTCCTCAATTAGACCCACACTTTTTCTAACCTCCAGTCTTTCTTGACGCAAGTAAACTCTTTTCTTTTTTCTTTTGCTTAGAGTATATCATCAAATGACTTCTTTTACAAATTTACATAAGTAAATTTTCTGAGACCTTACAACTCTGACAATGTCCCTATTGTGTCTTCACACTGAGGTTCACAATTTTGCTTGGTGCAGAATTCCAAGTGGAAACTATGTTTTTCTCAAGCTTTGGCTGCTTTGAGCAGGGGGACACCCCTCAGTTGCTAGGTCTGAGTTAGTCAAGTTCCTATTTCTCTGGACACAGTTCCCTTCTCAACAACTTGGCTCCCTTTTGCATTTGATTCTTTGGGTTTTGAAATAGTTTATTGATATGTTTAAGTATGAAAGCATTTCATTCATTTTATTATTGAAAGATCTGTCTTCATCAGAAGATAACAGTCCTTCTGCTCTTAGAAATTTATTCCATGAAACTCATTTGTTAGGCTCTTCTTTCTGATTTTTTATGTTCTTTTAAGAAATGCCGTAGTTAGTTACTGAAAGCTAGATTTACCTTTTATATCTTAATTTTGCCCTCATTTTATGTACCTTAATTTTGTTATAAATGCTGAAATTTTTATGACGTTTCCTTTAAATCCTCCTATTAATGGAAAATACTGTCAAATAAAAATATTTCATAAAGTTTGAGAACACGAACCTTCATTCATATTGCTAGATTCAAATCGTCACTCTGGCACTTGCTAGATATGTGACAGGTTATTCAACCTCTTACTACTTTGGTTTCCTAATCAGAAAACTGAAAATGATGACAGCTCTCCCCTCAGGAAATTATGACAAGAACTAAAATGTAAATCTATGAAAAGTTCTTCAGGCAGTGATATGACCCTAGCCTCAAAAATATAATCTATTATTATTATTTAGGGCTTATTATGTCTCAGACATTTCCTAAGTGCTTTGAATACATCAAGGAACAAAACATAAACTTTCCTGATCTTGAGAAATTCACATCCAATTTGGGAAAGTTAGACACACCAAAAACATAAAAAAAGAATAATTATGTAGGATGTCAGAAGGAGCTCTCCCTATTAAAACACACACACGCACAACAAACTACTACCTGGAGTGGGGCGGGGTGTGAGTAATCGAAGGTAAGTATGCTGAGTAGACAGACTTTCAGCTTTCCACGAGGCAGTCACAGCAGGCCTTGTATGGAGGGTGCTGGATAAGTAATGACTTGAAGAAAGTCATAAAATGAAAAATCGGAGGCATGTTAGGACAAAAGGAGCAGATTTATCTTGTTCTAGGAAAGCGTTCCCCTTTAGAGCATTTATCACAAATATTTCACTTTACGGTGATGGCATAAAAATGAGCTGGAGAGGGTTTGGCGGATCTCTACTTTGTGCTTCTCACGTTCCCCTTGGCCTCATCTAAGAAAGCAGGAGATTCCTGAGCAGTGAACACAGTCTTTAATTTGGCTGGAAGCTGGGTATTAACAATGGGGATAGCAATCACCCATCTATCTTTTCCCCAACCCTGCTCAGAGGTAAAGTGACCTCTCACTGGGAACATGAACTTCTCAAGGTCAGTGTGCAGAGGGCTTGCTGATGACAGAAGGGGCCTTGGACTGGGGCACAGGGAGCACCTGCTTCTTCCTTCAGCTGGGAGGGGGGAGGGAGAGACTCGATGAGACTCTCCTGTCCCACTTGTTGACTATGTGAGCAAGCCGTGAGAGCTTAAATTGATTTGACATTATGAACATACATCAAGAATATTTACACAGTCTGTAATATATTTTACTTGTCACTCAATCAAAACAAAGATGATGTTTGCTTTTTATTTCATTATCTTTCCATTTGTAGTGCATAGACTTTTCTAATGGGAGATAGTATTCTTTTGAGTGGAACTAGTCTATCAACTACCATTATAATGAAAATGTTTGTGATAACTATAAAATAGTAATAAAACAGTAGTACTGTAATTAAAACAGCATTACTATAAACAGTGATTAATAACATATTTCAAAATATATTAATATGCAATTTTGATTATTTTAGAGTATCTTTTCACTCTAGACCATCCAGATTTAAACAGTGAATTCTAGGGCCATCCCATCTGGAGGTGAATCAGATGACCTTCACATAGTGGGGTCAGCAAACTAAGGGCTGCGTCAGGGTTTCTTGTACATTCCACGAGCTAAGAATCATTTTTACTTTTTTAAATGCTGGGAAAGCAGAAATAAAAGAATTCTCTTTTGTTAACTTGTGAGGAAAATAATCCACACTTCAGTGTCTATAAATAAAGTCTTACTGGAACACAGCCTTGGTCTTTAGTTTATGTATTGTTTATGACTGTCTTCGTACTGAAAAAGTGAAATTAAATAGTTGCAACAGAGCTAACATGGCCTAAGGATCCTAAAACCTTTGCTGTTGAGCCTTTATAAAAGTTTGGCAAGCCCTGCACTGGAGTATTCTACTTCCTGTAAGAATGACCTTTCACTATGTATTAAAAGTAACCATGTTATGCATGAGATATTGGTTAACTTAATTCTTTTGTGTCACATTAACCGGCGTGCTAAAATATAAAATTACTGAGATTGCAAATGTAAGGGCCCAAACCTTGTTCTTAGTAGATTCTAACTTTCAACTTATCCAGTGGGGCTTTTTGGGATATTGTATTTTCTCCATCACCCAATGATACCTTCCATGGTATTTTTAATTTGCCTTTTTAAATTACACTATTTATAGTAATATTCCGAGTCTCATTACATACTTGAAAACTCACAGCTCTAAAATTGCTTCCAATGATAAGCGAGCTAAATTACCAAGCTTGTGAACAGGTGTTGTATACACTATGACAAGCTTGCCTAAGTCCCATTATTCATGCACTATTTAAAATAAGAGTAGATCAGCAAGGTCTGCTAGGTATTTCATAGGGAAATTGTTTTATTTCCAACAATAGAAAGAAAAAATAATCAAACTTCTATGTGTTATGGTCTTCAACATTCGGACTAGTATGGGTTCCCTACTATCAATTTTCCATCTGCTTGATTGCCACTCCAGCTACTTCACGCTTAGCTAATTAAAATTAAGTGTGAAGTTGGGCTATTATTGTGTAGATATGGCACCATTCAAACAATTGATTTAGATAATTAAGGAAATCAAATGTAAAAGAAGTAATTCCAAGGCCCAGTGCATAGAGGAAAACTGGAGCTCACTTCCATCATCCATTCTAACACAGATTTAGCTGTCAACATATTCTATAATTAATAGTAAGTGCAGGGGGTGGGGAACCTAGGTTAATTTTTTTTTAGTATATTTGGCTATCATGTGCAAGATAAAAAAAAGATTAAGTTAAACTACAGTAGTTCAGGGTGTTAGGATATTTTGAATATTCTGCCCTCTGTAATTCTCAACATGACTAAATGGGCATGTCTGGTGCCATAAGTGTAGCTTCTATTTAGTGTCTGTTACATATGTAATAGGGATGAACATGGGCTTCGACCCACACTGCTTGGATCTGTTCCTATCCCTACTTCTTAATGGCTGTGCAGACTAAAGGAAAATTATTTAACCTCTTCCTAACTTCATTTCTTGGACACATGAATAGTTAGTGAATATTAAATGAGGTAAGTCAGGTAAAAAGCTCAGAAAAATTGCATCGTAGTCATTATTATTACTTTTCTTCTGCATAGCAACGCTTCTAGGTGAGAATAGCAGCCATTTAGCAAAGGGGGAGCCTCATGCCTGGAGAAGTGAGGGGCTACAGGAATGCAGCTTATAAAAGACACATTGAAGAGTCAAAGACAACAATGGCTGATGATGAAACTCCCTTTTTTTCTTCCTATTTCAACCCACTGATTCTTTCACAGATTCATCCATTTACATAAGCAGTGTCTGTGGACCACACATATACGATTTACAGTACCTGACAGGTTTCCTATGGTCCCCAATTTTGATTTGTTTAAACTCTGATTTTTAACAGCTTACCTGATAATTCAACATCATTAGGGAATTTTGGAGTATAAACCCCTTATTTTTAATTTGCAAAGAAATGAGGTATGGAATTGCATGCAGATGGAGTTATTGGAGCTTCTAGCACTCCTCAAATTGCACAAAGTGCAAGCCCCCAAAGAGAAAGAATGAAAAGAATATTAGAATAAGTTCTTAGGACAATCTTAAGTGAAGGCTTAGTTGGAATTCAAGAAGCAAGTGAAACACATTTGGATGCATTTTAAGAGATAATTGCTACCAAATAATTTATGGGTGCAGAGCAATACCCAAGGAGAAAATACCACTGGTTATAACCTAGTAAATTAAAACCAAACAGTCTACATGCCTGGTATTGTGTTCAAGATTAATTGGGTCATAGCGGATAGTGCACATTAGGAAGATCAAATAGTAGAAGAATGTCATGAAGTTTGAAAACCTATCAGTGTATCTTCATCCCTGCAGATGCCTTTTATTTATTATCAATGTAAATAGATGTTAATGGTATTGTATGAGCCAGAGAGATGTGAAAGGGGGGAGAGACAGAGACAGAGACAGAGAGAGAGAGAGGGAATTACCCTGAAGGAAAAGGAGAAAAATAACAGAAAATCCTTAATATATATTTATAAAAATCATATTTTCCCATCTAAAACTTGAATTTGTTTTTGTTCTCTGCATTAAGACTAACAGCTCATTCCAAACTTTAACAACAAAGGCTTGGGATGGTGAGAGGGGTGAGGAAGGATGAATGGGAAGGGGAGGTGGTTTAGATTATTGAATCTACTTATTTAGCAAGCAATGTTACATTTATTTGGCTAAGGAGTACATTTTTCTTTTAATCATGCTATTGAGAATAAAACTACATTGCCTTAATGAAGTTTCACTGTAAATTAATGACTTAAGGAACGAATGAAAAATACTATTTAACTCTTTAGGACCCTTGAATATTTCTTTTATTTTTTTTTCCAATGAATAATAAACCTACTGCTTCCAGCATTCTAAATTGCACTGAACTTGAATGAGGTAGGGTGGGGATGGGCATGGTGGCGTAAAAATGGAGACAACTGTACTTGAACAATAATGAAAAAAATAAAAAAAAATAAATTGCACTGAATTATTTAGGTGTTTGTCTCATTCCAGACAACAAAATTCATCAGAAAAGTTACCATACCTGTATCTTAGGGTGCATTGATATTTGATACATATATTTGAGGAATATAAAATTCGAAGGCTGTGTGAGAAGGTCCACAATTTACTAAGAGTAGTCTTATTCTACCTTGGTACTGTTGACATTTGGGGCTGAATAATTCTTTGATTTCGGGGCTGTCCTGTGTTTTATATACGTTTAGCAGTATCACATACCTCTTCCTGCCAAGTATCACCCTCCTGTAGGTACAAATTTAGAAGTTTCTGTAGATATTGTTAAATGTCTGGGCTGGTGGGGTGGGGGTTAGAAGAGACAGATAAGAGAGGGACAGGTAAAATTATCCCAGTGGAGAACTTCTGACTTAGAGAATTAACATTTTAATTATGTTTAGTGTAGTAGTTTGGGTTGTATGTTCCATTAATTTCTGTTGCTGCCACGTGTTTCCTCTACCTATCTAATCTATCATCTAGTTATCATCTGTCTATCCAACCTACATTTCTGTCCCTTTCCATCCCTTCCAGTCTCTCTGTCTCTGTCTCTCTCTTACACACACACATCATTTATGAAATCCATCCTACTGGTAGACATGAATTCAAATATGCCTGGCAGGTCGAGTTAGATAGCTTTTTTTCTTTTCCTCATCCAGGAAGCATTCATTGATACAAGAAAATCATATAGATAAGAAGACTGGTTGGAAAGAACTTGTACTTTATGTATAGTTGGCATTAATACAATTGTTGGATGAACTTACATGGGCAGAGTTGGGTTATAGAAACAAATCACAAGTAGGTTGGTTAGAAAGAGAAACCCATAAATTAGACTGAGCAAAAATTTACAATTAAAACATTAATATTATTTAAAATTTTGCTAGAGTTCAAAATGTGATAAGAAAAGAAAGACTAATAAAAGCAATAAAGAACTGGAAATGTGTTGTTTTGTTCAAATATTTTTGTGTATTAACTAAGGATAGATGCCAAGGTTTTCACAGGTATGAAGAGTTTAGGTTCTTTTAATGTGGTTCAGCTCAGTAAGAGTTCACTAACCTTTTATCTACATCAATGTGACGAAATATAATCTAGATGCTATATGTATAAAGTAAAGTTGTGAACAAGTCGTGTCCTCTGAGATTCCACATGGTACAGAGGTTAGTGTTTTAAATTTTAGTTTTGTTACTTTAATAATGGTGATCATGGACCAAGTTAAATAACTTCTCCAAAGCTCAATTTCCTCAGGCTAAAAATGTGTTTTGCATTTTATAAACATTTCTATTGTCAACTTCATCAGTTAAGTTGACAAACATTCATTCAAATCTTCAATGCTTGCTGTATTTATATAATTTTTACCTTATTTCCACAAAATTTAGGGCCAGATAATTATATTATTTATATCATAAATTTTAAAGCCAGTGTACAATTTCATTTTAATTTCATCATGGAAATTTAAATTAAAATGACAATGAGATGCCACTATTACCTATTAGAATGGCCAGAATCCATGACATTGGGAACATCAAAGATTGGCAAGTATGTGAAGCAACAGAAACTCTCATTCATGTCTGGGGCTGATGTAAGATGTAAATATTTGGGAAGACAAATTGGCAGTTGTATACAAAACTAAACACACAGTAGCCATTCTATCTTTGGTATTTACCCGAATGAGTTGAAAACTGTCCACATAAAAATTTGTACATGAATATTTAGAGAAGTTTTATGTGCAACTCTCAAAACCTGGAAACAACTAAAATGTCCTTCAGTAGGTAAAGAGACAAACTCTGTTAAATCTAGACAAAGGACTGTTATTCACCACTAAACAGAAATGAGATGTCAAGCTATGAAAAGACATGGAGGAATTTTAAATACATATGACTATTTGAAAAGGAGCTGGTTTTTAAAGGCTACACAATGTGTGATTCTGACTATGTGACATTCTAGAAAAGACAAAATTACACACATAGTAAAATGGCCAATGGTGTCCAGGGGTTGTGGGGGGAGGGCAGGGATGGACAGATGGAACGCAGAGGATTTGTAAGGCAGTGAAATCATTCCATGTGATGTCATAATGGTAGGTAAGTGCCATTATGCACATGTGCGAGCCCATAGCATATGCAACACCAGGTGTGAACCTTAACGTAACCTGTGGGCTCTGGGCGATACGATGTGTCGGTGTGGGTTCAAACGTAACAAATGAACCACTGTGATGGGGGTGTTAATGATGGGGGAGGCTGTGGGTGTGGGGGGATAGGAGGTGAGTGAAAAATCTCTGTGCCTTTCACCTGTTTTGCCATGAACCTAAAATCACTCTAAAAAATAAAGTCTTAAAGACACTCTTGGAAGAGAGAAACCACAACTAAGTCTGAAAAAACTTGAAGCAGGCACATCAGCAATGGGGTGTGGGGGGGGGGTGGGTATCCTGGATGCAGACACGGGGCATTTTCAGTGAGACACTGATTACAGCAGAATGCTCAGTGTGAACCTACTTGCTTATTATTCAGTGGCACTAATAAATCAAATTATTCAATGACAGCTGCGAAAAACTGTATTTTTCTTTTATGAAAAAGTTCACAGAAAAATGTGAACAGTTGGCAAATTAAAAAAAATAGTTGCAAATCAAATGTTATAACAATGAAGCAAATTTTGACCTTTCCTTCCCCACACCCCTGCCACCTTAAACTGGTAAAACACACATAACACTTATGGAAAATCCTGACAAGACCACATTAAGGAAAAGCGATTTCCCTTTGCTCCCAGTCCCTTCAAAAAAGCCACTTATTTTGATAACCTAATCAATGAAATCCCAGTTTTTCCAGCCACTCAATTTCCTTTATACATGTTTCATTTCAAAACCAAATGTTTGCCATCATTTTGCTTTAGAGAGTTACTTTCACCATCTTTCATTTCCAAGCATTGTTGCTATGAAAAGAAAACAGATTATAAATTATTACCCCTGAGTACATGAGTTAATGGAGTTCTGGGTTATGAAGAGTGTTGTCAAGTGTTACTTTTGTAATTGTTCCATTCTATAGGGAACTTGAGTAAGTGAATCATTTATGAGAAAGGCTAACTTAATTTGGCTATTCAGCATTAAATTTAATTGTGGAGAATTAAGCATTTATTTATTCATTAAAAAAAAAAACTTCTAATGACAAATTTCTGTGCTCCGTATCCAGTACCAAGAGCACAAAGATAAATAAAACAAATACCCTACCTAGGGAGATTGGTAGCCCCTCCCACCCTGTGAGGACACAGTGAGCAAGTTACTGGCCATGAAGCAAGATGAGGGCACTCTACCAATCATGCTGGCGCACGGAACTTGGACTTTGGTCCTCCAGAACCATGAGAAATAGATGTGTGAGTTATAAGCCATCCAGCCCAAGGGATTTTCTTCTAGCAGCCTGGACGGACGGAGGCATGTTAGCATGGGTAGAGGAAGTCAGCTTACTTCTACTGATCTTCTAAGTCTCAAAACGAACATCTTTTCTCCAGAAACACTGACCTCTTAATCTAAGTTTCCCATACACCTTTGTCCTCCAGGTCATCTTTATTATAAGAGAATGATCATAGCCTCTTCTACTGTCCCTGAAAGAGGGTAGGTCTCTTCGGAGCAGGGGCTGCGCTGTCCTGCAGTGGTTTCACCAGTCCACAGTGCCACAGTGCTCGACAGCAGGCCAGTAATGTTTATCAAATGCATTAATGGAAAACACAGTAAAGAGATTTTTTTTATGTTTAAAAACATTTTATTGAATGTATTAAGATGACGTCGGTTATTAAAAGTATGCCGTTTTCAGATGTGCAATTCTATAATTCATCATCTGTATATTGAATTGTGTGTTCACCACCCAAAGTCAAGTGTCTGTCCATCACCACTTGTGCCCTGTTTACCTAAGCCTCTTCTACCTCATCCCATCCCCCTCTCCCTCTGCTATGCACCATACTATTGTCTGTTGTCTGAGTTTTTTTATGTTTTTGAACTTTATTCTTATTTTTACCCTATTACAGATGTCCCCATCTCCCCCCTTTGCCTCCCTCTGCCCAGCTGTTGCCCCCCACTGCCCTCAGGCCATCACCACACATGCATATATGTACTTGGGCTAACGATTTCACATTCTTTTATCCAGAGCCCCTCCACCACTCTGACAGCTGCCTGTCTGTTCCATGCATCCGTAACTCAATTTCTACTTTTGTTCACCATTTCACTTTGTTCATTAGATTCCACATATAAGTGAGATCCTGTGGTACTTGTCTTTCTCCAGCTGGCTTATTTCACTTAGTATAATACTCTCCAGGTGTGTCCATGCTGTCACAAAAGGTAAGAGTTCCTTCTTTTCTACAGTCAAATATTGTAGTATTCCACTGTGTAAATGTACCACAGCTTTTTTATCCACTCATTCTACTGATGGACACTTGGGCAGCTTCTAAATCTTGGCGATTCTAAATAGCACTGCAATAAGCACTGGGTGCTCATGTTCTTTCAAATTACTGTTTCAGTTTTATTCAGATAAATCCCCAGATATTGAATCACTGGTTCGTGAGGCAGTTCCATGTTTATATTTTTTCAGATATTTCCATACTGTTTTTCACAAAAACAGATTGGCTGTGCCGATCTGAATTCCCACCAACAGTGCAGAAGTGTTCCCCTTTCTCCACGTCCTCACCAGCACTTCACTGATTTATTGATAAAAGCCATTCTGAAAGGTGTGAGGCGATATCTCATTGTGGTTTTAATTTGCATTTCTCTGATGATTAGTAACATTGTACATTTTTTCATAAGTCTACTGGCCAATCTCCATGTCCTCTCTGGAGAAGGGACTGTTCAGGTCTTTTGCCCATTTTTTTCCTTGGATTATTTGTTTGATTTTTGCTGTTGAGTTGTTTTAGTTCATTATAAATTTTGGATATTAACTCCTTATCAGAGGCATCACTGGTAAATATATTTTCCCATTCAGTGGGCTGCCTTTTCATATTGTTGATGGTTTCCTTGTAGGAATAAGATCAGAAAGAATTACACAGAGAAGTTTACTGAAGGTGATGGGGGAGGTGCTAAGGATTCGTTTAAAATATATACTCAGATTTATTTTCTGAAATCACTATTAAGGGGGCTACATAATAAAAAAGTGATCAGGGAAGGTTAATGAGATTTAGGGAATAAATTAATAACACTAGAAAGAATAAAAAAATTATAAGTTAATAATAGGCTTAAACTGATACAAACAAATAAGCAAAAAATGAATAAATAAAGCATCCTTGTGTGGGGATTCTAAGCTCCAGGTGGCAGAGACTGTAGCACCTAAGGGGCTCCTGAGGGGCCTGACACATGAAGGACACTTACTGAACAGTGTTGGTTCAGTGAATGAAAACAGCAGCTGACTCTGACCAAGGCTTTGCTCCGGTTTATCTACTGTCTGCTTTTATCCTCATGACTTCTAGGAGACATCTTCTATTTCTACCCCTGAAATCTGATTATGAAAACTCATACAAAGAAAGGAAAAATAACATGCACATGTTTTCCCACCAGTTAAGGTTAGAGCTGGGATTTCAACCTAGAGATGGCAGATTCTCCAACTTGGACTCTATCCTGCTGAGTCACGTACAGACACCCATCAGTTTTCATATCTTTATCATTACTGAAGCCTCAGTAGGCTTACTCACTGTATAGTACTACTATATCTCTGGGCTCTCCAGAGAAATGGAATCAGTAGGATATAAAGAAAGATATGTAAGAGATTTGTTACAGGATTGGTTCACATAATTATGGCAGCCAAGAAGTTCTATGATTTTGCTGTCTGTAAACTGGAGAGCCAAGAAAGCCACTGGGGTAGTTCCAGTCTGAGTGGGAAGGCCAGACACCCGGAGAGTTGATGTGAAACTTCCAGTCCAAGATCGAAAGCCAGCAAACCAAGGGAGCCAATGATGCAAGTTCAATCTCAGTCCAAAGGACTAAGAACCAGTAGCATGGATGCCCAAAGGCAGGAGAAGATAGGTATCTCAACTCAAGCAAAGAAAGCAAATTCACACTCCCTCTGCCTTTTGGTTTCATCCAGGCCCTCAAGCAATTGGATGATGCCCAATAACACTGATGAGATAGATCTTCTTTACTCAGTCTATTGATTCGAATGCTAATCTCTTCCAGAAACATCCTCATAGACACACCCCAAAATAGTGCGTTACCAGCTGTCTGGGTATCTGTTAGCCCAGTCAAGTTGACACATAAAATTAATCCTCACACTCTCTTAAATTTTCATAGGCACTTTATAGTTTACAATGTATCTGCTTTGCCTGTTATTCCAGTTCCTAAGGCAGTGTAACACATTATCACAAAATGCGTAGTTTAAAACAATGACAACATTTATTTTACTCATTAATCTGCAACTTGAGCAGGCTTTGGCAAGGAGAGCTCTTCTTAGCTCCACTTGGCACCAGCTGTAAAGCTGAGATGATCTGAGGCCTTGCCCACTCACACGTCTGGCTGGCAGTGAGTTCTGAGCTCGGACAGTCAGCTGGAACAACTCCATATGGTCTCAACGGTGGCCGGGGCTCCCCCACAGTATGGGGGATGGGCCCCAGAGGTAAACATCTGTAGACATCAAGAGAATAAAGAGGGAAAGAGAAACAAAATGAGAGAGAGAGAGAGAAAGACTATATCACCTCATATGACCTAGTCTTAGAAGTCATACAACCTCTCTTCTGCTATATTCTATTTATTAGAATGAGTCATTTATACCAGCCAACACTCAAGGAGAAATTAGATGCTAGATTTGGATTGAAAAGTTACAAAGTTTTAGAAAAACATGTGGGATCAGAAATATTGCTATGGGTATTTTCAAAAATACAATCTGCCTCACCAACCATTGTGCATGCAATGGGGCAATTCCTTTAGAAGGTAAAATATGGATTTTTTTTATTTTTAGAGAAGAGAGAAATTCTTTATAAGTACTGATAATATTAACGGCACATTTATTCAGTACTGATACTCAATTTTCATCCCAAACCCGTGAGACAGGTCTAACCATTACCTCCGTTTTACCCCAGCAGAGATGGAGGCACAGGGAAGCGCAGCGCCTTGCTCAGTGTTACACAGCTGCAAGTGACAAGGCTGGAAGTCAAAGCCAGGTGATCCGCTTCCATTTTTAGATAGTACCCATTCCTGCCTTTGCAGTAGGAGTCATGGGAGAACATGTTTTCTTACTCTATGGATATTTTAATGGTTTGTTCTCCTTTCTTCACATATACATTCTTGCCATTCAAATGTTCTAGATGCTCATAAGCTAGTTTCATTATGCTGACAATGTGCCCATTTCAAATACCTGCAAAGAGAAAACTCACTGAGGAACTGAATTTCATGTATTTTGGCAGAGACGACCTTTCCTTAGAAAGTGTTTACAGAAAACACCCTTATAGTTCATCAGTCCTCAGAATAAGGACACATAATTAAAAGTGTAAGATGTGGAGGAAGAGTACAAGATATATTTCAAATGTTTTATTTTAATTTTTTTTTATTTTTTTAATTTTGTTATTCTATTAGTTGTGCCAATTTTTCCCCTTTGCCTCCTCCACCCAACCCACCCCCTGCTCCCACAGTCAGTTCCCTTACTGTTGCCCATGTCCGTGGGTCTTTCATACATGTTCTCTGACTAGTCCCTTCCCCTTCTTCTCACCATTACTCCTTTCTTTCTCCCTGCTGGTCACTGTCAGTCTGTTCCATGTTTCTATGCCTGTGGTTCTATATTGCTTGTTAGTTTACTTTGTTCATCAGTTTCTTCTTATAAGTGAGATCAGATGGTATTTGTCTTTCACCAACTGTCTTACTTCAGTTAGCATGTTTTCCAGTTTTATCAATGCTGTTGCAAAATGTAGTAGTTCCTTCTTTCTTTCTGCTGCATAGTATTCCATTGTGTAAATGTTGACTACAGTTTTTTGATCCACTTATTTACTGATGGGCACTTAGGCTGTTTCCAGCACTTAGTTATTGTACATAGCACTGTTGTGAACATTGCGGTGCTTAGGTTCTTTTGAATTGGTGTTTTAGGATTCTATTTGCCAATGATACATTGGAGAAGGGTTTGATCTCCAAAATATATGAAGAACTCATATGACTCAACACCAGGAATACAATCTAATTAAAAAATGGGCAAAGGACCTGAACAGACATTTCTCCAAGGAAGACATACATATGTCCCACAGACATATGAAAAGATGCTCAACATCACTAGCCATCAGAGAGATGCAAGCTAAGACCACAGTGAGATCTTACCTCACATCAGTCATAAATGAATCAACAAACAACAAGTACTGGCAAGGATGTGAAGAAAAGGGAACCCTAACGCACCGTTGATGGGAATGCAGACCAGTGCAGCTGCTCTGGAAAACAGTGTGGAATTTTCTTCAAAAAAAAAAATAAAAATGGAACTGCCTTTTGAAATGTTTTCCTAAAAACAGAAGTTATTTTGTAACTAATTTAAACTCTTCATAACCTGACCGCCACTCATGTGAAAATACTGTGGGAATAGTCAGGAGATGTTTGAATGAGATAAAGCTGTATGTCCTGTTCTTAATTGAAATGGCCTCAGGATCTCTTCTCGAAATAATGCTAATGAAAACTTCAAATATTTATTCAGGTCCTCTGAATTAATATTAAGTGGCCTATATTAGCACAGAAACTTTAAAAAAATTCTAGCTCTGTGGAATTATCCATTATCAAAGCACTGCTACAATTTCGGAGACACATTATCAACTATTAAAATCTGAATAATTGACATCATTGTGGAATAATGTTAACTTACTAGATTTTCAGGACTATAGGCAGCATTGTTATTATAAAAATAATTTAATGATGGGCTTTTTGTGTTTGACACTTATAAAATAAAGGAAACTAGCCCTTGACTTCTAAATCCTAATCATACAAATAAAATAATAGTTACACATACAAATTTTGAAAAGATTAATGACATTTATATGCATCTTTGAGAAAACTGATATTTGTGTATATGAACTGATTAAATATACAACTATACTTTTGTCATACTGTCAGTACAAAATCTAACTATTTAATGTACAATTTATAGTATTTTCACTGTAAAGAATTTATCATTTGTGATTTGATATTTTAATACTTACATAAGATATATTCTGCTTTAGTTTGACACAAAATTGTTAAGTTAAATAGGGTAACATTGTTCAACATATGTTGGTTGTATTTCAAAATAACTTGGCCCCCTTTAAAATGTCAAAGTTTTGAGTTGTTTTTAGAATATTCCAGTAACTCACTCTGACAACCTGGGTTGTAGGTGAGATGGATAATAAGAAACACCTGGAGCAGCTATTCTGCCATCAAGAAAAATCATAAAAGAGAAAGGTTTACAGATACAAGTCCATAAAATTTAGGATGACAAAATACCACAAAGGGTACATACCCAAACTGACATGTTTCATGGATGAGGAAAATAAGGTCAGAAAAAATGAGTTACCCAAAGTCACACGGCTAATTAGTATATAGTCAGCCCAGGATCCCGGTCTTTGTTCTCCCACCCCGGGCACCTTCCATCCATGCCCTGCCATCTGGCTACAAATATTTGTGGTAAAACCCAAAACGTGTGCTTCTTCTGGTATTACTTTACTTGCTCTGAGGAAAAACAAAGAACAACAAAGCACACCATTTCTATGTGTTATTAACTCTGAAAAAAAAATAACCAAGAAAGAGTCTAACAAAGTGAACTCCAAAACTGCAGTTAATCCCAGCAACAGACAGTAGTCTGGCCTGTAAAAACCTGACCTTTAAAAACATTTTTACAGCATTGGCTTTTGAACCTTAAAAGTTGTAGTGCATTGAATCGTAGCCACCCAAAGATATCAAGTCTCAATCTCAGGAATTTTAAAATATTGCTTAATTTACAACAGGGATCTTTTCAGATGAAATTAGATGAATAATTTTGACCCTGCAATAGCTGGGTAGACAATAAGGCCATCACAAATATCGAAAGAGGGTGGCAGAGGGAGATCAAATACATATGAGAAAATAATAGGAAGAGGGAGGCAGAGACTGGGGGCCTGTAGCCAGAAACCCACTCAGTCAGAGCTTTCCAGAGAAACAGAAACAATGTGATGTGCATATACTTGGGGAACCAGGAAGAACATATATCACAAAGTCTGAAAGAAGTCTTCCTTTTGCTCAGGGGAAGTTCTGTTCTGTCCTTCAACTTGACTAGTTGAGGACCGCTCACATTATGGAGAGCAATATGCTTTACTCAAAGTCCACCCATTTAAGTGTAAATCTCATCCAGTACGCCTTCACTAAAACATCCAGAATAATCCTTGACCAAATCTGGACACTGGGGCTGAGTGAATTTCACATATAAAATTAACCATCACACTTTGGATTGTCAGCAGCCACCAGAAACTAAAAGAAGAAAGGAACAGATTCTGAGAACCTTTGGCAGCAGCATGGCCCTGCTGGATTTTGGATTTTTGGCATTCAGAACTGTGAAAGAATAAACTCGTTTTGTTTGAAACCACCAAATTGGTGGCAATTTGCTATGGCAGCCTCAGAGAACAAGTGCAATTGTGTTTTGTATTTTTTGCTGTTTGGGTGTTTTCTTTACTTC
Source organism: Phyllostomus hastatus (assembly GCF_019186645.2). Lineage (NCBI taxonomy): Eukaryota > Metazoa > Chordata > Mammalia > Chiroptera > Phyllostomidae > Phyllostomus > Phyllostomus hastatus. The sequence goes on along the minus strand of NW_025334033.1, from coordinate 57,369,212 downwards.
ATGTTTTTGCTTTTTTTCCTCATTCATATACTATGTATATTTTAAAAAATCAAAATCAACTATGGAAAGCTCTCAGTACATGAAATAAAATACCCAGGGGTACTTAGTCTTCCCGCCCCCATGAGTTTCTGCCCCATTCTATCAACCACTGCATATTAACAAGGGCTTTTCATTGTTGTAAGTGAGAGTCAAAGTGTCTGTGGGGAAAAACAAGTGAAAACACGCTTCTCCAAGAAAACATTCTTAAACGTTCTTGTCAAAAACTTACATAAAGGGAAGCACATGAGAAAGTTTATATCAGCACAGAATCAACGATCTCTGACACCGAGGAAACAAACAGGAGCGAGCCCTTTAGTCCAACCCATCAGAGTCTCATCTCTCCCACTTGCTGTTTTGGATCACGTGTTTTCCCTTTACTGAGCCAACGTTTTCTAGGTTCCTATTTTAAAGTCATTGTGAATATTGAACATGAAAAATGGCACCAATGAATAAATGGAATTCGATCCCAAACAAAATCCAGAGGTGAGAATTCTCACACAACACAAAAAAAGACAAACACAAAATATTCTTGCATTGCTTTACTACTTAGAAGAATGCTTGGCATATAGGAGTGCTATTTGTAAATCTGTCATACATATAAGCAAATAATTTTAAAATAAACCACTTAAAATAAATACAAAACAGTAAAACACATTAGGAATGAGTCCCATGAAAGATGCAAATTGATAATTCCAATAGTTTTCAAGCTTTGTGCTAATTAAACAAAACTAATACATTGAGATGCATATTATTTGTAATAATTTGAAAATATAATATGCCAAGTTTGTTTCATCCTGCTAAAATAATCTGTGATTCAATTCTAGTCAGATCCTTACTAGAATCCCTATAGAACCTATAAGGCGAATTTTAAAATTTAAGTTGAACAGCAAAATTTCAGGAATAATCAAGGTAATTTGAAAGAATAGTTGCATATTATATAATTATATTAATTAGAGAAACAAAATCATCAAGCATTTCTAGGGGGTTAAAATGTATAGTGAAATGTTATACTCACTTTGGAACACAGTTTGGTAGTTCTTCAAAAAGTTAAACATAGCATTACTATCCAACACAGGGATTCAATTCCTAATTATAGATCCAAGAGAAAGACTCACACAAAATCTTGTAAATGAATGTTTATTGCGGAATTATTCTGAATAGCCAAAAAATGAATCAACCCAAATGACTACCAAACTGATGCATGGATAAATAAAAGTCAGTATATCCCAATTATTACTATTCAGCAATAAAACAAATTAAATATCACTATATGCTAAAACATGGATCAAACTTAAGAATATTATCCCAAGTGAAAGAGGAATGTCATAAAGGACCCCATATTGTATTATTCCATTTATATGGAATTTAGGAAACAGGGAAATTTAAAGAGAAAAAAATAGATAAGTGATTTTTTAAGACAGGGATAGAGATGGTAATAAGTAAGAAGAGTTGGGGAGTGGTTGCTAATGCACAAGTGATTTCTTTTAGGAAAGATAATAATGTTCTAAATTAGATCACAGTGATGGTTGCACAGTCTTGTGAGTAAATGAAGTCATTGGATTTTGTGCTTTAAATGAATTATGTGGTATGTAAATTGTGTCTCAGTAATTACTAGTATCTGTGCATAGATAAGCCAAAAGGAAAACTGAACAGAATCAAGAGCCTAGAAATAAAAACTTACATATAACTAAACTTGATATAGCATTTAGTATGCAAATAAATGGGAAGCACAGAGAATTACCAGCAAATGTGTTGGGGACAATTTGTTATTCACGTGGGAAACTTATGAAATTGGATTCTTACCTTACATTCTACAAAATACCTTGTTCTAGGAGGAAACAATAAGTAAATATTATAGAAAAACTGAAAACACTTCTTGTGTGAATTATTACAAACATTTTAGAAGAGAATTAGAAATTGTTTAGCACCATTGAAGATATCTATAAGCAGTAATTCAATTTCTAAGTGTATTCTGTAGCAGAACTTTTGGACGTGTTTACCAGGAGATATTTACAAAAATGTGCATGCTATTATTATTTGTTATAGTGGAAAACTGGAGAAAACCAATGGATTGGCATTGGAGTTCTACCTGGTGACATGATTATTCAATCACAACACTGAAATAAAATCAAAGGTCTTAGAATAACACACCAAGTGTAATTTTGATCTGTATGTGCCAAAATATAAATGTAAACAAACACTACATTGTTTAGGGTACAGAAAAGCACGTTTGATGGCAAGAAAGTCATGGAACTAAGGTCAGGTACACATGGCACCTGAAAGTTTTAGTAAAGCTTTGTTGTTAGTATGTACATATTTGCTCTATTATTTTTTTTATTGTTTTTTTTAATGCAATGGTTTATATCATCTGTTGCACATATGGTTACCATGAAAAACTTAAAAGAAAACTTTTTTGGTACAGTTATCTCAGTTGGAAGGTGAGAAGGTGAGGTAATTTTTGTAGAAATTACTTTTAGAAACTCAGAATGTTGCAGAAAATAACTCACACGCGGGGGGAGATAGCGAAGCACGATCCCTTATTACGCGCAGGCTCAGAGGAGAATCTCCAAATCCTGAGCAATGAGCTCTAGCTGGAGTTTCTTTTATATACATGTTACACAGGCAGAAGGAGGAGGAGAAAGGAGTGCAGCTGCTAAAACGGGAATTAGTGTACAACCTTGAGATAACTGCTTATCTGGGAAACAGCTGCTGCCTGAGAACAGCTGCTGGTCAGCTCCTACCTAAGAATAGCTGTTGCTCAGCTATGTCCTGTTTCAAGAAATTTCAATGAACCTATTTACATCACTCATCTTTGTAATTAGTAAAGCTATCATATGAAATATTAAATGTATATGAGATAGCTAAATATAAATATTATAATTAAAATTATGTGGTGTTTACTAAGAAGGATATATTTTCAATACAAAATTTTAAGAGCTTACAAACAGAATCCTTTCATTCCTTAAAATAGATCACTGAACTATTTTTTAACCTGTAGAATTTTCTTTTGTTTTGTTTCTAAATAGTACCTGAGTATAGAGAGGTAAAAACCTTTCTTCTGCTGCCTTCTAGATACATCAGAACAGACAAGTAGTTTTTGGTCTGAGTGTCTCAAAGACTTCAACTCCTTAATTTATAAATTATTATAGATAATACTTACCATGCTATCAGGATAAACATTTCAATTTAAAAATCCCATTAAAAAAGTGAATTGAACCTAAATTAACTCAAATTCATCCTTAATAGTCACTCTTGATATTCTCAATGAAATGTTTCCTTAAAATGAGCTTTACCAGAAGGTATAATAAGGAACTAAATTTTTGTTTGATGGCTTCAGAATATGGAGGCAGCTCAACATTCCATTCAAGAGTTTTAGTGACACCATTTGTAAGTAGTTTATGGTGGACTGGCCATTCCCATGCTCTGGTCATGCGCTTAGGTGATGACGAGGTTCCCTCTCCACAGGGCACATCAAAGAAACAAGGCTACTCTACATATCTGATCTATTTTGCTAGAAAAACTTCAAGTTTATTGTTAGGTTTTACCTCTTATTCAACCTCTCATTACCTGTTCTACTGAGTGTCAAATTAAAAATTTCCATGTGGAATCCACTTTTTAGGGGTTTCAATATGGGTTTATACAGTGAAGTGTTGACAATTAATCAGTCAGCACCGATTTGTATAGAAGTTCCAGATCTGAAAAAAATATATGAAAAACATGAAGAATATAAGGAAGAGAGAGGGGGGTATGGAGCAGGGAGAGAAGGGGGGAGAGAGAGAGAGAGTAAGACAGAGACAGAGACAGAGACAGAGAAGCTTTGTTTTTATTCTTCCAAGAAAAGTTTCTTTCGTTTCTATAATTTACTCAGTGTGAACTCATTCATTCACTATTTCAATAAATATGTTTTAAAAACTAATATGTGTCTGGGAACTGTGTTAGGTACTACTGTAAAATTCCTAAATAATTTCCCAAGAAATTTCCCTGTGTTGTCACTTGGCATACAGGTTTAAAGGCCATATAATTTTAATAAAGTGGTTAAAAAGATTAAACAGGTGTGTCTATTACAAAACTTGGCACAAGAGGTTGAAAGACTATATACTCTAAACAAACGTGTTGAAGACAGTAAAAATTTTGAAAAGTTTATTTACTGCAAATATTTTATGGCCACTGATATATATTCATTACAAATCTTCAAAAGAAGTATATTTATGTGAGTTTTTCTAAGCCTATATGATTAATAATACTTTTTATGTCTTTTATTTATTACAGACAATATTTTGGGTAGCAAATATTTCAAGGGAATATAATTTAGAATTATTGACATAATAAAAGTTTCTGATTAAAGATTTGGTTTACTCCCAATTTTTGTTTTAGTAGAGAAAAGACCAGGATTTGAATTTGGGAAGATCTAGGGTCAAATTTGGGCTATTGTCATTATGAATATGTAACATAACTGAGTCATTAAAATGATATGCATATGTGTATATGATACAAATATTTTTGGTTAATATATGTGGGTAATAATACACAATAGAGAGTGTTTTGAAGCTGACATTTGAGAATATATTGAATTCATCAAGCACAGTGCTTGTCATATAATAGTTTAATAAATTGTAGCTCCTAGGATGATGATGATAATGATGAAAAAGAAGAAAAATAAGACAAAACATTCTAGCAATAAAACATAATATCTTATGCCAGGAATGAATCCTGGAACCCCATCTGGCTTTCCTGGGGCAGTATTTTTAGCACCACAGATATCAACCATTATCCTTTTCTTATTTTCCTGGTTATATTGCACATTTAATTTCCACTTTCCTCTTTGACTGATAAGAGTCTTGAGGCATGGCCAATTTTCTAGAATCATCTTTCCCCACCTAGCTCCTCCCAACCTAGTTCTTGGGTAGCATATTTCCCCCCTCTTATATCTTTCAATCCCTAGAATCGAATGGAGACAACTGTACTTGAACAACAATACAAGAAAAGAATTCACTAAAATCCTAGAAAAATAGGAGAAAGGCTCTTCCTGTTTCAGATTTTGGGTTACCTCTCATTGCTCTACCCTTTCTCCAGGCATGGATTACTCCACCCCCTACATCCTCAACCAACTGTTCAAAGAAATCAAAGCTAGTACTTTGATAAAAGGCTACTGATTGAATCACATAGGACTATGTTTTCAATATGGCAGAGTAAATAATGCTAGTAATCTGTCTTGAAAACATTATAATCCCCCATTTTCATGCACAAAGAGAAATTACCATCAAATGGACACAGGTTTATTTTAAGCAGAGAAGTGAGAATATGCCAAAATGAAAAGCAACAAGTGTTCATCTGAGATCACAAAATTGCAATCCAGTGGTACAGATTCAAGAAGAGACCTAAACTATGTCCCAATTTCAGAATTAATCCAAGGGGTTTTATGAAAAAGGGGGAAAATAAAATAAATACATAAATAGAGGAATGGAATTTCTATTGGTATTAATAAACTGAGTTACTCTGTAGCTATACATGGCTGATTACTGATTCTATCTTCAAAAAGAATATCCATATTTAACAGTTATTATGGTCAGAAGGTCTGATTTCCAAATAGCTTTGCAAACAGTTGTTTGGAAGACAATGTTAGTTCGGCCCAGTTAAAAGGTCTGGTCTATTTCTAACAGTCCAGAGTTTCAAGGTCTAAGATGTGAAAGGCTGTTCTAGAATGGCTGCTCTAGCTAGATTTTTATTGTTATTTTCCCCTTTTCATTGAATTTATTGGAGTGACATTGATTAATAAAATTATACAGGTCTCAGGTGTACAGATCTATTATAAATCATCTGTATATTGTACTGTGTTTTCACCACCCTAAGTCAAGTCTTCTATCATCATTTATGCCCTTTTATCTTCTTCCTCCTCTACTCTTTCCCTCTGGTAATCACCATACTGTTGCCTGTTTATGAGGTTTTGTCATTGTTGTTATTGCTTAACCCCCTCACCTTTGTCACCCAGCCCCTCCATGCCTTCCCCTTTGACAGCTGTCAGTCTGTTCTCTATCTGTGAGTGTGTTTCTATTTGTTTGTCAGTTTATTTTGTTCATTAGATTCCACACATGAGTGAAATCATATGGTATTTGTCTTTCTCTGACTGGCTCATTTCACTTAGCACAATGTTCTCTAGGTTCCTCCATGCTGTTCCAAAGGAGTGGAGAGCCCAGAAATAAACCCATGCCTTTGTAGTCTGGCTCCATTTTTAAATGACATCACTTATGTCAGCTTTTTACAACCCAGATGATGAGAATTTGCTTTCTTCATTCACTATCCTAAATATGACTGGTATTTAACACTAATAACTTTAGCTCTTATATTCAATGGTTCTTCCATAAATGTTTATTCATATAGCAATTATTTATTGGATTCATTTATATAGCAGACACTGAAAATTAGGAAATAAATTTTTGAAATAATTTTGTGTATTGTAAACTTAAATCATACTTTTAAACAACGAAGTGTTATGACTTCTTTTAATAACTTAAATGACTTTCATAATGTTACTTGGAAAGCTGAATTACTTCTGTAACATGCACATACCATGCAAATTCAAATGAAAATTGGATGTAATTGAAAAATCTCACATGAGGAAATACACATTCTCAATACCCTGTAGCAAGAAACTGGTTTAAATGCCATTAGTTACAAATCCTATAAATAAGTACCAAAATTTGAAAATCAATACTTATCTAAATGTCTTCATTATATTCCTGCTAGAGATAGAGAGAGAACAAGATAAAGTGAGACTGGGAAGGAGGGGCAGAAAGAGAGTGGGGGGGAGAGAGAGAGAGAAAGAGTTGAATTTATGGTAAGTGACCTTGATGGGAAGAGAAACATTTTTATAATTTGGGAGGAAGCTATTGAAGTCGTATCACCTCATTAATCACTTTCTGTCAAAATTTCAAGCCATTTCCAAAATAGTTTCTTTGTGCTCACGACATAAAAATGACTATAATGGTTAAACTCTTAACTTTCTGCTAAATTCCCTAGAAGTAGTCAAGAACCCTGCAGTTAAAAGCCTATACAAGTGAACTTATTAAAAATAACAAACTAGGATCTATTTAATTATATGGTGTGTTAGTAACTGCTATTGAAAAATAAAATTGAACAGGTTAATATCTGAATAAGTATTAGATTAAGAAAGAGGAGCTGTGCTAATGAAAAATTAGCTCATTAGCAATGAGTTATAACATAATTTGAAAGCATTTATACATGACCCAAGAAAAACAATGGAGAAGTTTGGCTTTCTAAACTGGTAAGAGTTTGGCAAAACTATATTTAGACTGGACCAAAATTTGATTCCTTTCCAGGCTTTGAAGCTGAATCAACACAGACAGAATGAAGTGTAAATTTGGGGGGACAATTATCTATAATTTGGATTATTAGATATCCTTTTCCAAAGTCCACTGTATAATTTGGGTCTAACTTTTTTATTCCTTCTGTATGATTAGTATCTGGAATGAAAGTAAGTGTTAATGGTACTAGAGGGACCATGGGAACGTTCAAAAGTCAATCACGTTGGTCTGAAAACAAAAATTCCACAGAAACTTTACATTGAAAAATGAAGAAAATGATACTTGTATGTACTGACTTTAGTTCTCAAAAAACAGTATGTATTTTCAGGTTGGAATGGTAAAATTATTTTTTAAACAAAAATTGGAGCATATACTTGGACAATTTATTCCATGTGAAATATTTACAAGAAAAGGTTTACAACCTTATAAAATTAAACCACAATTAGCAAATCACCTTTATTAAATATAAGGCCTGGCATGTAGATTTCACACCAATATTTTGAATTGTTGAATAAAATCTTGCAGGAAATTAGAAATTTCCTGGAAAACCAAAATCATTCAGTCCGTTCACATTTAGGCATTCAACTCAGGTTTAAAATAACCCCTCTTCGTTTCCAAAGTGTTTCTTGAAAGGAGCTTTCCTTCTGAATCGTGTGAAGAATTGCACCAATTATCCATTTCACACAGCTCAAGTCTAAATGCAGCAAGATAATAGACTAAGACACAGCTAAATTGGCCCATACACCATGTTGCAGTGGTTGGTATAGATCGGTATGTGGTATTGCTTAGTTTATAGAGCTACAGCAATCCATATCCTCTTAAAACATAGAGGAGGAAAATCATGGAATTTACTGCTGCCAGCCTATCAGGATTACAGCACCACCCACCACCCCTATACATCTCTCGGCTCTTCTGACTGCTTAGACCAGTGACACTTGAACTTGAGAATCATGTGAACCTCTTTGTTAGGAAAAGCTCTCCCCAAGTTTAGCTTCAGTCATGACTTTAATTTTCTGAATTTTGATGCTCCTTGCTCTAACTTAAAACTGTGATTTTTTTAAATAAAACAAGCTTAACCACTCTACATTCTGGTTTTTTTGCTTTTTAGTACCTTAAAAATAATTCAAACTGAATGACTCCTTTCTAGGCAAAGGGTAGTCTAATATCAATGTACTTGTCGAATGAGGATTAAAAACTTGAAAATTAAAGACAAATTCCCACAGAATATAATCATACATACATTATTTCACATTGTTTTAAGAAAACATAGCTAAATATGTAATCAGTACTTGTTCTGTGTAAAATGTCTGTGTTTTAAACAACCACAGAAAGTTAGGTCAAACATTGATATTTCTGATTCTATACATATACACTTACTGGTAGCAGTAAAATGGTGAGAATAGATTGTGACTAAGGCATCTGTCATCTCTAAAGTATATTATGGCATGAAGTGACTGTGAGCATTTTTGTTTTAAATCCCAGGAATATTTATAACATGGGGTTGAAAGGACAAAGCAAGTAGACTCGCTTAGAACCCCCAAAGAATCTGTACTGAAGAACCGATGATCCCCAGGACTGCCCTTCGCTAGGGCTGCCGTGCCCCAGGAGTCATGGAGCATCTGCTGTGGAAGAGAAACTGCCATCACAAAGTTACGAGAGCACGGTAGGTGGGAAAGTGGGGGAAAGACACTTTGAGAAAGACACATTGAAGAAAGGCTGTTGTTAGTAAACTGAGCATTTATTTGAGCAAGTGTAGATCATGGTCACCACTCTAACATTTACGAATACTTTTGAGAGAGCAAGTTCAATTTTTATGTAAAATGTAAATTTTTTACAACAGTTTTAGTTGTATTTTTGCTCTGAATTTTCTGAATGTTTAGAATATTTTATAACGTTAAACAAGACCTTTACTGAGAAAGAAAGTGGGTAGCATCTCAGCAAACTAGAGTCTGGGTGGCTGGAAGGCAGGGGAGGGAGGGGGACAGATGGCAAAAAGAGAGGCAAGGACAGTGGCCAGGCATAACACCGTTGTGTGAGCGTGGCTATAAAATATAACTTCTTTATTTAGGCTTATCTCATTCCTCCAGTCAGTTACTTTAGTCTTCTTTTATTTGTTTTAGGCTGAAGTTCTGAGAGATCTTTTTAAGATAAAGCAAAAGTTTCATCTACCTTCTAGTACTTTGTAGCTACCTTATAGTACATTTCTCAAAATTTCAAATGTTTCTGGCATGTTTTTTTAGAGAACAAAACCATTCAAAATTTAAAAATACAAGACATTTTTTGATCAAAATAAAAACCAGTGAATTAGAACTCCCTGGATTACATCTTTTTTTACTTGAGGCAATGGGGAATATTTTAACTTAATTTTGGATTGCCTTGTGAGTAGGTGGAAGGACAAGACAGATTGGCAATCAAAATTGTCCTCCTTCTCACTCCAGAGAACACCAGGCCTTTCCCACACTATGCAAAATAAAATAGAAGGCAAAGAGGAACTTTGTATTAGTAGCATATGTATCTACATTGCATAATATTGCAAGCTGGTAAGAATGAGCTTTTGAAATCAGACAGCCTCGGTTTAAATCTCAACATGCTTTCTCGTTATCTGCAGCCACAGACAACTTCACAAAATCTCTCCAGGGATGAATAAAGCCAAACTTCCAGGCAGGCTGCTGTGAGGCTCAAATGCAGGAATTCATACGAGGCACTTCTCCTCCAGTCTCATGAAGTCCTCAAATGATAGCAATCATTAGTTATTAGCACTTTTTATTTGTTAACCTTTACTGATGCGCATTAATTATTTAGTGAGGAAGATATAATAAGCGAAGATACAACTACAACAGAAGCACTCTAATTTAGGACCAAAGGCAAAACCCCCACAGTGCAGGATTCCTGACAGAAATCATCATTTTAGATTTTAATTTTTACATGTGAAATTTACACATTTTTAAATGGAAACATTCAAATATTTACCATTAAAGAATAAAATGGTAAACAATGCTTATAGATTTCAGACATGTGATTCACAAAAAGCTTGCATGTGTAGATTATTGAATGCCAAAATAAGGAATTGTATTCATTTACCATCAAGATGTTTAATGGCATAACTGTCTTTGATGCCTGTTACACTAAAGCGAAATCACTTAATCCCCTTCGAGTCTCCATCTGTGAGTGAACACACCTCATTTGCTCAATTCTAAAAAAGTCAGCCAAGAGCAGGACACAGACAGCTGAACATCAAGACAATGTACCTGACTCTGTGCTCTCTTTCAAGGAACTGACCTCTTTAATTATTTATGTGAATAGAAATGAGTTCTACTCATTAGATGTTTCCTTTGTGGACTAAGTGTTTCACAATGAAGCAGCCCTTGACTTAGTTTCCTGCTCAGATTTGTGTAGTTATACTAGTCTTCCTGAGTCCTGGAGTGATGTTCTGGAATCCTTCAGTTGGTCTCCATCAAGTTCCTTGGTGATGTCCTTAAGGCAAATTTTGTAAAGTTGCAGAAAATCTCCCTCATGATATGTACTTTACTTTCCCTCCCGAATGATGTCCTCTTGCCCACTGGAAAATCATGGTGCTGATAATGTCATTCTCTCGTGACTTGTCTCATTCTAAAGCCCCTGCTCACCGAAGTCTACTCATTCCCAGCACTGGCAGGGACCTAGTCCAGTCCTGGTGGTTTACTCGACATAATTGGAAAAATGAGCACTCTACTCCCTCTCAGCACTGAGTGAAGAAACATGTTGTTTGTTCAACCAAAGTGATGCAAGGGGAAAAAGAACTCAAACTCAGTGTGTTTGAGTGAGCAATAGGCGCACTATGCCCATCAGCGACTGGCAGGTAAGGTAACCCTGTGTACTCCAGATGGTACACAATGGTGGGACCTTCCAGGATGATGACACTGAAAGTGATCCCAAATGCCAGCCATCTCAAAGAGCACAGCGCACTTGCAGTCAGGAGACACATGGTGCATCTGCAGGACTGTCTTCAGAGTAAACTGTTAGATGTACATAAACTACTGCTACTCTCATGGGGTGTGATCTCACTGAGGGAATGATCACAAGGTGTCCCTGCTCTGAGTGACAAATTCCTCATCGGTAAAAGTGAGAGTAGAAACCTACCTCACTGGAATGAGCTTTAAAAATGAAACAATTTTCGTAAGGGACTGCTGCAAGATTTAAGTAAATCTTAACACAATGTTAGTGAGAATGACAACACAACGGTAACTACTGATATTAATGGTATAATCCTTGCATTGTTTTCAGCCTAGAATTCCTTTCACACCAGCACAGCCTTCTTCCTTCCACATTTCCTTCTAGATATCACCCTCAGGATATAGATTGCCAATATATGAATGTTTAATCTCCAAGGGTGCCTTTGAACTTCAGTTGAACTAATTCCTTCTATGTACAAATGTTAAGGGTCATTATTTTCCCAGGACCCAAATCCCCTAGTAAGGTCCTTCCATTCCTCAACTTCCTTTAGCAATTTCTCCAAGCAGGGTAAGTGCCCAGTTGTCACCAAAACATCAAGCTTCAAATGATTTCCAAAAGAAATGAAGTTAGTGCTTGAAATGCAGAAAATCGAGCCATAAGTGGCCAAAGCCAAAAGTGAGTATGTGCTGGGTATAAACATTTGAAAGCAAACAGTGTTGCTAAAGTTGTAATAATGGTCCACAGAAGAAATAAGTATAAACATGCATTATTTAGTTTGACATTTAGTCTTTCGCAAAGTGATTCAGTGTTTCAGAGCCTTAAAATATCATGTAATTTATTTAATATTTATACAGCAATTTACATTTGTTAATATCTTCTGGGACATTTATTACTTTGTGATTCATGCTTGCCCGGCGTACAACCTCTTTCTTACATATTAAGGGGGAACTTTGTAATTGATTACTTTCTCAGCCTCAATATGTTGTCATGTCGTATATTACAGTCATATTAAATACTCAATAGTTCTATAACTTGTTAAACTCTAAAATAAGCTAACTGCAGCCTGAAGAAAACAGGCCAGAATTCGTGGAAATGGCATCCGACTTTAAATGCTTTATTCGGCCAATACCCCTTCCAACGATAAAATTGTATTCTATAACCGAGATTTCCAATCTGGATACATAGGGTGTAAACATTTCAATAGCTTAAGTGTTCAATAAATTCAAAATATCAGATAAACCTGCAGTGTTTGAAGCAGAGGGGATTATTCTGAGTTATCAGGCATCCACTAAGCTTTACAAATATGACTTGATTTGATTTCATTTAAAGCTATTCAACATTACTATTCAATACTTGGTTCAAAGCAGTATACAGCGAGCAATTTTAGGACATCTTTATATATGGGTGACCTTTCCTATATCCTTTTTCTCTATCTACAATATAATCAAGATACAGGCTGAGTGTGGGTTCTGAAGACAGAAGGCAGGAATAAATTACACAAGAGCACTTCTGATCTGCCATTTACTTGGAGGGTGTCACTAGACCTAAGCAATGAGTCTACTCTTGATCTCATCCTTGATAAAAAAACTAAAGAGCAAGACAATACATAGGGTTAAATAATTGTAACTTAGTGTACTGTTTGGTGACTTAGCCTAACTAAGTGTTAAGGTAAAAACATATTTAGAAACCACTGATAATTAAAATCCTGTTGATTAATATAAACATATGTAGTATTTCTCAATAAGAACAAGTTGTATTTATAAGACTTTATTTTTTGTATTGATGTTAACTTCATTAAAAGGAAAATACTATAAAATACTATACACTTTCATACATGTTACATTGAGTAATTGATAAATTTTCTCTCTTCCCCAGAAAGGACAGGAGAGAGCAAAGCAGTTTCGGCCTCAATACACAGAACTTGCATTATAATATTGACTCTGCCTCTTCCTTGTTGCAATGGTGTTGAGCCTCAATTTTGTTTTCTATAAAAAGGGGCCAATATTATACACCTTATTGAGTTATTATGAGGATTCATTTAAGTAATCGAAGCAGCTGACGGGATATGATTACGTAACTTGCGTAAGGTTTCCCAACCAGGAACTATGTTACATATATTTAAATTTCTGTCTTTGACACTAAGATAAGCGCCTTTTCAATGACATCTTGTTGGTGCTGAAAATAGTATACAGTACACTGTTATGTAATAAATCTTTATTTCTGTAGAGAATCTTTTGCCCTGCTTCTATTAAACTCATGCATTTACAAACCTCATGCATTTCCATTTCCTGCCATGGTGTGTAAATATTGTACTCTGAATATTAAGACAGAGAGGGAGAAAGCTCCTTCAGGTTACAAGAAAATTACACAAGCCAGTTCGAATGGAGATCTAGCCCTTTCTATCATATAGTGGTTTAAAATAGGGCACCAATCATTCAATACTCCTCCCTTCTAAGGGTGGAGCCTGATTCTCCTCACCTTGAATAAGAACTGGAATTAATGAATTGCTTTTAAAGAATAGAACATGGTGGATGAGATTGCATGTATAAAAGACATTGCCACACTGGCTGGTATGGCCCCGTGGATGGAGTGCAGGCCTGCAAACCAAAGGGTCACCAGTTCGATTCCAGTCAGGGCACATGCCTGGGTTGCAGGACAGGTCTCCAGTGGGGCTGGGGACTCAAGAGGCCACCACACATTGATATTTCTCTCCATCTTTTTCTACCTCCCCCTCGCTCTAAAAATAAATAAATAAAACATTTTAAAAATTATAAAAAAGAAAAAACGTTGCCTTTTTCTGTTCTGTCCCTTAGGTCACTTGGTCTGGGGGAAGTCAGCTGCCCTGTCATAAAGGCCCTTGAGCAACCTTAAGGAGAAGACCATCTGCCAAAGAACCAACAAACAGCCAACTGAGGCTTCCTGCCTATTTTTAAGATGTAACAAAAATTATACTGATATCCTTTTGGATATATAGTACAAAACAAATTAATTTGTATAAATCTACTATGGATTTTCAAGTAGAATTAAGGGTAATAATTAAGAAAGAAATGGGTGTGTGTCATGTGATAGTCATTTGCATATCAGATGGTAGTTTTGGAGGAAGTACTGTAGAACTTTTTAAAGAGAAATGGGAGAACACAGGCAATGGCAAATTTTAAAAATTCTGCTGCTATTCCAAAGGAATTACCCGGTAGTTCTCCCAGAAGACAGTAGAACTGAAGTGAAATTCACTGAACATTGATGCAGATCATAAAACCACACAGCAAAAACTTTCATCCCAATTTAGTCAAAAATAGTGGGATGCTTAAGCTGACTTCAAGGGCTTGGGGAGTGAAACGCAGCTTTTTCAGATAGTTCCTGCAAGCAAACACAGTCAGGGGGAAAGTTTCTGATCTACTGCCAAAAGCATCGGCTGGCATGCTCTTTCAACAACCTCAGACCACTCCTAACTGTGCTGTTCCTTCCCAAGCTGGAGTCTAGTTCCTTAGACTCCGATTTCCAGCCCCATTTATGGAAGAGTCAGGACAGTTCCCTCTATAATTAGCTTTATCATTTTAGCTTGTATCTTACTCTATGCTATATTTCCAAGAGAAAGAAACTATGGAATAATATAGCTGTTTAATCATAGTTATTAGGATTATTAATGATACAAAGCACTTTTATAATGAGAGAACATGAACACCTTTTGTTCTCAGCACATTTTGCCATTCTTGGGTCTATTCACTTGTCACTGTCACACCCACTTAGTCCTATCACGTATTCTGGGCACGCAGTAGGCACCTATACGACTCCCCAGAGATGAAATGCTAATTGGAGTATTGTGCTGCTTTGGTGGAAGGCATTGTCCTCTTTGATCTCCAGTATAATGAGATTTATTTGGAACATCAAAGCATTCCATAAGAACCGGCTAAGTGATTTGAACAGTAACATAACCATCAAATTGTTGTGCCTCTGAGGGAAGGGAGGGTGGAGGTGAAGCATTATCACGCTTTTTGAAAAAACATGATCTCTCTAAATAAAAGGTCAGTGTCTTGGATATAACATATTTTTAATAGCATAATTTCTATTATTGATTTCTGATGGATTATGAAAATCTAGCCTCTTATCAAGACAGGATTAGTTTGTTTTTTAAATCTCTGTCCCAGTAGCCTGCTCAGTGTCATATCACTAATAATAATGAAATAATATAACTATAATAATCCCTATTATTTGTTCTTCTGAAAGAGAAACCAAGAAAACATCTGATGATTCATGTCTTTATAATTTAATCAGTTATGCCGTTATAAGAGAGTTACGAGTATTTCTTCAACTTGGACGGGAAAACCGGAGTTAAAAGTTTAAGATTAGAGTGCAAACATAAAAATTCCAAGACTGCTTTTCATATAGTCTATAGATCTACCTATAACCAAATAACAAGATGCTTTATATTACCAAATAATCTAATTTAGTGTAATGGAATACTAAATTTTAAATACAGTCTCCTAAACTAATAAACAATACATGTATTTTCCTAACTCTGACTCTTGCTTGTCCTCCTTGGGACCTGGCATGGTGCACAGTAGTTACTGGAGACTAAGGCCCTTAGATAATAAACCCTGTAACACATAAGCCTATTTTAATGGTTTTCCTCTGAGAATGCTTAACAGTAAATTATTATCTCTTATAGGCATAGCTCCATCTTCTATAACTCTCCAAGTTCAAATGATTCAGTGAACAGTAAACAGAAATTATAGCAGAAAATGTTCATGATATAGATATATACATATATATATTTCCATATGTGTAATGCAAGTACCCATTTATACTGTGTATATACACACACACTGTGTTAAATTAAATGTATCTGTCCCTGAGGGATCCTATAAAAGTTCCAAGTTCTTCCTTTTTTACATGGATAAGAACATTTCAAATTATTGAAAGAGAATAAAAGATTATGGAGGGTCACTCCTCCATCACCTTGGGCAAGTGTGAATTATAACCAGTAGGTCTTCAGTAGGTGTTCATGGTACCAGGAGAGGGGTTAGTCAGGTTTTGATGTGGCTTTACACTACACAGCCGACTGTAAAAGTCATTCCTTACTTCTGCTTCAAGGAAGTAGAAGATTCTTCAAATTATACATTTGGCATCTTTGTTTCTTTTATTTTTTAAAGTGAGGGAATATGAAGAATATTGCAGAAACTGACTAGCAAAATGTTGAAGGTTTTGTTTGTTTTGTTTTTGTAGTTTCCTCCCTCTCTCTCTGCCTCCCTCCCTTCCTTCCTTTCCTTCTTTCTTTCTGAGCAAGGATGTGTCTTAGGCATGGTAAAATATTCTTGAGTTCTTGGGAGTAACCAGGTTAGGCCTATTTCAATTATGTTAGCATTTTCTCTTTCTCTCACACATCAATCCTAGTTTATCACTGAGCCCAGCTGACTTTATCTGCAAAGGATAGCTCTCACCCATCCGCTTCTCACAATCTCTACTCTGCACCTCCTGGTCCAAGTCGCCAGTCTCTGTCAAGTGAGAACTGTGATGGCAGCCTGGCTCCCTCTTTTTTTTTTTTTTTCTTACCTACAAATACCCGCTGCCCACACAATAGCCAGAATGGCCTTTTAGAATGTGAATTATGTTCATGTCTCTTTCCTGCTTTAATCCTGTTAGTGAATTTCACATGACTGACAATGTCCTCAACGTTTGACCTCAATGATCTCTTCAATCTCTTACCCTGTTTCACTCACACCAGCCTGTCTATTCCTTGGGCAGGGGAAACCTGTCTGTCTCATGTGTTCTGGTTCTTGCTCTTCTCTCTCCCTGGGACCTCTGTCTCCTTCTCTATTATTCCTGTCTTGCTCAGAAAAGCCTTCCCCAACTAAATTGTTGTCTTTACCCCCTTTGACAAACACTTTATTTCATTTGTCTGTTTGATTGCTTTTATGGACCTTTATATAATCTGGAATGAAGATAAATACTTTTTGTTTATAGTTTATGGTCTGTCTAGAATAAAAACACCGTAAAAGCGAGTGCCTCACTGACGTGGTGAACAGTGCATCCCTACCCCTTTCACAGTGATCGGCACATTATTATGTGCTCAGTTAATGTCAGAAGTTGGCTGACATTTACAGTTGTTTTTAAGTTTTAAGTTTCTTTTTGAAAAAAATATGCAAAGAGCCTTAGGGTAGATATTTATATTATTAATTCTAAGGGGGAAAATGTAATAGGAGAAAATATTTTTCCAAAAATATATTTACTAAATTAGTTCCTAAACTAGTAAAACAAATGATTCTCTATTAAACATTTAAAAATGAGGGTGTGGATTTTGTTTAAAATTATCATTTTATTGATACAGATTAGTCTATCATATATACACCAAAATATGTAATAATAAAATAATATGTGATAAAGATGTGGCAACAAACATTATTATACATGAAAGTCTATCAGTTTAAAATATTAGCACATAAAATCATGTTTTTAGTGTTTTTCTGACTCTATAAAATATATTTTCACTTTAGTGGACTAAGATATATGAATGAATAAAATCTTACTGGATGATAACATTACAGCTTATTTCATTTTCAATTTTTAAAATTCTTTTAAATATATTTGCTATCCCGTCTTTCTAAGAAGACGCCTGGTATATAAGAAGTAATGGGAAGAGGAGGTAACGTGATGAGTTGGTTAAGGAGGGGAGATAACTGATAACAAAGCATCTTTCCACAGTAAGGGTTCTGGGCTGGGTTGCAGGCCCTCGCTTCCAGGCTTTGCATCGTTGCCCCACCAAGGCTCAACAGAAACTATCAGTTTTGAAACTGGCCAGTTGTTCAGTTTTCCCTTACCCTTGCTTACTTACAGAGAAACCACATCCTATGAGGCATATATTTTTTTCTAAATTCTTCACTTAGGGAAATCGTTGGCTAATCTGAATTGACAACTTTGGAGTTTTGTTTTAGTGTGCTTTGTTTTGTTGAAAGAATTTCAATGAGTTCCTAAAATTATCCAAGTTTAACGTCAAGAGTTTCTACATTTCTCCAATTTGGGGAGGGTTGACAGAATTCAAATCCAGTCGTTAGAGGTAACAAATTAACTCCTTTGTGTATTCTGGACCTTTTGTTATTTTCTATGTCTGTGTTACTTTCAAAGAAAGTTCAACCTAATTATAGGATTCAGAGGTAGTTCACAAGGGTTTAGTTCATTGCTCATACCTCAGGGAATCTTTGAAGAAGTAAATTAGTCCCAGCTACGTATCCCTCCAGACACTATTCTTATGTGTGTACTCAGATTTATAATTAAATATTTAAAAAATGTTTCATTAACTCAGTACCTTTGATATTTTCTAATTGCTAATCTAAAGAAAAGAAAATTCAGGTTATGTCAGAGATTCAACTGAACCGGATCAGGAAAATGAGTGCTACAATAAATAATGTCTTCAAGTATGAGGTAGCCAGATGTATTGGAGATTTAACATTATATTCATGATAGAAGCATATTTTTAGTGTGAATGTCACATGACATTTTATATTGTATTTCATATACCTTTTCTACTCATGTGCTTAGAGTTTTTTCTAAGTGTCTGTGTTTGATTTGTTAAAACTCAGTATAAATTTTTAAACCTTTTTCAGCTAATCAGAACTTATTTTGTTTTTCAGACAGGGATACCTGTGTCAATAAACATATATAATGAATTCAAGTAAAACAGATATATTAACTAATTGTTGAATAACCATCTCCAATGTGAGCTGATGGATATTCACCAAGGGTGAGGTGTGCTATGGGATACTGTGAGCCCTGGTTGTTGTCCTCTTATTATTCCAACATTTGATGTAGTAACGTTCTTTAAACTTTAAACTTATAAATGCATGGATGACATGCTTACTACTATCAGAGATGGAAAAATGAGAAGACCACACTATATTTGCCAGTGGAAGTAAAGAGATGAATGTAATAAATTAAATTTAATAAAAATATAAATGTAAGAGTCAACATTTATTAATTGCTATTATGGATGAGACACAGTACTGTAAGCATTTATATAAGTTATATCATTTAATTTTCACCACAATCCTACAGATTATTACTGTTTTCCGTGTTTTAGATATTTGGAAGCAAAAGTTCCAAAAGATCAAGCAATTCCCTTGGAGTCACAAATCCAGGCTTCGAATGTAGTTACAACTTCAGAATTTCCCATCTTATGTTTTATAGGGTAGCACCACCTTAAGAGCATGCTCTTTGGCCCAAGTGACTAGAATATTAAAGTAGAATGGAGATAATGGTTTGATGCTAGCAGACTTGAAAGTGATTTAGGACTCTAGAGAATAATGAATAAAATGTGAGTCAATAATGAGAATTCTATCATTAAAATTTAAAGTGATCTAAGATTAGGGCCACTATTAGCACATTAGGACCTTTTGTGAAAATTAACAAAAAAGATGGGAAGAGAAAGTGCTGTTCCTGGAAGAAGGTTCAATTGCAAAAGAGGCCCCTCACTTGACAGATCATTAGAGGATAGTGCTCCTTCCAGCAGAGTAATTATAAAAAGGCACTCTTCCTCTGGGTTAACAGACAGGACACAGGCTTGTGTATGTAATCATTTGTTCCATTGAACCCTCCATGTGTAATGCTAAATTGTTTTCACAATATTTTTCTTTTAGATTGTATTTATTTATTTTTAGAGAGAGGGGAAGGAAGGGAGAAAGAGAGGGAAGCATCCATGTGTGAGAGATACGTCAATTGGTTGCCTCTCACACCCCCCCACGAGGGACCCAGCCCATGAACTGGGTATGTGCCCTGACTGGGAATTGGACCAGAGATTTTGGTTCACAAGCTGACACTCAATCCACAGAGCCACATCAGCCAGGGCATGATATGCTTTTGAGTACGTACTAAAGGTGAGACTTCCTAGTCACTGTTGTCTATGTTTTTTCCACTTAATCCTTATGGAAACTGCAAGGTCATTGTTACTCCCCCTATTCACTAATATGATATTGAGATTTATTGGGGTCTAGTGACTTGCCAGAGATCACACAATTTAGAGACATTGCACACCCTTTTCTAAAATTCATCATCTTAAATAATTGTCTAAATAATAATGAATATGTAAAAACTAGTATTTATATGTATAAAATTCCACTTAATTTTGTTTTCTATAATTTAAGGAGTAGTAGCTATGGTAATATATGCTTATAACTATATAAATAAATAATATTACTTATGTAGCAATATTTCTTGTAAAATCTCATACTGTATTAAGGTTCATGAATCTATTTTATTAACACAATAACTACAAGTGAAAGATAGTTTAAACATGTTTCAATTAAGCTGGTTAAAGTCATTTACATGTGCAATTCACTTGTTCTTACCTCCACCTTTTTTATTGTTTAATGGAGCAGTTTTCATTTTAATAAAATTCATTTTAATAAATCAGATGAGATATTGCAATGATTTTTCTGGTTGAAGTTTAAAAATACATGTAAAACTGCAAAAACTAAAGGATGGCAAGTTTTTTATCCACGATGGCCCCAATAGGTTTGAATGAAGAATGTTTCATGAAAGAAGCTGCCACAACCCACAACTGCTGAAGCCAGGTCCTGCCACGTGTATTCATAACAGAACTAAAAGTTGGAAAATAGCCAGGGCATGCCCTGGTATCTGTTGGTTTTCTCTACATACCCATTTGTGTTGGATAATCGCCACACTTTAACTTTTTTTTTAGAAAATAAGTTTATGGGGGTAACATTGGTTAATATGGTTATATGGATTTCAACTGTATAATTCTATCATACATTATTAGTATAATGCATTGTATGTTCACCACTCAAAGTCAAATTGTTTTCTATCACCATATAACTGACCCTTTACTACCTCCTTATACCCCTTTCCCGCTGGTAACCACTATGGTGCTGTGTCTATGAGTTTTTAACTTTTTTGTGTGTTATTTGTTGCTTCAGTTTTATATCTCACTTATGAATGAAATCATATAGTTCTTTAACTTACTCTGTCTGGTTTATTTGATTTAGCATGCTATTCACCAATCCCTCTTCTGGGTATCTACTCCAAACATTTCAAAACACTTCACTTCTTTTTAAAAAATTCTGGTAAATACATCCATTTTAAGTTCTGTTTATAGTGGTTCAAATTAGAAAATAGGTTTTCTTTTTAATGCTGTATATCATTAAAACAGGAGTTTTTTTACATTTTATATTATTTTTATAATTTAAAGTGCATTTTCTATCTTAGTAGCCAGGTACATCTTTCAGTATTAAAAGCTAAAGAAGCCCCAAGTTATTAAGAATGAATATAATTCTTCATTTGTTATATTTTCTGACAGCAGTAGAGAATAAATTGAAATAAGAAACATCCAATGTTCACTTGAACGCCCACAGAAATTACAGTTGCATCGGAGACAATAAAAACGTCCAAAACAACGAAAACAAATAAACAAATAAAACAGAAAGGTAGAATTAGTTTAATCTGTATTGAAGTGCCACGGACTCCAACCCAAAGCCAGCAGCATCTATGGCCACGGTGCTGTTCTGGTTTCCCTCTGAAGCTGTCAAGCACCATGCAATTCATTAGGTCCCTTTGACTGATCCAAAAAGTTTGTTGACGTGAAAACTCACTGCACAAAATGCCCTCCGTCTCATGTTTACCACAGCATACAGACTATCATTTTCCCTTGCCTTTGGAGGCCAGCTCACTTATTTTAAGTAAAGCTCTAAAATGACCTTTTTAAAAAAGAGATTAGTAATATTAATTCTGCATTAGTCAGTGGGCTATAGTAGCCTGATTTGACCATGGCAAGCAACGCACACCATTATTTTAAACAGAATTTGTAAAATGGGCTTGCTTCTTTAACATTTTTGTAATAGCTGTATTTAAGTAATCAGTTATTTATTTTTAGTGTTGATCTCATCTATAGTAGAAATGCAAGATACAGAATCATGTATAGTTTATTCATTGTCATATGCCCATCAGCAAATAGCAGAGCACTTTGCCTCACAGATAAAAATACATAATTGTTAAAAAAAGAGTAAACTTGGGCAAGAATCAAAGCAAATCAGTAAAAACAAATATAAAACAATTAAAATACAGACTCTAATAATCAGGACAGCATGTTAACGTATGAATGTGCAGGTGTTAAAAATTACCCACAAAAACTTCTATTGGGTATGTCACGTAACAGTCACGGAAGAAATGATGAATGTAGAATGAACAGCCAGCAGAAAATGGCTAAAAGGGATTTTAAATCTACTTCTGGGGAATCCCTTTCATCCCATGCAGAACATTTCATATCAGAGATATACAAAAGTTTGCCCTATGGCACCAGTCAGTGGGATTCTATAATATCAAAGACTTCCAAGGGTAACTAGGGAAAGGAAATTACTGTAATCAGCCAGTGAAGGCTGACTGGTTGTATAAAGTAAACTGCATTATACGGAAAAGAAACAGCTCCTTGATGAGCTCCCATGAATAAAAGTCACATCAGCTCGCTGAGAAATGAATTCTTCATTAAGTAAAATCACAATCTCTTATATCTGAACACATTTATAATTGCATATTCCATGTAGAATAAATATTTTATTTTTCAATATATGGAAACATTTAAAATTAAATCAGACATGGAGTTTATCAGCCACTACTGATAAAAGGCAGATGTTATCAAAGGCATCTCTTCATGTATAGTAATCTATGGTTTCAGCCTGGAGAACCCTTAATTTCTCTTCAACATTTAGATACTAGAATTTCTTCTTTTATATCACTTAGCAGAAAGTGACCAGAGGACTCTCTTATTAGCTCTGTGCAAACTCTAGATTTTGACAAGACAGCTGTATGTTTTAGAAATCAATCTCTTTCTTAATTGAGCATCAAAGAATATGCCTATTCTATCCCATAATATAATTAGATTAAATAAAGGTCAGACTTATTTAGTCTTGAATCATCTAGCAAAGATAAAACACGTGTAAAGGGAAAAAAATTCAAGAGATTTACTCAGAAAAATCACTGTGGTCGCAATATGGATACTAGCATATCAGAATCACCTCGATGAGCTAATTTACTTAAAGCCTTGTGCCCTTGTGAAAATAATAAGCTTGTAATTGGGCAGGAAAAGAGATGAGTGTAATATATAAGGCCTCAAGTATACATATAAGTCTTGAAATATGCTCATCTTTTTGAGTTTTGCATTATACCATCAAGGAATCAAGTTGCAAAGTAACTTTTTCAGTAGTCTTACATGATAAGAGCTGTGGCCCTATGGTTTGGCAGCAAATGAAAGTAATGTGAATTACAGAGTTTTAAATAATGTCATTTATAAAGTATTAATAGTGCTAACCTTTGCAGAATGGATGAGATGTGCAGGTACTGTTTGCAGGAAATTAGAGTAAAAGAAACCTGATTATCACTGGACACTTCGGGAAGATTGTACAAGAAATCTGTTTGTTTCTGCTTTTTGGAACTTTAAAATACAAGAGATTTCACTTAATTTGCCTAATTCCTCATTCTTATTGCCCCATACTTATTACTGATAATAATGTCTAGAAAACATCCTGTTAATCTCTCTAATGCAAATACCACTGACAACACTAAGCAGATACTAGGTTGGCCAAAAATTTCATATAGGTTTTTCCATAAAATAAAAGACACTATTTTCATTTCCACCAATAACTTGATTGATTTGGATATTTTGAGTGTATCAGCTATCTCCCATGTGGTATAACATTGATTGTTCTCAATTAATGTCTAGATTTGATCCCTATCAACTTCAACTGGTCTTCCTGACCGTGGAGCATCGTTCAGCGAGAAACCTCCATGACAAAGCTTTGCAAACTACCTTTGATATGTTTCATCAGTGACAGCATCTTCTCCGTACACCACACAAATCTTATTTTTGCATTTCAGTTGTGTTTTTACCTTTCTTGAAAAGTAAAAAAGCATAAGATACTGAGAATGTTGTGTATTTTCTTACATCTTCAATGTTAAAATGGCAGCACAAAAATTTAGCAATTCTGACAAGCATTTTTAAAAATGCATGTTGATATGATGCTGTCAAAATACAATCTAACAAAATTGTTTCAAATGAAGTTAAAGATGATTAAGCCCTACTAGAGCCATGTAATGGGGAAAAAAATAAACTTTTTGGCCTATCCTATATAATCATATTCCTACAGGTAAGTTATAATTCTGAGAGATTTTGCATCCCATAGGTATTTAATTTTCAGTAATTCTTCCCAAGCAATATTGAAGGTTTCTATACTAGTAACATGATAAACATATTCTATAGCAGTTCACTTCTGCCAAAGGCATAAAAGTTGTTGAAAGTTACCTGGTTATGGAAAGTGTCTTCTTCTGATACTTGCATTTAACACTTTTTAATTAACACTTAGAAATTATTCCTCAATACACTAGAAAAATAATAACTAAATTAAAAAAAAATCTTTGACTTTCTAAACTTCTATCAGAGTACCTTACCACATTAGAGTTTTTCTTTGTAGAGTGATTGGGGAGGTAAATTTTCTAGTATGCTTTCTAGCTAAAGTGGACAGTTTAAAAAAAGTCCTTCCAAAAACATGGTAGCTAGCCCTAGCTGGTATAGCTGGGCTGATTGAATGTGGGCTTGTGAACCAAAGGGTCACTTGTTTGATTCCCAGTCAGGGCACATGCCTGGGTTATGGGCCAAGTCCCCAGTAGGGAGCAAATGAGAGGCAACCACACACTGATGTTTCCCTGCCCTTCTTCTTCCCTTCCGCTCTCTCTAAAATCTTTTTAAAAAATTTAATTAATTAAATAATTCATTCATTCATTCATTCTTCATTCATCTATTTATTCAATTAGTTTGTCATTCAGTCAATATTCTTATAAGAATACGTGATGCAGTCTTTCTCCTACTCAGATCTTATTTTTGTATAAGGTAGACGGCTGATAAAATTAAAAGTTAAAAACAACTATACAAATAAGATAACATCAAGTAGTGATATGTGCTATGCTTATTTAAATAGAGAGTAAATAGAAGTGAGTATTTTGGACCAGGTGGGTAAGGGAAGAAGTTGCTATTTGAGCAGAGGCATGCATGAGGTAAGGGAGTGAGGCTTATTTTATTCCTAGAAAAGAAAAAGATTTTCAGAAGACTTGGGAATATGCTTAGCATGCTTGAGGAATAGAAAAGAAGCCTACTGGTTGAAATATATAGTAGGTAAAAAGAAAAAGAATGAGGGATGGAAATTAAGTAAAGCAGATCATATAGAGGAGAATAGTTGATTGAAAGGAATGAAAATAATTTGAGAGATTTAGAAAGAAGACTTTTATTTTAAAATAGTCACAATGACTATTGTGTGAAAGAGTAGACTATGAGAAGAAACAAAAGTGGCAGAAGAGAGACAAATTAGGAGACTATTGCACTATTGCTTAATCAACGTCTAAGGTGGTGGCTAGTGGCTTGGTTGGGGTAGTAGCAGTGAAAGTGATAAATATATATTTGGAATATCTTTCAAGACAATGTCACTTGCTAAAAATAAAATAACTGGGAGAAAAAAACTGGCATGAGTGGAAATATCAAGTTTTAGGCTATAACCATATTACAATTAAAATGCCTATTCCATCTAAGTAGGAATGTCGAGCACGTAGTTGGACCACTGACTATGGAAGAAAGTCTAAGCAGGAGATTAAAATTGATAAGTCTTTGATATTTTTAAAGATATACACCCCGTGGGAAATGAATATATAAAAGCAAAAAGATGTCCAAGCCCTAAACTTTGAAGCATTGCAACATTTAAAGATTGCAATAAAAATGGAGGATTTCTGTAGTACAAAGTGGTCTGTGATATAGGAAGAAAGCTAAGAGAATGTGGTGACCCAAAATCTAAATCAATAAAATATAACAAATGGTATTTAAAAAAGAATGGCAGGATCATCTGTACAAGAAATATCAAGCAAGGTGACTGACTGAGAATTGGTCAGCGGGTTACTCGACTTGGCAACATGTAGGCACCACAAATATTAATAAAGGTGACTGTTTGGAGTACACTGGGACAGAAATCATACTGGAGCAGACATCAAAAATACTAAGTGATGAAACATTAGTAGACTGTCTAAAGTGTAACTGAAAAACAGTTGTAAATAGCACAACCTTGTTAAATATGGGATCTGTCCATGAAAAATCCAGCCATTGTTAATAAAATGAGATTGGTTTGCACAATATCGATGTAACCTAGCAGCCAAGGAGAGTGGACTGGAACGCACATGTGTGAACAATGACTACCTCACTGTACTAGTCAGTGGGGGCAGTGCATGCCATTGGGTGGGCATGTGTACTGTGTGATCATTGCATTCAAAATGACTGAGCGAGTAGAGCAACAAATCTTCATCAAATTTTGGGTTAAGCTCGATGAACATTCTTCCCAGAAACTATTTGGATGATTCAGAAGGCTTTCAATGACAGTGCAATGAGTACAGCACAAGTAAAAGTGTGGCACAAATGCTTCGAAGATGGTCAAGAATCTGTTGAAAGTGATCTATGTTCTGGAAGGCCTCCAACAAGCAGAGCACCTGAGGATATTGATGGTATATGGGCTGCAGTCAACAAAGATCAGCAACTGACAGTGTGAGAACTAGAAGCTGATCTGGGGATTCCAAAAACTGCCATGTCCAAGATTTTGACACACGATCTTGGCATGAAATGTGTTGCGGCAAAATTTGTTCCAAATCTTCTCCTACCAGGGCAGAAGGAATATTGTGCTGCAGTTGCTAATGACTTGATTCAAACCACTACCAATGAACCAGATTTCCTCAAGAAGGTCATAACTTTGAAGGGGACGGAGGCATCATTGTCCTATGTACAATGTCTCTTATACCTTCTTCAATAAATATATCTATTTTCACACTATGTGGCTGGATGCTTCCTGAACAGACTTCATATACATATCTTTATTATTGGACAAAATAGTTTGTGTTTTTCAAGTTTTCATTATTCAACCAGAAAATTGATCTTAATAGTAAATAGTTTATAATGCCATTTGACCAAGAAAACTAAACTCATACAAAATTATAATTGATTTGAAGAATGTCAGATTCAATTTATCAGTCATGAGAAAAGAAAATACAAACATGAAAGTTTAATTTAAGAATGTTTTGAAAAACATATTTTATACATCTTGAGTTACTACATCCTTTAAAGGATGAACTATGTAAATTCAATTTTCTATTTAAATAATTTCTTTACTGTCTTCCAAAGTATAGTCTGTAAGAGTTCAACAGGGTTAGTCTATAAAGAGCAAATTTTGTTTTTAAAATTGCTTAATTGTAACTAGTTTGTTTCAGGGCTCAAGATAACAGAAGTTTTAAAATATTCTTTTCAAAATTTACTCAGTTCAGTAGACCTTTTTTTGTTTTGGTGTCTTTCCTACTGTAATTTTTTTTAAAAATATTTTTTCCTATTTTGTTGAGGTATAATTGACAGATAAAACTGTCAAATATTTAAAGTGTAGAATATGATGATTTGACCCCTCAATTGAGATCATAAATCCACCACTTCACATGCCCACCTTTTGTGTGGGAATGCATCCGTTTTCTTCTTTTAGCAAAATTCAATTATGAACAATACAGAGTTATCAATTGTAGTCATCATGTTATACATTAGCTTGTCAGACCTTAATTCATTTTATAACTGAAAGTGTGTTATATTCAATCAGCCACTCCCATCCGTCAGACCATTTGCTGCTTATGGTGTCTGGCTGGATTGTTTTTGTTTGTTTGTTTATTTGTTTGTTTTTGTTCATTTGTTTAATTAACAATGGCTCAGATATTTTTCTGAAAAAATATAGAGACAAACTAGATGATTTCTAGGGTTCCTTCACATATTAGTCTAAGCTTATAATGTGAATGATTTAAAATCCTTCAGATTATTCTCATCTTCTTCTAAGATATTCGTCTATGGCCCCATCCATTATAAAGTATTTAATTTGAGATTAACTCTAGCCATCTATGATAAGGGCCTCATGTTTAAGTTTTATTCTAAGAACTGATTAAGGTAAATATTGAGTTTGATATACACAAGTAAAAAATATTGGAATTTTGCCTGTTTCATATGTTTGTATTTTTTTTTATTAAATACATATCCCATGTACGGTTAAATTGTGTGGAATTGCTAAATGATGTATCAGCCAAGAAGAGAAATCTGTTATATTTTCCTCTAAATTCAACATAATTACATTTTATTAATCATTCAGATAAAAAGCTGAAAGTCAAACATTCCAAAAGTGAAAAATAGCTAATTAATTTTGCACTTAAAATTTTGGATTACTTCAACATACAAAAAAAGCTTATTAATTATTAGAATTACTACTAAAGGTGAGAGATTTGGAATCTCTCCAGTTTTATGATTTTATGAGGCCATAAAATCATTAGATTGACTGTAGTTTTAAAAAAAATTCATAATACCCAAAGTGTTTCACATTCATAGCATATCTTCTGATCAGGGAGGCATTACTTTTCCTGTCATTATCCTATCCATAATACTAAACTTCCATATTTTCAGAAGTATGCTAAGTAATGTATTGTTTTTTTATATTGAGTTCTAACAACCACCCTACTTTTTATTATTATTCAAATTTTATGGGTGAGAGACAGTTGAATCTCATTGAAATTAATTAGCTTATGTTAGATTCAGGTACCATATCTACCTGATTCCAAACCCCATGTTCTTCTAGCTATGCCTTGCCACATCTATAGAAAAATTTGTGAGAACACTTTTGTGTGATAATATTTTAGACTTTCTAAAGTAGACAGGCTAATAAGCCTAGTGAATTTTTCTCTTAAGAATGAACTTCTCTGTGAACAATGTTGGCCAAGAATATATAATGTGGTCACATGAAACCAAGAGGAATACAGCAAGAGTAGAGGTTTCAGAAGCAGTAGACATCAATGGGCATTAACTCTTGGCCTAGGACTACTTCTCTGAACACTACCTTCCTCCTCTGCACTCATGAATGCCAATCGTTTGTTTGTTTGTTTATTTGGCTGCCACTCTTGTCTTGACCATTTTGGTTTTTAGCTCTTTCCTTACTCATTTGCAGTTCCATATGTTAGGGTAACAGGATAAAAAGAAATAACCAATTGCTCCCTACTTCACCTGATATTTATCTTTACTTTGTGTCCCCATCACTTAACCTTTACCCCCAATCAACACGCGACCTCTGTCTGTTTTTCAAGTACCAAACCCTGAGTGCACACAGGTGTGCTCAACACTAGATGAGTTGAGGAAGCTGCTTCAGCAAATGGGCCCTTGAAAACAACCACAAGGAACGATTTAACAAAACCTGCTTGAAAATTCTCATTCTGGGAGATGTTTCATCAACTGCCTGTGGGGTTGGATGAAATACGGAGTAACTGATGGACCTATACCCTCCCCAACATCCTGGAAATGAGTTACCAAAGCAAGATAGAAACCCAGGTGACGCTGGTGTGGGTGAGGCAGAACAGCTGAGCACTGTGAATTTACCACCTCCTCGGGGATAGGATCTGAAAGAAAAGTTAGATAAAGTTCGACTTAAAGTTAGAAAGATAAATTTCATCATGCCTGAGTGATTAGCCAGAGAATGTCACAGCTGCATTTATTTACATTTGCATCTCTCTCCGCAGCCTGACATCCACAGGAAAACAGATACTGAGCCAACCCTAGCCTAGTGTGGGGTGCAGATCAGAGTGAGGATTCATTACATATTTTGGAATGAATAAACAACCAATCTTCTGTCTTATCCCTGAATTTACTATAGGATCGTAGTTTTAATCCTGCTTTTAGACAAGAAATAATTTGTTCAAGGCAAATCTCACTCAGAATGATAAAAGAAAAGGAGTGGACTAATTGTCTTAGAAATGATTTATTAAGTACACAATTTATTTCAAATCTCACTTTATCCATAAATATCAAATAAAATTATCCTTTCACATTCATATGTAACTTTCTTTGAATAGATTGCTTCACAACTTATTTAGTAGATAACACCTTTATAATAAAATCTTTAACACAATTCCCAACATATAAAAGTAATGAAATGATTTTAGAAACTCTTCAGAGGACTTGATTCTACAGGGCATGGCAGGGGGTGGTTTGATACCTTATTATCTGCAGAAGGTTGAAATAAATCTTCAAGCACACAAGGGTCAAAGGAGCATAGTTTTAAAATTGCTGTTTTCACGTTAATTTATCTTATAATAGTTATTAATAAAAAATTGATGCTTCAAAGAAATGTCATTTTTCTATCATGGTCTCAGTTCTCAAGTTTCTGACATGCTTTTCCATGAGAACAGGAAGGAGTGGAGGATATTTTACTAATATCTTGATTTGAAGAGGAGAAAAAGTTTCTGATTTGTTTGGTTTAAATCATCAATACCATGGGTGAGACAGTCCTGTGGATTTGCTTTCCCAAGTCAGTGATATTAATAAGCCAATTATTCAGTAATTATGGATACATTCATAAACTTTTCATTACAAAAACTACCACAGTTTTCAATATTGGGCATCCTATTAGGTAGGTGTTAGAAGTTCCTCTCAAGACTTATTTTTAGCCCAGGACTTCAGTGGACTTATAAATAAGCTATCGCCCACTTTTTCATCACCTGGGGAGAATATAATACAGTAACTCTAGAAATGAGACCCAGTAAAAGAAAGTGCCTGCCTTCTGCAACTATTGTGTAGCTCTGTCTGAATTAAATACTCAACCTTCTCCCATTCAATCTCTTCAAATCTACTTGCTATCCCTTTTCCTCAGGTTAAGTGTGATGAGAAACAGACCAAAGAGTTGTGAACTTTTCTGGGATGAAAGAGGCCATGTGACTAAAATATTCTGTGATTAATGCACACTCATTTTGCTTTTGATAGAATTCGGTGTTGATTCAAGCTTTTGAGATAATTAAAAACCTGACATGGTGAGTTACAGCTATGTGAGGTTTGAACTGCTGAGATGTCCAGGATATTTTGTGCCCACAGAATGATTTAAGGAGTTGGCTGGAAGTACATGACTTCAGCTCTTTTGTTGCCTCTTGTCCCAAAGTTCAGCTAATAAAGAACACCCAGTTTGAGGTTAAGCATTAGCATTTTCTAGTGAGCAACTCCTTATAAATGCATAAGGAAGAACAAGGGGTGACTGGCAGCTGTCTAGGAGAAGAGGCAGCTCCAAGAGTTATCACTTTAGTACAAGAACTTAAATTTGAGTGCTTACTGGGTGTGTACCTCAAAATCCATCCCTGTCAGGGGTGTGAAACTCATTTCCACCAAAGGCCACATCAGCTGCATGGATGCCTTCAGAGGGCCAAATATAATTACAACTCCTTAACAGTTAAGGAGTAGTTACACTTATACAGTCCTAAAATTATTTCAGCTCCTTGAAGGCAATTGTGAGGCTGATGAAAATGAGTTTGACGCCCTAGTGTATGTCTATAAGTTTCCTCACATGTCTGTGAAACCTTTCATCCCACCATTCTCTGTTCCCCTCTTCATTCCAGATTTCATGGGTCCTATATAGATGTTGCCTTAGCACACATTATAAAGATAAAAATGTATATTTACTACTAAGTATTTTATTCTGCATTGTGTTATGGTTTTTTGATATGTCTTTCTTACCACTATTGTAAATCCCATGAAGAGATTAGGAACTATGAAATCATTTCATCTAAAGTTTTTTTTTAGGATTTTATTTATTTATTTTAGAGGGATGGGAAGGGAAGGAGAAAGAGAGGGAGATAAACATCAATGTGCAAGAAATACTTTGATTTGTTGCCTCTCACTTCCACCAACTGGGGACCTGGTCTGTAACCCAGGCATGTGGCCTGACTGGGTATTGAACCTGCAACATTTTGGTTCACAGACTGCCACTCAATCTACAGATCCACACTAGCCAGAGCCATTTATATATATATTTTTATATACTTGTGTTACAATCCCTATCCCACAAAACAGGATTGTGTCTGTTTGGCTCACATGAAAACAAAAAATATAAGTATTGAATGGTCTCTATCATAGAGTTTATGAAACATTGAAGGAGAGATCAATCATTTACATTTCCCCAATGTATTATTAATTAGAAATGCAAAGGGAGATAAGGCAACTATGCCATTTCTTTTAAAACATCATACAAAAAATTTTGTTAGTACGAGAAGCATTGATTCTGTATATGGTCTGTAGTTCTCTTTACCTGTTTACAATAGCCAAGTGCTGGAAACAACCTAGGTGTCCATCAGTAAACGAATGGATCAAAAATCTATGGTACATTTACACAATGGAATTCTATGCAGCAGAAAGAAAGAAGGAGCTCCTACCCTTTGCAACAGCATGGATGGATCTGGAAAGCATTATGCTAAGCAAAATAAGCCAGGCATTGTGGGACAAATAACCATATGATCTCACCTTTAACAGGAACCTAAACAACAAAACAAATAAACAAGCAAAATGTAACCAAAGACACTGAAATAGAGAACAGGCTGACAGTAACCAGAGGGGAGAGGGGAGGGAATTTCAGGGGAAAAGGGAAGGGTTTACAGGAACAAGTATAAAGGACACACAGACAAAAATGGGGGGGGGTGGAAATGGGAGGGAGGTGGGGAGGGCTGGAGGAGTGGGCTAGAACAGGAATAAAAGGCAGAAAGCTGTACTTGAACAACAATTAAAATTAAAAAAAAATTCTAAGTACTTCCATATGCACCTAAAACTGTAACTCTTTGCAATCCCCATAGCTATAAATTCAGATAAATAGGACTATCATTTTACAGCTTTATTGATATATTATTGGCATAAAATAAACTGTACATATTTAAAACATAAAATTTAATAGCTTTTGACATATGCATATACCCATGAAACTATCAGCACAACCAAGATAATGAACATGTCCATCATACCAAAAAAGTATCATATTCTCTTGTAATACCTCCTACTCACACTCCTTACAACCCCTAAAACTAAGCAAATGAAGACCTGCATTTTTCAGAATTATCATATTCCTGGTCATTATTTCATAATTTTTTAGTTGTTTCATGCAGAACAGTAAATATGCACCCTGTTATTCACCTTGTTTAGATGTACAAATATAATTTTTGTTTTTAAAATTAAAAATGTATTTTTTAAAAGCATAAGGACACACAGAGGGCCCAGAAACACATGAAAGGATCTTCAGCATCACTAGCCATCAGAAAGAAATACAAATTAAAACCACAATGAGATACCATTTCACGCTGGTCAGAATGGCCATTACAAACAAATCAACAAACAAAAAGTGCTGGTGAGGTTGTGGGGAAAAGGGAACCCTAGTGCACTGTTGGTGGGAATGCGGACTGGTACAGACACTGTGGAAAACAGTATGGAATTTCCTCAGATAACTAAAAATGGAACTGCCTTTTGACCCAGCAATTCCACTGCTGGGATTATGCCCTAAGAATCCTGAAACATCAATTCAAAAGAACCTAAGCACCCCAATGTTCACAGCAGCACAATTTACAGTAGCCAAGTGCTGGAAACAGACGAAGTGCCCATCAGTAAATGAGTGGTTCAAAAAACGGTGGTACATTTACACAATGGATTACCATTCAGCAGAAAGAGAGAAGGAGCTCCTACCTTTCGTGACAGCATATATGGAACTGGAGAGCATTAAGCTAAGTGAAATAAGTCATGCAGTAAAAGATAAATACCATACAACCTCACCTATAAGTGGAACCTGATCAACAAAACAAACAAGCAAGCAAAATATAACCAGAGATATTGAAATAAAGAACAAACTGACAGTAACCCAAGGGGAGGGGGAAGGAGAATAATGGGAGAAAGAAAAAGAAGGGTCGTCAAGGACCGTGTATAAAGGACCCATGGACAAAGACAATGGTGGGGAGTAGGACTGAGTGTGGGAGGTAGGGGTGGATGGGGCAGAGGAGAGTAATGTGGGGAAAATGGGGAGAACTGCAGTTGAACAACAATAAAAAATAAAAATAAAGTGAGAACAAAGGAATAATTCAGTAAGAAAAACATGTCAGAGTTTCATTCTTTATCAATTTGTGGCAATATTAGATATTCACTCCAACAAAGAATTTAAAATAAATTTTGTAAATCTGCAGTTTTCATGTAGAGCTATGTGGGATGTCATGGAAACAATGAACAATTGTAAAACATGATTCATTTTCTAGACCAGCTTGCAGTATCTGTACAGGTACATAAGAAATTATTAGTTATTATAGAGTCTTCACAAATGGGTCATTAATTTATGAATCATAATCTATATGTGGATCAACCATACCACCAGATATCATTTTCTGCTTCTAAAACTAGATACCTATGTAAAGTTTAATGCTTGAATTTTAAGTATTAAAACCCATGGTGATATAGTTCTGAAGTCTATTATTTACTTCTAAATGGAGGCTAATAAGTTATGATTAGAACACTCCATCAGATAGATGATAGAGAGATAGATAGATAGATAGATAAAATGTCTTTGCCAAACTAAAGTATGGATTTTAAATCATACTTATCTTACTTTGCTTTTTAATTTCTGAAATGAGATATAACTATTCCGGCATCTAACAATACAGTAGATGTATGAGTTACATAGCACTCTCTTTCTCCTCTTATGCAAATTTCAAGTTATTGCTCATTATGAACTTCAGTATTTGTTAGAATCCACAGTGGAATGTGAGGATGCAGTGAAAAGATAATGAAAGCCACGCCATGGACTTTAGAGTTTGTGTCCTCTCTGGGTTTCCCGATTTCCTGAGGCTTGGTGATTACCCTGACACCTCTCATTCTCCTCCTTGGATCTGATCCGCCTTCTCAATTCCGTCTTTCCTCAGCATGCCTGGGAAGAGCTGGCCTTCTGGAGCCATTAGTTCTCTGTCATAGAGTCTCAAAACGTAGTAATGTCACTTAAAACTCAGTGTCTAAGATAATAATAGATTTTTAAAGAGTTTTTAATTTTACTTTTACTTATTTCAGGTCTTTGTATGCTAAAATTCATGTAGCCAAAGCTTGCCAGGTAAGTTTCATTCACTAATCACTCCCTCTTCCAGTCTCTGTCTTTATCTAGTGCTCATGCTCATATTTCTTATTTCACACTAACATGCAAAATGAGTTAGCTTTACTTAACCTGTTGTCTATATCATGCATCTAACCCAAATGTGTTACATGTTATTTACACCACCTCAGCAATCCTTTGCAAAGAGATTGATTGAACCTCTATTTTTTTTTATTTATTTACTTATTTATTTCATTCACAGCACATCTGAGTTACAGGTCACCAGTGGAAATAAAAGAATTAAAAGGCCAGATTATCAAATGCAGTATGGAGAAGAATATACTACATCAGCTGGAGGAAGGCCACCTAGTATATATGTCTGGTGTGAACTGGTATTATTTACAAGTGTGGAACAATCTGCAAATATCATTATGGAAGGAATGTACCCCATGGTTTCTGTAAGGGAGGCAGAACCTTGAATTTTTTTCTTCACCTTGAAGTTAATCAGTCCACTGACTGCTATTCCCCAACTACGGAAGCCATTGCAAATGTGATTAAAAAATGATTTTGTTGGATGCTTGACAGAATAGTTCCTACTGAGAAGGCCGTCACAGTAAAAAGAAAAATAGTTTAAGACACATCATATTAGTGGAAAATAAATTCACAAAGAAGACTCCTGAATTATGTTCAAAATCCTGAACAAACTTGAAACCTGAGTCACCGTGAACTAAACAGGCTCTAGAAAAACTCTGTGGTGATGACAGTTTGAGCTCACAGCTAAGACAGTCCCCTGGCAATGAGGCTCGTGATTGTTCTCACCACTACTGCGTGAGTAAATGCTGGTCACCTCCCAGAAGATGCAGGTCTTGGGAAATTTCCAAAATAAAGTTCGAATAAGTATCTAAGCTGGTGCGTGCTTATTGCAGCTAAGCTTTGGAACATTTGTGCTGCCTGCATTCTAAGTTATTATTACTAAATTTTATTTATACTGAGAAGCTCCCTAGCACGAAGAGTTTCACACTGTATTTTAAACTCCAGAGCTTTAAATCAAACCTAGGATTTATGGTATTTTTAGACTCTCAGAAAAAAAAGAAGCCCCAGTCAAATCCTCAGGCAGGCACATGTTAAAAAATGCCAGGATTTCAGTTCACATCAATGAATAACAAATAAAGCTGTCAAAAGATGTTAGATTAAAGTGAGTTTTTTAAACATACTAACCAAAACCATGAAAAATAAGACCAGTATAACATCTTAACATTTGTGATGTCCAAGCACTAATGTTAAACTTTGCCATTCCTGGATTTGGCTAGGAATATATTTTTTTCTAATTCCAGCATTTGGTCACAAGATTTGAGTGTATGTGGTTTAGTAAAGATACTTTTGAAATTCAGATTTCCAGGGGTTTCTGGTTCATGAATTCTAGAGAGTTCTAAGGATCTTTCGTTTTGATCATCCATCCAGATGACCTTGGTGGAGGTGGTCCTGGTCCATGGTCTTGGCTGACTTTCACGGCCATAACTTGCACTGAAGTTCTGATTAGCAATAGCAGGAATTTTCCCAATTTTGTAATAATTTCAAGTGCAATATTTTATTTTCTATTTTTTATTACAAACTACTCAGACACACAACTTCATGAACTCGGTTGTAACAGAAGTCTCTTTTAATTTCTCTCTTGGTTGAAGACACATTAACACTGCCCTGCTCTGGCCATGTTCCTGTCCTTTTCTTCATGACACACTTCCTTCCTGAGACTCAGTTGGACCTACTGAAAAGAAATTGTAATGTTACATTAAAAATGTTTCCTACCCAAGTTAAAACAACTTAAACATCCTCATGGTCTGATGGATCATGTTTTTTCAAAGCCATCAGTGATTCCAAATCATGTCCTATTTATAGATCATACCTTTTAGCATGGTATGGGAAGTGCGAGCTGTACTTCTAATGGACTGACCATCACTTATAGTGATTCTGTGGTTGATTGATATGGTTTATATTTTCCAGAATTGGCAAAGTTGACAAAATATTTACTAAAAAGATGAACTAATTCAGAAACCAAGTATTCCAATTCTTGAAACTAAGAGATTGTACTATCTTCTCCATAATGTGGCTTACAACACAAATTATTCTGACCAAGTAAACTTTTTAAAAGTTTTTACGGTCAAAATACTTTTTTCTTCAAGGCTTTAAAGTAAAATACAAGGTAAAAGGTAGGATGTGATAATTCTGTCCTTTTACTTAAATTTTTTACATTGATTTAGAGAAAGAGAGAAACAGAAGGTGAAAAAGAAACATTAATTTGTTGTACTATTTATTTATGCATTCATTGGTTGTTTCTTGTACGTGCCCTGACCGAGAATGGAACATGCAACCTTAGCATATCAAGGCAACTCTTTAACCAACTGAACTACTTGGCCAGGGCTATTTTTTTTTCCTTTTATAGTACCAGTTATTTTATTCTGCTATTCACGTCACCTGTGAACACTTGTCTTTGAAACTACAGAGGAACAAATGATGTATGTGGTGAGTGAAACATGGGGTCAGAGTAGTGGGTTAAAAGTTCTCTCCTGTCCCAGAACAGTTCAAATAAATTATTAATTGCTAATAACATATATTTGAAAAATAGTTTTGATCACAAAACACAATACTTAAAGGATCAATTTTGCCTTAATCTGTAAATGTAATTGAAGATGGAATTCAATAAAACTCTGTAGATTTGACCACTAGAGAAGGAAGTCACTGTTGCTAAATGCATGACATCAAGTAACCCATCTTTAAGAAATGACACAATACTTATTGTGTGACTACCTAAAATATGCTTGGACAAGATCTTAGAAAATTACCCATTGCAAACAACCAGGTTAAAGGAAATAATGTAAATTCAACTTTCACTTGAACTATATATCACTGTAAATCCAGTGTGCAAATGTCTATAAAGCCATAACTACAAAAATTGCTTGTCCTCTGAACACATGTTTGTGCAATAATAGTCATGGTACATTTACATGTGTTATGCCTAGAGCACCTATTCCTAGGGGGGACCTCATGGATTTGGCTGCATCTTATACTGGACTTTTAATATATTGTATTATTTTTTGACATAGTGTCAATTTTTACTGCTTAATTAACACAATAATTGCAAATATATCCATAGTGTTCTTCTGTCCTTTGTAAGTTTTGACAATAAGGTAATCATCTTCTATTGCAATTATTTATCAATTTTAAATTTAAATTAATTAGTTACAATGTCACCTAAAATTTAATTGATTGTTTAATGTTTGATAAACAATAACTGATTTGAGTGATTCATTCATTTGTTAACATCATTCCAAAAAGCATTCCATTTCCCTGCAATTCCATAACAAATGGATTTTATTTAGGTAAAAAGTCCAATAAGATCTAACCTCTTTTTTTATAAAGTGAAATTTAATAAAAATAAAATAATTTAACAGCTACATAAAACATTAATAATATTGCTTTATTATATTTTATAAAGATTATTTCTCTATAACAGTGAAAAAGTGTTACTTTTCAACATGTTCTATTATTGTTCAAAATTTCAACACTATTGATTGTACCTTGGATCAGTTTTTCTCAGCTCCAATAAAATTATGTTGCCTATTCTCTTACCATTGATTAGGCAAGGGGAAAATTAATGTTTAAAATTAATTTTATTCCAGTACATGTACTATTTGACCTTCTTATTAAAATCAAAACATGTTTTTCAATACTCATTAATATTATTAACATTAAGTTGTTCAATGGTTCTTGCAAGAAACACAGTTTTTATTTGCTAGTCGATAATTGCTTTTTGACCTCTCACTTTGGGTCTAGCCCAAACACATTATTATGTTAATCATGAATTCCTAAAATGCCTCTGAATTCTAATATTAAGAATTGACTGGGATTTAAAGTGACTCAATATAATTGCTTTTAAAATATTCATATTAAGGATAAATTTAACAGACATATGCGTTCAGAAGAAATTTTTCCTTCTTGATGCTTTAAAGGAAACCATCCTCACCTTCTCTCATGATTCTTGGAGATTTTTCAGTTCACACCCCATTAATTTAAATGACCATTGTTCAACTTTGACAATAGAATCTTGTTTTTTTAAAAATTCTTAAGAAAAGGTCATTGAATTTATCTCGTAGCCAAGGTTTCTTACTAAATCTGGACTGTAATGTTATTCTTTACTTCTTTAAGACACACTTTACAGAACCCATTGGCAGAGGTTCCAAGGCACACGCTCCAGGACATAGGCACGCACCTATGGTCCAGATTTGCAGGGGGAGTACGCTATGCTCAGACCCACTTCCCAATATTTCTTCAGTGAGGCAAACAGCTTTGTGCTGGCTGTACTGTGAATATTTCCTCTGACTACTAATTGTTTCATTTTTAATCTAAGAAAGTATATCTAAGTTACCTAAATATGAAGGTTACTTAAATTTATAAGCCTATTTATTATATGCTAAAACCTCTGAGATCTGAGTGGGAAATGTATTTCAGAAACCAAAACTTTAGTAGTAGTATGGGCAGATGGTCAGGGAAAGGGGGAAAGGTGAGGGTTTTGGAGGCAACAGATATACTCCAAGCACCCATAAGTAAGTAAACTCAGTTGAGGTTATCTGATAGCCACATATTTAAATATGTTGGCTTTTTAGTTAACTCTATCCATCTAAGGGCATATCTTACACTGTGCAGGCTGCCATAACACCCATCATAGGATGGGTGGTTTACACGATAGAAATTTATTTTCTCACAGTTTTAGAGTCTGGAAATCTGAGAACTGGGTGCCACTGTGGTTGAGTCCTGGTGAGAGCAGCCTCGTAGCTATTCCCATTCTCCCTGTGTGCTCACGTGGTCTCTCCTCAATGCATGCTCACAGAGAGCAGAACATGCTCTCTGATCTCTCTCCTCCTAAGGGCACTAATTCTTTCTTGAGGTTTTCCCCTCGTGACCTCCATGTAATGCTAAGTAGCTCTCAAAGAGGTCCTCTCCAAATACTATCGCATTAGGGCTTCGATGCATGAATTCGAGGATGGTCACCAAAATTGTCCATAATGGAATGTTAATGTGCTTGATAAATTAGTCATCAGGCAAAAATAGAACTATAAATAAATAAAAAGTTTATACTACCATGTTATTTTTAGGTACATTTTTGCCATATCTTTGTCATTTTATTGCTGTTTCTTACCTCATTGAACCAATGTATGGACCCAATTTTAATTCAGGATCAGAATATTATCTCAGAATACATTTTAACAACGCATTAATAATGAAAAGGTTAACTTACAATGCATATCTGTAACTACAAAATTGATTCTTCTTTGTAGCAGTCCATAAAATAGACATAACTAAACCAAAACTGAGTCACTTTCCCAAGCAAGCAGTAAAAATTAATGCTTCTGAATCACAGAAGAGCCTTGGTTTCCATTTTTCACAAGTCAAACCAAGCGCTCCCTTCATAACACTTGCAGCGCTCTGGGGCTGAGAGTGGGGGCGCAGATAGAGCGCTCCAAAGAAACCGGGCCGCAGAGGATTGAAAAGCATAATCAATAGTAGTAGCTCCTCAGGTTGCCAAGTCACATATTTTGTGTATTTTGTCTAATCCCAGAAGATAACAGTTATTAAAGATAACATTTTTGGACCTGACACATTTGTTTTTCACTTACAAAGGCATCCTGGGCGCATGTCATTATTACTGAGACCACTCTGACCACGTTGCTGTTATGGAGGATAGATCATCTGTCTGTTTCCAGGAGTAAAGAACTGGTCACTACTCACTCTTTTTTTTAATTTAATCTATATTGTATTTTTTATACTACCTTTTAGTCTGCTTAAGTCTCCCCCCAGCTATCCTCCATGTCCAGGAGAACTTGTTTTTGTTTCATATTGTTTTTTTGTTTGTTTTTGTTGTTGTTTTTCTCCTCACTGTTTTTAAGGGATTGATTGCTTTCGGCCATGACTGAGTTATAAGGACTGACATCTGGAATTCACTCAGGATGGGTTTGTTATTAGTAGCTCAAGTTCTTGATCTTACTTTTGCAGTCAGTTTTATTTTGAACCAAATTTTCCTCTCCAGGTTCCCTTCAGTGAAATATCTAGGCTCACCTATAAGGTTGTTTCTAGCTGGATGAGTTTTTATGTGGGCATTCTAAGTGATTTCTATATGCGATATGAATCTAAATAAAGCTGCTGAGGCCCGCTGTGGAACTTTTCTCTAACTCCTTTGACTTCTCAACCCAGTATTCTCAACACAGATTCTACCTACCAGGATCTGAATAGAGAAATTAGCTTACATTACGTGTTAAGTAGTTACATGAAAAAATTTAACCCTGACAAGATATCACAGTGGTTCTGAAAGGAAACAAAGCGTGCATGCAGTGAGGTGTCTTTTAGTGACACAATTACTATGACAGCGTTATCAAATTATAGAAATCAGAAAAAAAGAATCACTCAATGGACCACAATTTATATTCACAGAGACATTGAGAGAGAAAATCCATTGTTTCCTAGATTTGTTTACTTTTTTAATTAAGAGGGTTGGCCCTTAATTTTGTCTATTGACAGATTGGCTTCATAGCTGGTGCTCTTGGAAAAGTTCCCTCAATACTGGAGATATTACCGTTTTCTTACCAGGGGTTCAGTCAGAATTGTATACTTTTGGCCAGTGATTGCTTCAATACTTACAGAACAAGGGATACTTATAAAATGATATCAAAGTTAATTGTAAAGAGGAAAGTAGAGCCAGGGAGGAAATTTTCATTAACAATAATGCACTACTCTCATTTCATTGCAAGTTATCAAGCAATTTTATTATCATAACTTTCTAAGAGTATCTATAAATTTACATCTGATTGCTGCAAAGAATGGTCAGTGAAAATAGTTTCCAGGTTTTATTTATCTATATTGTACAGTTACCCTTTACTAATCTTGATTTAGAGAATAAAAGGGAGTACAGCACAGCATTTAGTTTAGGCTTAGCATCAGAAAGACAAGGGTTCAAGTTCCACCTCCGTTTCCCTCTAGCTTTGCCATCTGGTGAATGAGCTCATACTTTTTTTGCCTCCTTTGTGAGTTGAAACGAATGTATATTCCTGGTGAGTTTAGAAGGATTCAAAAAAGTAATGTATGCAATGTTCTTAGCATTGCATCCAATAAAGTATAGCTAGCAATGTATTAGCATTGTCCCCATTTACTATGTGGAATAATTCTGGTAGATGAGGCAGGTTATGAAATAATATGGATTATCTTCTAGGACAGTGGCTCTCCAGGACTAATAGATTTCTATTGTTACCTGCTTATGAATATTTTGAGAGTAGATTTACCTAAAAACTCAGTTGAGTTTAGGAAATAAAGAATTATGATCAAGTAGTTTGATTTAAAAGCTACCAAGGAATCAAAGTGTATGAAAATAGTTCAATAAAAAATTCTACACCTATTGATCATAATACCCACAACTATCAGCCTTATTTTGCTTAATATCTGCATGTATGTTGGTTTCTATTCAAATTTTAGTCATGAAAAAGTGTTACGTATTGGACATTCATAGAGGTTCTTTAAGTTTTTAGTTAAATTGTTTATATGCTGTGTTTTTCTTTTAGGAGAGAGAAACAAGAGCAAAGCCAGTGTGGATCCCACCAAATGGTTGGGGCTGTAACTAATCAGAATGAGCTAAAGATGGCCGATCCTGCTATCTATGACTGTGTCTATTCATTGTCTAAGAACACACCTTACTCTTTAATACTAATATTCAAAATTATGTCAGAAAATACAACAGCCATGGCCCTGTGCTTGTTTTGTTGTTATTTTGTTTTGTTTTAGTATACCTTTCATGCATTTTCTCAGGCAGATTTTTTTCTCCAAATGTGTTAGGTGAATACATATCTCTGTCTGGAGAGATTATAATGGTTGAATTCTCAGGAAATTTAGTCATCACTAGCATGCCACCTACCCTATATCCTGTCTCTTCTTTGGATGCTTGATCTCTATCTTTATTCTACCTGAAGCAGCCATCCCCTAAAACTGCTATTTCCTCATGGAACAGACAATATTTTCTTCTCCTATTTTGTATAATATATATCTCCAATTCATGTACCTAACTATCTATCTAGTTTTAACAGATCGTAATATTTTATCAATATTGTTTCATTGTCTTCTTTTTTCTTTTTTCCTCTTTTCTTCTCTCCTTCCTTTCCTCCTTTTCCTTCCTTCCTCTCCTCCTTTCCTTCCTTCCTTCCTTCCTTCCTTCCTTCCTTCCTTTTTAGAAATAAAACAGTCCAGTTAAATAAAACTTCTATGTATGCATCTATTTTCTGTATACATACTTAAAGCTCTCTGTAAATAATATAATTCCATAACTTACCTTTCTTGTTTGCTAAACAGCATATTTTGAGATGTATTTTTGTTAACATTTTATGCTGAAACTCTGATAAATACTTTTGTACATGTCTCCCTGTGTACATGTTTAAGAGATTTCTAGAATTTATATTCTAAATTGAAATACTTACATTTGAAATATGTGCATAGCTTGAACTATTTTAGGTAGTTTGAAATTGTTGTACCAATTT
Source organism: Phyllostomus hastatus (assembly GCF_019186645.2). Lineage (NCBI taxonomy): Eukaryota > Metazoa > Chordata > Mammalia > Chiroptera > Phyllostomidae > Phyllostomus > Phyllostomus hastatus. The sequence goes on along the minus strand of NW_025334033.1, from coordinate 57,325,394 downwards.
ACATCCCTGACATGAGTAGAGAAATGCAAGTGTTTCCCTCATCAATATTAAGTTTTGTGTTACTCTTTGCACTGCTATGAATACAATGGAAATATAATGGTATCTCATAGTTACCAAAAACTCATTTCATTTCAATACAGTTTTTGTCTCTACAACATCACTGAATTTGTTCTTGTAAAGATAACCATAAGCCCCTGAATTGTCATGTCTAATGATACTTTTCAATATTCAACTTTCTCAACAGCCTTTGAAACAATTGACCACTTCTTTCCTGAGGATTGAGTTGTTAATGTTTATTAAATAAATGACTTAATAAATACATTTGATGAAAGAAGTAATCTCTCAATCAACAAAGCAAAATAACATTTTTATTTTATTTTTTTGCAAATTCAAAAAAATTCTTTTGTAAGATATTAGTTGGATGTCTACTAAGTTCTGCATACTCTAGACATAAAGAATTTAAAAAGACTGTTATTAGCCTTTGTGCATGGACAAAGCCAGGAATAATAGATATATGTGCATGGTTAATAACTAAAAAATAAACTTGATGTTTTTATAGCATCTTTTATACTGCAAGAGTTACATATGTTTAAACACTTCTTTATTTTCTGACTATTTCTGTCAGAAAATTTTGTGCCAAAGAGCATGAAATTTGTCTTCTTTCCTTTACATCTTGGGGGATTAGAGTAGTTTCTGACACCTGGCACATAGAAAACATCAGCAAATATTTCTTAAATACATGAATGAATTAGAAAGTAGAAAAATAATTTCTATAAATTATTTGTTCTAATGAGAGTTCAAATAAAACTTAAGCTTCATTATTCTTCACTGGATATCTTTCAATGAAAACTAGAGAGATGTTCTAATCTGCGCTTAAACATGTGGAAGAGAATGAGTGATGATCAATTTCATCAAAAGCCGACGTTTTTCTGAGGTTGACTGAGCAGAAACAGAATGTGGAAAAAGCCCTCTGCCACTTTATTTGGGTCTGAACAAGCACAGAGATATGGATACGATTCAGCCTTCCGTGCATGGGCTGACTTCACAGGAGTGGATTCTAACACTGTCTTGGTGCATTTGTCCACTGGTTTCCAATCACCTCGGCTGCACGGTTGGCATGATTTCTGAGTTATCAGGGGGAAAAAGTGTCTTTTTTCACACAAAACACTCATTCATGGTATATCAGTGCTTAAAATGCACTTATTTAAACATCATTGATTTGCCTTAAACCAAATTGGATTCTATTTAAATGCAATTCATTGTAGAAAATATAAACTTTAAGTTTCTGTCTTTCAAATACAAGACATATTCTCTGTGTAATTCTTACATAGATAGTAGGTGCTTGATAAATGTTTATGGCATTGATAATAAATATGATCTTGGGATACTATTCAAAGAGAAATTTCAGGTAGGAGGAAGAATATAAAATCTTTAGAATTCTAAAATTGGTGAAAATGTCTACACTAGTGGGGGGTGGAGAAGAAGGGAAGTTCTATGTGCTGGATACTTTGATAATCAGCCTTGCCTACTTTGGAACAATCCAGAATGATTTATAGAAATAAATCTCAAATTACTGGTGCTGCTATTTAATATATCAGTTTTAGGAAGTAGAAAAATGCTTAAAAGAAAAAAAAACTACAACACTAAAAACCACATTGAAAGTAGTTTTTTTTTGCTAAAAATCAGGAAAAGTTAGTCAATCAGTGCTACTTGCCACAAACTCCTTGTATTCACAAGCCCCAGAGACATAATCTTTTAAGCTCTGAGAACTTTCAAAAGAAATCCAGATAATCTGATCTTTAATAATAACAGGCCACCCAGAGTCCACAGATATGATAATAATTCATTTTCAGAACAAACCACCTTTATTCCTGACACGAAAAACCATCCTTCGCAAGGTCTCCGGGAGAGGATTATAACCTTGTGCACACTAAGTGGCCATTTATTATCGGAGAGCCGTGCCAACGGATGAGTTATTGTTACACAGCCAAGTCCACTTCCAGTCTGGAGTTACCAGAGAGGGAAAAAATGTAAAACCTTTAAAACAAATTTAACATGACAGATTTGAGATTTAAGGAGAGCAAAACATGTTTTAAAAAGTAAATGTATGGGGAAAGTCTACAGGAAATGACTTAGCTAAGCCTCTGCAATTATCACACATTCTCTAAACACATCTATTCACCTAAAAATGTAAACTTATGTGAAGACTTAATGAATGTCTCTCTTGAAAATTTAAAATTCTTTCTTTAAGACATCTATTGATCTTTAATATCTGCATCCTGCCTGGCTCCTGTGGATATTTAGCTGTTAAAAGAGAAACATATATATATATAGCTACAAGCCCATGAAAAGAAAGGTGTCAGGCAAGTGTGAGACATGAAAGCCACTATCTTTTTTATTATTATAAGTCTCCATTTCAGTTATTATTAAAATATAGTTAACATAAAATATTGTATTGGTTTAGGTGCACAACAGAGATTTTCAACTACATAGCTAACAAAGTGATTGCCATGATATGTCTAGTATTATTTGTTACTGTACAAAGTTATCATAATGTAATTGACTATATTCCCTGCACTCTATATTTCTTCCCCATGACCGATCCATTTCATAACTGGAAATTTGCACTTTTCACTTTTTCACCTTTTCCCCACCCCCTTTCCCTGTGGCAACCATCAATTGTCTTTATACTTGTGAGTGTATTTCTGTTTTTTGTGTTTTTGTTATTGTGTTTTTTAAATTCCACATGTCAGTAAAAGTGAAAGCCACTATCTTATGTGAAATGCTGACTCTTGAATTGCAATGTGTGAAGACTGCAAACATCATTTTCTGCAAACTTTCATTAATAATTCACATAACACTCATTTGTATAAAGGCTGAATGTTCTGGATATACTTCTCGGCTAAAGCTTAACTTGCACACAGTCACAGAATAAGAACCCACACACAAATATTGAAATGTTTGAGACATGATAGATCAGAAAGTTGTGGTGTTTGATTGCTTATTTGCTTGTTTTTCAGCTGGCTGCAGAGAATTAGATTTCAGAGTAATCACTAAAGGTGTGTGCTTGAGTTAATTTTCTACGTGTCGGATTTCAGTAAGAGGAGGCCAGCGAATTCCACTTCCAGAAAAGGCAAAGATAAACAGTGTTGTTCATTGCTCCACCATCAATCCTACCTAGACTGAAAGAAAATGTTTAGACTTCTGGGCCAATTAACATTAGCAGATGTACTCCTCAGGTTTGGGGAGAAGTCATCCATATTATAAGATATGACTATCTTTTTGCAAAAATTTCAGGTATAGGTATGGAAATTACAGGGGCCCATTTTGATTAAAAAGAGTGATATCTTGTCTCTGAGAAAAGGTTTTGACACAGCCATAAGAAGTTTTAAAGCACTGGACACACTGGCTGGAGGGGAGAGTGAGAGTGTGTATTGTATGTTGGGCTTGGGAGAGCCGAGGGACAGAGGGGAGTGCAGGACAGTGTCAGGAGTCCCAATGAGGTGGAAAAAAAAAAAGAAAAGAAAAAGATAATTGGATGTAGGCTTCATCTACTTCCCCAATTTAGAAGATGCTTTTTCTGAAGCTGAAAACAAAGAGAAATAAAACATGAACTGAGCTTTCATGTAACTTTAGGAGAGAGAAAGAGGGAGAGAGGAAGAGAGAGTTGGCATTAGAGAGTTATATGGGTACATAAAAAAGTTGTAAAAATTTATTGTCCTTTCAAATTCAAATACTTTTCAGATTTCATTCTGATTCTATAAATAAGCATGTGTCAGGATTATGTCAAATTGCAATGTGTACTTAAGATTTCTATTTTTTTCACCATTAGCTCTTTCTCATTAGATCCAGCAATTGAAATATATTTTGCTTGAGCTGCAGATTTCCATTATGGATATATAATAAGACTGACAAAGAAGTGAGAAACTAAAATTGTAGCTTTCTCCTCCCACTCCATTTCTCTTTCTTATCCTTTAAGGAATACCTATAAAAACTTTCTGTCTATTGTACTATTTCACAAAGGAAAAAAGTTATCTATCTTTACAATATTTGGTGACAAAAAGGAAAATTTTTAATGACCAAAAAACTGTGTTAAATCTAATATGATATGACTTTATCTCTACAGGTTTTATTTAATTTTCAAACTTTTTGTGTCAACTAATACTCAGGCTGTCTATAATAAGCCCCATATGGTTACATAAAACCATAGTGTAAAGCTCACTAAAATTTCAAGTATGCCAACTAGTTTATGTTTATAAAAATCTCTAGGATACCATGAATTGAGCTTAATGATTGTCAATACATAATGATGACAATAAATAATGAAAACATATTTAAAATAAAATGCATATTTTTATATTTAAGATTGTAGAAGAAACTTCTAATAGTAAAGTGACTGGCATTTGGATGGTTTATCAACATTACCCTATTAATTTTTACTATATGAATATCACTAACTTGCCAGAAGCTGGATAATATAAACAATAATATTGAAAGTCACACCACATATCAAACTATTGCTGCTTCACAAATGTTGAGACATTTGGTATATGTTGGATTTTTCTTTAACACATAAAATAAAATCAGCATTTAACTGATTGCAAAAGTAACTTTTGCTTACACAACAGATTGGACACGAAGAAAGACTATACCAATAGAAAAATTGTGAAAAATTCCACTACGCAGACAATCACAAATAGTTTACAGTATATTCTCCTAAACTCTTTTCTGTGTACAAACACAAAATACATCTTAAAACATTATTAACTATAAATTGACGGAGGAAGGGTGGTTGGAGAATAAAAAGTATGTATGAAAGAACATAGAGTTGACATGTGAGGTTCAGAGAGCCACTAGAGACCCTGAGAGAGGTGACATGCGTGGCCAGCACACACAGAAAAAGGCAGAACATGATGTGAAACGAGGTTGAAGAATTTAAGAAACTGAATTCTGCCAGTAGCAGGTATAAGTTTGAAAATTATTTGTTTCTCTGAATCTCCAGGTAAGATTCCAGCTTGACTTCACCTCGATTTCAGCCTTGTGGGACACTGAGCGAAGAACCTCATTGAGTCCACCTGGACTATTGACCTATAGAACTATGAGATAATCAATGGGAATTGTTTTGTCACTAAGTTTCTGGTAATTACTCATGTAGCAATAGAAAACTAAAACAAATGGGAAGTTATTAATCAAAGAGTTATCAGAATTTGATTTGAATTTTGAAAATTTCCCTCTTTAGGGAAAAAAAAGAGAATGGAAAGGGAAGGGAAGGAAATGGAGGGAAACAGAGAGAGTGAAGGAAAAAGAATGAATCCTGAGTATATGCAGAAAAAGCAGAAAAACTGATTGCAAAGCTTTTGCAGTAATCTAGGACAAAGAGAGTAGATTAAACTGCAATGGAGACAAAAAAGTGTCCATGAGGATGTGCTACTTCACTTACTCATTCAATTGGAGCTATTCAGGGAGTGTCTGAGCAAGGAGAGATACAAAAGATCGACCTAAAAATCGTCCATCCTCCCCTGCAGATCCAGTCTCCACCTTCTCTCCCAGGCCCTGTGCTCCTGGAGGCTGATCTGTTTGAACTTGAGCAAGGGATGGTTTTAGCCCATTTTCTACTTGCATTTAATCAAAGCGGAACACTGGTAAGAAATGGGAGGGAGGGGGGAGAGTTAGGTTATGGTATTCATTTTCTGTTTTCTCCCTGTGGATCGCTTTAAACTGGCTGCATCAGTTAAATTGGGTGGCCCCCTCCCTTCACTCCTTCAGAGGCTGGTACATGTTCTTTCCTATTCCTCCATCAGATCTAGAGGTGGGCACTCGGTCTGGGAAACCGCACAGTGTCAGTCCATGACCAATTCATGACCACTTCACTTTAACCAGTTCCACTGCAAAAACTGAATCCATGGACATTAGGAGATTTTACAAGATTTAAGTGTAACGAGAAAAAGAGCTGGCCTTGGAGAATATCAACATACGTCACAATATAATGATCATATAGTTTGTAAGTATTGAGACAGTCATGGTATACACTGTCACATATTTTGGCTCAGGAAGAACTGAGACTACAGAGGAACAGAAAAGTGCTTTCCGTAAGGTTATGTATCCAGAGAGCAGCAGAGCAGACAGTCTGGCCCCAGAGCCCCTCGACTGGATAAAGTCAGTTCTGAAAAGGAGACAGAAGCAGTAGCCAAAGGGGAAGATGGAATAGCATGGAATTAGAGTAGGACTTCAAGGATATGCATGACAACGATCTCAATCACTTCTAAGGAGTCAAATTTATGAGTTTATAGTGAAATTCTTTGGATTTCATAACACAGATTGTTTTGTTTCCTTTTTCTGCATTATAAACAATGCTATAATAAGTTTCTTACACATGTGCATTACAGTGTTCTATTTCTAGATGTGAAGTAGCTGGATCAATGAGTATGCCCATTTTAAAATTCATAAATAATTCCATATTGCTCTCTATAAAAAGTAATATTTATACCCTTACCAAGTTTGTAAGAGTGTATGTTCCATCAAATCTTTGCAACACTGTTATCAATGTTTCAGTGTAAGAAAAAATATTATTTTAATGCTGTTTATATGCATTTGAGTACTAGAGAGGGAAAAACCCTGTGCATATAACTATTGGACAGTTATGTTTATGAGTGTGAGTCAGTTAAAAGAGAATCAGGAGAGAAACTCAGTGATGCCTTCCTCACATCTAACAAAGCATAGTCCATGATATCCATCATCATATTTTTCTTTTTGGGTAATAGGAGGAAAATTAATTAATAAAATGGTTCTATAATCCATTACCTCATTGCATTTTTATTCCATATAGTAACTTTGAGCATTTGAAATTTGTCATGCAGCCAGATGACTGATGATGACTGATGATGAAGGTGACACTGACAATGCCACTCATAGACCTTGGTGAACTGTATTTATGGTTAAGTGCCTGTCTGTAATTATTTTTCAGGAAAATTTTATTTTTGGTATCTAATTGCAGTCAAGAATTGGATTATCATTTATGTTTTATTACCTTTTTCTATGAAGAGTGCAAAAGTAAGCAGGAATTATGCGGCACAAAATAGGAAACAAATCAAAATGTGGCTTTTGCTCGCTTGTGGAGTGTGTGTGTTTGCATTTGTGTGAACGTCTTATTATCATCTTTGCCTAGCTCTACCAAAATGGCACTAAAGTTGACACATTGCTGAGTCCAGATGGCTAAAATTGCCCAGAGGGCAGTGATAGAAGACTCCCAGTGTACACACTGGTTCTATTTACCTAGTCTTGGAATCTGTCACCAGCCCAGAGGCCTGTTTCCATTCACAAGCTAAGCATTTCAGGTGGCTGGTGCTAGAGGAGGGAAAGCAGAGAAATTCCCTGAGCAAATAAATTCTCAGCTGCTGCTGTGAAGTCCCTACTGCCCTTCCTCTGAGGCCGCCCAGCCACAGGAAGCTGGGGACCACCAATCAGATTCTCCAGACCAGATTCCTTCCTGGCTGGCTCACCCAAAGCTGTAACCAAACCAAGGTTTGGCTGCCTGTTGCACCAAAAGCCAAACTCGTGAGACAGGAGCTGATGAGAAAGAAAGAAATGTGTTCAAATGCTGGCTACCTGAGAAGATGGGGAACTCTTGCCCCAAAGCCCATCTTAATATTTCAGTGCTTGCAAGGGTTTTATCAGGAAGGAAAGGGAGAGCAGAACAAAGAAATCAGGGGAAGGAAGCTGTGGAGATGCAGGACATGTAGGATGTCTTCCATAGGCTCTGAGATGGGTTTTTATGGTCAGTGTACATGAGTATTTCTTAATAGCTGAGTGGCCAGCGTCAGCTGAGACCTTTAGCCCAGGCTCCTTCCTAGGTTTACAAAGAAATAGAAACTCCTGAACTGTAAAGTCTACTAAAAAACTCTTAACAGGCCAGCTGTAGTTTTGAGAGGAAAAATCAGGTTAAAATAACAAGCTGAGTTTAACATTTAGTTAGAGGAGTATGAAGTTTTTATTCCTTCTTACATGGCTTCATACTATACAAAGGTTCAAATAATACCTTTAAAACCCAGTCTCTTTATGTCTTTTAGCTCTGCCCTGCACTCAAGATAGGTTTCCCATTGATCAAGCTCCCTCATGGAGTGGATTCAAACATAAGTCTTTTACTTACATCTATCAGTTGAGTAACTCCAGCAAAACAGAACATTATTTTGAAATCAGTTCCAGCAAAATCCCAGAGCCGCTTTTCATTGGTTTGGGTTCCATCATATGTAACACCCTGAAACACTCCCGTGTGATTGGGAGGGTCTGGTGCTCTGACTTGGCAGTCCGGGTTATATGCCCAAGAGGCTAATCCCCATTCAAGTCAAATGGACTTTGACTAGAAGAGAGTTAATAAAAACTTGCATCCTAAAATATCTCAAGAATGAGTACACTTGAGCTATTTCTATCTGATGGCTAAGTAAGGAATGCTGAAATTGCTGAATATTTTTTTCTTACAAAACCAGCAGTATTTTCATTTTATTTTTCTGTGGCACAAGTAGCTCATTAGCTTCACAAAGGCACATTAGTATTTAGTTGTAATTGAATATGAACCTTTCATGGTCAACCACGATTAAGGCCAAAGTGATTAAATAGTGAAGAACTAACTGTCTCCAAATATCCTCCATCTCAGGGGTAGATGCAAGTAAGAGAGGGAGAGACACACACTTAGCTAAAGAAAGATGGTGCGTGATGCAGGTCAGGTGGCTCCTGCTCTGACTTAGAAGACTTATCTGGAAAAGCAGTGAGACTGGGTATTATTATAATATATAAAACCAGTGGAGATAATTTAATGAATGTGTTATAAGATGAAACTGTAATAAGCACAGGTTGGCAGCAAGCTAATAGAAGGGTAGCCCATAGGTTCACAAACACGACTGGAGACCAGAGTAGGTCCCATTCATCAGTGTGAATGTGCACATAAGAATGCATGTCCCTAACCTTATTCCTTAGAATCAGGGTGTTGGTAGTCCCCTGATGAACAACGTAGAAAAGAATTCATTGTTCAATTAAGATTTGAAAAATATGAGTGAAGTGCCATTTATAAGGTTTCTTTGTACCCAGCACATCTTTAACTAGATCTTCTAAGTACTTGGTGTTTCTAACTTCTTAGCTGCCAGCCCAAAGGCTCAAGGAATAGCCGGTGTTGACATCTGATTGGGCTGAAGTCAAGAAGAAATAGATATTGGGGTTATCTGAGGTGAACCTCCACTAAAGCTAAGTTTGATGTTGCATATTAGGTGCATTTTACTTCTGACAGATCAAACCATGGGCAGTGGATTGGTGGGTTAGACAGACATAAACCAGACTTTGACCTGATGAGCCAGGGAGAAGTTTGGGCAAAGGCATGGATAGATTCTATGTATGCTATGAGGACATTCTTCCATGTAATTCTGGATAAACTTTCCTTATCTGCCTTTTCTCTAGTCCTTTCTTATCTGCCTTTTCTCTAGTCCTTTCTGATGGCTTCATTCATTTTAAGAAGGTATAATCACACACACACACACACACACACACACACACACATATATATATATAATTAGACTAGTATTGTTACAGGGTGTAGCCAAGAGGGGAGCCCCAAATAGGGATTTGTAATAGGGTCCAGAAGAGCTTGGAGATAATTGGTTCCACACCGCAGGGCCACACCTGCCCAGAATGTGGGCAGCTGTGGCCAACTGTGAGAAGAGCCGGAAATGGGGCTGCAGAGGAAGATTAGCGCTGGGATTTAAATGGAGGCACAGCAGCCATTGGGCATCTCTCTTTTTGGGACCACATGTCTGTTTAGGACCATGTGGCTTTGGTGTCTTGGTTGGGACCATGAGGCTTGGGTGAGAGTCAGGACCACGAAGCTTTGGAAGTGTTCCCTTTTGCCACATGGAGGGTGCTGGGAGGACTGTGTGCATTTGTGGGGAACTTTAGTTTGTGTTATTTTGAATGAATAATAAGTTCCTTTCCTTTTCACTGATCTCTGGCATTGAGAGATGTCTTTCCTTTGGCGGCGGACATAACGAACCTGGGGGGGCTTCCTTTCAGGTAATAGTATATTGCCGCGGCTGCCCTTGGCACCCCCTTTTGTACTGTAACAGTATATATATAAACTATATATGTATATTAGTCTAAAGGACTATATACATTTTTAAATGTAAATACTTTTAAATATTGATTCAAAAACATAGATAATATATATTTATATTATTCATATTATGTAACATTACATATAATATTATATATCAATACTATATTTTAAGTAGTGTATTTTAATGACTTACACTTTGGAGTACTGATTATGGGCACCATTCTAAACTTTCCATGTATTAACTCATTTAATTATCAAACCGCTGAGCAAGGAGGTAGTTTTATTAGTCTAATGAAAGAAACTGAATCACAGAGAAAGTAACCAAAATTGCATGAGGAGCAGAACTGGACATTGAAAGCCGGCAGGCCAGCTGCAGTGGGCATATCCAAGCATGTTGCTTTCTCGTCTCATTAACGCCAGAGTCTGCAGCATGTGTTTCACATTAACAATGACAACAGAAAGTACAACTTCAGACTAGACAGGGGAATCCCCCATCTTCACGTTGCTCAAAGGGCTGGTAGAAGAGCTTGTCTTTTTAAAAACCCACTAACTGGAAGGAGGAAAGGGGCCTGTATCCAACGCAGATCCAGACACTCATACATGAAACTTGGTCTCCTCAGGCCCACGCATGGCCTCTGAAGCCACAGACTTCTGCTCCTATTTCAAATTTTACAAATTATATAAACTGCGTTCTCTCTTTACCCCCTCCTTCCCATTCAAAAGCATCGGTAATACCCCTTACAATCTTTTCCTTTGAGAACTTTTGTACTCTGCAGGAGGAAAATTCTTATGTTCAACTGCCCTTACTTTTCATTTCTAAATGTATACCTGTTCTAAGCTTAGAACAGCAAACCAATTCAGAGGAGGAAAGAGTGGGGAAAAGTCAAATCTTGAAGAACAAGAAAAAAAGGAAGAGACGTATTTTCACAGATGAGGGGCTGGCCGTTAGTTCAACTCACAGACCTCTTTACTATTCCGTGGCATTGACTTGGGAGGCTGTAGGACTCAGAGGGTAACAGCTGTGGAGTAGGACTGGGGAGAAGGATCCCAGGTATGGGAGCTCTCAGGTTCAGTAGGGCTTGCTCTGTCCCCCTCGTAGCCCTAAAACAGAGTCCCTTGAATTTGATGAGAGCTTGTAGAAATCTGTTTGTGATAACTCATGACTATGGATATATTTACAAATGTTTACTCAAGCTTTTGGGACCTTTTCAACCCCTACAGGAGACAGAGGGGAAATCAAACAGTGATGGAGAACTGGTATTTCTATCAGCTTACCACAGTAATGCTCAAATCAACTAAATGTGATTTTTGCTTCCCAGGGTACATTGGATGATGTCTTCACTTTTTTTTTATTGTGATAACTGGGGGTGAGGGGTTGCTACTGGCATATTGGGTACAGACCAAGGATGCTGTGAAATAGCCTATAATGCACAGGACTGCCACCATAATGACAACAAAAATCATAGGCCCAAACGTCAATCGTGCTGAGGCTGAGAAACACCAGTGGACTAGCAGCAAAGGTTCTAAATCTTACTTAATTCAATTATGAGGGAAAGGTGGGGTAGGGGAGCAGTAAAAGAAGCATCTTATTTTTTTCATAGTCAGGATTGTGTGTGTAAAGAAATAATCTTAGGGTACATTACATTCACTCACATTTGATCCCTATACATTTGAGCTAGGATAATTATATGTTAAAACAGACCATTTTTCCCAAATACATAAACTTACGGTAATAATTCACTTTACTTGCTCATAGAATGAGTGCACACAAAAGAAGTGTAAGGAGTGACAAGAAAAATGACATTATCATTAAACACTTGATTTTGTTCACTTTGTGTGAAAGAAGTAGACCAGCCTCTACCTGACTGTTTAACCTGCTGGCGATCACAATCCTAACTAGACAACTGGATGCCATAACTCCAGATTCACACGCCCTGTGTGCAGCAGACTGTCTCCAGACAGCTCAGTGCTTACCTGTGCACGAGCCCAGGCATTACCAGCCAATGAACAACAATCAGAGACTTCGCCTTCCTGGAATGAGGCAGGGACAGTTCAAAGTCTTTCTTGCCCTCACCCTCATTCCCCAGAGTCTTAACTCTTTTCTGCACAGGGCACACTGCACCGGAATAAAATAAATCATTCATCACTCAGTGGTGAGCTTCGCATTTTTTTCGATAACAATAGCATATCAGTGATTTTTATAAATCCAAAAAGGGGTGATGGAATTAATAGCGGTGTCAGGGAGAGAAAGAGTTGACAGGAAAGATTTTCAGGTAAAATATGGAAGCAGTTTTGAAGGGCATTTATGTTGTACCCTTTATCCTGTTATAAACACAGAACAAAGAACAGATTTTATGAAATACAGATCTAAACTAAGCAACAGGAATATGAGATAGCATTGAGCTAAAATGTTAGACCGATATGACAATTATATGAATAAATATAAAAATGTGATTTATTGCTCTAAAGAGATCCTTGGGTGAGAAATTAAATCAGACTTGATAGCAATACTTCAAGTTAATATCCTGATATGATTTTTGAGGGTTTGAGATAATCATTTTTTAAAATACTGCATCTATGGGAATTTATACTGCTAAATTACATCTTAAAAATAATGTTTCATATTTGATATATAAATGGAGGCCCCATTAATGAGAGCTGATACTGTGGATTCTCAGAGCCACAGTTTGCTCTTCTGATATGAACTCATTATATTCCTAAAATGTATAAGAATTGGGAAAAATTTAAGCTGTATCTAGAGCAAGTAGTCCAAAGGCAAGGAAAAGGGGGATTTAATCTATGCAAATTCAAATGTAACTATTTTGATACATTCAGCTGAATATTTTTTATATTCAGATATTTGCAATCATGTAATGTATTTTTATGATTATTTGTAAAACAATTATAGATTAACAATTCAGTTTGAAAATTCAGTTGCTTACAGTGTCATCTCAATAGACCAAAGTTGTGGGTTTGATCCCCAGATAGGGCACACACAAGAATCAACCCATGAAAACAAGAACAACAAATCGATGTCTCTATCTCTCCCTCTCTTGCTCTAAAATCAATAAATTAAAAAAGTAAAAATAAAAAGGGGGGTGAGATTTAACATTAAGGTATATGAATAAGAGTTTGGGCAATTATTAACCAATTAATTATTCTGCAAGGAGTAGCTAATTGTTCCCTGCTCTCTTTGGAAACTATTTAATCCCAAGAAAGTAAGTGTGCTCCCATAGACTATGCCATCATAAAGCGCTGCCCCGTCTTTGTAACATAAAAGTCAGTGGCATGTTAAGCATACTGACCTTTCAATGACAGTAACTGGGTAATGACTGTGGGATTTAGGTATTCCAAACTACCTAGGCACCTAGTGACAAGTCTTTAACCATTTCTCACTACATCTTTGTATAAAAACAATAAACAAACAGAAACAAAATCAAACCAAACAAGTATATCAATCTCTAGGCACTCTTGTGGTTGGTTGCTCACTCTGGCATGGAAAGAGAACTTTTGCATTATGTTTTTTTTTCACCTCACTCTTCTTTCTGAAATGTAAGCTTGGCTCAGTGGTGGTTGCTGCCTTACTCAGCCCCACGTCTCTATGTCCTGGCACATAACGGGAGCTCAGAAAGTGTTGACTAAATGAAAAAATAATGGCATGTCATATTGGTATGTAGCTCTAACTTGTATGCAAAAGGCCCTTCTCAGTTCATCTATGACACCACAATAATGAAAGAATGATGAAGCAATCTTCTTTATCCCTTGCCCTTGGAAATTTCCCTGACAAAACCACCATTTCTGGGGGGAAATAACGCAATGATGATAGAAGAGAAACAGGCAATTTGAACTATAGACCAAAAGGAAGGGCAAGGCCTTTAATAAATTACCTCTCATGTGAAAGATGGTCAGAGGTTGAATTGAGTGTGTTTCCTATAGCTTGGCAGCGGATGTTTAAGCCAACATAGGGTTATATATTTTATGCTGAGAGGCAGGCTTGGCCCCTGGGAGCCATCAACTACTGAATTAAATTTAATCACCTATGTTCATTTATTATGGATCCCCAAAAGGCTTTTCTATATCGTTCTGGGCAGCCGTGTCGATTTCCTCCTGTTTTTTTTCCTAACTTTTTAACCTTGTGGCTATTTTTCTTCTCTCCAGTGTTATTCATTTCTGCTTAAATGTAACATTTTTAATAAGAAAGTAACCACAAGCATTTTGAATACTGAAAAACACAGGTAATGTGAAGACATATTCTATGTCTTACTTTTTGAAATGAATACTTTAAAAAAAGAGCTGGTATCAACAATGACTCTCTGGACTCAAATGAACATTATTCATGGTTAAAAGTGCAATTTGTTAAAACAATGCACAGGAAAGCATGGAGAATTTGGAGTGTTTAGTATTTAGACAGTAGCCGGACTATGGCCACTTAACTGTAGGTCATCATTTTTCATTAACCTCTTTATAACCAGCACATTCACCACTGCCCTGCTCTTTCCCCTTAGAAAAGAAAGTCACTGTTTATTGCTCTCTCACTGGCTTGAATAAATGAACTAAATTATTTTCAAATTATTCAAAATGTTGTCCTTCAGCTTAGCCTAGTTTGATTTTTTTAATCATTCCTCCAAATGTAAGCAATGTCCCTGTTTTGCAAAGAGGTAAAAGGCTTCTTGTTCTGTCTTAAATATGAATATCTATACCAGTAATTTACTTATTCATTCAAAAAAAGTCCTAAGTAAGTCCTACTGCAGTGCCTAACATACTCATATAGTAAGTAAGGCACAGTTCTTGCCCCCTGAAATTATAAATTAGGCTGTGGAACAAAACTGGTAAGTTTGGAAGTTTAAGTTCCCAAGGTAGTTAAAGAAGAATAGACTTACTCCCTCCACCTGTATTACTTAATTTTGATCAGTTAGCATCTTGGCTATAGTGACTCCATTTTATTTTTCACTCTGTTTTTCAGTGTGCAGTCTTAATATGTATATTTATGTAATATACATAAATGGGTGTATAAACCACATTGTAGACTGAAAACAAGGGAAAATAATTTAGAAATCATTTGGAATACCAATAAGTCAGGATAAACGTTTTTTAGGACTGACAAAATAATTTAACTTCTGGAAGTTTTTTTAAGTACATAATCAAAAATACATATTTAATCAAAGAAAATAAGCCATAGCATTTATATATATTCTATGATCTTATATAATACATAATTTTATATCTCCATACTTAACTAGCATTTAACATATACAAGAAACTTGAAAAGTAACTATATCAAAATATTATGTTATGTTCGTTGTATGGTGAGGTTGTGGGTACTTATTTAATTCCAGCTTTTCAATAGTTACATAGTTACCAAAATCATAGAAAAAAGAAAAGGAATAAACAAGAGAGAGACAAAAAAGAGAGGGAGGGGGAGGAGAGAGAAAGGAAACAGCTACTGAACTGATGCATTAGAGGGTAAAAAACTATTTTGAGAATGTATATATTCTGTAACTTTTATAATATTTTTGCCATTTTAAATAAACTTAAATTTTAAAAACAGCAGAAAGCAGTTAAAAGGGTGAGTTTTTCCATAATTTGCCTAAGTGGAAAAAGAGGAGATCTCACCAGGAAAAATGAATTACAAGGAAAGCCACACAAGTGGTAGAAGCTTAATGGCTGCTTGTTGATATAGAAACTTACACACTTATGAATATTTTGATGACTTTACAAGCCCTTGTACTGTGAGAATAAATTATTGGTATTTTATTGTTGTGTTCTGAAGCTTATCTTTTTGTTCCTTTTACCAATGAATTGTTTCCATTTCTGTGGCAAGACTTAACGATAAAAAATAATGTTTCTGTCACCAGAACACCCCTGAGATGCACACACTTGTAGGCATGTAGATCACACTCACTGCCATATGTATTTTTAAAATGTGACCTGTCATCCCTGACCTATTCTGTTTGTGATATTGAAAAAACATAAAACGGCGATGTATGTAAACTGAAAACAAGGAAATTTAATCATTTAACCCAAGGAAGATAAATTTTCGTTCAACAGCTGAGCTAATTATCAGTGTTCAATGTTAGTAGAGAACTAGAGTTCACATGGTATTATTGAATTCAATAAAGAGAAGTGTCTATTCATCCAACTATTTCAACTTTTTTGATGCACTTTTGTGTTATTTGTTATCCCCCAAAAGGATGAAATTCAATATGTAGAATACTTGTTTTTTAAGAGATTAATCAGCTCCTAAAGTCAAATTCAATAAACTCAGCCACTGCATTCACATCCCATTATTATAAGAGGGGAGAAATAAATAATGCCCCAAATTTCAACTATTTTTCTGATAAACTTCTAGCTGGAAATTAAGGGTAAGTTATCTGAGTGCTTAGAAACTGAATTGGTATTTGGAAAATAGAACTCACATAATGATTTTCCCATCCAGTTTATTTATTCTGAATCCAATAGCCATTAGTACTCTTTAAACTCCAGGGAACTGCAGAAACCACTGTGGGGGTACTTTATTACCTCATTTATAGGAACTACCTGGCTTTAGAAAGAACTGTGATTATAGAAAAAACTGGACCTACCCCTTCATTGCCTACTGTACAAGGCATTTATTTTGGAGATCCTTTCTACCTCCTCTAACACAGAAAGGTCACAAAACAACATGAAGCTCAGGAAATCATATAAAGTAGTCCCTTTCAATGCCTTTGACTTTTTCCCAGATAGAAAATCATCATCCAAATTGTCACTAGCTAAACCTTCTGATAACGAGAGGCCCTTGCGAGAGAAGATGATGGGGCTATGGAAGTGATGATTAACGACACTAATATTTATGTTGCTGTTGGCTAATTCGTGGTCTAATGCAAAAGTAGAATATATTGATTTTAGCCTGCAGGTTTGTATTATGATCACAGCTTGCTCAAAACAAAACTCAGTGAGTTAGTTCATTTCGAAGAAAGCAGCCTATTAAGGAATGTTTCCATTTGACCATTAGAAGTTGTATTGTTATTGCTATCTCGGAGAAGTTATTTGAGAGCGCATGAAGCAATGAAAAGATCAATGAACCAGGAGTCAGGAGACATGGGAGTTGGTTCCATCTCTCATCCTATGCTAAGTGACCCAAAGCAAATTCTTTTTTTTTTTTAAGTCAGCTCTTTTAAAGATTTTATTTATTTATATTTATTTTTAGAGAGGGAAGGGAGGGAGATAGAGAGAGAGAGAGAAACATCAATGTGCGGTTGCTGGGGGTTATGGCCAGCAACCCAGGAATGTACCCTGGCTGGGAATCGAACCTGGGACACTTTGGTTCCCAGCCCACGCTCAATCCACTGAGCTACGCCAGCCAGGGCTCCAAAGCAAATTCTTAACATCTCTAAAGCTCAATTTTCTCCTCTTTGACACAAGGGATAACTACTAGATTATAACCTATACTATCATTTCACTACTGGAAATCTGTATCTTCTATGAATGAAAGATGCAAATTTGAAGTCCAAGGACTGTTCCATTTGGCAAAAAGAACCAATTCTCAAAGCATCCAGGTGCTAGAAAATTAATACGGTTACTACAGAGGAGTTACTCTGTAGGAGTTACTCTGTTTTGTTTTAATTTTAAATGTGGACACTAATATAGCCAGAAAAGTTGACAAAAATAGTCTCAAAGAATATGCATTTGAATTGACTACCATGATATTAAAAATGCTCCAAGTAGATAACATTACCATAATTTTTGAGTTACTCTAAACAATTGGTTGGTTTTAGTGCAAGGATACTTACATTTTTAAAGGAAAAAAATTATTACTCTTTTGCTGATAAGAAATATGTGTGTGTTTTACAAACATATATTTATATTTTGTTTCATTTTAATTATGCTTTACATAACACAAAATAATTTTCTAGTTATTTCTCCCAACACATGTAAATGGAAATCTGCAATAAATTGGAGAAGAACCAAGAAAATAACAGTATAGTTCTTAAAATTAAACTGATGATTTACAATATATGTTGGACAAAATCATCAGAGTGCCTATAATAACAACCTAAGTAAAACAAGATGATGATGGTAACAATAACACCCAATATATATGAGTGCTATGTGCCAGGCATTATGATATGCACTTCCATTGTTTTATTTTATTAAATCTTCCAAATAATTCTATAGAATAGATACTTTTGTACAAATCAGAAAGCTTGATAATAATCAATGAGAAATTAAATGATAGAATGAGCCATGATGAATATATTTGTTTTCTCCAAATGATATCCAAAGATGTAACTAGAAGAGTTTTTTGGCGGCCATATTTAATTTGGTCCTGTTCACAGAGCAATTACAAAGCTAAGAAAAATGATCTTCCCTTGGGTAATTTCTTATTCTCCTTGTTAGATATAATTTTTATGTGTCTAGTTTTTGGTCTTTTTTCACTTGATTTTATTAAAGTGCAACACATAAAGTACACGAACATCTCTTGTACAGCTTGATTAATTTTCACAGGATGTACACCTGCAAACTCAGATAACTTCCACCCAATTTCAATGAAGAATATTGCCTGAATCCCGGAACCCGCCTCATGCCCCCTCATAGGCATTACCCACCTGCAGAAAGCTAACTGCTACTGTGACTTTCACCATTGTAGATTGATTTCCTTGCTTTATAGCAATAGATACACATCGTAAGTATGTACTTTTGGTGAGCGACTTCTTTCACTCATAATCAGATGTGTGTAATTCCTCTCTCTATTTGCAAGTAATGGTAGTTTGTTGTTTTTCTTAGTGTACAGTATTCCTTGTAATGCTATGCCCCTGTTTATTTATGCAATTTATTGGTGATGAACGTTGGAAGATTTTAACCCAACTGGGCTCCACTGTGATTGAAGCTACTGTATGTGTGTTTGTTCATCTACTTTTGATGCACAAACATGGACATGTGTATTGATTCATACACACAGAGTAATCTGCCTTCATGTGTGGTTTGTGTACATGTTATTTTAATAGATGCTGCAAACAAGTTTTTTGAGGTACTTGTAAAAATTAGTATTTCCATTACTAATGTAATTGCATTTGCTCAACATGCCAGTCAGAACTGGGTATTTTCAGATTGTTTGTGTCTTTTCAGCCATTATGGTGAGTATGAGTGGTGCCTCCTTGAGAGTTTAATTTGCATTTCCCTAATTAAGAATAATTTTTACAAACTTTGCATATGCTTATTGATCATTTGGTATGTTCCTTTGTGAATTGCCTACTTTTATTATTTTTCTTCTAAAATTTTTTTCTTTCCTTATTGTTTTGCTGAGATTCTTTATATATTCTAGATAGAAGTCCTTAGGTGTAGGTATTGCAAACATCTTCTTTTCCTGCTTTGCGTTTTCTTTCTCTTCATGGTGTCTTTTGATGAAATGAAATTTTGAATTCTAATATATCAAATTTATGAAACATTTGTTGTTTTTAATAATGTTCTGTATAAGAAATATTCACCTGTATCATCATGAGGATATTCTCCTATACTACCTTCTGAAAACTTTATTGTTTTCACTATTAAATATTAAGTGACTAATTATTTATAACATATGTAAATATCTGCATGATATTATTAGCCCATTTTCATTCATAAATCCCATTAAGACTCAGATGAAAATTGTAAAAACTCTTCCTAATATGTAGGAAAAATGTTGGAGGAGGTTCTACCAGTTCACTTTATTATGGTGACAAATTTATCTCCTGGACTTAAGCTACTTAATCCCCTGCCCAAAATTGTATGCCCACAAACGTAGGAAGACGGGACTCCAGAATGTACCATAATAGAAAACTAAGACAGGAGTGATTGGATCATTCAATGGGGGCAAGAAAAACCTTTTAGAAAAGAAAAGTAGTGGCCTTAGGCCAAATAAAGTAAATTATTATAAGTCATTCTACAAGATCAACAATGGTTTCATGCAGTAGATAAATGCTTCTAAGAAAAACAAATAAAGCATTTGTTTATGACTAGCAAAATACACAGGAAGATTATGTGAGTTACTACAGCACAAAAAAAACCCTAGATATTGGTCTATAATAATACAGATGCACTCACCATCATTGAGAAATGTGGACCATGACACTAAATATTGGTTAACACATCTTTTAAAAGAAATATTTGAGGGTTTTACAAATTGAATTTCTAACAAGTTATTTCAAGAATAATGAAAACTATGAGAGAAGACTATGTTGAAAATTTGAATGAATCTTGCAGCATAAATTGAGCAAGTTTTTAGTAACTTCAAGGGACATCATGTTTTTATCAATTTATTCTTTTAGAGGCACGTTGTTTTCAGGGATTTTTGAATGAAATAAAACACATTTAAAAAGATAGTTACCTAAATTAATTCTTACAGTCACAATCACCATTGTTATTATTATTTCTTGAAATATATTAAGAGTTTACAGGACTTGCTACTCACACACATCTATTCTCTCCATGGGGAAAAAATGCCAAAGCAAGTTTAGAAACTGAAAAACAATATGCACAATGCATGACAGTTTCAACTCACTACATTAAAGCACAGGAATAGAGAAACTTAGAGTATTGAGACACTCCATACCACACATGCACTGTCAGACACAGCAGGTTAGGCTAACTTGGCACAGCATTGGTATGTTCATTTTGTACTAATTCTAATAGAATTGTGTTACCAGGCAGAATGCTTCAAAACCAGATAATTAGAGGACACATGCACTGTAAAAAAAAAAAAAAAAGAAACAAAGAAAATGGAAAAAATTAAAAAATATTCTTGAAAACACAGAAGGAAATTCTTTGAAGTTATTAAACTTATGCAGACTCTTCAAGAAGGTATTAATGTAATTATGCAAGAGAACTATGGGGATTTGGGGACGTAGGCTAATAGGAGTGAGGTCTGTGATGATGTGGAAAAGATGAACTCATAGCTTAGCTAACTCATGAGCAGCATAACATAGCTCAAGGAATATGAGCTTGAGGGACAAATAGGTCCCTGGATAACAGCTTACTCAGGGATTAGTCTCTCAGGTGTAGCTTTCTTTCTCACTTATAAAATTGCTGCAAAAATGCAGACATCACAGAGCTGATTTGTGAACTATGAATATAAAAAAATGCCTGAATAATAGTCAATTGATGAAAGCTCTCATTAGGACTAATCACCGCCGTCTCTTTTCATGGGTATCTTTGCAGTGATGAAATGGGAAGTCCCTTCAAATTTTTATCTAAAGAAAGAACTCTGGGGAGAAATAAAATATGATGGTAGGCTATCAAATCCTAGAAAATGAAATCTAGCATCTTTCATATCAGGCTTGTGCCTGCTACCCACCTGCCATGCGGGCTAGGGAGCTAAAAGGACTTTTTTATCCAAATGCTGGCTTTCTGACAAGTAGAAGCAGCTTTATTTTCATTGCTTAGTTGACTGAAAAGGGTCACCATCTGTACAAATTGTAATTTTGATATTCTAGAGCCACACTGGAATTGTTCAACTAATTTCCATAAATTTCCTCTAGTGGTGACAATTGTTTATCCTTATCAGTCAAATCCAGAGCTCAGCAGAACTATTGTTTATCTACAGGTAAAATCCTTTCTCAGCCTTCTACATCAATTCCCAGTGACCTGCAATCTCAAACCACCGTAGAAAATGTTCTGTTTGAGGTACTATATGCACATGGCCCTCATGAATAGTCACCAATAAAAAAGACATTTACTTTTGTGTGAATTCCGTCATTAATAATACTATAAATAATGGTAAGTCAGAACAAACATGTTTAATTGGAAGAGCATGGGCAAGGATTTCAGGTTTCCCTCTAGTTCAGGAGGGTGGTTTTGCTTTCATAGACATTCATCATTGTACCTGACACCAAATGGCTTCATCAGTGATTTTTATTCGAGGTTTTATGGAAGACTTACACTGGCACAGACAAGCACAGAAACCAGGGGCATATTTTGCTTGCTTGTTGTGTTGATTAGGTTCCACTTATAGGTGAGATCATATGGTATTTTTCTTTTACCCAGAGACAGTGAAATTGAGAACAAACTGATAATAACCAGAGGGGAGGTGGGAGGGGGAAATAGGGGAAAAAAGGGGAAGGGGTTTTCAGGAACATGTATGAAGGACACATGTACAAAACCAAAGAGGAGTGGGATCAAGGGTGGGAAGTGAGGATGGCTGGGGTGGGGGAGGGTGGTAGTGGGGAAATGGAGACAACTGGACTTGAACAAAAATTTAAAAAAAATTTTAAAGAAAAAAAAGGAAAGAAACAAGGGACAATGCCCAACAGGAAAGCGATCATCACTACTTCGGCAAGGGAAAGAGAGTAAAGAGAGAGGGTCTGGCTTCCACTCAGTCTTACCACACAGTTGTAAAGTGAAGGTTGAGAAGATGAAGGAAATGGCGCTGGGAGAAGTTCATGACAATGGCAGGTAGAAAAAGTGGTGCCTTTCCACTTGAAACATACATCGGAATATATCACACAGCAATGCAGTGATAAACAGGTCACATTTCCCGTGAAACTAAAGCAGAAAAGCAAAAGGTACCACAACCAGAGGACTTGCATATCTCCAGCCCATGGCCACAATCACTCAGCATAAAGTCGGGATTACTTTTCTGCCATTCTTGTTCTCTACGGTTTGGTTTTAGATTCATCAGTGCACTGACTCATGAACCATAAGTATAAGTAAACATGTGTCTAAGAGTTTCTCCTTGTATAAGTATAGAGCTAATGATTAAACATTAAATTTTACCTTAATAAGGTTAAATGAAGCAGGGCAATGGTCCTATGTATACAACCATTTCTTGTGTCCTCTGAGGATTGTTTCCAGGATCCCCTGCAGACACCCAAATTGCAGATGCTCAAGTCTCATATAAAATGGTGTAGCATTTGCATACAGTGTGCCTACATCCATTCCCCTGTTTATTTTGTCATCTCCAGATAGATTACTTATAACACCTAACACACTGTACATGTTATGTAATTAGTCATTATCCTGTATTGTTTAGGCAATAATGACAAGAAAAAAAATCTGCACATGTTCAGTACAGATTCAACCATGGTAGGCTGAACTACCTAGCACATGTTAACAACAATGTAACTTTTGTTTTCTGAATATTTCCCATCTGTAGCTGGTTGACTCCCCAGGTGTGGAACCCACAGATATGGATGGCTGGCTGTGTCCAAGCTTAAATCATAATCGTCTTTCACTTCCATGTATGTTTTTTACTTCACTCTTTCCAAACTAACAAATGTCCTGGGATCCATCCCATTTATAAATTGTGTATAAAATTATTTGGCAGTAGGTTCATGATATGTATGATTCAATAAAGTTGTTTCGAACTTCTAATACATAGAAATGGTGGGAATAAAAGTTAGGTTTTATTGAGTATGGACTTTCCTGTATGTTATTCATAGTATTATGTTTTCTTGCATATACACATTTAATTAAATTTAATATTCAGCCTAAACATATGCAGGAATTGTTAACAATCTACATTCTACAAATGAGCTAATAGGCCAAATGCCATAAATGTCATTGATTTTTATAATCAAAGGAATAGAAACTGGGAGGTCCACTAACCCCCAATTATCTGACTACAAAGCCCATGGCCTTTTCAACTGCTTCTGAGTTGGTAAGTGCCTATTACCATGCTAGATATTCAGGGGACTGTCAAAGCAAAATAAAACGTGTCTCACTAAAAGGATTTAAAATACTCATGTTCTGATAATCCACATTTTATCCTGTTTTATTAAGGAAGTGCTCAGTTGTCAGAATATCTTTTTATGATTAGACAAACATTAACCAAAATCATAATGGAAAAGAAAATGATTTGAAATACCAACAATGTCTTTCAGGAATGTTATATAGTTGCTTCATATTTTATTTCAAATGAAAAATTAAAATCTTTATTCTGCTACCACAACCCATATGCAGTCTGCATTTTGCTTCCAAATAAAGGTGTTACAAAGCAGGAAATTAGTGATGCTTTGGGAACTTATCCTCAGGGTTCATAAAGCTATCAATTTTGTGTGTTTTTTACAGAACAGAAGGTAAGCCTTCATAATTATACAAAAGATAAATCACCTAGCTATATAATTAACTCAAAATTACAATGGCAATAAAGGTACAGTTAAATTCATATTGATATACAAAGTTTTAAGGAATGTTAATATACTTAATTGGCATTTAATAAGATAGCTGCAGCAAGTTAATTGGATATCAATTTTCATAGTCATAAATGTCATTTCTTTTAATAATTAAGTTCATATCCTCAAAAGGAAGCTCATATAGTTTATTATGGATTATCAACATACATTTATTTTATATATAAAACATGTCTGAGTGTTCCACATATATTTTATCAAACAAACAATTTTTTTCTCATTTACTCATGCTTGTTGGTTCATGGACAGAAGTATAAGCATCCAACATCATCACACCTGAGATCCACTTAGGCAGCAACTTAGTATTGACATGCATCTAGAGATACTTTTTGTTTTTGGCTTAATATTAATTTTAGCATTTAAGTGCCACAATGGTGAAGGAGAAGGGATACCATGCTGATCTTCATAGTATACAAATGTGTCCACATCCGATTAATCCGTACATAGATCAGAAACCTTTTCACTCTAGTCACAGGCTCCAGTTTTGCAGTCCTGAACATCGGATATAGAGCAGACCTTGCCAATGATTGTGATGAGATCATCTCTTAGGTTTTGTGTACACCTAAATAATAATTTTTTGGAGGGGGGTGGAGATTTGGGTGACATAGATGCTATTCAAAATTCTGTGGTGGTTCACTACTTCCCAGAAATCATCATATTAGTTTCATATTCATAAAAGTTCTCTGTTAAAATTTGTCATGTACACTTGATTATGGCAGCATCATTAAAAATACACATATATACATAAACTAAATAACTTAGATATAGTAGGTATCAGGAATGACAGTGTGATTTTTACTCTAAAGAATTGGATTTCATTTTATAACTCATGCTATTTTGAAACAACATAAAATTCTAGTTTTTTTCTTCTCTGACTGCACCTTCTCCCCTTCACTACATTATCTGTCTGGGACACAAAGCTTTGTTGATATTTTCCAAACTCTATACCATTACTTGTGTTTACTGTCTGCCTCATCTGTTAAAATCCCAATTCATCTTCACTGAAGCTCAACAGCTACCTCTTCCTAAGTAAGCCCCCTCTCATCTCTTTTTGGAATTAGCCCCCCCCCCATTTGGGGGTCCCCAAAGCAAGTTTTTTTTTTTTATTCAATTTATGTCTGTTCTGAAAGACTAACTTTCTTGAGAGAAGAAACTACATGTTATTGTTATATTATCTATAAACCTCATCTAGTCAAAGTTCAGTAAACATTTACAGGTATCAAATTATAAGCATTTTTAAGATTGCTGGTCACTTAGAAATACTTGTATTTACATACATACATGATTAAGGTATAATCAAGTATAGTATATATATTTTCAAAAAAAGTATATATAATTCCAAAACTTTAAAAAACATTTATTACAATTATACAAGTTACAGGGCCTGACTTTCAATAACTCATGTTGACCCACCTTCCACAGCTAATGGGCAAAACAGTGCACTTAAGCACTACACTTTGCTTTACTGCTTACAATCCTTCTATGTGTTTGGAAGTAAAATTTGATTTCTTTAAGTAGAGTGTGCAATATGCATTTTTTATTAATTCTTTCTTGACTTCTTTCTTGTTAGTTCTGTGTCAGAAAAAATACAGTGAGTAGGCCGCACTACAGCACTATTGCTTAACTGATGCGAAGATGGACATCAAGGGATTTAAAGGCCACCATTCATTCTGGAAATGTCTCCTTAGTCTGCAGTATACCTACCTTTTGACTAACGCAGCTACAGCATATCTTCTTAATGGTGTAATTTGTAACTTGTGTGACAGAGGAAGAGCATTTTCTGTACTTAGGGAAAGGGTTCATTGCCACTAAATTAGACTTTTTTTAAACAACCCAAAAAGAAATTACCCCAGGCAGCATCCTTTGATCCTTGCTTCAAAAGTGATCAACTTAATAGGGAATCAGCCTATGTAAGATGGGGCCCTGACACAGGATACATTTATTTATTTCTGCATTGAATTTTCTCTTGTGGGGTATATACCAAACCAGATAAAATCTGCCACGGCCATTTGTTAATTTATTTCCATTTTAACAACCAGTGGATTTTCCATAATCAAAGGAAGAGGTTATTTGGACTGGGTTTAAATCTAGCTCCAAAATGATGTTTTTAAAGTTTTAATTGCATTTTTTCCAACGTTTCAAAATCATGATACTGTATACAGAAATCCATTTTCTTCTCATTTTTTTCCTGAGAAATCAGAATCTACAGACACATTCGTCTCATTTTGCTGTAGTCCAGCAGTGCCAGAGCTGTGGAGCACTCATTGGAGGAGTTTGTTACAGACTCACCAAGCCATCTTTCAGAGACCAAAATTCAGTTGCATTCCACATGCTACTTTTCATTTAAAATGAATAGACATTTTAAAACATATTTTATTTATTTATTTTTGGAGAGAGGGAAGGGAGGGGGAAAGAGAAGGAGAGAGACATCAATAAGTGATTGCCTTTTGCACACCCCAACTGGGGTCCCAGCCCACAACCCAGGCATGGGCCCTGGCTGGGAATCAAACCGGTGACCCCCTGGTTCAAAGGCCAGCACTCAGTCCACTGACCCACATCAGCCAGGGTGAATAGACTTTGTTTTTAAAACATTTTATTTTTTATTTTTCATTTATTTATTTTTATTGTTGCCCAAGTACACTTGTCTCCTTTCTCCCTCCACAACTCAACCCAGCAGGATGAATATTAACCTATAGAGTTTAGTTAATATAGGAAACATTGTGTACTTAGTGGGGTGTATGGGAACTATATTATCTGCACTCTTGCTCAAACTGAGAGTTTGAGCAAGACCACACATTATACAGTTCCTATATACTCCACTATATACACAATGTTTCCAATATTAACTAAAACCTTTGCATTGCACAGTTCCATGTCTTTGCATTTTGACAGATGTGTAGTCATATACCCATTACTACAGTAACAGGCAGAAGAGTTTCACTGCCCAACAAATTACTGTGCTTCATCCATTCATCTCTCCCCTAAGCTACGGAGAACCATTGATATTTTTACTATCTATGGACTGTTTCCTTGTCCAGAATTTAATATATTTTAAATTATACAATATTTAGCCTTTCCAGATTGTGTTTTTCACTTAGGAATATGCACTTAAGATTCCTTCATATCTTTCCATGGCTTGAAGACTCATTTCTTCTTATTGTTAAATAATATTTCATTATATAGATTCACCACAGTTTGTATATCCATTCACTTATGAAAAGACATCTTGGTTGCATCTACTTTATAACAATTTGAATAAATATGCTATGAACACTTGCACACAAGTTTTTATGTGGGCATAGATTTTCCTACCACTTGGGTAAATAGCAAGGAGGAAAATTGATGGATTACATGGTAAAACTATGTTCACCTTTTAAAGACACTGCTAAACTCTCTTTCAAAATAGTGGTGCCATTTTGAAACTTACAACAACATCCATTCATAATCACCTTGATTCTGTAAGTCAGGAGTCTGGCAAACATTAGCTGGGATCTTGTACAAGGACTCACAGGACGGAAATCAGTGTGCCAGCATGGCTGGGTCTCATTTGAAGCTCAGTGTTCTCATGAAGCTCCTTCAGGCTGGTGGCAGAATTTAACCCCAGGCTGCTGTAGGACAGAGGTTCCTTTTTGCCTGTTTGTTGTTGGTTGGGGTTCATCCTCAGCTCATAGATACTGCCCAGAGCTTCTTGTCACGTGGCCCGCTCTAAAAAGCCTCTCGCCCATTAGCTGTTTTTTTTTTTTCAAATTCAGCAGAATTTCTTCTTTGCTTCCAGTCTCTGTGAATTCAGAAAAAGCCCATTCTCTTTGAAGGGCTCATCTTATTGTCTTGCCCACCTAAGATAATATAAATTTTGATTAACTCAGAATCTATTGAATATCTACCCTCAAAAAACTCTAAAACATTTATTCATAAAAATCTATGCATCCTTATGTTCATTGCAACATTAGTCACAGTGGCCAAGATATGGGGACAACCACAATGTCCTTTGATAGAGACTGGATAAAGAAGTCATGGTACATCTATACGATGGACTACTATATAGCCATAAGAAAAGATGAAATACTGCCATTTCTGACAGCATGGAGGGACCTTAAGAATAGTAGGCTAAGTGAAATCGGCCGGTCAGAAAATGCTGAAAGCCATATGATTTCACTCATATGTGGGATATAAAACTGAAACTCAGAGACATAGACAATAGTATGGTGGCTCCCAGAGGGAAGGTGGTAGGGAGTGGTAGAGGGTAAAGGGGGCCAAACACATGGTGACAGATGATGATTTCACTTTGGGTGGTGGGCTCATAATGCAATACACAGATCATGTATCATAGTAACATACACTTGAAACCCATACAATCTTATTAACCAATGTCACCCTAATAAACTTAATAAAATATGTCAATCCAAAAATCAATTGAATTAAGACTATTATTATATCTTCAAAGTGTCTTCACTTTGACATACAACATGGTCTAATGATGGGTATAAAAATCATCGTGTTCACAGGCCTGCTCATGCTCAAATGGAGTGGATTACACAGATCCTATGCAGCAAGGGGAGAATTTTGAGGACCATGTCTACTTCGTAACGACGAGTGCTATGGAACTGAGTAACATTCCTACAGATACCTTTCTACGTGAACACACCTTCATATATCAGCCCTGCTTTACTGGTTAATGTGATCCTGCAGATATTTGAGTCAAGGCGGTTGCTGACCTCCTCATTCTGTCATATCCACCTAACCTCTATGTGTATTTTTTGCTCAGAGGAAGAAAACACATGGCTTTCACCTGAAACACCAGTTACTTTTTTCTTATAACCCCTTGTTATTGAATGCATAAACAGTAACACAGACTGCTCACTCTTACCTGATTCCTTGCTCTTCTCCTTCCATCTGAAGCAGATAATAGCATTATATTTTTTTGTGACTGACAGAATAATTTTTCCCTGTATGCATTCTTTGTCTAGTGTATGTTAGGGCTTTACTAATCCCAGCAGATTTTTCACATAGTCATGAATTTCAATGTTTTGTTGGACCTACACAAACAATGAAAAATACCCCTTTGTGCAAGGGAAACTTTTCTCCACCCCAACATGGAGTTTTCTTCCCTCTGACCAGATCGGTTTATCTTCTTACTTAACATTTTCCTCTTGTTTCCTTCATCTTGCATACTGAAGCACAGAGTTTTAATTGCATCCATCTGAATGAATGAGACACTTTTGAAAAGTTAACACAAGTAATCTGAGTACTGAATGCTATAGAAATATATTTTCCAGACAATGTCCCTCCATCTTTTTTCTCAAAGAAGATGCATTTCTCTCAGTACCACTTACTGCAGTCTACATTGTAATATCATTCATTTGCTTCTCTTACTGAGAACTTCAGGGCAGAGGGTAGGGGAAGGTTAAGTACAGAGTCAGCCTTTAATCAGCCAGAAAAGGAATGCTGCCCCCACAGTTCCTCTAACTCTTGGCTGGGAGGGAGCTCAAGTGAACTCATTAATTAGGGAAGTTGCCCCATGACTTCCTGTTATTTATAATCAACTTGTTTAAGAGTAACATATTAGTGATTTGCAATGATTACCAATCCCCAGAGAATAACTAACTCTAAAAACTTTTGATTTTCATTTTTTTCATTTATTCTCTCTGTCATCCTAATATTTCATGCCAAGAAGAAATCTAAGAGAATAAGCCATTCCTAAATTGTCTGACAATATTTAGGATTTGGGATAGTGTAGGCAAGTGCCCAAGACAGCAAGAAGAGAGGGGAAAAGGTGACAGTTAAAGGCAAAAGCCAAGACTAGTTAGACCCAGACTATTATTAAAATGTTCCCAGAAAGAGTAGAAAAAAAGAAAACAACCCAAGCAACAACAAAAATAGTTCTCAACAGAAACACCAACCTTAACAAAAGAAACTCCTATGAAAAACATTAAAGGGAATATATGTCCAAACTTTTTTTAGCTTTTTAATGTTTTTAATTTCAAATAGAAGAAAAAACTCTTATTTTTTCTATTTTCTTAATGACTTATTTGGCCACATTGATTTATTTTCAGAAGAAAAATAATTTCTTTTCACTTGGCTAATTTAATGTTCCTTCCAACAGTTCTAGTCTAATTCAGAGTTGCCATGCATATTTTGGCAAAGGAAACACCTCTGCATTTGGTGGGCCTTCAACCTCTTCAAAGAATGCTTCTTTATGAAACAATGGGTTAGTTGATGGGAAATTAAAAAATAAGTATGAGCCCTGGCTAGCGTAGCTCAGTGGATTGAGCACGGGCTGGGAACCAAAGTGTCCCAGGTTCAATTCCCAGCTAGGGTACATTACTGGGTTGCAGGCCATAACCCCCAGCAACTGCACATTGATGTTTCTCTCTCTCTCTCCCTCTCTCTCTCCCTTCCTTCCCTCCCTAAAAATAAATAAATAAAATCTTAAAATAAAAAAAAAATAAATAAATAAAAATAAGTATGAGATATAGTAACTGAATAAAATGTATTTTCTAACGTGGGAAGACTACAACTAAATAAACATAAAAATACTAAACAATACAAAATTAAACTATATGGACATAGAATTTATTGCTAATTATTTCCTTTCTTATCTCACTAAAACATGAATTTATTAAGAATAGGGTATAAGAAATATATTTAAAAAATATATTTCTACAGCATTCAGTACTCAAATTAGTTGTGTTAACTTTTCAAAAGTGTCTCATTCATTTCAGTACTCAAATATAATCATCAATTTATGTATTCTAAAAGTGCCCTCTTGAGACATTTTGCGCAGGAATATTGAAGACATGCTTTAGTTATTGTTACTTGGAGTCCGGTTCATGAATCAACGGCACTGGCATCACCTGGCAGCTTATCGGAAATGCTGACTCCCAGGCCTTACCCCAAAACTACTAAATTAGAATTTCTTTATAACAACTCAGGTAATTAGTATGCACATTAAAATCACTGTATAGAAAACACAAACTAAACAATCTTTCCTTGATTTTAACTAAACTAAAAATAGGTTAACTCTTGTATTGTTTATTTCTTATTAATGATATATAGCAACTTGTCCAAAAATAACATGTGTTAGGAATCCAATGACTAATCGCTGAATGATTACTTAAATAATTTTTTAGGATGACCTGTTTATTCGATCCATTGATTTGTATTGATTCTAGGTGTATTTTATGCTTGTGTTATAATACATTTTTACATAGCAACATGGTTTCTTTTTATTGTAGATAATGGTTCTCAGAGAATTAATGAAAAATATACACATATGTACATATTAATAATTTCTTATTATGAACATTTTGGAGCCTGATTAGGACACCTTGATTTCTTTCCAGCATTGGGTATACGGAACAAAAAATATATTTATGTAGTACACTGTGCCGCAGTCCAGAGACCAATGCTAGAGCAAATTTTGTATCAAATGCCAATATTTAAGAGTAACTATCAATAACAAAAATAATTTCTCTGCAGATTCCTCAAATGAATACTTAACTCTAATTTCCTTTGTAATAAATCATTCAGTTTGAATAGTTTTATGCTTCTTAAAATAGAGCAAACATTTGACCTTCTAGCCATCATATAATTTTATATTTAGTCATTTTAATTAAGGAAATTAAAATCATTTAAGGAAAATTTTGAAGGAAATTGTTCAACTTAATGATGTTCGCACTGCACAATATCCAGCCTGGGGACCACTGAGTTCCAACATCCAAGAGATATATTAGCCCATCTCCTGCCAGTTCAATGTCATTACATCTAAAATATAACCCCAATACTTTTCGCATGCTCTCCCATGCCTTCTTATAATGTCTTGAATGTAAAGATTTCTGGTAAGTACACCTTTTTCTAATTGACTTCTAAGGCTAGTTACATATAACCGATATATATCTCAAATTAAACATCGATTACAATATTAATATTTACATGTAGCAATAAGAATTCACTCCCGTTTTCTACCTCCCTATGTTAGCAACTGTTCACACATCAGCCACATTTGTTTTAGTTTTCCCAGGTATTCGTTGTGAGAATTGACATCTTATCTATTTTCTCATGGGACCCTAGAATTTCTGAGATAAAAGCTTTTTAAAAAATCTAGGCAAACACCTCTCCTTTGTAGGAGGAAATATTTGTATTTATTTTCTAAAAGGACATTGAGATTGGAGATAAAAAGTGAAGGTCTTTGCCCACACACTTTGTTTGGAGATGAGCTGAGACTAAAAAACAAACATCTACAGATGAACGTGATGCCTCTCAAGCTGTGTATACTAAGCCTTTATTATAAATAATTTGATGGTTGGCTTTCTCCTAATTAAGGGCTTCTCAGGTTTTCTTGTAAGGATCTTATTATGAGTGCTGACTAACAGCGGCGTTTAGGGAGATCCTGTGGACCATCTCAGCCAAATAATCTGCAGCTAGAGGACAGTGACTCTGACAAAAGGAATCACAGAATAATGGAGAAACACACACACACACACACACACACACACACACACACACACACCTCTTAACAAACCAACAATAAAACTAGATGACATTAGCAAAAACAGGTCTTGGAATTAAGGCAAATAACAGATGAATTATTGAAGACAGATCACTGGAATGGAAGTTAAGAATGGTGAAAATCCATACAGGTTCAGCTGGCGGCTGCTCCACACTCTCCCTACACCCTGCCCACCAATCCCTTCCTTGGCAAAGTAGTGCTGTGAAAACTAACACGCTTGTGTAGGAAGGGGCTGTTGAAACTGGCGTAGGACAGTGAGACTACATGGCCCTGGGTATTGGAAACCATGGTACTAACCATGGAAAATGAACGGAGAAGGACAAGGCTGCATTTATCCTTGAGTTCCAATTATGACTGGGAATAGCAAGAAACTGGCAGACCAGTGCAAAACTGAACAGGGCAGTCTGGAAAATAAGACAAGCACAATGGACTCTGATAAGCTCCCATACAACTGCACACACGTAACAGCTCACATGTGACTGTTCGTGTATAAAAGTAGTTGTGGTCTGGAAGGCTGTGGGCACGAACAGGGATGCACACACACTTAAGAGCCTGGAGGAGTTATCCACAGCTGAACACGAGACCATGTGCAAAAGCAGAAAAATCCTAGAGAGAGCTCAACAGAAAGACAAAGCTGGGAAACCCTTGAGTACTGCCAGAACACTGAATGCTGGACCCTACCCCAGATAGATCCATCAGCACTACTCTGCCTTGCAAACTCCAGTCATCTGAATTTCCTAAGACCCTCAGGGGCATACCTTTAAAACTCTAGGAATCTTGTGAGCTCCGTCTAGGTTTTCCCTTCCTCAGCTATGGTCCGAAAACTACCTCTAAGTGGTGAGCAGGGGAAGTCATACAGTGCTCACCTCATTTGTTTCCCATCTCTCAGGGGTCACTGCCATTCACTTCCTCAAGCCCACTGCCTTGAAATCACTATTTATATTCTGTCTGTTTTGTGGTTGTTATTATTGTTTCACATAGAAAGTTAAATCTGGTGGCTTGTTACTTCAGTTTGGCAGGAAACAAATGTGTCTTTGACACTTCTTCATTATTTTTAAGCACTTCCTTATTTTCTGAGACCATAAGATGTTGCGGGCTTACTGTGTACCTGCCTTTCCCCAACAGAGTCAGCCATTTATCCGGGAGCCCTGGTTTCTTTTATTGGAGAATGGGCATTTAGAAGACAAAATCTTGGGGTTTTGGTAGTTCTGTGTGTTGTTCTTGATGTTGTTTTAATTTTGAAAGGTTTGTGGGGGAGGGTATGGGTTTAAGTCACTGCCATTGTTTGGGGCTTCCTGGGAGTACCCCTTTTATAATGTCAATTGCTAGAAATTTGAAGTTAATTTTTAAGTAGTAATACCAGTACTATTATTATAACCTCCTTCATGATTATATTACTTTTGTACATATTTTAATACATTTTCTTATTTCTAAATTTTCTGAATAATTATCATATTAATTCATGATCCATAATAGTTGTATAAATCTTGCTAGAACTTACACATATTTTGGCTACTGTTATCCATGTTACATTCTTAATTATCTGTCATGGCAAAACTTTTCTTTTTATTTGTCCTAAAAGTAAATATCCTAATTTGATATTCAGCCTTATTTACTAAATTATAATAACATGCTGTAACTTCATGTTCTATTTCTCATATTATACTTTTATTCAAAAATATTTCATGTTTTTTCTTTCTACATTTATCTTTAGAATCTTAGTTCAAATATCTTTTATATTTCTATTTAAGTAAAGTCCAATGACCTATTTTATTTATATATCTTCTTATTGTACTTTTAAAACTCTTTGGGGCTATACATGTCGCAACCACTGACCTGCAGTGACCACAGAATGCTGAGGATGGCTCGTCGAAACACGAGAAAAACATACACAGAGACAACCAGGTCCTGTGGGGAAATAGGGACGGAACAGCCACTCTCTCTAGTGGGGAGCACCTCAGCCACCCTTCCTAGGGGAGAGTGCCTCATTTTCCCACCCAAGCAGGCTTTTATTGGGTTCATTGCATAAGAATTCAGGTAAAGCTCATTACTCATTGCCAGGAAATAAGGATCAAACAATAGATAACAACGAAGTCTGAGGGCTTATTTTGAGTCAGGGTCAGATAGCTAAAGAGCTGTAAAACTTTGAGGAACAAACTTATTTCTTGCTTGGACCCTTATCAGTTAATTGAGAGCATTCTAAACAAAACAGGTTTCACAGGATTTTACATATGCTTTCTTAGACCTGATCACTGGGGAACCCGCCCTTCCCAGCACAGGGCTGCACCAACCTGTTTCATTGTTTCAGGCTTAGGTGGAGCAAGAGAAGTAAGGCAGCCAAGAGATAATATTTTCTCACAGACAATGAGAACTCAGGCCATGTCAAAGCCAAGGGGTGAGGGTCCATCACACCTTTTGCTGTAGCCCCCAAAGTCCTTCCTTGGGGGCCTCCCACATGATCATGCCTGTCTTAGATGGTTCCCCCCTTGGGGAATCTTACCCATCACTGGCTAACTGACCAAGCATTGGGGGCCAGGCAGGGTGAAGTAAAAGGAGCAGAGGTGGTGCTCCTGCCAGGGAGATAAGCTTTTGTCTCCTTGGTGGCTTAGGGTCCAAGGTCGTTCCCTCAGCCTTAGCCTTGGCAGGGGTTACAGCTTCTGATACCAGGCAGGGTGGTTCCCAACATACACATTCTTTAGAAAATAGTACATACCATAGTATTTACATAGAATCCTGAAAAGTAACTAATACATAAGAATTCATCATTCAGTACAATTTAACTTTTATAAAAACACCAATTTTGCAAAGCACTGTGGTTACCTATCTTGGATGTAAAATGAATAAAATATTTTCCTACCTTCAAGAGTCAAGAGTAGTCATGTAAGGAATATCATAGGTCAAGAAAACAAACAAATAAATAAAATGTCATGTTCATAAAGATATATTAAAAGGTCTGAGAAAGACCAAACACCTAATTTTGACTAGGTAGATATCATCAAGCTTTCAATGGTGGTAGACTTGGAAAATAAAAGGCATAGCAGACTAGACATTAGAGCAAATGCCAGGCTGAAGGAATAACAGGAGCAACATATAAGAATGCCAAAGAAGTATATTAATTTAGACAAAGAAAACAATCCTAAATGGTTTTAATATCAGGTAGCTATTGTTCATTTGAGGATATCAGGGATCAGACAAGGAAATGTAAATTTTACTTTTTTGATAATGGATTTTGATAAGAGGTTTAAGATTGTTCTTATGTTTTAAGAAAATCCATCTGACACTGGTGTAGAGAGAATTTCAGAAAAACTAGAGGCACAGAAATCAGTTAGGAAGTATTTAATAACACAGAGACCAGAGCATGAACATTATCTGATGAGCATAGGTTACTTTATTGTTCCTAAAATGAATTATGTTGCTCTTACAAAACATTTAATGTAATTTGAAAGATAAATTACGATTCGAACATTTTTAAAATACCATAGAATATTCATGCTTTAAAAATGCAATTTCATATATTCAATGATAAGCATACTGTTATATATCTTCACATTTATTAATACTAGTTATAAGCCACCCTGTCAAACCTTAACCATAATGGTGGCTTATTTTTTAATCCATCATGCCTTATAATATAAACATAAAGACAATGAAAATCACAATAACATCAGGGAGGGTGATTTTGGAAATGAGGACAGGGTGACAAAAATAATTTTGCTAATCCATTCTAGCCATTTTTATTAGACAATCTATTTTTATTTTTAAAAATAACTAAGCATTTTATAGTTATGACTATAATCAAGAGTTTAAAAATATATTATGTGTTGTGTTCATCTTAAACCACTCAAATATGACAGGGAAATATAAAAACAAAATGTTAAATGGTCTTAATATATGGATATATGCAGGATTTTCCAACAAAAGATGCTCATGCATTTTACATAAAATTATTATATAAGAAATTAGCATGCACATTTGATAACAATGAGGACTATTAAATTATTTTTAAATTCATAGTATAAGAAGGACATCATTCATCACCCATCTGGTGACTATTTCAAATGTGATCACACTCAACATGTTCATATGCCACTTTAAAACAAACCAGAACTTCACGTATTTTGAAGATGAAGCCGTTAGAGGCTTAAGTCTCAGTTCTTGTGACACCATCTGGATTTCATTCCTGGCTATGACAATTACTATTTTTGTGCCTAAATACAACTACTTAATCTCTCTGTGATTATTTTCCTTAGTCTTAAAATGGGGATAAAATTAAAAACTTAAATGGCTGTTGTAAAGTTAAAATGATACATGTAAGACTCTTAGAGTCTTGCCTGGTATATAATTACTAAAGTTAAATATTAAATTAAAGAGGAAATAATGTCCATGCACCTATGGCATCTTGTAGTCTCAGAACTAAAGAATCCACTTTTTAAAATTCTCACAGATATGTTTTTATTTTTTTTATTTTTTTTTAATTTTTTTTTAAAATATTTTATTTATTTATTTTTAGGGAGGGAAGGGAGGGAGTGGGAGAGAGAAAGAGAGAGAGAGAGAGATCAATGTGCGGTTGCTGGGGGTTATGGCCTGCAACCCAGGAATGTACCCTGGCTGGGAATCGAACCTGGGACACTTTGGTTCCCAGCCCGCGCTCAATCCACGGAGCTACGCCAGCCAGGGCACAGATATGTTTTTATTACATTTTTTTTATAGAGAGAGGAAGGAAGAGAAAGAGACATCAGTGTGAGAGACAAACATTGATCAGTTGCCTCCTGCAAATGCCCTGACCTGGGATCAAACCCACAACCTAGGCATGTGCCCCAACCAGACTTGGAATTGAATAGCCAAACTTTTGGTGCATGGGATGATGTTCCAACCAACCCTGCAACCTGGGCAGGGTAAGAATACTTTCTTAAAACCATTACTTATGGTTTTTAGAATTCTATTATCATTCATTGTTATTTCTCTTTCCCCCTTATTTACTTGTAGGATGTGATCACTTTATAAACATTCAAATTTCTAGGTCTCCTGTAGTAATGGAGAACACTGACTTACTAATATCTCAAAAATTATATATATATAATTTGTATATATAATTTACATATAATTGTATAATATATAATTGTATGATAAATTAATATAAGAATAATATAATTTTATATAATTATATAATACATAATTTATATATATATATATTCAACTCAGAACTGAATGATTTTAATGTGTATCTTGGAAAGTGGAGAAATGGCTGGACTAGAGTAACATTAATTGATGGGCAAAGTTGGATGAGAGTCTTGAAAAGCAATGTTTGATGTAAAAGCTGTTAGCCAAGCCCTGGCTGACGTAGCTCAGTGGATTGAGCACGGGCTGCAAGCCAAAGCATCGCAGATTCGATTCCCAGTCAGGGCACATGCCTGGGTTGCAGGCCATGGCCCCTAGCAATTGCACATTGATGTTTCTCTCTCTCTCTCTTTCTCTCCCCCTTCCTTCTCTAGAGATAAATAAATAAAATCCTAAAAAAAAAAAGCTGTTAGTCATTAGTCTTAAATAACAAACTGGTTACTGGACTCAGTCTGGCCTTTGAGAAGTGTGGTTTCTGGATCAAGTAGCTAAATTAATTTTGCTTGGTCTATTTTTCTTTTTATCAAATTTATTGAGGTGACACTGGTTAAGAAAATTCTAGAGGTTTTAGGTACACAGTTCCACAACACATCTGTACACTGTATTGCGTGTTCACCACCCTTGTCAAGTTTTCATCCATTACCATTTTTCCCCCTACCACCCCACTCCACCCCCCTCCAACAACCTTCCCCCCATCAGTCACCACTATGTTGTCTATGCCCATAAGTTTTTTTCTCTCTTCCTTTTTTTTTTTGCTCAATCCCTCAACACCCTGTACTAGGTACCCTGTCTCCCAACAGTTTTCAGCCTTCTCTCTATGAGTCTGTCTCAGTTTTGCTTGGTCTTAGCATGTCTTTTAAGACATGATGAGGAAAATACATCAGATACCAGATCAGTTAGCCCAGGGTCAGTGAATTATTTCACTCTCAAAGGGAAGCATGTAATTTAGAGAAAAAGGCAAAGAAAGCATCTACCTGGCCTTATAGAATGGACACTGTGCAAAGCAAAACCAGACTAACAATCAGTGATGGTCCCACCACTGGAGAGCCAGAAAGATGTCAAATTCATGGAAGCAGGCAGAGGAGAATGGCAGGACCACCACCCACCAAAAAGAGAGACAATAAAAGAATAGAAAAATTCATGTAAAGCAGGGAAACAGCACACATTGAGAATAATACAAGCAATATCTAGAAAGATGTGGCTATGACCAAGACAAGGGGAAAAAAATTGGGTCTTTTCCATAAAACACTGCCGAAAACTCTCCCCTTTTCTGAGCACTTACTAAAGTGTGTTGACATTGTTTACTAGGAAATTAATCATTCTAAACATTACAGCCTTAATTTTAAAATTATAATACTTTTTAAGTCTTTATATTATATATTTTATTTATATATTTTAACAAAATATAGGCTATGCTGTATTACTTTGCTGTTTATTTAGCAGCTGTAATAATGCCCTTGTGTGCTGGTTGTGTCCTAGGTGAAATGACAATGTAAATATTTTATGACCCATTTTCTCTCTTTAGGCTAATCAGTGAAGTGTCTGGAGAAGACAAACGCATAGAAACCTCCATAAAACTATGTTATAAAGTAGTTTTAAATAATTTGTAATAATGGCTGAAGAAAAAGCAGTAAGTCTTTAAAATGAGACAGGCAGCACAGAATTACAGCAAGGTCAGAGGGGGAAACGAAAATGGTAGTGCTAAGACTTGAAGGTCAGAAAGCTTTGTGTTCAATAACTGTCATGGATAGTGGTGTAACATTTTACCACTTCTGGGTACACTTGGGCTAATTATGTACATTGTCTGGCTTTTGGTTTCCTTCTCTTAAAAAAATACTAATTATTTTCTACCAAGCCAAAGATGTACAAGTTAAGTGACATAAGTCATATAAATGTTAGATATTGTATCTAGTACATAGTAAAAAATCCAATAAAGAGTAACAATGATTTAATTACTTACTGAGCTCACACTGTCTACCTGGTACTGAATTAAAAAAGACTTTAAATGTTCTATTTATCATTTTATTTTAATCATAAGAGAATGGTTCCACCTGAGGTAGGCATCCTCCATTTACAGATATGAAAACTAAACCAAAGAAAGAAATAAACAGTCACTTTCAACTCATGTCAAACAGCCAAAAAGGAAATAAATGGCTTTAAATAGAGCTCATCATCCTCATTCTATAGCTTGTATTCTTAACTCTTAGCCTGCAGTACTCCCTATGTTACTGCTAAAGAATGGCAGTATCAACCTAGAGATCAATATCTATCCACTGGATCCTGAAATAACCAAGAAGATGGTAGCCTTTTCCATCCAATTGTCAAAGCAAAAATAGGTAACAAAAAGGTATCACATTTTTATTTTTCATTGTGACGTAACTCATTTCTCAGATTCTCTCTTGCCATATGCCAGCTATCACATGTTCACTGTACTCATTTCCTGTTATCTGTTTATTACATGTTTGGGACTTATTGTTGCCATGTTTTTGAAACCTGAGGTCTCTTTTTCACTCTGTTTGGGTCTTTGAATTATAACAGTTTTGAAAATCTGAGGACATCTGTGGTGTTGAATAATTTAAATCATTATATTTTCTAAATCCAATTGCACTTTAGTACAAAAACAAAACAGCAGTACGCAGACTCATGCTTATGTTACAACCAAATTATGAGTTATTTGCACAGAAAAAGTTGCATCTGACTGGTCAGCAAAATAAGCAAACATTATTCTTTTAAAAAAAGAGTAACAAGTTAATAATTTACTTGTCAGATTCCATTAATATTGTCCTATCTTTGACTTTCATCCTTTTTATATGTCTTCGGACCAGATTGAATTTTAATTCAGTAAATGACTGTGATTTGGGTTTTAAAATTTGAAATTGGAAAACCCATCCTCAATAAAAGCTAAAATTTTTGGATTATTACTAAAAGAACCTATTTTAATATGTCTGAAATGTTTATAATAGATTTTCTATTATTTTTTTATTATGAGACTGTGAGAGAAAATAAATACAAGCATATCTATGAGCCAGAGATAATGCTAGGTGCTTTACAAATGTTTCGCTTAATCCTCAAAAATGTGCACTAGAGTAGACTTTATTCTCCACTGCATAGAAGAGAAAATGGAGGAATTAAATAATACTTACTAACTCATAGGATCTGACTGAGAAGCTCAGGCCCCTGACTTAGCTTTGCAGGCTTTATGTCCAGTTTGTAGTTCAGCACCCACCTAGTAGTTATCAGTTACAGCGGGAGTTAATGAGTTTTCTTTAGCAACACGTTGTTCTTCAATTATGAAGGGGGAGGCAAAAAATTCACCTAAAATTATTCAAAACTGGATGAGGCTGGTTCTGAAGTCCAATGTCAAGCATCAAAAGTTTCTTTCTGGCCCCTGATGATGCAGATCTTTACTAGGAATATCACCTCCCTTAGCCTCAACAGGTACTTTAGGGAAAGCATTGACTATAAGAACTGCCACATGGAATCCTCAAATGGACAGGTAACAGAAGCAAAAATTAAATCATGTCTATAGGCCTTTTTCTATTCTATATCACTAACTTTCTCTGCTCACCAGGTAGCACACTTGACAAAAAGTAATTGTCAGGAGGCTAAGATAAGACACTTTAAGGAGAAGTCAACAGGGCCATAATTATCTAGATAATTGCTCTGACTATACACATGAGAAATCAGACAATATTTTGGGGGAAAAAAACCAAAACATTATCCAGCTATTTTCTTACATTTATATTCAACAGACTTTCCAAAATATCTACATAATTGAATCATACTATAGAAACAAAATCCTAGCACTTGAGGTGGTGCTAGGAAACACAGATCTACTATTTCTCCTTATACATCTTTTAATTCACCTGCACCAGGGGTGGGCGGGGCGGTCTATCTGGATAAAAGCATGTAATTAGTTCTCAGGAGGATAAGGAGTACTTGGCCTCAAGCCGGGTTAGTAATTTAAAACAAGGTGTTATTAAACCAATTACTACATTTTAATTGATTTTTTTTCAATATCTGCAGCACAGAAAATTCATCGAAGCTCATTTTGAGAATGAGGTAACAATGACTCCTGAAACATTGCCAGCTTACAGAAAATAAAGTCAATATCAGTTCATTAGCAAATTAGTGGGACTCTGACTTCACTGTACATAAAATGCCTGCAATTTGGCCACACTGAATGGTCATAGTGGAAATGAAAGATGAATATAAGAATGAATATATATATACACATATATTTTTAATGTATATATTAAAACCACCAATGAAGCCTAACTCCAGTCAAATGTTAAACTTATTATGAGGATCCACAACAGCAATGGAACTTGCTTAGAAGGTTTTCAGTAGATTATTTCTCAGCAATTAGTTGTCTTAACAAGAAATGCAACTCATGCACTCCCTAGGGGAGGGAATGGTCATGAAAGGAAGGAGGCAGGTGAGCCAGGGTGCTGGATGAGGCCACTTTGAATCAGCTGTGTGTCTCAGTTTCTCCACTCATTTGCTGAGGAAATTTCCTGGCTTCTTAATTAATATCCTGCCTCAAAACTAAAGAATTTTATTTAGATGTATAGTAACCAAATAGCATGAAAACTAAAATAGAATAAAAGAAAACAATACAGATGTACCAGCACTATCAGGTGTTTAAATATGCCATGAATCTTTATAATTAGAAAATATGGTAATGGTCCATTCAAGAAATGCTTCATAAAAAATTTAAAAACTATAAAAATATCCCAAATGGACACAAACACATCTGGAAACTCACTTTATAATAAATGTTTGTTAAACAACAACAAAATGCCATAGCAATATTCCTTTATATATGAAAACACCTTTGTTATTACGCTTCAATATTGACAATATAAAGTGATCCTGAAAATATAACAAAACTACAAAAGATCCAAAAGGAAAAATAATGAAAACCTATTGAATAGATAATTTACAGAAAGCAAATTATAAATGGTTCTTGTTGAAATGATGCTCAATCTCTCTTGCTGTGAGACAAATGCAAATTGAAACCCCGTCAAGGTATCTGTTTAGCCTAGGAGACAGGTAAAGGTCTAGGTTTGAAAATGTGCTCTGGCCAACAGTATGTACTAGAAAAAACCAACACTCTATACATTTCACAAGGTAGTCTAAATCCACGCATAAGTATAGAGGGCAGTTTGGCAAGGTATCACCTCTGCATATTCACCCTACAAATATTTATCCTCATTTAAGTAATTATCCATGTACAAAACTATATATTATTTTTGTATAGCAGATATTCATTTATTTGTAAAAGAAAAGTTTGAAAACAACCAAAATGTATACCAATAGGAGTTGTTTGAGTGCTTTATGTTATGTATACATACTAGATGTAGATATATAATTAAATAATACTTAGATTAAAAGTTGAATGAGGTAATTACTTTAAACACCAATATAAAATGATTTTTTAAAAAATCAAAATAGAAAACAATGTTCAGTGAACTTTTATGTGTAACATAAGTACATGTGTGCTATTTACCAAATTGTCAAAAACAATATCTGGATCGGTACACAAAAACAAATGAATTGCTTATATGAGGAGTGTGTATGTGTGTGTGAGAGAGAGAGAAAGAGGGAGAGAGAGGGAGAGGGAGAGAGTGATGGGTTGGTGATTGCAGGATCAGGAACAAGACTGTTAATTCTACGTCTTTCTCAAATTTCTACTCTTGAACCAGATATTACCTAAACAATAATTTTAAAGGGTAAGAAAATCTATTAACATATCCAATAATTATGTTTTAGTTATTTTTATTCTGCCAAGCCAATGAAATAAAACATGCATTTTACCTTTATTTTTAAATAATTTAATTATTTATTTTTAGAGAGAGGGGAAAGGAGGGAGAAAGGGGGACGTGAGAGAAACATCAGTCCCAGGACCAGCCCACAACCCAGGCATGTGTCCCAACCAGGAATAGAACCAGAGAGCCTTTGCCCTGTGGGATGCTCAACCACTGAGCCACGCCAATCAGGGTGGGTTTTATCTTTAATTGAAGTCTTGTAACATAAAAATTGGCTATACTACCAATTCTGAGTAAATGCTAAGGGTTATAATTGTACCCTAAAGACACAGGCAATTCAAATGATGTTTATGTGTTGATTGTCCATCCTAATAAATACAAAAGTCCTTAGTTACATAAAGTTTACCATTCACGAGAAAAAGACTAAATTATTATCTTTTATCATTTTCTCTTGAATATTAGCATCACTTGTGCTCAACCAGAAGATCATGACAGGAAGGGCATATTACTCTATTTTGGATTCTCAGTGCCTAGCATTGTGTGTGAAATAAAGTAATATTATCGTTTCTTTATACAGAACTTAATGAATGATTTCAAAGGTGTATTTAGAGAATCCAGAAATATGAAAAAATGTGCATTTTTTGTTCTTGACCCTTTTTAATAAAGTCTTAAACATGCTTTAGATATCCTAAGACTCCCTCACTGTAGCTTCATTAGTTAACTCAATAAGCCCAACATCAGATTAGGAATTCTCTGTTAGCCTAGACACATAGCTAATTGTGATTGTCCACATGTGAGTTTCCGTGTTTAATCTGAACTGATTTCCTTTGTTTCCACAGCATTCTAAAATCAAATAAGAGTGATTTTTAAATATTCTGTTTGGGATCATCTATCTCATGAGCTACTATAATTACAAAATTAATAATAGTGACAATGAGGAGTTGTAAACCTAATGTTCAAACACAAAAGGGAATAACAAGTACAAACTCATATAAATTCAATAAAAAGGAAAAAAGAACTCATTTACACTTTTATTACAAAGTACTGTTCTTTCTTTTAACAC
Organism: Phyllostomus hastatus; assembly: GCF_019186645.2. Lineage (NCBI taxonomy): Eukaryota > Metazoa > Chordata > Mammalia > Chiroptera > Phyllostomidae > Phyllostomus > Phyllostomus hastatus. The sequence continues at coordinate 57,280,696 of NW_025334033.1, read as the reverse complement.
ATAATATGAAACTATTAGTATTGTGATGTGTATGGATTACTAGCAATTCAGAGCATGAAGAGAAGCTGGTGTCTACAGCACTTTCAGGGTACTTCATATTATTTAGCATAACCTATATTATATAAAATGAAATAAAGAACAGACTGACAGAGTTCAGAGGGGAGAGGAGAGGAAATTTCAGGGGAAAAGGGGAAGGGTTTACAGGCACAAGTATAAAGGACACATGGATAAAAACTAGGGGTGGGTGGAAATGGAAGGAAGGAGAGGAGGGCTGGGTGGGTAGGCTGGGATGGGAGTAAAAGATAGAAAATTGTACTGAAACAACAATTAAAAAAATAAAAATAAATAAAAAATGAAATTGAGGCATGTAGATGAAATATTTTGCTATTTAATAATTAAGCTCATTGACATTGAAGCAAGGGTTCTTGGGTTGGAATCACTATTTTAGGGATTTTGTGATTTAATCCACAGGATCTCAAATGCCTCAGTATGTTAGAATAGATTATTTGGTAATTGAGCAAAATATAAAATCAGAAACATTGGTGATTATTTCCCAAAGTAAATTAATTCATTCAATCTTTTGTTCTACAATATTTTCTAGCTATATTTTAAAATTTACAGTGAGTTATAATTGACATACAATCAGTAACACATTTTAAGTATACAATTTAATAAATTATGACATATCTACACTCATGACCATCATCACCAACAGAATAGCCAAAATGTTTATAATTCCAAAATGTTTTCTTAAGCCTTTCACAATTTTTCATCACTAATTGTTATGATCAACAATTTTATAGTGATGGATTATGATAGTATTTTTTTACTTGGTAAACCAGAAAATGTACTGCTTTTATTAATAAACATATATTGAGATCTTACCATTAAGGTGATACTCCAGGCTCAGGGGATATAGCAAAAAGAAAACTAATAAGACAGCTGACTTCATTTAGTTTATATTTTTATAGTGAGAAGAGCCAACCATTGAAAATGAAGTGATGCTAAGTGCAATAAAGAAAAATGAAGCAGCTGAAAAGAATACAGGACAAGGATAGAAGAGGGAAGTCTTATTTACATATTATGTAGTTGAGGGTACTTCTGACAAAATGACATTGGATAATGACATGAAGTTAAGTTCATACACATTTTTTCTTTTTGTTGATTGATATCCCACAGAAACTAATGACAATCAATCATTTCTAATCTTTAAAATGGGTCTAGTAGTAGTAACCATTGTGTGAGATGATAGTAAGTATTAAATAGGATAATATAATTACAATGTATAGTGTCTGGGATATGGTGAGTATTTAAAATAAAAATTGGCTTCATTGTCAGAACTCCAAAATCACAGAGCAGGGCAATGGTAGGGATAAGATTCTGAGGCAGCTCTCACTTTCTTCATGCTGTCTTCAGGTTTTACAATAGCTAATCAAAACTAAATATTTTGATAGAGCCAAGAGGAGTATATGTATTGTACATATTGTATATATTAAATTGTACATGTTTAAGCATTGAAATTCCCACATGATAAATTATAACATGCTATGTTTTTCTGTTTTCCATTGTATAAATTCAATTATTGGTGGCTTAACTTGCTAATAATACTGTTACTCTTTGCCAAGTGTGAAATGAAAGGGATTTAAAAATCATCAATAATAGCAAAAATGTTCACTTTCTAGGACTGCTAGCACATTATATGCTTTTTCATTTAATTAATCTACAATACTCCATTCAACAAAACTCAATTCCATTTACAAAATGGGAGCAATTTGCACAAAATTTTCTCAAATAGATGGCCCTTTCACACTTCCCAAAGCTAATGCCTGCAAATCTCATTAGAGGCATGACTACTGATGTTATATCATTTCAATCAACAGCCTAAGAGAAGTTACCAAATAATGCAGCATTTTTATAGTCAAAAGAAAATATTCGAGCATTTCATACTTTTTCATGCTTATTTCTTTGTATTTACTCCCACTCTGCTCTTCCTTTACTCAGAGTTTTCAATGAAAGTCTCTTGACTGAAACTATAGTGTGCTAATCTTGATGAGCTAACAATGGTTTACCTTGGGTGGCTACTTCAGTTTCAGCTGAGTTGTCCATTAAATATGATGCTGAAGTGTGCTCGTCTCAGTTGCTCAAAGTTTCCCAGTGCAAAGTGTTTCTAGAGAGACCAATGTTAGTAGGTCCAAGTAGTACAAACCGAAAATCAATTACAAATTAAAAAAATATGTATGTTGTTGCTTGGAGAACAAGATGTTCTGGTAATTTAATTTTGGGGTTGAGCTTTAATATAACTTAAACTTTGTATGACAGAGTAAATAACTTTATTCAGTCCTTCTTAAAATGTTCTACTCTAAGACAAGAGAAAAAGCAAATAGTCCCAACAAGTAAGTGTGTGAGGAGCCTGGTGGGACATGTGCAGGCTCACAATCTTGTTCTTAATCATGATCAATACTTTACATTGTTGGAAATGCTCATGTGAATGCTGTGAAAGTTTAACAATGGGCTCTGATTAAGGTAGAGTAAGGTGTTAAAGAAAAGAAATAAGAACCAACTACATAATTATCCAAGAATACTCAGAGCAGAAAGTATTCCAACTAAATAGCTAGATGACATTTATCAATATGACATGGATGGGAGGTGATATTTTATATATTTTCTATGTATACACACATATACATATATTATCCATTTGCTTCCATTGCTGGAAGTAAATCTAGAGATAATTTGATCAAATGCTCACATTTTGTAGGTGAGAACAAAATCCTGAGAACTTTCATAACATGCATAAAATCACAGCTAGGGAATGAGGGACTTGGAACAATATCTGATATTTTTAATGAGGGGGGAATAAAGTGTTAGGACTTGTGAAAGTTAAGAAACTCAGGGCTGATTTGATCAGGTATGCAGGAAGATAAAGGTTAATATGAAGAGGATGTTCTATAGCTTACTCTCATTTTTTTCTAGTGATTGCAGCTGGGGAGATGCTGTGCAGGATAATTAAAATCTGGAACATGTGGTATCCCCAAATCAAGGTTACACTAAACTTGATATTGGAGGAATTAGAAGCTATCCAGATTATTAAAAATGAGTTATCCCTAGCCTATTTTCTGTTGCTAAATAAAAAGTTTTAAACCCTTTTTATTTTCTCATGGATGTGGGCATATACCTTTGTCCTAGCAAATTGCTTACAAGAAGTCCTCTGGCAGCTTCTAAATAAGAGTTGCTACCTAATTAAATAGAATTAGTATTAGTTATACACTAGTACTTTAATAAATCCCACAGGTTGTGGAGTAAATTCCAAACTTACTGTGTCGACACAATAAGAATATATTCCTTGCTTACATGTAATAGTGCAGGGCTTCCATTTCTGGGGGGCAGTTGGTTTTCCATTTGGAGATTCAGGGATCCAGGCTCTTTCCATCTGTGCCTCAAATACGCATTAATGCTTCTATTGTATTTGGTCATGTGACTAGGGGATGGAAATATGGTGAGAGGGAGCAGGCACACTTGCTTATATTTCAGCCTGTAAGTAACACAAATGAACGAGCTAGATGGGTGGGGGGGGGGGGGGGGGCATCAGGAAGGGAGAGGGAAAGTAATGAAAGAAAGCAGCGACAGGGGATTGCAGATTGCAGTTCTTGGCTGAGCAGCCAGCCCTTAGCAAACATCCTGCTGGTGTAATGATAGCACCAGTCTTTGGAGAGCATCCATCTATCTCTTACACAACATGTATACAAGCAGACTCCTCCCTCTTGGGTTAGAACAGATTCTGCCATCCTATGTGATAGTTGAAAAAACTAAGCATGAAGACAAAGATAATCTGCTTAATATATATTTCTATTTGCCACAGAAAGCAAAACTGCAGTCGAGATTTTACATAAAGATTACAAGAGTTAATGCATTCAGTGATAATGCTAAAGACTTTTCAAAAACTGGTAGGGAAATACTCAGTTGGAACGCTTGGTGACCATTGACCCTGAACAGAGAATAAAATATTTTTTAAAAATGTAAAATCATATCCTTAGTGATTGTTTCCATTAGGCAAATACGTGATCTTTTATCAAATAAAAGCCCAGGTATTATAGCTAGATGTTTTTTCCTAAATCCATAGTACCTAATTACTCTGGGAATCATCTGCACACCTTTTCTTACATTATGATCCCCCAACTGGGCGACTGCCTGCCAGCTGGAATTTTTTTCTGTCTGTTGATTCATCTGCTTCTATTGGCACTCCTGCCCATTGTGCTGCGATAGCCTTTGTTTTGTGTGACTGGGGCCCAAAACAACAGTGCTTTTTAAATTGTGTGAATAGACCTGGTATGATTATCTTACAGGGTTAATTATGAATGCAAAAATGTGTGACTTTTATTTTGGCTGCTCCTTGTCCTTTTTTTTGTTTGTTTGTTTTCATCCTGGCTCTTGGTTCTTTTGTATATAGGTAGTATTTGTCCTCTGTATGCATAAAGTATAACTGAATACCCTAGGACCCCTTAAGATACTTGCTCTTTCATAACATAGATACAGTCCATAAAATTGCATGCACACCTGTTTATATTCACTCACCATATTGGTTTCTGATAAGTAATGCCATAATAAAGATGAAACGTGTTCCTATATAATTGTTTTAAAGGTCTGAGTATGTGAATTCCCAGCTAATGATATCTACCATAATTAGGGAAGCCAATTAGAAGAATATTTAAGCCTTCAAATTTCAGTATTTATGATAGATTTCTATGTAATTACAAAATAATACTGTTGCTAATGAGATATTTTACAAAACCAAAGACAATTAGCAATATTTTTCTGTAATAAATAATTTGGCAATGTTTCGTAGAAAAAAATGGCTTTTTATCTATGGCTATTTTGTTTTAGTGAAAAAGATTAAGATTTGGGAAACTTAAGATAGATGTTCATACCTGAGCCACTTTTCCTTTGTTATCAACAAACTTAAATGAATCTTAGTTATTCTAGAAATACAGATAACGTGGATGGTATTTCTATTTATGAAAAAAATGAAAGATATTCCATTACTTCTGGTCAAAAACTCAATTACCAAATACATCTCCTGCTATGGATTTAACAAGGTACTAGTCAGATGGTGGAAGAAAGTGGAGTCTAAATATCTGGCCCTGCCCATAAAAACCTTACAATCTATTTTGAAGAACAAGGTATACCAAGTAAATAACAGTTTATAACTAAGAATTTAATGATATATATGACAATATGAGAATAAAGAAGCATGATAAGATTTTAATATCACATAAATGATATTAAGAAAGTTTAGTTAGAGTATATAATCCCAGCGGTGGGATTGCCCTAAGCTTTCTTAATATCATTTGTGTACTATTAAAATAAAGGACATATGACCAAAGCCAAAGGGGGTAGGTTCAAGAGTGGAAGGCAGGTATGGGTGGGGCAGGGGGTGTGGTGGTGGGGAAATGGAGACCATTGTACTTGAATAACAATAAAAAAGACAGTTTAGTTAAAGACCATATTATGTGATATATTTAAATGTTTAAAGCATTCATAATGTTTCCAGGGAAGCATATAAGGAGATGCAAAGTGATGTTCACAGTCTACTCTAAAGAGCGTATGCTTACTGTCAAGCACTGTAGTAGGTGCCAGAAAAGGATGTAACAAAGACATCATAGTCTGGTGGAGGAGATGTGGTAAACACAGGTAACAACACATTCATATCGAGGCTTTGAAGTGAATGATGCCTTGGAGGTATCAGGACAAAGCATCAAGCTCATCTTGGAAGGTGTCGCCCTCTGGCAAGTCTGAGAGAAGAGACAAACACAATTCTCAGCAACAGAAGATTTACCTAGCTGCTTAGGGGGGCTGGTGTGAGTCTCCCACCTGAAACCTTCCTATGAGAGAAGGTGAAGGTAGTCCTAGCCTAGCCCATTTACAAAATAATGAAGTCCTCCAAAGAGGGGTTACTTCAGTCCCAGAACTGCCTTCACCAGGCCTTTTTAGACCAGCAGACATATGAAGGTCAAACTATAGGGATTTAAGAACTGACAGTAATCTATGCTTAGATTCACTCCACTAGCTATACAGTAATATATAGAAACCAATCACAAGTAGCTGGTTCAAACAATGTATTTTTATAGGATTATTTAATAAAGCTTAATATAAAATTATCTAAGCTATCCGGACTAAACCTTTCTATTTATTACTCCCCCCGCCCACACACACACATACACACATCTTTTGGAGATAATGACAAGGATAAAAGGCTACCAAATTTTCATCTCAAGTATGTGCTTGCCATGGTCCATTGATTGCCTTGTTAGGTCCATTGGTTACATTGTATATATAGATGATATTTCTTTACCAAGACGTCTCCTAGGCCAATTGTGGTGATTGACACTTGTTGGTAAAAGCTCTTGTCCGAGATAAATTCAGAGAATTCATTAGAGTGAACCTGAAAATGTTAAGATAGTGCAGACACAACCTAGAGCCCTTGAGTAGAGGCAAGTAACATGAGACATTGACAACTCATGGTTTTTGTACTACAGAGGGGGAAACTTCTTATCTGTGACTAGTTCCTCTAGAGACATTGGTATTCATCCTCTGACCTGTATGCAAAAAAGCAAACCCGAATATGTTGATTTGAGATATGATGTGTACATTTGCTGTTTCTGCTATTCAACCCATTTGACTGTAGGTTTTATCTTATGTAAATTTGGCAACTCAAATATGCTAATGCTAAATGAAAAGCTGTGGAGACACCCAGTGGAATTGTAGGCAGGCCTCATGTGTAGTCATAACTGGAGTTAGAGTTTTAAATTATGTACCCTCATGCTCTGGTGAAAGAAGTTTTAAGAAGATTACATAGGGAGAAAGAAGAAATGCAACAAAGACAAATAAGCCTAATACTTTGCTTTTGTTAAATCTCCAGTCTTGCAGAAGCAAGAACATATTTCCAAAGGATGTAAATTCAGTAAGATGGGTCACGGTGCCATGATAGCACATCTTGAAAGGAAGGGATCTGAGGGACCTGGAAGGTAGGTGCCCAAGGAGGAGGGATGATGTTTTACTACATGCACTGTAGGAAGTGCCTCCAGGGTTCCCCAGGAGAAATGGTGAACTGAAAAAACAGCCCATGCCCTGTAGGAGTTTATATCTAAGGAGATCAGCAAATAATCAATCAGTTACTAGGGACTGATAGAAGACAGAGATTGATAGTAAAAATATTCTTAGGGCATTCCTACCGAAATTCAGCATTACTAAATTTCTGTTTGACTTTACTATAATATTCAAATTTAAAACTTATAAAAAGAACTTCAGCATCAGGGAAAGAAAGGATACCTAATATTGTTTATCTTACTATGCAGAACTTTGGAAATCTCTAAAGGTCCAACAGTATAAAATTGCTAGAATGTGTGTGTGTGCGCACACGTTTGTACTAAGCAGCCATCTAAAATCACGTGATCAGATAATATTCATTATGGGGTCCTTCTCATGTAAATAAGAAAGATAGTTTACAAAACAACAAGTACAATATATATTAGTTTAGTTTATTTACATTCAAGCCATTGAACAATGAAGCTTATGTACATGGAGGTACAGCAGAGAAAGATCAAGGACAAACTAGAAAATGCTGTATATATTTCCCTCTAGGTGATGAGCTTATGAACTTTTTACTCATTTGGGGCTTTTCACTGTTTGCAAAGATTACTTATTATTTTAGGAGTTATGAAAGTGCATGTAAGAAATACCACATATTTTTCCAGTAATGGCAAAACTATATATATTTCAAGTCATTTGTATTGTTCTCATTTCTAAGAGCATTACTATTTCTTAAATCGGCGAATACTTTGATAACTACACTTGAAGGTTCTAAAGTGTTTTTCTACATCCTTCCAAATTCAGAGAATTTCTGTCACACAGAAAGCATGGTGACAGATCTGTGACACCTCAGGTAGAAAATGACACTTCATTGCTTCATTCTGAAGATGTGCATGTTGCATTACCTTCTCTGTGGTTCCTTTTACTTTGTATTAAGGACAGCTTTGGGAATTACTAAAACTGCTGAAACAACAGATATCTCCCCTGAGTCAGAGGAAAGGGAAAGGAATTAATGAAGAAACCCTACTACTGGGTGATCTAAAAGGGCAGACCTGAGGCAATGTCAAACTGTACAGCTACTATTTAGTTTTCCAAGGTACAAATGGAGATTTTCCTTTTTTGTTGGTTATTTAGAGAATAACCTTAAGACTATTATTCCTTTTTTTAATCTCTACTGATTATCTATGGCTATATTTTGCATGAAGGATGTTTGTGTTGTATAGTACTTGTTCTTCCTTTAGAATCCCATCACACTCCAATTTCAAGCATAAAAGAAACAAGGAAGTTAATTTTAGTGTTATCTCTTGTAAAAGTTCATGAGCTTTAATTAAACTGTAGTTACCAGGATTAAAGATGGCATTGACTACAATATTCAATCCCTTTCCACCTAGGCACAGATTTAACAATTGTCCCACACAGAAATTAATCTGAATTCTATCAGATTCCCATGAGTTTCTTCATATGTACCTGGAATTCCCACAACACAGTGATTTTCCACTAAGAACCTATAGATAGTCTCTTCAACCAAATATATCTCATAGATTTATAAATATGAACATTTACTGCATATCTAACTTGACATATTCTAAAACTGCATTCTTAATTGTTTTATTCTTTGAATGGGGAGAAATGTTTTCTCATGAGAGCTCCTCGTAAACATTTGGCAACTGTCAGACACTGCTCTCTAGATATAGAACTTTTAATGAAAAGGTTTAAATGTTTCCTCAAATGTTCTGGAAATTGCAGGTGATACCTTTAATAAATTGGTCAATAGTCAATGAAACTGGTGAACACACAATGTATCATAGAAAAGTACCCTTGAGACCTATGTGGTCCTATTAAGCAATGCCACTTCAATACATTTAATTAAAAAATTGAAAAATAAAAAATTACAATTTGTCTATTCCAAACCAGACAAACTGAAATAGAAGGACACGATTAAATTATCTCACAATGACAAGTAATTTCTGGCGCTGGCTCAGCATCATATAATCATACTTTTTTAAATATGTGGAATTGCTATATTTGCAGGAAGTAAAAGATTTGGCTTGAATGTTTCCTGAGTGATTCAAGCTCACAGGAGTCGGCAGGGAGCCAGGTCCTGAAATCAGAGGCGCCGTAATGAACCAGAGAAGAGTTCTATACTGGGGCTCATGAAGCGTGGTGCCAAACAGGAGTGACTGTCAGGTGTCTTATGTTTCAGCTAAACTGAACGTGTAATTCCTCACTTCCCTACATTTAATTGGTTTCTTGGTGTGACTTCGAGAACATCTGAATGTTTTACTTACCTACATGACAACCATCACTGCTACTCTTTACATAGAGAATCAAGGAAATAGACATGAATAAATCCTAGAGATCATACTGGAAGTTGATCTCAGCAACTTTGTCTTGCAATAAGATAAAGCTTTCACGTAAGGATCCAACAGGTAAAAATACTGGGAATCTACAATTACAGGACTGGGTTTCAGACCCAGCCCTACCATCTGCTGGCTGGGTGAGAATGGGCGATTGATTGGCCTCTCTAATATGTCATTTATTTATATTAACATTAGAATAACAATTGAATTCATTACAGGACTATGAAGATTAAACAAATCAAGTTTTCACTAGATATTTGTGTAAGATTAATGTCCAACATGCTTAGGAATCTACAGATAAGAATGAGACCTTTATGTCAGATACTATAAGATTTCCAATGTCTATGAGGACGAAGCATCACCAGGTATTTTTGAGAATCGCAATCCTATTTTGCACATGCTTTTGGCCAATTACATTGGCCCATGTAGTTGGCATAGGATACTGCTGCTGCTCTTCATGGGATACTCTTTGTCTTCCTGTCTTGCGGGCTGACTCCCAGTGCTACCAAAGCTGGAATACCAAAGCTGCTATAATGCTACAGAGTTATTTTTCATTTTCACTGTGATGCTGAATTTCATGCATAAATGAGCAGAATCATCCTTTCAGCAGGCAATGTGTTGTATCATTCACCTCTATCTCAAAGAAATATTGCTTATTCTCTGACCCTTAAATGGATTCTAGACAAAAGAGACACCTTAAATTTATTCCAGAAGCTTCCTTCTTTCTGTGAGGAATCAGATCTATTTCTTGTGTGGGGGCTACAGAGCAATATCCCTCCTGTACCTCACTCCTGCCCCTTTTCTCTGAGCAGCCAGACACAACTTTAACCCCACAGACTATACGCAAACCCCACAGAGATAAGTGTCTTATATTTCAGAAACTCAACAAAATTTGCTTAAACTCTTTCGTCATTACACTACTAAAAACCTTTAGAAAACCTCAAAGACATATGTTGTCATTTGATTGAGACATTGTATTATTTGGACACAGCTGATCTAAGATATTTTATCAGTCTTATAATAAAATGATAATGATTGGTTATAGAACACTATTTATAAACTGATATCATTTGTAATTATACTTGAAATTGTTTAAAGATTTTTGGAACTTAGGCTACAAAACTGTGGTATGAATCTAAATCTTTTATTATGTGATATGGTTTTCTTAGCAGAAAAAAAATAGTTTGTTTCTAAGTCTCAGGCACTAAGAGCGTCAAAGATAAATTCATAATGATTTAAGGCATTGTAAATAAATGGATCTCTTAAAGGAAGGATAAAAGGGAGCAAAAAGGGAGAGATCTCACCACATGCACTTGGGAGGTAAAAATGGGCTTAGAGAACCATGTCACCTGTCAACGGATCTTTAATTACAGTGCGGACAGGCAGGCTGGCATTGATCTTATTTGGCAGCCAAGTATAATTGTGATATTTGACCAAGATCAGTGTAACATGTATCACTCCAACTATAGTTGTCAATTATTTATTGAGGAAAAGATAGAATTTATTAGATTCAGGAGCTGGATATCAAAATGAAAAGAAACCGCCTTCCACAAGTGGCTATAATCAGAGAATAATTCAAATGTCCTTGAATTACAGTGATGGTAGAAAAGAAAATGATAAATCAAGCAAGCTCTAATTGTAAAATATTGTACCTCAGTGACAGCAACTTGTTTAGAAATAATAATGAGGATGGAGGAATCAAGGAAACTTCTCATCATGAGTAAAGGAATAGCAAGTCCTTTAGAAAGCCAGCTTGTTAGCAGAAGCAAGAGTTTTGAGCCTCGTAGAAAGAAGCTCCTTTCTCTTCCAAATTAAGCATGGACTGAGGGGATAAGGACTTTAAAATATCCTCTGTGCTTGTCCTAAAGATAGCTGAGGGCCAGGCAGCAGCAAAGAGCTGGCAGAAAGGTGATTATTTTAGTGAAAGACTTCTTAAGAACTTATCATCAGGAAAAGCCCTCCTCCTAGAGAGCACCAGCAAATAGGCTGCTTTGGGGATGTCTGTTTAATTAAATTGGTCATTGTCTGGTATAAAACTAATGTGCCTTCTTTCTGTAATTTTTGAAAAATATTCTCAAGTTCAAAAAGATAAGAGCTGCCATGCAAAATGTCACTACTCACTGAAAACCGTGTTAATAATTGACACAAGTTTCCATCCAGGCTTTTTCATATATGCACTTTACAACATAACTTATTTATAATCCTGTATCCTACTTTATTATTTAGAATTATAGCCTATGTTTTTTCCTATTATTAAAAAAGTGAGTGTACATCATTTTGAAAGAGAATTATATTATGGCTTGTCAAAACTAACTGTTGAGCTGTGGCTGAACATTCCCCTGATATTTGATGTTTGCTATTAGACATAATTTAGACACACGTGTGCTTTGTTCTGAAAGATTTTTCCTAAAATATTTTTGAACTTGTAGTAGAAAAGCAAAGTAGTGAAAGGAGAAAACCAAATTTTGTTGAGTGTGTACTATGTACCATCAACTATTCTATATTCATTATGAATGTCATGGGGCTGACAATTTATATGCGATTTGTGTCTATCACTGAGATTCAGGAGTATGTGCCTGCCAGTGTTTCACAAGCCAAGACTTACCGGTTAGCAGATTTGCAAGAAGGATTGAGGAGGCTACACCAGGAGAACTCATTCTTAGAACTATTGGAAATCAGGGACAATTCTATAGAGAACTTCATATTTATTGCTCTAATGTGTAACCTGGCCCAGCCTCACAGCCTGTTAACAGGGGAAAAAGAGTAAATAAAAACAAAGTACTATTTCTCTAAAATTATGCAGGTAGCTGGAAACAGTTAACATAAAGGGCAGAAAGCTGACCCAGCTTCTGAGCAAACTCCCAGCAATGGCACTGAAGATCTTCAGTGCAAAAGTACCAAGCAAGGGGTAGCAGAACCCAGCAGAAGCAGAGCGTCCAGTAGAAGCCAAGTGTTGCCTGCTTGAACAGGGTACCACTGCTGCCCAGCATTTACTGGGCATGGCTGGCTTTTCTAAAGCTGAAAGGGCAGCCAGGACCTGCAAATGAGTGGTGTCCAATATCCAGACACACGGGATGTCTAGCAGAAGTGGCGATCGAGTCCCCAGGTCACCTGACACAGTGGATAGCAGCCAGATGTTTAGAGGACAAATGAGAGATGACCTAAAGAGCCACATAAATTCTTGGGGAAGAAAAAAAGATAAGACTTTGCAAAAAGCTGGGGTTCCGCATTAGAAGAAGGGGGCAAAATTATAGAAAGATCTATGTCGTGTATTAACGTATTTAAGCCTACTGACACAGCATCAGCTAAACTCAGAAAGTTAAAGAACTGTCTAAGTTAACAAAAGGAGAGCACACACGTGTGAGTTCAAAGGCAAAGCGAGCTGTACTTTGAGAAATTTGTATTGAGTAGTTCCATTAGTTAAATAGTGTGGATGATGTTAGAACAGGAGGAGCTGTCCTTGGGTCTAACATATGAGCCAATTCCTGGGGTAGACACTAAGATACATAGAGACACATTCAGTGTCAGACTATGATTTCTGAGATAATGCCACAGGTGTTGAAAGCTGTCTACCATAACTGATGGATTCAGACATCTTCTCCAAGAGGTCATGGACCCTTTGGGTGGGCTTACTATTTCCTTGGAGGCAGAAAAGGACCAAGGAAGCTCTCAGGGCAGTAGGCTGCCTCTTGCTATCCCATAATCTTATTCTTACAAGCATTTGCTAAGGAAAATGAGCTCCAATGTTTCTTTCCTTGCAGACGGAACTAACTAGAACAGATAGGCTATGTTGATTAAAAAACATTTTGTTAATTTTCACTGTCCCATCCATGTAGGTCAATAATCCCCTAGACATTATTCAGGCAGTTCAAAGCTCAAAATTTCCCTTTATTTAACAAAAATCTATGTCATTTAGATGTATTGATACATTTCATTAACATCCCCAAATATTATCTCAATCAGTCCTCCAACATATCATGAGCTAGATTAGTAGTTTCCAAACATTATTTTATAAAACTGTGTATTCTTTAGTATATCTTTAAGTTGATATTTTAATAGTTTTCATAAGATTAATATTAGTAAAATATGTGATTTCTCTGTGTATATAATTTAAACGTATCTTCATCAAAATTTAAATGGGCTGATTCAGCTACTTCAGCTTATGGGGAGTGTCTGTTGCCATATAATTCCCATAAGAAGTCAGACCTCATTGCCAAGCCACCTGTCAGCTCAGACTTTGTAAGAAATACGACCTTTGAGGATCTTTTTTCTAATTCAAATAAATGAGTTATTACAAATTGTATGACAGTTATCTCATTTCGAAAATACAAATGTTAGCCCTGGCTGGCATAGCTCAGTGGATTGAGCGTGGGCTGCGAACCAAAGTGTCGCAGGTTCGATTCCCAGTCAGGGTACATGCCTGGGTTGTGGGCTGTGACCCCCAGCAACCGCACACTGATGTTTCTCTCTCTGTCTCTTTCTCCCTCCCTTCCCTCTCTAAAAATAAATAAATAAATCTTAAAAAAAGGCTGCCTTAAAAAAATACAAATGTAAGAGATAGATATCAATGGATAGCTAGACAGACGGATGAGAGAGACAATCTTGCCATGAGTGTGCTTCTCATATAAAACCAGTTACTATTTGTTGCAGAATCTTTCTTTGCTTGTCTTTCAGGGACTCTCGGGGAGCTCTGCCTTCTTCAATAGCATGTTTTTTGTTCTGTTTTGTTTTGTTTGTGGACATGCAGCATGTTGCACACCAGGTCAACACACTGAATACATGAAAGCAAGACTCAGGATGTGTGAGAGGCCAACGGCCTCTCCTAAGATGAGAGCAGAGGCGACAAAAAGGCAGCAGAGTGCGGATGCCATTCTCTGGAAGACACATTTTGGGGAAGAGCACAGTGAAAGCCGAAGCCTTGGGAAACAGTTTTCTAAAGACTGCGTGAAAAGTCTCTGTGTACTTTCAAGTGTGGCTCCCGGTGTGAAGATCACTGAGCTAGCTGTATTGATCCGCATCTATTTGTGTGCACCCACATAGTTTTCCACTGAGTTTTATTTACAATGAGTTACTGTATTTGGATAAAATGGAGAAAGGGTTCTGATAACTCAGGCTTTTGAGCCTCAGCTCTATTCTTGACTTGTCTTACTCTTGTGGTTGCAAAAAAACTTGTCTTTTCCTCCCAATGTCTTCCTGGATTTGCTGAGCTAATATATTTTGTTAAATGTTACAGATGTTACTAATAAAAGTATTACCTGAAAGCTGGCATATGGATTACAATGTGATTTTCAATTATGTGTGTGTTTATGTCACAATAATGCTTTTTATTCCAATGACTATAAATCCTGTCTTCAAATTAGAAGTCTTTAGAAAACATTTTTTAAAGAAAGTAGCAACTCCTATCTTTTTTTAAGATTTTATTTATTTATTTATTTATTTATTTATTTATTTGAGAGGGGAAGGGAGGAAGAGAGAGAGTGTAACATTATGTGTGGTTGCTTCTCATGTGGCCCCCACTGGGGACCTGGCCTGCACCCTGGCATGTGCCCTGACTGGGAATCAAACCTGCAATGCTTTGATTCACAGCCCATGCTCAATCCACTGAGCTATGCCAGCCAGGGCCTGGAAAACATTTTTTTAAAAAATGTAATAGATGACATTTAGATGTAATAGATGGGCTTATCTCTAGAATTTCTTACTTAATTGACATGCTGTGAAGACTAGATATAAGCATTCCTTAAAAAATTAAGTGATTAAATGTGCAGCTAGCGTTCAGAAGCATTGCTTTAGTCATGGCAAATTATAAAAAGAAAAACCAAAAAAAAAGACCTAACACAACAAACATGTATTATTAGTAAAGTGTCCCTGAGTTGCCATATGCCTCAAACTTGTATTTCCCTGATGCCAAGACAGTTCAAAAATACAAGTAATCATTTGAAGAATCACTTGGAAATGGGATTAACTCCATATATGTATTATTGAAATAACTAAAGATTACTGCTTTCAGCTTTCAAGTTTATTTAAAAACTCTATTCTAAACCAGATTTACTAAGGTTCCAGGGGAAGGCTTGAGGAATAAAGTAATTTAACAGGATTTTCAACAAACTTCAATGTACTTATTTGTCATGTAGTTTTGAGTTTACTGGAAGAAAAATTTTCAAATAAGAAAAGGCACATAAGAAGCTGTGGAGTGTAGATCACTAAATATTAACAATTCTAAAAAAGGACTGAGGCAGCCTGATAGCTGTCTCTCCTTAAAATCATTCTGATCAAGGGCCTAAAGCAAAAGTCACAGTGTAACCATTAGGACTTGTAGCCCACCCTACCATTCTCTTGACATTGTTTCTGTAAATGCTCACTCTGACTGACATGTAGCTTATAGATGAACCCAGTGCTCAAAAAGTACAGATTCTGACCCTCAGACATCCCAGCACTTGGAGATTTGTTGACCTTTGAACGAATGCACAACAGACCATCACTTGACCAGTTTCAAGGCCTTTATCAGAATAAAAAAAAAAAGAATAGACTGTGCTAGTCCGCCCATAATTCCCTCAATGGTGAACTTGCAACCTCTTCCCCCTGATCTCTTCATTCTCTTTTTGGTCTCCCTCCTTACAAAACCTCTGCCACCACTGAGATGGGGAGATGGGCTTTGAGACGAGAATCCCCCATCTTCTCAGGGGGCCAACACTTGAATAAACCTTTTCCTCACCAACACCCATCTCACAAGCTTGGCTTTTTTTGCAGCAGACACCCAAACCTCTTTGGTAACAATGGTACAACCTATTATACCCTTCTAATAAACAGACTTTTACACAAATGGCTTCTTCTAAATGTAAATTAGTATGGATAAACTTGTCATACACACTCTTCAGTGGAAATACTAATCTCACTTGGAACACTTTTAGAAGGCCAAAATGAAGGTACTTCAAAAAAATGTTCCACCATCCTCCTTCAGAAAGGAAAGCTATTTGGAGGTAAAGAACTTGGGGGATAACAACAGCTAATTGCCAGTTATACAGAAAAATTATGCAAAAGCATGAATAAAAAACACTTTCATGCCTTGTCCTTGTTTTACAGTGCTATATCATTTTCCTTCATATTGTTCTAAACTAATTTGGTCTATGTCACTAGTATTCAGATTTAGAATGTTCCTTGAAATGTAAAGCAACAGTAGTGACCCTGACCTATGAATTAGATCAAAAGAAATGTCTCAATGAGAAGGGGGGTCAAACTGAAAATGGAATTAACATTTTCTTGAACACTCCTGAAGCTGATTAGAACAATTAGGAAGTTAAAATATTCTGTTCTCCTTATGTGGGAGTACTACTCTGATCATTTTAAAATAAAAAATTTAAAACAGCTCTTTTGCATTTAGGAAACATTAAAACTAGTGGGTTTGATATCAGCTACTTGCCCTATATGCCTGGTGTAGGACGTGGTACAAGTTCATATTATATACATGGTTCAACTGGTCCTTTCCTATTTTAAATAAATTATCAACAAAGTTACATTTAGTGTCTTCCATTCAGACTTTTCTCATATTTATTCATTTCTGTAAACTCATCTATCAAAACCCATTCATGTTAGTTCTTACACTCCGCTAGGAACTCAGCAGGACCCAAGCTACCTCCTGAAGTACCTCCGAATCTCTCTCTCGGTCAAAGAGGCTGTGAATCTAGACTGATATGGGGTTTCAGACAATGATACTATTTTGAAGATGTGCTTTAAAAATAACCTAATTCTAGTGAATCTTTATTTAGAGAACCCATCAAATTTCTGGTTAGTTTTGTTTTACGAGAAAATATAAGACCCTAAAAACCACTCAAAATCACCAAGGATCCAAGAAAAAAACTCAAAATGACCACTTTTGCCATTATTTCAAACCTCAAATCCTCAACAAAGTTGGTGGTTTCAATATATTTTGGTAACAAAAAAACTTAGGTTCCTTCTTGTTATTTGTAGTATTGACAAATTACCATCAGAACAACCATTCAGTTATTGATTTATTCAACTGCTCCCTTTTGTTTAACAAATAATTATTGGGTACTATAATAGATGAGGGAAATACAGAGAAAAGGGGGATGGGAAACCTCTATTTCATTCTTTCACAGCAAATAACTGACTGGGTCAGGAGGATTTTAAGATCTCCGAGGTTACACATACACTGTAAAATCCTTGCCTTTTGAATGCAGGCTGGATCTGTGGATATAATGGGATATCACTCCCATGTTTATATCATGTTAACTGGCAAAATTGCAGATGTAATTATGGCCATTAATCAGTAGACTTTAAGTTAATCAAAGGGAGATTATCCTTGGTGGGCCTGACCTAATTAGTAGAAGGAGACAAGAAGCACTAGTAGGCACTTTTCTGATGGCCTTCGAAGAATAAACTGCAGTGCTGTGAGAGGAGGAGACTAAGAGCAGCCTGTCTCCAAGAACTAGCCAGAAAACGGGGGCTTCATCGTGCAATGCCACAGAAATGAATTCTGCCAGAAAACAATGAGCAGAAGAGAATGCTCAGTCTCGGATGAGGTGGTAGCCCCAGTTAACACCTTGGTTTCAGCGTGGCGAGACCTTGAATAAAGGACTAAGCTAACCTGTACCTGGACTCCTGACATGCAGAAACTGAGAAGTAAAAATTCGTGTTGGTTTAAGCTCCTACATAGCAATAGAGAACTAATACACAGCCCGACATATCAATGTAATCAAGTGCTAAAAATACCAGGAAGAGATCCATGTGGCAAGTAGGGTCGGCACAAAAGGAAAACTTGTACAATCTTCTTGGCAAGATAAATGAATAGGTGACTGCCGGTTGGTACATGAAATTTGGTTGCATGTGCAACATGCATTTCCTAAGAAGCTGTTACTAGGTGTTGAAAATACAAACCTGAAGAAGCATGGTCCCAGACCTTAAGCTGCTAAAATAGTGAGATGTGGAAGGTAAGACAGGGCAGGCAGCAGAGACCGCTCAAAGCAAAGGCAAGCTAGTGACAGCTGAGTGTTATTGGGAGCTTACTGTGCAACAGCCACTATTCTAAATGGTCAGTGTGTGTTAAATTATTTAATACTCAAAACAACATAATGACATCGTGGCTATCATTACCCCTACTGTAGAGATGAGAAAACTAAGGTGTACATAAATTAAGTAAATCGTCTGACGCCATGCAGGCATTAATTGGCATGATTTGGATTTAATCTTAGATGATCTGACTATGGAGTTCCTGCTAATAATCATAAAACTATAAAGCCATAGAGTGGTGTAAAATAGTTTAGTACTCTAAAAGTACTCTGGGAAGTGTTTTTTGCTTTGGGTTTTCTGTTGTCAACTGGATGAAAAAATATTGACCACTTCTGTTTTCTCGTGGTTAATGTATTATTGAATCATCTGCCCTAAAGGAACAAGTGATGATAAGAGAGTGAAAAAAATGTAATTATGTCCTGGAATTATGGCAAACACATTAATGAAAGAGTTATTGAATGAGAAAGATGCTTAAGGTGAAATGGGTGAAAAAGATTACAAATCATAAAGTACGATCTGGAACAAATATCTTGAAATTATTCTAGATGTCATACCTAAACATGTTATAAAAGCAATTAATTTAATATTGCAGTATCTTTTGCATGAGATAAATGCCTAATTGATGAAATTGAGAGTTGCAAGTATCTCATTATATGTCAGCTAAATTTTCAAAGATTTTCTGCAATGAAGGACTAATAAGCAATGTACTCCACCTCACTCCGAGGAAAAAAGCTTAATTTTACCTGAAATGAGTATTATAGAAAGAAAGGTTTACTATTAAATTCTGTAATCCTATTCTATGCATTCAGTTTTATAATGTCTGTTCTTAATGCATGCACATTTCAATTCTAGTGGGTTACAGGGTGAATTTCTTAATTTTCAAATACCAGTTGTATCAGTGTTGAAGTGTGTATAAGTATTTTTATAGAAATCCATTATTTGATATCCTTGCAATTAAAATGCCTGTTAACACAGAGGAAAAAACACACATGCAAGATATTTTTTCATTTCTTTTGCAGTCTGTTCCTTATGAAGTTAATACAAAAATTTTCTCTGATTCCCATAGATACAGTTGAAGCTTCCCATGCCTGATTTTTAAGAAATATTTTATAATATTAGTTATTCTATTCAATGCAATTAGAAATCTGAGTGCCTGGGTTTGTCACTTTTTCTTTCTTTGTTTCTTTTCCTTTCTTTTATTTTTATTTTTATTTCTATTTAGGAGAGAACAGGACAAATTGCTTCTGCACATGAACTGAAACAGAGAAAAACTGCCCTTTTCTGGTGTCACTGACACATGGTTTTCTCAAAGTTCAGACCCTATTGGTAATTCCCCTCTTGTAATTAAGTTTTCTTGGACACTTTTTAATTAAATGATTTCCCATATTATAAATAAGATAATGACAGGACTAAGAAATACTGAAGGTGTATTCCTGACACTTAGAAACCTCACTATAGTAAAAAAAAAAAAAAAAAAACATTGAGTTTCATTACTGGGTGAATTAGAAAACAAATTTCTGGAGAAGTGACATGTTTCCTTAGGAATTTATACATATATCTTTAATGTTGGGACATCTTTAATGTTCTAACCTTAGATGCTAAGAACACAAAAATATAACATGGGTTTTGCTGTCGAATAGTTTAATCTGATGAATGGAATTCAAAAATACAGAAAATACTATGAACAGATGATTTCAACACAATGATAAATGCCATGATGATTCAGACATATAGAATAGTGAGATGACTTTGGGTAAATGACACATGAGGCTTAAATATGGTAAGAAAAATACAATATTTTTAATTAGTGCATGGTGAAATGATGCTTATGGTAAGCCTCTCAAAATTATGGAGATTAGAATAATGAGTTTAAATTTAGGTTGAACCACAAAACTGTGTTTACCAGCAAAGACTATGGCACAAGTATACCATAACATGTAGCTTAATTTTTTGGATTGTTTTGAGAATTGTTTTGTCTTACACACCAGTGATTATGATGCTTTATTCAATTAGTTTTCAAAATATATTAAAATCAAGAACTTTAGAAGACATTAATACAATAATTCAACACTTGGAAAATTTTGTCAATGCAAAACTGCATTTTTTGTTTGATGTGTAACACAACTAAAATATGTGTTTTTAAAACTAAAGATGAAAAAATGAATTCTTCATAACTGGACCATGTCATAGACGGTAGGAGGAAGGATGGTCTGTGCTAAATGGAGAAGCAGGTGTTACTGTGCAGTCAGCTGGAGCACCAGGGAGTGAACCCCATTGGCCAAGATGGTGGTGAGGGAAGGTTCTACACTGTGCATACGAATGGACAGAGCCCCCAGCATGACAAAAGCTAGCTACCATATGGATAAAAAACAATCTCTCCCTCCCTATTCCTGTTTTAACTGCAGACTTGAGCAAGAGAGGAAGATGGTATTTGAGACGGGATTCCACCACTCTCCCAGGCTGTGCAACACCTGAGCAAAACCTTTCCTTTGGTAACAGCACCTGCCTCACAAGTTTCGTTTTCATCGCAACAGGAAGCTAAAGCTTCATTAAGAGAAGACGTCTGTAATTCACACTTTGGCGGTATGGGAAAAGCAAAGAGTAACCAGATATTCCACAAATTATGTTTCCTTCCCGAAACCTTCTAACTTCGTAGCCTAGTAAATACAATAATTTTATAATTCATTTAATAAACCCACTTAAGACTAAATTTATAAAAAATCAACCCACTTTTCTTAGTGTTAGTGGAAGGAGAATGACTTAATACATTAACTAGACTTACCAAACTACTTTTCGCCAATTCAGAATCTTCAAAATACTTTAATAATAGCATTCCTCCAGAAAACTGTTAACAGAAAACTATTTGAAATTGTTAAGAAAAAATTCTCAAGTGGAAATTTTGTGAACTACAATTACAATGTGCAGTTGGATGAGAAAAAGATTAGGGCATATTAGCAAGACAGATGTTTATCACAATCTCCCTAATGATAACTCCTGAAGTCTAAATTTCAAGGAAGATCCTATTAAATGTGTATAATGCTGTAAAAGTGCAGAGAGATGTTCCAAGTCCTCCAGAATTTCTAAGTTGAATACGAGAGAAGTAAGCCAGCCCTTTCTGTCTCTGCTTCAGTTGGAAATCAGGCCGCTACCAGTCTTACTATCGCCTCAGTGCTTGACTTATTGATGGGACACACGGTTAGGTTTTCTGTGTTCCCTACATTAGAAAGGAGCATTCGTCACACCACTGAAAAAGGGTTTCACTTGCAACTAATCCAAAAATGTGTTAGTATTTTATTCAACAAACATTTTTTATACTACCTTCTGTGTCCAAGGTGCTTTGGAGATTAAGGAAATATCTGAGGGCAAACCCGCTATTGATTTGTAGAACACAATTGTTACAAATTAAGGCACAGGAACACTGTTGTAATTAAACACATGCAATGATTATTGCCACAAGAATGGAAAAGGTACAAGTCTCATAAAAAGTTGAGTGACTTCGAACAAGGTTATCAGATTATAATCTTTCATATTATGTAGCCTACAGAAGGAGTAATGTATAAACCATAAATACTGATCTGACAAACAGTCATGTATAAATTTTAATATTGCGTGAGAACTTAATGGACCATATATACATCTCACAACTTAACAGATTTTACTGCCTCATGGCCCTTCGAACTTTACATCTGTATGTTTTGTACATTACTGCTCCAAATCAATTGGTCCAGCCTTCAATGCGAGCCATCAAAAATAAGAAAACCGCTTTCCTTGTCCATTCAACAATTAACTTTTTCAATGCTTTTTTAAAAACCATAACCAATACCAAACAGAAGAATTCCGTACAAGGTCCATGGTATATCTGTGTTGAATTTTTGACAGTTTTATGGAGTAATAATGATATCACTTTGCTATTTTAATTTGCATTTTTCTATTAATGATATTGACATATACCTATGTGTGTTCCCATTTGAATATCCTTTCATATGTAATGTCTTTTATTAATCTGTATTTTTGTAGTTGTTTCTCTTTTGCTGTTGATTTGTATGAGTCATTGATACATTGCAAAAATAATGCACTTCATTATACAAGTTGACAATTTCTTTTCCCAGTCTATGCCTTTCTTCCCTTTGTTTATGTTAACATTTTTCATACTGATGTTTTTAATGCTGGTCTAGAAATATTTATTAACTTGCATTCATATTTTTCTTTGTTCTTGTGTGAGAATTGCATACCTACAATAAGGCTATAAAGACACTTTCTTGTTTCCCATTAAAAGTATAAAATTTTCATTTAGAATTTATGTCTTTAATTCATCTGGTAATGACTTTCATTTGTGATAATATAAGAATCTTTTCTGGCTGTTCCTTTGTTTATTTGTCATATGGATAAACTGCTGTCTCACCACTGTCTTGAATCGGCTTCTCATTCCTAGTGATTTAAAGAGTGCTATTTGTCATATTTCTGGTTTTCATGTGCACACGGTCTGTCTGTTCCTGTTTCTGTTGTGATTCACTTTTCACTTGTCGAACTTTATTTTAAAACAGCAATGCATTAAAGGACAGAGCTTTAAAATATTGATCTATCTTAATATATGCCAAGTCAGGTGAGTTAAAAATATTCATGGATAGGGGTTTTTCTTGTTAATTTTTATATTAACTCTTATTCAACTTCTACTGAGTTGAAGTGTGCGCACAGGATATATTGTATCATTTCTTCGATATTTGGAATTCCTATATTGTATTATAGGTGGTCAATTTTTATCAAGTTTTCAATGTGTAGTTCAGTGATATATGTATTCTATATTTCTACACAATTATTCCATAATTGTTCATTGCTTGAGTCTACATATGTTTAAGGTTAAGTTTCTTAATTATCTTGTTTAAATACTCCATAGTTTTACTAACTTTTTACTATTGATTACTGGAAGGTAATACAAAATCCCCATCTATGTTGAACAATTTGTCAGTTTTTCTCGGTAATTTTGAAAAATGTTTTAGCTTTTTTTGGAAGTTAATTAAACAAGTAATACAAGTTTAAGACCTTATGGCTGCCTCATGGATTGAACTTCTGACCATCACATAACAATCATCTTTGGCTAATAATAATTTTGTATTAAAGTTGAATTCTTCCTGATATTACTATCACTTGTCCAGCTTTCTGTTGCTCAATAGTACTCAGTCTATCTTTAATAACTTTATGTCTTACCTCTTGGTTCCTTGATTTTAGATGTGACAAGTGTAAGTACAGGCTGTCCATTTTATACTTGTTTTCATTTCTAAGTTCAGTCAGCTTGTATTAATTGTGATAATTATATGTTAATATTTGTTTCCTCCACCTTATTTTGTTTTATATTTATGGTATTTAGATATGCGTTTGTTATGCTGCCCTCTCTTGCAAATAAGTGTATTACTCCATTTTTTCTAAACTATTTATAATGTCTATATTCTGTTTGAACCATCTCATTGAGTTAACTTAAAACTAAAAATTATTTGCCACTCCACAAAATGCTAGAATGTTAGAATTACTTAATTTTAAGCAATCCCTTTGATTTCCTACATAACAAGTTAGTAACTACCATTAGTTAGTTTTGAACATTCTGTAACTCTCCAGATATAATTATAAATTTACTTT
Organism: Phyllostomus hastatus; assembly: GCF_019186645.2. Lineage (NCBI taxonomy): Eukaryota > Metazoa > Chordata > Mammalia > Chiroptera > Phyllostomidae > Phyllostomus > Phyllostomus hastatus. Next base: position 57,256,595 of record NW_025334033.1, on the reverse strand, counting down.
TTAAAAAAAGTCATGGTCCTTTCCTAAGTTTTATTTTCTTCTTGCCAAAGTACTTCTTTACTGCTTTCAAAAAGGCCTTTTGATGTAAGCCATATCAGCTTATTTTCTGTTGAAACTTTTGTATTATCCTCTTATTTTGGAATCATAGTTTGTGTAGTTAACAATTTCTTAACTGGTTGATGGTATTATTTAATTGTCTTCAAATTTTTATTATTTCTTTTAAGGGTGGCTGTTAATTATTTTATATATATAGTTCTGAATATTTTATTAACTTAGTATTTGGTCTTTGCTTTACATTGGTGATTTGCAGTGTTATTTCAACATACATAGATGTGATGATTTTAAAATGTTTCTGCCAATGTTTTCACAAACCTTTGAATGTGGAACAGACTTTCTGTCGGAATCCTATCTGCTAGCATACCGTAGAAGAGGATGGCATCCCCAGCCCCCTCACCCCCTGGCACAGAGGAAAACTGGGGCCCCTAGGGCCTGAGCACAGATGCCCTCGCCCTGACCTCTTTCTTTCTTCCCCCCGCCTCCAGCACTGGGCCACTTCTGGGTGGGGCTGTGGGTTCCAGCCCAGCTCACAATGAAAGTGTAACAACTACAAACCAAATCTCTTTCTTTTTTTAAATTATTTTATTGTGACTCAATTTCAGTCGTCTGTGTTTACCCATCACCACTCCCCTCCACCCCACCCAAACCCACCTCCCTCCCTCGCATCCACCCCACCTTCGTTTTGTCCATGTGTCCTTTACAGTTGTTTCTGAAAACCCTTCCCGGTTCCCCCTATTATCCTCTTCCACCTCCCCTCTGGTTACTGCCAGATTGTTCTTAATTTCAGTGTTTCTGGTTATATTTAGCTTGCTTTTTTCCATATGTCTAGTTAAATTGTTTTGTGTCTCAAAAAAAAAAAAAAAAAGAGAGGCAGCTCCCATCTCTCTTTGTCTCCCCACTGGATCAGTTGTTCTGGGTCAGTCAGTCCTCCTCTCATAAAGACGCACAGGCACTCCTGGAAGCCGTCTGTGGAGTAGGCCGGGCCAGCCATGTGAACAATCCGTGCTCGAAGTGGCTCCAGCCCCACTTAGGCCTTCAGGTGTCTGTGGATTTGACTGGCATCATTTCTGCCATCTTTTTTTTTACACTTTTTAAAATTTTTTTTTAAAGATTTTATTTATTTACTTTTAGAGAGGGAAGGGAGGGAGATAGAGAGAGAGAAACATCAATGTGCGGTTGCTGGGGGTCATGGCCTTCAACCCAGGCATGTACCCTGACTGGGAATCGAACCTGCGACACTTTGGTTCGCAGCCCGCGCTCAATCTACTGAGCTACGCCAGTCAGGGATTCTGCCATCTTTTAAAAGACCTTAAGCCAGATGCAGCCCACGATTTCAGACTTCCAAAAACTGTGTTGAAAATAAAAGTTGTTATTTCAAGCCACTAAATTTTGGAATAATCTGGGGTAGTTCATTACATAGCAATAGGAAACCAATACACGCAGTATGCATTAGGTATGCATGAATTAATTACAGTCTTGGAAACTAAGGATTATCTTCTTCACCAAATCTAGAAATTTCTCATGAATTATCATCTTCAATTTTATCTGTACTGCACGCTCTCTGAACTTACTTTTGTAACTCATAATAAATTAACTCTGAACCAATAAGAGATCTGATCATCTAGATACCTTAATTTTTTATGTAGTTTTCATCTCTCTGTCTCCTAGGCCTCATTCTGTGGAGTTTCCTCAGTATGGTCTTCCAGAACACTACCTCTTCTTCAGAAAACTTCAAAGTCACTTAAAAGTATTTACTTTTTTGAAGATTAGAAAATAATCATGTTTTGTTTACTGAAATTCTAGTTGATTTTAACAAATTTCCCACTGTTTTAATTTTGAAAATGTTTTGTTCTTGGCTAAAGTTTTGAAATATTTTCTTTTATGCATCCCCCACTTTAATATGCTTACTTTATAGCCTCTTGGTTATAGTTTTATTGTTTGAGGTCCCTCCCACTGTGTATTATAGCTCCTGATTCATGTTCATGTTCTTCCCTGCCTCACTTGGCAAGTGAGGTCAGACCCAGCTCATCCTCAGGAGGGCTTTACGTGCATGTCAATAATTGATGATCTAAACATTTATAATGATTTTATTTCTGTTTCTGATGAGCACTCCAGGCTTATCTTTGGCCAGGGACCATTTAGATTTATTTTTTATGTGCAATGTTTTTGGTTTGGGGAGTTCATACTTCAATCTCAGAAGAAATATGATTATAAATTCTTAGGAGAATTTCATTTTCTACCCAGATCCCCACCTGAATAAGATAAACATTCTTTATTGGAAAGCACTGAGTGTCTGGCTTGATATATGCTGCTTTAACAGTTTCCTCCAGCTCAGTTAGATGTAGGGATCTCTCTAGTTCTCTCTGCATAGTTATTAAAAATTAACCCCCTTAATAAACACAAAAGTTTTTTTAATAGTTTTTACTCTTTTGAAATAAAATGGAATACCCCAGGAGCTACTCTCTGTCAGTGACTGAGTTAGCATATATTCGAGAGCAGGAAGTGAGATTAACAGAGGACTTTTAATTCTGTGCTGGGTCTCTCTCCCCACCCCTCAGCTCTCCCGCGTAGATGTGTCCTGGAGCTTTCAACTTCATTGGACTTAATTCAGGCTGCCACAAAGAGAACACTACAAAGCTCATTGCTTAGGCAATTATGTCCACACGGATATCTATAAAGAAAAATAAATAATCAGTGCTTTTAGATTGTATAATTTTCTGGAGATCAGAATGGAGTAATTTGTTCATCAATTTTTTGAGTTATAATTTATTTACTTAACAAATATTTATTGATCCAGACTCTGTCTACTCGCTGAAACAATAGAGTGGCTCCCAGCCTCAAGGATTTTATAGTTTAGTTAATCTTTAAGAATAATTTTACATATTTTCTAACACAAAAAGGAGATTGTGCACAAACATTCATTGCATAATGCAAACAGCATTACCATTATTTATATTTTAAGTAGCTGATGACCAAATTATCCCTAACTTAAGTTTTATGCCTTTTATAAAATTAGAATGTTGATGTGAACTTCAGAAAGCATTAATAAATTCAATAGTATGAAACATGCATTTAAAATAATATTAGTTGACACTATGTTAATGGGATTTTAAATTAATGCAACATTTTTGGAGGGTATTTTGGCAATGGCTTTTTAAATACAAAATAGATTTATCTGCTGAATCAGAAATTCCATTTCTAGGGATTTAACTATAATGATATATTTACATATGTGGAAAAAGTTAACTATACAAAGCTTTTCTTATAATGTCATTGATACCAGCAAAGTATAAGTGAAAATGACTAAATACTCTTCAATTTAAAAATAATTAAATATATAAAATATGGTATGTACAAATAATAATATCAACTGCTTTAAAATGGTATATCTATAAAAAGCTCTTCAAAATACCATTGTGGACACATATTTTTTGTTATTTTATAAATGGAGCACCCCTCCCCCCAACCCAAATCTCTATTTCCCCTTCTTTCCTGAGATGTAGGTGGTAAGACAATCTACCTTCATGGTTCCAGGGATGAAAAGCACAAGACACTAACTCAATTAAAATGCCAAAACCTATGGTCACCTTCTCAAAAGCAATGGGAACAACAAGATATGCAAATTATTTTGAGTTAGAAAGACTCTCACTTCTACTCGAATCCACCATCCATCAGTTATGGAACAATGGAACCCCAAGATAACTAGCGTTAACCAAGAGATGAGACCTGAGTTTCAGTTCCCAGGAAAAGCCAGAAAAACACTGATGTCTCTGCCTCCCCATCGCACCGTCACATGAGCTCACCTAGGGGACTGAGGAGCAGTACAGATAATGGTTGCATGATGTATCTGGGCAGATGTTGCAGAAACAAACCTCTGCAAGCTCCAGGATGGTCAGAGTCAGTGGAATAATTTCTAGTGAATTTAAGTGTAGAACAGGAGAGAATCTGTATCTGGGACAGCATTAGTGATCACTGGCCACACCAAAGTAGCATGGCAAATCAGACAGAAATGCTTTTGGTGCTCTCAGGTGACACGTAAAGCCGCCCTCACAAAGGTCTGGTAAACAGTAACGAGAGATGGCAGTGGCCTGAGGAGCTTATGCATCAGATCTTAGGTAGCATCGTTAGAGCACATGGAATGAAGAAAGGCCAGCACTGCCCCACATCTCAGGATGAACGCCTCCTACATCCCTCACTGAGATGCCACTTCAGGGGAAACAGGGAGTTTACCAAGACTTTGTTTCTGCAACCAGGCAGATTGGATGTTCTAAATAAGACATAAGAGGAAATGTTAACAAATAAAGAAAGATCTCATGAAAATCTTAATGTGTAGAGTGAGATTTATATGGATAGTTTTTCATAAATGGAAAAATAAAAGTAAAAACTGACTGCAGACTACCTGTTCCTATACACATGTGTCTATAAATTCAGAGGCCATTTCCTGAAAGAAGCATAATTAGGCAATGTTAATAGTAACTAACAAGAGTTATTTTAATACATGAAAATTCTAAAAATAATGACTAGGCATTTAAGGCATTCAGGATCATTAACGAATCATACTAGATATATATTCAGCAGCAAGTATTTCTTCCAACAAACCACAGTCAGAGTTCTAGAAAACACAGTTCACTCTCTCCTTTGAGATGTGACATTTCTGGCAACTTCTTCTCTGCAGGGTAGCTGTTATTGTTTCTATCTTCACAGAATATCCTGAATATAGGTCAACAGATCCTAGCCTGCCTGAGCTATGTTCAAAGAGCTCGATAAATGAGAAATGGATTGCTTTTTAAAAATACTTTTCTAAGAACATCCTCTGTCATTGGCAACTAACCTTAGAAAATTTTCTAGTATTTAACATTCCTTCCAAACATGCTGCCTTTCTAAAAGTTTGGGGTTAAGTATAATGAAAGGGACATATTGATCACTTAAAAGGTTGATATGGTAAAGAATTAAGAAGTGATAATTAGAGATAAGAAGACAGTAAGTCAAAGAGACACCCCCTGGACTTCGATTTCTTTTCTACATACTGGCCCTTTCCTCACTAAAGGGTTAATGTAAAATTACAAATATTTAGAGATGGGAAATCAAAGTTTCTGATGTGGCATCTATGTATTTCTGTTCTACTCCTCTTCTCCCTCATCCACAACCAACTCACTCCCACCCATCCCCCAGTTCTCTCTCTCCCTAGAATTTTCCACATTTCTTCTGTGCTAAGGCCTATTGGTTGCACTCATGGACAATGGCTTAAAAAAATGTCTTATCTTTGGATGATGCTTGATAGCTTATAAAAAATTAAAAGATCTAATGTTTCTTTTAATGTTCACAACAAAGTCAGAGATTGTCAAGGCAAGACTTCTTCTATTTTCAGATGAAGATATGTGTACCCTTTTCTAAGATTAAAGAAGTTCTCAGTGCCAGGCTGAGTCAGAAATCCAAGTTCTAATTTAGCTTTACATTTTTTCCATAGCATTAAATCGGCAGTGCTTAAATAGCCTGGTGGGTGTCACTTCTGAATCACAACCAATTTTTTCACAGTGAGGGGTAGGTGTGGCAGGTACCGTTGGCTGGGCCTGGGGAAGTATATCTTAAATATCAACACTGCCTGAGTCTCACTCTGGAAGATTCCCAAGAACCACAGCCTTATTATCAGTATAATTTACAATTCCATGGAGCTCTGAGAATGGTGACAAGTCACTGAAATCAAGTAGAACATCTGTTCCTCCCCAGCCCTTCCAACTGTCCAGCTCACCTCACGGAAGCATGGTATACATTTATTCTAAGAATCAATGTAAAATCACCCAGATTCTCTAGCCACTAAATTTGTTTCACAGATTTAATGCCACAGATGTAGTACATGAACTATATCATAATACGAAAGAAAAAATCACATTGGAAACCATCAAGGATTGAAATGTAATCCGTGACCTCCTTTAACTAGATAACTTGTTCAGGCCATTAAATGGTGGCCTCTCACCACAGAAAGTTCACATAGCTTCCAACAATCCCCACCTTTCATTCAAGGTTTTGGGAGAGGTTGACTTTGTACTAAGAATGAAGCCAGCAACACCCTTGATACCACAACTAAAATTGTTAGCAAGTTATGAAATAAATAAATAATTTATAAAATGTGTCTTGAACATATGCTGTGTCTGTGGCTCGTATCCTCCTGGTATCGCCACCATAGGGAGGGAGAAATGAATCAGATACTAGGTAACCAAATGATTATAACGGAGTGACTTAAAGCCCCATTTTGTCCATCTGCACAATGAAAATGATACTTTCACCTCACTCATAGGGTACCATGAGATCAAATGAGTTGATGCAAGGAAAGTGTTTATTCTAGAGTCTGGCACGTAGCATACGCACACACATGCAGTCAGCTTATCATTATGTCAGCCCAATCGTGCTCACACACACACAAACTTATGAATATAAACTCAATATATTAAAGTAATATACATAATTACTTATTTAAAATGCTTACATATGGCATACCTCTAAACAAATATAGAATTTAACTGATGTTTCACTTTTCTTCAGAATCATTCATTCTGACACTATGTTTTTATTGCCTTAGTTAATATGGGAAGATATTATTTACGATTTAGCACAAAGAAACTCATAGCTACTTCATGCAACCCATAAAATCTGTCATAGCATGTCAAAAATAGGTATGCATGGCCATATATTTGGACACCAAACTAGATGTCACATAGTGGGCATCACGTAACCTTTCCGATTGGCTTCTTTCACTTAGTAAAATGCATTTAAGCTTCATCCCTGTCTTTCCGTGGCTTGATAGCTCATTTTAAAAAAATTATTGATTTCTAGAAACAAGGGGAAGGGGGTGGGGGAAAAAGAGAGACATATCTGATATTTTTAAGGAAGAGGGCTGCCCTCTATCTTTTTAAAAAAGATTTCATTCATTTATTTTTAGAGAGAAGGGAAAGGAAAGAGAGAGGGAGAGAAATATCTCTCATGCCCCCTACTGGGGACCTGGCCTGCAACCCAGGCATGTGCCCTGACTGGGAATTGATCCAGTAACCTTTTGGTTTGCAGGCCTGTGCTCAATGCACTGAGCTACACCAGCCAAGTCTGATTTGTTATTCTACTTATTTATGCATTCATTGTTTGATTCTTATATGTGCCTTGAGCAGGGAGCAAACCCACATCCTTGGTATATCAGAACAATGCTCTAATCAACTGAGCTACCTGGCCAGGGCTCGATGGCTCAGTTCTTGATAGTTCATTCATGAGCAATGAATAATATTCCATTGTTTAGATGTACCACAATTTATTTATCTATTTGCTACTGAAGGGCATCTTGGTTGCTTCTAGTTTTTGGTAGTTATGAATCAAGATACTATAAACACCTGTGTGCAGGTTTTTATGTACACATGTTTTCTACCTCTTTGGGTAAATACTAAGAAGAAAAACTGCTGGATTGTGTGATAAGAAAATGCTTATCACACAATGCTTGTAAGAAGCTGCCAAACTGTCTTCCAAAGTGGCCATAACATAAAATTTCTGGTGGAAATTTTCCATTTCAACCAGAGATGAGTAAGAGTTCTTGTTGTTCCACGTCCTCACCAGCATTTGCTGTTATCAGTTTTCCAGATTTTGGCTATGCAAATAGGTCTGTAGTGGTATTTCATTATTGTTTCAGTTTGCATTCCCCTGATTACATATGAGGTGAAGAATTTTTTCATGTGCTTTTTTGCATGTCTTCTTTGATGAGGTGTCTACTAAATTCTTTGGTCCATTTTCTATTGGGGTGTTTTACAGCTGGGTTTTAAGAGTGCTTGTATATTCGAGTAACGGTCCTTTATCCTGTGTGTCATTTACAAACATTTTCACCCAGTCTTCACTTTATTTCTCATCCCCTTGACATTGTCTTTCAAAAAACAAAAGTTTTATTTTTTTTATTTTAATGAAGCCTAGCTTATCTGTTTTTTCTTTGGCAGATCATGCTTTTGGTGTTATATTTAAAAAGTCATCACCATACTCAAGGCCATCTAGGTTTTCTCCTATGTTATCTTCTAATAGTTTTACAATTCTGTGCTTTACATTTAGGTCTATGATAGATTTCAAGATGATTTTTGTGAATGGTGTAATATCTGTGTCCAGATTCATTATTTTGCATGTGGAGCTCCAGTTAATCTAGTATAATTTGTTGAAGTGACTATTTTTGCTCTATTGTATTGCCTTTGCTCTTTTCTCAAAGATCACTTAGCTAAATTTGGGAGTCTGTCTCAGGGTTCTCTCTATTGTTTTCCACTGAGCTATTTATTCATGTGCCAAAACCACACTGGCTTAATTATTGTAACCTTATAGCATATCTTGAAGTCAGGTAATGCCAGTTTTTCAACTTTGTTCTTTTCTTTCAAGAACAAGAACATGCTCTGACTATTGTGTTGTGTTGACTATTCTAGGTCTTTTGCTTCATGTATAAACTGTAGGATCAGCTCACTGATATCTACAAAATTACCTACTAGGATTTTGATTCAGACTGCTCTGAATCCATATCAACGCACATCTGTACTGACAATTACTCTTGGCTGTTTCCATCTTGGTAAAAGTTTAAACAAGATCAGTCTCAAGTTAAAAATAGCAAATTTTCATGGGACTCAGTAAAACTCTAAATTTCATTCCTAGATATAGCAACCTATGGTTCTTAAATTCCTTAACTCTTTAAGACTCCTTTTACTATGAAGTAAAAGAGCAATGATTCAAAACCTTAATAAATCACCTCCCTCCTTGCCTTTAAATCTCTGTTTTGTAGCAGCAAAGCTCCAATAATAAACTGACAATTATTGATTACATAGTAGTGCCACTGAGATTTATTCACTTTGCTTCAATCCCAATAAAGGCTAGGCACACACTATCACCTTAATACGGGGTACTTCCAGCTGATTTATACCAGTAATTTGTCCAGTGGATACATGCCCAACTGTCAAGGGCACAGTCAGGATGCTCACTCGGGTTTGCCCACTTCCCGCCTTTGACTTCACACTACGCTACATCGTATCCCTGGCAGATAACGCGTGAAAAGATTGGAGAGTGTAACTTGACACAAAAATATTAAACTGAGCCCCAAACTTCAGCCATATCTGTGAAATCCTCAGGATACTCTGAGAAGAATACATCATACAGAGTTACACTTAAAGTAGAACTTCTTACACATCAATAGCAGTGTGATATAGGGAAGGGAAAAAATAAATCTGATAACCTTTCATTATCGTATTCCTCATTTAGTGAGTAACTTCCTGTTAGGATACTATTTGCACAGGGTTTTGCTAAGTCTTAGCTCTCTTTTATGTCCATCTTCCTTGAATCCAACAAGACTTTGCTTGGAATATTAAGCATTCCATCAACTAATCTCTGGCAAATATTTGCTGAGTTAGGTAAGTGATTCTTAATTAGCATTGGCCTCACCTATGTTCAGAGGTATAAGGATAATAAAATATCATGATTAAAACTTCCAGAGACACAGATGAGTTTTAATTATGAAAAACTATAATTATAGTGAGCCACTGTAAATTTGAAAACTCATAGAGGGCAGCTCTGAGGTTTGCTTGAGAGGCACCCCCTGCCCTACTGTTGTTTGCTAATTGGATTGTGAAAATTTCAAAGCAATGATTAGGCCTGCCAGGATTCATCTGCCAAGGAGCAATTATGAATCCCAGCAGGGAGCAGAAAGGCAGACATGGCCCGAAATAGCAAACAGAGTTTGAGACAGGAGAGAATTACTAGGAGGAGTTAGAAAGAGAAATTAATTTTTAAAAGACAACAACAGACCTTCAATTCTGTTAAAGATGAAATAATGAATTAAAGAAAAACTCATAGTTACAGGGGCTGAAGTGGTAACACAAAAATGGGTTAGTTATAAAATCAGTGGCTACTCAGGACTTGTTCCAAAGACAATGGTAGCAAAGAGCCTAAAAGAGCTATTTAATAGGACGCAAAATCAGAGATGAATTTAACAGAGATTTTGTAGTACTTTAACTGTCACAGATTCAGAGAAATTGAACATGAAAAGGAATCAAAAGATGGGGGAGAAAGCACTTCCATGCATTTTGTAAACCTGACAGAAACACTGGAACTTCTCCGCTGTTAGACGGTGATAAACGGAACCAGCACGTTAAGAAAAGCTATGATTCAAGGCAAAGCCTTCGGTATTGATTTTTTCATCAATAGAGAATGTAAAGGGTCAGTTTGTAGTTTATCCATTACTACTTTTTGTTTTTGTCTTTGTATATTTGCCTCCTGCCCCCAGAATGTATGATTCATTAAGCTGGAACCTTGTCTGCCTTATTCACTACTCTGCCTTCAGCGGCTGCAAGAATCCATGACACATAGTAGTTGCTTAAAAGAAAATATTTGTTGTATCTAAACCTATGTCTCTGCGTGTCTCTGAAACAGTTGCTTTGCCATCACCCTTGATTGCTTTTCTAGCTTATGAGGGAATCCACATTCAAAATTATACGTCCTCAACCTTGGAGAGCATTCCCTATTCTTTTTCCAGCATTCACTCTGGCTCATGGTTAAAAACAAGACAAGACAACATTGAAGCTTCTGACTTTTATTCTTTTATCCTTTTCTATAAAATTATTTTTCTCTCCAGAAACTTTTAGACACTTCCCTTCATTCTTCTAAAGATTTTTGAATATTCCCTCATTCATCTGACTGGGGATTTGATGGGTGCTTTCCATAGATCTTCTGTGTCATAGATCTTCTTTATCCCTGGTATGTCCTTTGATTATCACCATCATTGCTGCCCCTCCCCCACTTCTTTGTGTCCTCTTTGTAAAATTCCTGTAGTCAAATATCCTCGATCAGTCCCCTGTGTCTCACATTTTTCTTCATTTTCTTTAACCTCCCTTTATCTTTTTTATCTGTTTAGACTAGAGTCCCTAGCATTTTTCTGTGAAACACCAATTTTCATTCTTGCAGACCTAGACACTTCCAAAAAGTTTGGGTAATTCCTTGAAAGGGGAAACTTTTGATTTTTGCCTTGTAATAATAAACTGGCTGTTGGTCTCTCAGCAAAACGTGCCTGGGATGATGAAGATGGAGTGGATTGCTCTATGAACCCCACATACAGACTTTCAATTACGGGTTTCCCCCCACCATCTGAAAAGTTGAAAGTTCCTATGAAACCACTCATAAGCCAAAATGGCATAAAGTGAAGAAGCAATCACATTAAATTTATAAGGAAAAAATATTTAAGCATTCCCAGCTCCCCAAATAGCCTACCAAATAACACATAAAACCTAAAATAACACTAATGTATGTGTAGTAAACACAGGAATGATATGGTAAATACACATTTTATCCATTATGAAATGCTCACCCAAACAGACCACTTTGCTACTTAGCAGAACCAACAGTAAGTAGTTTCAGCAGCTTTCAAGATTCTTACTCTGTGGAGTTCAAGAGTATGAATGATGGAGGCAGGCGAGTGCAAAACACACACAACGTCTTTACCTCGTTCACCACCATCAAAACACTTCAGTCCCGTTTTATGCTGAAGTGTAATATCCATACAAGCTCTCTGATACCTTCAGACACATCTTACTAACAGATGCTCAAAACAAATGGAGATGAAGCACAAAGGCTCCCAGGTGCACTTCAGGGTTCTGATGGTTTAATTCAGAGATGCTGAGTGTGGTTTCCAAGGCAGGGGCTTGGCGGGGCCGCTCTGGCTGTTCGAGGTGCACGCTGACTCTCTAAGGGTCCACGCGCAACAGACGCCGTCTGCTCTTTTCACCTTTTTTCGTAGAAGCAAAAATTCTCTACGGGTTTCTTTTGGTTAATGAAAACAAGTACTAACGTAGTTTTTCATAAAAGTGAGGAAATGTTACAAACTTTCAAAAAGCGGGTGATACCTGTGCTTGCCTTTTAAACTGTCTCCTTTAAGCCCTATCCACCCACCCACCCCAGTCCTGGGACCTCCTGACGTACCACGGGGCAAATCCGCACGTGCATCTGCTTTAGTCCCCTCCTGCAAGTTTTCAAGGCCCCAGCTCCTGTCTTTACTTACTGATTCATTCAACAAAATGTACCAGGTCTCTCCTACTTTGCAGGGACCGTTGTAGATTCTGAGATACAGCAATTTAAAAGCAAGCTTTAGTAAATATAGCTTTATCTAAACTATATCTTCCAGGAATTTGTGTCTGATGATGACTTCCTCTCTTATCTTTTTATTTACATATATTTAGGTTATTGCAATGGTGTCTTAGGAAGCAAAAAAAAAAAAAAGGCCTTAATTTGTCAATCTGCTACCTTAAACCACAATCTACATCTAGCACATTTGTTCTGAATTTCATTTTACTAATTGAAGAGATGTAAAAATAATTTCTTGCTTAATTCTAAATTTGGTACAATCTTCCTTAAGACCAATAGTTTTCAAAGACAGGGTAGTCCAATGTAAAGGCTGTAGCCTTGCATTAAAAATGGCTTTAGTTAGATTTCTTGTTCTGTAACCTGGTAAAAGAGACTGAGTATGTAGTTTACTTGAAACTTAGATTCAATTACACTAAATAAAGACAATGTAATAAAGTTTAATGATAACATATTTAAATAATACCAAATACCTAGGGTATAGCATATGCTCAATAATTAGAGGAGGTATAAATAGTCATAGATGTTGTGAGACGAGGTGGCAGTACTGGTCTACGCTAGAGATAAATCCATTATCTTATATTGATCTCATCGACGTGTCTCTCTGATCTAATATTTAGATTAAATGGCTTATAAATGTACTAGAAATATGTGAAGAAAATAATTATATATATACATGTACATACACACACACACACACACACACACACACATTTATGCCCACACATATATACCAGGTCTGTCCAGAAGGTATCTAGCCATGTAATACCAAAAATAGGACATTTATTGAAGAAGATACAAGAAAGAAGAAACATTGTACATAGAATAATGACGCCTCAGTCCCCTTCAAAAAGGCATCTTGGGACCTCACAGAATTCCCCAGTCACCATTAGCTGCCCCATCAGACATTCCTGAAACCTTCCAATGGTCTGAAATGTCTTCCCTTTCAGAAGTGATTTTAGTTTTAGGCAAGGCCAGAAGTTGCCGGGCACCAAATCTGGGTTGTAGGGAGGCTGAGTCACGTGGGTGATTTGATGTGTTGCCAAAATACTTTGCACAAGATGTGATGCATGAATGGACATGCTGTCGTGATGAAGCTGCCAATCATTATTTGGCCATTGCTTCGGCCTTCTGAATCATCTGAATAGTTTCTGTGGAGGAATGTTCAAGCTTAATGCAAAATTTCTTGCACATTTGTTGCTCTACTTGCTCAGTTATTTTGAATGTAATGGCCTCACAATATACATGCTCACTTAATGCAGTCTACCGTCCCCACTGACTAGTACAGTGAAGCTGTCATTGTTCACTCATACACAGTCCAGTCCATTCTCCTTGGCTGGAAGGTTACATGATGTCACTCATACCACTTTCCTTATATTAACAATGGCTGGACATTTTCTGGACATGCCTTATAATCTAAAATAAATAATCAGGTAGAGTAATTGAGTCTTGACATCTAATAGTTAAATCCTCCAAGATGTTCTTAAAGAAAATCGAGTAATTGCCCTGGCTGGTATGGCTCAGTGGATTGAGTGTCAGCCTGTGAACCAGAGGGCCATGGGTTTGATTCCCAGTCAGGGCACATGCCTGTGTTGCAGGCCGGGTCCCCAGCTGGGGACGCTCAAGAGACAACCACACATTGATGTTTCTCTTCCTCTCTTTCTCCCTCTCTTCCCCTCTCTCTAAAAATAAATAAATAAAATATTTTTTAAAAAAGAAAAAGAGAGAAAAATCAAATCATTACTATGAAAAGTGTTGGTTGATTTAAAGAACTAGTAGTAATGTTATTTTATATATACAGGACAAAAAGGTGCAGTAAAATACCAAATCCTTCTTTAAAATTATTTATCACTTTCTTATCAGATATTGTAAATAAATTCCCGAACTAAATTCCTCCTCCTCATTAATGTAGATCCCCTGGGAGAGGCAAGAATTTGTAGTGATGTACAGGACACCTATAAGGAAAAATCCCCCATTAGATATTTATAGATATTTTGTGGCGCATCTATTTAAGCAATGTTTCCTTTCATTTTGAAATGCTGCCTTGCATCCTGTCAAGATTTTGCAAATCTTCAGAATGAAATATTCAGAGGAATGCATTGGGTTTAGCGTTTTGCATCACGTATTGACAGTCATTTAATTATGTTTGGGAACATGGATGTGTCAAGACTGCATTTCACTTGAGCCATCACCTTAATTTTCAAATCCAAATTCTTTAATTTATTTATTGAGAAGAATTGAAAAATGCCTCACTTGGTTGATGTGTAGCCTGTCTTTTCACCATCCCTTTAGTCTCGTTCTTACAAATTGTCTGTTCTCGTGGAGACCTGAGTACTTCATCTCAGCTTTCCCATCTTGGCAATCAAGATGAGAATACAAACCTGGTTTTCTTTCCCCTACGTCCACCCTCTTGCAATTGCCATGGCAATGAGAATGCTGCTCTTTCGATTTAGGAAAGATGACATTTAGCAACGCTTTGCTATATTACTTCATAAATACATGCCCTACAGTCACTTGAACTGTTGAGAATTCTCCAATATATGAATTCCACCATCTGTTTATTACATCTTTAATCAAAATATCTAATCAGAATCTTTTTTTGACTAGGGGCATGTTTGTGTTGGTTCTCTATCCTTGTCTTGTACATTACCATTTTTTCCCTTCTCTCTAAACATTCTCAGAAAAAGAAGTAAAGCGAACAAAGGTTTCTTCCAGATAATTAAGATGATATATCTACACATATCATTAGAGGTCTCTTGCCTGTGGTAAGACAAGCCTCGTGGGAAAGTTGACTTCAGCCTTCTGCTCATCCTTCTGTGGAGATCTGTGTATGTCCTACTGGCAGTTCTGTAGGGCTGCTGGCTCCCAGGAGGACACTCCCAAGCTCCCTGAGCTCCTGCTCCAGAAAGAATGTCAACAGTGACACTCATCAGCATGGGGACAACATGTAAGGCTCTTCTTCCACATCATTGTTTCAACAAATCAACTAAACAACCTACGGCTGCTCTGAGAAGAACAATTTTCCCTAACACTTGTGGTTACCTCTAAAAAAATGGCCTATGGGTCTATTTTACCTGATGCAAACAATATTAAATTGGGTAGTTGATGTTTCCTATCATGTCTGACTTTATCTTTCTTCTGAAGTAATTCTGGCTCAAGACCATATAAGTAACTGAAACAGGTTGTTTCTTCAATAATATCTGAAAATGATTTATTGGATGTATTGCTTTTGGGGAGAGGAAGAAATGACAGGCTGTCATATCAATGGTGTTCATCTTTCTCTACTATTATGAAGAAAAATCAGATTGGTCCTGAGAAGTAGACAAAATAGAGGAAGAAGGGAAAAGGCCCAAACCCATGTGGCTCAGTTGTGGGCATTGTCCTGCAAACCAAAAGGTCACTGGTTTGATTCCCAGTTAGGGCATAAGCCCGGGTTGCGGGTCAGTCTCTGGCTGTAGTGTGTATGGAAGGCAACCAATCGATGTTTCTCCCTCACATCAATGTTTCTTTCCTTTTCTCTATCCCTCCCTTCCCCTCTCTCTAAAACCAAACCAAACCAAACAAAACAAGAAGGGGAAAAAAGTGGAAGAAATCAAGAAAATCAAGATGTATTCATTAAAAATCTTATTTCAACTTCATAAATAACTGTCAATATTTCCTATTCCTATCAGTTTTCAACCTTGATCACTCTCACCATCCCCACCCCTTCATATGTGAGTTCACGTGAACACAAACTCACACTCACACAAGCATACACACTATAGAACCAGAAGGAAGAGGGGAGAAGATGACAAACAGGCAAGAGGCAGCTATAATGAAAGTGCCACTGTGAGATGGGAATAAGATGAAGACAAAAAAGAACCTCTCAGAACACCTCCTGATGGCCCCACACCCCATCACCCATCCCTGTATCTAATGCCTTTCAGTGTCAATACCCTCAGCTTCTCTCTTGTTCTTTCCACCCTGGGTAGTTCAGTGTCTCATTATCTGCCTCTTCTGATGTTTTCAACCCATAATCTATACCAAACAGCTTAATGGCTAAAAGGGAATTTCCTAATTTTTTTTCCCACAGCCATTTATTTTACACTATTCTTCACTTTAAACACCTCAGGGTATCAGGGTATACTCTATATCCCGATATGGCAAAATTATATGCATTTCAAGTCAAAAGGGCCTCAAGAGAAATCATTATTAATACAAATTATAAAATATAGCTGAAGATGTGATTGGTATTTAGTTTTTAAAAACTGTAATATATGGGACTGCTTTTTTATGAAGGATTCATATGTCTATTTCCCTTTAAATGTATTCAATACATTTCTGTCAGTAGAATTTGATAACTTGGCATCCTTAGTGCAGACAAGCTTGCGATTTGGGGGACCATTCTCCAGGCATATATAACTACCTGGCATATGGTTTTTACCGTCATATGGGATGCAGCCATTAGCTGCTAACATATAAGGAAATCAAGTGCACTCAGCCATGGAGCAATGAATTTTTCACCAGAAAAATACTTTAAAAAGTCAGCTCTAAGTTTCTATTTCTCTCAAGAGATGCTAATGCAATTGTGGACAGCAGTTCTAATTACAGGAAAGAAAGGCTCCTTCCATAAGAACCAAAAATTAATGTAGCAAATATAAGTGATAATGGCTTAATCGTGGTTCCACATGTGCATAGTGCTGTGCTAGGCACTGAGCCTTTTGACGATATTCTGCAAATTGAATTAAGAGAAACTGGAACCTCTGTCTCTATAAATTCATTTTAATACAAGAAATATTTATTGATAACAAGCTAGGAATTCATCAGTAAATAAATAAAGCTTAGTAAATAAAACTTAGATCTTTAATAGAACTCATAGTCCAATGGGATGAGACAGAATAAAACAAACATTTCAAATAAATAAATGGTATAATATATTATAAATTGATATGTATCATGGACAAACGTGTGGGGCAGACTGGAGATGAGGAGCGAAGAGGGATGCAATTTTGAATAGTGTCTTTGAAGTGGTGACGTTTGAGCAAACACTCGAAAGAGGCGAGGAGTTTAATTGCGTTGATATCTGAAGAGAGGTAAGCCTAGGTAGTGGGAGTAGCCCCTATAAAGGACCCAACGCAGCAGTCTAGCTGTCACATTCAAAGAATAGCAAAGCAGCAGATATAAATGAAATAGAATGAGCAAGAAGAGAGCCATAGTTAACGAGACCAGAAAGATAATGAAATCATTGATTGTGAGGGAACAGATCACTTAAAGCATTGCCTTGTAAGTCCTTGTCTTTCTCTGGGTCACATGCAGGATCTTTGAAGGGTCTGAACAAAGGAATGACACAACATGGACAATGATGTACAAGGCTCACCTCCACTACAGAGATACGAAGAACCTGGGGGAGGTACTGGTGGGAACAGCTGTCCAGGGGATAATGGCAGGAATTCGGACTGCATGGGAGCTGTAGGGAAGGTAAGAAGAGGTCAAACCCTTGGGAAATTTTGTAAAGAGAGTCAACAGGGTTTCCTAATGGCTTATATTGACAGATAAGTAGAAAACCTGAATAAATAAGTATCAAAGCCTGATATAAATCAAGCACTGTGTAATTTTATTAAAGCATATTCACCATCTAATTTGACCACAAAAATAAATTCATGAGACTGACAAGCAAGGTATCATTTCTCTTCATTTTACAGATGGAAAATAAAAGGAGGCATATTGAAAGATGAAGGAAACTATCATGTGTTGAAGGAATCCTATAAGCATAGCTTCCTACCAGATAGTAGACTTTCAAATGTGTTACTTCTTCATAAAAGCCATGGCAGTAAGGCCCAATTTTGAAAATTAAAAAAAAATGCAACTCAGAATGGTCTATGGTGTATCCACATTTTCACAGTTAGAATCATGATTTAATATGGTTCTCACCTCAATATTATAATTCTTCCATAATCCCCAGCATCCTCTGCTGTCTGGAAGCATCCAAGTTAACCTTATAAATCATCTTTAGGCACTTAATACTCTCAACATCCCTATGGACAATTCATGTTGTTACTATCCATTTTCTACAAAATGAAACAGAGAGAAAGAGGCCAAGAATGTTGTATTGGTCGGGGTTCTTCAGAGAAACGGAATCAAGAGAAAATCAAAGGAAATTTATTATGAGGAACTGGCTCATGTGATTTTAGAGGCTGAAAGGTCCCATGATCCGCTGTCTACAAGCCAGAGTCTCAGGAAAGCCAGAAGAGTAAATCAGTCCAAGTCCTAAAGCTTGAGAACAAGGGGAAAAGATGTAAATCTCAGTCTGCGGGCAGAAGAGATGAGATTTCTCAACTCCGGCCATGAAACAGAAGAAGAGAAGAATTCCTCCTTTCTCCCCCTTTTTGTTCTTCGCAGACCTCAGCGGATGTGTTGACGCCCACCCACCTCAGGAGGACCATCGACTCTATCTGAAAATATACTGAAAGACACACCCAGAAATAATGTTTAACCAGACATCTGATCCAGTCAGGCTGACACATGAAATTAACTATCACAGATGGATAGTAATATGTCCAGAGGTACACACTGGTGACAGACAAAGATGAACTTGAAATTTATGGTTATTTGACTCTAAAATCCACAACCTTCATGACTAAGCGGCATGTTATAAAAATATGAAATCATATGCTCTCCTAGCCTCTCAGGGGAGTTGGGAAAATTAAATGAAGCCATGTGCATGAAATTGGTTTGCTAACTACAGGTATCTCTATATGTACTGTTTGCTATTTTTTACCATTAACTGTTGGCTACCCAAGTTAAACTTTAAAATCCAAAAATCAAGCTGACGTAAGGCACTTTCTAAGGCTTGGGGCAGCCATCACTTTGGAAGTTGCTGATTGCACTTATACTTTGTATCTTTTTCAATGAGCCTAAAGTGAATGGAGGAGCAAAACAAAACAGATTGCAGCCCAGCATGCTGAAATACAATAGTCCCCTTTATTGGTGTTTTCACTCTCCCTAGTTTCAGTAAGCCTCAGTCAGTCAGGGTTCAAAGATGTTAAATGGGAAATTCCAGAAATAAACAGGTTCTACATTTTAAATGTGCACCGTTCTGAGTAGCGTGATGACGTCTACTGTCCAGCCCAGGAAGCAAGCCATCCCTTTGTCCAGAGTATCCGCACGATATACCCTCCCTGCCCCTCAGTCGCTTAGTAGCTGACTGGGTTATCAGATGGACCTGATATCACAGAGCTTGTGTTCAAATCACCCTTATCTTATTTAATAGTGTCTCCAAAGAACAAGAGCAGTAATGCTGACAATTCAGGTATGTCAACGAGAAGTCATAAAGTGCTTTCTTTAAGGAAAGAAAAAAATTGTATGCTGAGGTTGCTAAAATTTTTGGTTATACAAATCTCTTCACATTTCCAAGAAAATGTGAAGAAAGAAAAAAATGTGCTAGTTTGCTCAGAGAGAGGGGCCACACTCATGTAACTTTTATTATAATATATTGTAAAAAGTGTTCTATTGCATAATTAGTTACTGTTGTCAATCTTCCACTGTGCCAAATTTATAAATTACATTTCATCAAAGGTAGGTATGTATAGGAACAAAAACAGGATAGTTGTGATCCATGGTTTCAGGCCACCACTGAGGGACTCGGAACGTATCCCCCTGACATTAAGAAGGGACGACGTACTGTACAGGAGGGTGCACAGGTCCACATCCGTGTGCCCTCTCAGGAGCTGGAGGAGCAGCTCTGGGGCAGCGAGGACACCCAGGGGACATATGATTGCCCTCTGCCTATTGTTCCTGACACTTAGGAAGTGCTTTGGTTTCCTTGTTCTGCTTTCTTTTGGGCTGCCGCCATCCCAAGTGATCAAGAAAGTGTGCTTCAAGGCCTGGCTATTGACAGTTTGTTCTGTGAAACGCCGTCTAGCGACCCTGTCACTGTCCTCTAGAGTGTTCAGAGTGTTCACTAATGCATGTTTCAGTGAAATTCAGTTAAGTCCCTGTGCATTTATAGAGCACCTGCCATGCGCCGGACACTCTCTGAGCTGCTGAAGGGAGAGGTTAAGATGAATCAGGTTTAAGTCTTTGGATCTCAAAATTTGGGAAGAGAGATTGTCAAGAAAATGCACAGATTTAAAACAAAAAACAGTAAGATTATCCAAAGGAACAAAGAAGTTTTAACTCTAGCCAAAAAGAGAAAAAGGAAGTGTCCAAAATGAAATAATAATAACTAAATCTATCAGATTAGTCATTAGATTGAGGAAGTTTTACTTTTCCCTCATAATTTTATATTTTGTAAATCATCTTTAATGAATATATATTTCTTCAAAATTTCAAAAAAGTGTGTTATTTAGAAATAAATGGAATAAATATTGGTCTTATCTTAAAAATTAAGGACTTTTAGAGATTTTAACTATTCATCATTAATGCCAGTTATTCATTCTTTATAAAAATACCCTTTGATCTTTACTAGAGTGTATCTATAGAAACTGGTCAGTAATTAAATACAAATAAGTAAACTCCAGAGAGATGAACTAAAAGAGGACTTGGTGAAATGAGTTGTCATAGACGTGACATAGAGACGCCATGGGGTGGGATCAGAACCAGGGCTGAAAAGTCCCATTTTTACCTCCACCCTACCAACCTGTTGCACAAAAACGCCTTGCAAGATGACTTTGCAGGGATGGTTTAGAAGAAAGGGGCCGATGAAGGTAACACCGAGTCTATGAAGTTAAGACAAACCACGTCCTTGAACAAATGTCTCCAAGATGGGGTGCTGGGCACAGTATCCCAAGGTAGAAAGGTCTGAAACCTTTCCTGTCTTTAAATCACCAGATATTGAGAACTAGTTTAACTATTTCTATGAGCATACATAAAATATCCACCGAACAAATAGCTCCAGCTATTTGCTTTGCGGATATTCTTAGTGAAGTTATCCAGAGATTTACCCCAGTTTTCAATTTAATATGAAATTAGCTACTTCCTTGCTTAGGCTTAGACACTGCCATTCCTTTAAAGACCTCTTTTGGCCTCTGAGTTGATTTATCTCAGGATACAGTCATTAACGTCTATAAAGGAAACTCCCTGGAGTTATCTTTTAAATCTATCTAAACTCCGTGTTTGGTGGTGCCAGCCAAGGCAGATCACAGGAATGCCGCATCTAAGAGATAAGACTGGCAGAACCAGCACAGACATTTCCATCTCTCTGTAGTTTTACGTGAATGCCTATTTCCTTCTTCACCTTCAGTCTCCCGGTATATTTCATTTCTGTTACTGGCATTTGCACAGCCAATAACTGCCTTGGACGATGGCCTTGGTATTGTCATAAGGATAATATATTTTCACAAGGATGAGCTCTTCTTGGAACAATTTATCCAGTGGATTAGACTCTACTGCATCAGAGCTCAGCAGGCCTTCCTGTTTGAACTGTCTGCTAGTCTAAGATTTATTAGGCTCTACTCAAGGCACTTTTCACCAGGTATATTTCATTTTGCAGACTTCCTGATGTTCTGCAGAGAGACTATAGTGAGTTGTAAATGTTATGTCACACTTATTGATTTCTTTTAAGTGCACATACTTTGAAAGAAGCTAAATAAACTTCTAGGGTTCATTATTTCATTAACTTTTTCCTCAAGAATTTGCAATGTATATTTTAGAACAAAAAAAAGGGGGGGAGATAATGCAACAAAAATCTGCACAAAATAAAATACTCACCCAAAGAAGTAAGAGTTGCCCTTGTTTGTTTTCCCTCCAATGTGTTTATTCTCCACTTGCTTACACACTCATCACTCTCCGAAACATTTTCGACCCCTTTCCTCCCTGCTTTTTGGCCTGGACTTGACCTTCTCCCTTACCCCATCCCATCAGATTTCTAGATAGTTTGCCAAATGTGAGGTCATGGAAAGCTTTCAGAAGATGGAGAATAGCAGAATTTGGTTACACTTGCCCCTGGACCTTCTCTGACTCACCGTCAAGTTGACAGCAGTGGCTGTGTCCTCCAGGATATAGTTTCTGAAGGCAGCCCCTCCTGGTGGCCTTCAGCCAAGGAGTGGTAATAGCTTTCTGCTATTGTTAGACTCTTAAGAGTCTTGTCTTAACCTTTCTTTCCAGTCTCTCAGAAAAAGTCTGCATTACCAGAGTTGGAAGCAGTTTCCTGAGGGGACCTTTACTAGGTCTTGAGAAACTGCAAGGTAATCAGCATATCAAGATGAGCTGTTAGTTTATCATTGTTTACCCGGTTTTTGTTCTTTTGTGATGAAATACGCATGTCTACTTATCCAAAGGGCAGGGTATTTAGTATTGTGACTTTCAGGTTTGTATGCCTAAGGGAGATTAATAACCTCTAAGAATTTGCGCTATTTTTTTTAAATGAGTTGTTTTCCTTTGTATTTACTGGTTCTGTGAAATTAGCAAGGTTCTAGCATTTACATGTTCTTTGTTTGCACAGCTCACAGGATAAATCAGCCTTTGGTATAGCTCCCATTGTGACACTTTTTCTTTTGTGATCTATATGTATATTCTTCCTCAGACATATTAAATCTGATCCTTTAAAAACAGAGCCAAGAATGTTTGACTTCATACTAATCTATACATTTAAAGTTGAAAGCTGAAACTCTATGAAGTAGGCAAATAACAAATACAGGAAGCTCTAAGTGAATAATTTTCAGACCTCATAAAGGGCTGAGGGACATCCAAATGCCAACCAACCAGGCTGTAGAAATCTCATTCAATGTTCCAAGCAATCAGTACTAACTACATAGGAGTCACACTTAAAGAGTAAGACTAAGATAGCCCTAGCACTTTAGTTTTGCCCTGTAAAAGTCTTAAAACCAAGACTTGAAAGTATAAAGCCTATGAAAACAAACTTCAACACTTTTTAAAGGAAGATAACAAATCCCATACACCCAACCATGTATCATTCATTATGCCAGAAATCCACTAAAAAATCAGTAGGTGTTGTATATGAAGCAGCAGCAAATGTGACCCAAACCTAGTAGATAACTGATTAATTAATTAATAGAAACACACCCAAAACAACAAAGATGATGGAGTGAGCATAGAGGAACTTTAAAACTGCTGTAAACTATAGCAGTTATAACTAAAATTATAAATATGATTAAGATTTAAAGAAAGCATACTGATGATAAGGCTGAAAGATGTATAAAATAGATATATTAAAAAGATATAAATCAAGAAGGTTTATCAAGAAAGTAGGAAGATAAAATGCATAAGGAAAAATGCACAGATATAAATTATTGGAGATTTATTTTTAATTAGAAAAATAATTGTATAATATAGTTTTATAATAGTATAATGATATAAATTAAAACAATTAAAATTTCTCTAGAAAAATATTACTTATAAAAATTACCTCAAAAAAATAGAAATCTAAAACAAACCAATGCGAATGAAAGACACTGAATTGTTAATCAACAATTCTTGATATCTCCACAAAACCCTATCAGAAATAAAACACAAAAACTAAAAAACAATCTCCCTATTATTTCCTTATACAAATTTTACAAAACCTATGAGAAACAGAAAACTCATAACTTACTCAAATAATTTCAGAAGATAACCACAGAGAGCTTCCCATTTCACTATGTGAAGATAATGAATAAAAGATAAAATTACAGGTCTGACTTCTATTAATACTTATCAGCTATATTATCCTGGATAAGTTACTTAAACTCTATGGGTGTCTATTTTCCCATCTATAAAGTTGCTTGTAAGACCTGTGGAGGATAGACCAATCCTAATTTGAAGGTTCTTCTCCTCTCCTTTAATCAATAGGCATGACCAGGTCTAAGTTAGCTCAGTAAAAGGACCAGCTCCTGAGCTTCAAATACTTCCTCCTCTCTAACAAGTCTACATCCTTGATGAAGGAACTTTCACTATTTCAGAGCCACATCCCTAAAAGTATGTGGTCCCTCCCTCCTGGAATCCTGGTCATCCCACTTGCAGTCTGGCTTGGCCAAAGGTAAGCATACTCTTCATGATATACTAAAGCTGGGATTCCATGTCTATGATGCTACTTCACTTAGTTTGCCTGTTTTCCTCCCAGGAAACAATATTTTCTATTTGCATGTTTGATAATTTGCATGCTTGCGTGTGTGATGTCCACGCTTAATATGTGAATTGTAAGCCATATAGAAGATATAAAGTGAATTTACTATTAGATGTTATTATCTATAATTATTTATTGTCTTACTGTGACCCTTCTCTGTATTTTGCTACACTAAATAATGATTTTAAACTCCTCTTTAAAATAATAATTCTTCTCACCTTTTACATCCTTCTATTTGGTCTTTCCTTTCTATTCACCCATCTGTGATATAAAACATTATTTTAATTTTGGATTCAAAATTTCAGCATGTTTTAAGCTGTAATGTAGCCTAATACAGAATTGGACACGTAGGACTGAATATTACCCAAATTGAGCAAGAAGAAATTTCCCTGTGTTATTACTTTGTCCTTCACGGACAGCACAGGGCCTGAGATGTATGTGTGCACTACGTTTTCTGTCTGCCTTGGATTGCTGTAATGAGTTGAGCTGTCAGTGGCGAGAATGTGCCAAAAGGACTATGAATATGTAGAACACAGAAAGATAAGATGAACTTGAGTATATAATGTTGAATCCAAGGACACTGTGTTCCTGAGTTACACCATATTGCCAGTATTATTAAGCCATATTCATTTTTCAAATGTTTTTTCACTCATTTTATGAACCCTTCCTGGTGCAAGTATATAAAATATGTTGATCTTGTTTGTTCCTGACTTCAATCAAAATTATAAAGTGGGGTGAAGGGAAATGGACATGCACGGAACACCTATTAGTTACACTCCACATCTTTTTTTATTGTCCTAGCTGTCCCGTTAGAGCTTTGCTCTTCATCTCTGCCCACAGCCCAAGTCTCCAGCCGGTACTCCAATCAACCACCTCAGAAGTTGCTCGATTTAATGGCATCATCATTTTAGCTACCACATCAAAACTTTTTTGTGCTTAATTTTCTTTGAAGCTTAACTGGTATATGACTATTAATTAAAAAAATATTTAGAGCCTAACAAGGATTGTCACATAAAGATTGACTTTACTGTGTGAAACTGATAAACTCACTACAAATTATTAAGGCTGATAATGAAAGTAAATACTTTATACTTTTAACTAACGATTTCTAAAAAAGGAAAGTGGCTATTTATTATAAGAAACAGTTTTAGGAAATGTTATCAATCCAAATTACATATTGTCAGGACAGTAAGGAACTACAGGATTCCCCATGATTCCAAACTTCTTCCCTGTGAAAAGTAAGAGCTAAAATTTCTAAGAATCAACGTTTCTTAGACCTTGCGTTAGTCTTTTCAGATTGCACATGACAACCCCATGACATGATTGATGAACTTTAAAAGTGCACAAAGAACATATGTCTACACTGATTTGACTAAATGCTCTGTAGAGTTTAATGCTTGTGATTTCCTTACTGTTTATAGACATTTAGAGATTCCCTCATGGGAATTAGAAAGATGCAACCACAAGGATTTTATTTCTACTTTTCAATGTCAAGTGAAAACAAGAACCTATAAAATCCATAAACCTGACAATATTTCTTACTGCCAACAAATTATTGTTTCTTGGTTTATAATTCTAAGACATGTTAAGCCTTTGTCATTTTATCATTTTAAGTTAAACTACTTATAACAATCCAAGTCTACACATAAACCTCAAGAAGGCATTATTAAACCATGTCCCACAACATTGGTATCCTTTGCAAGCTTTTACTACACTTTGGGAAACATTTTTCAATTTGACTTTAAACCAAATGACAATTTTACCCTGCCTTTGATGAGTTGCTAGGCATTTAAAAAGAAGTAGGAACTTTATTCCTACTTCCAAAAAAATCATCTGTAGTGGCTCTAAGGTACAAGCTAGCTCCCCTGATTTACCATTCAAATGTTTCTACCTGCCAAATATCAGTAATAATGGGGTTATTATTAATCATATATTGGCAATCAATCAATAAGACTAGACCATCTTTCTTGTTGGTTAACATAGTTGTCTGTTCTAATGCTACTTGGAATAGTCTATGAGAACAAATATCAATTCAGTACAATACTTGTGTTCTTGTCTTTGTTCAACCACCCTTCCTGTAGAATGTGAGAATCTTACAGTTTTGGAGAGTGCCCTAGTGTGTTTCTCAAACAATAATGAAACTTTGTTAAATGAATACATAAATGGCTGAATGTGGCTTTTCTTGCAACAGACTCTTTTAACAGCATCTAAATTATTTGATGATAAAAATGAAAATAATATGCATATTTTATTGCCTGGATAAATTTTTAAAATCAAAGTAGAACAAAAAATTTTAAGGCAAGGTATATGTATATGTGTTTGTTTGGGGTTTTGTTCTACAAAACCAGTGCAGAGTAAACATGTAGTAAGTAGGATTTGAAGATATAAATTAATTGGTTAATTAATTTACCTAAATGTAAATAATTTGTCAGTTGGATTTTCTCACATATTGTTATGACTAAATAGTTATTTATATATGTATTACATAGGTAAATGTGCATGTGTGCAAGTTTAAGATGCCAGTGCCTTGAAAAACGGAGCTATTTCTTTTTGGAAAACAAAGCTGTATCACACGTGAAAATCAATTAGGCTACATCAACCAGTTAATATTACCACAAACACTGAGAAGAGTGGTAATAAAAATATATTTAAGTTGGACTTAAGGGTAATATTAAACATTCACAATAGTATTACTTTATTTTTCTGTAATGCTTTTACCTTTTTCAGTGTATCTTGTATCAGATATTTTATCAGGTAGTCAGAATAACAATGGAGCAATGACGACAGGTATAACTCTACATATGCTAATGATGAAAGCACTGGGTGAAGCCAACTTCTGCCACTTGGCTTGACCGTAGACTTATGTCAGAAACCTCCAGCCAACACCCATGCCTCATGATTCTTCAGTCTTCTTTTCTACCAAGTAGTTAAACATGTTGGGCAATACTAAAGAGAAGAATATTTTAAGGGTCTAGATTGTAAATTAAATTACAGAGCAAGAGAGAAAGATATTTATTTACTGAAAAAGATTTTTGTTTTTATTTGGTTTCTCTTATCCTGCTAGCAATTTACAGGACCAAATGAGAAGCACTAGGAAATTAACTTCATTAATTTATTAGCAATTATTTCTGAGGGCCTAAACTGTCCCAAGCAACATTCAAGTCATAAGGAATATAATGGGATATCTATTCTAGGGACAACGAGAGAGACCATACCCTGCCTTACACGGGGCTTACATTCCAAAGTAGTGTAACAACAATAAACAAAAAGAGAAATAAAATAATTCTAGTAATTATGAATACTGTGAATAAATAAAAGAAGAGAAACTGTGTAGATGATGATGCGATGTGCACACAAACTTTAAATAGTGTCATCATAAAGGGGCCTGAGTAGATCACATTTGAGACATAGCAAGGATGTATATTCCAGCAGATCATTTAAATAACATTTAACTACCTACATTCTTTCAACTAATTTAGTGAGAATTAACTCAAGTAGTTTAGACACAAATAAGCAAGCTATTTGCTATCAATCACAGTGAATGGTCAATTTAAATTACTTTTACTGATTTCTCTATAATTTTGACATCATAACATACAACTGGGCCTCTATATGTAATGGTTCTGCATCCATGGGTTCAACCAAACACAGAGCAAAAAACATTTTTTAAATGTTACATTGTTGTTGATGTGTACTATGTAGTTAGGTCTACTGTGGTTGCCTCTGCACTGAACATGCACAGACTTTTTTTTCTTGCCATCATTCCTTAAGCAATACAGAATAAAAACTATTTATGTAGCATTTACACTGTATTAAATATTACAAGTAATCTAGAAAATATTGAAAGTATATGGGAGAATATGGGTAGGTTACATGCAAATGCTAAGACGTCTTATACATGGGACTTCAGCATCTGTACAGTTTGGAATCCACGGGGGTCTTGGAACCAGTCCCTGATGGCCACTGAGGGATGACTCTGCAGATATATTTAATTTACTCATTGAGTCACGGAGTAGCTTGCGCTCACTAATTATTTACTTAATTAATTCCTTGTATCTACTTTGCTGTTATTAGAAATTTGTTGATTTCATTGTCTTGTCAATAAGCCGGCAAAAATAATTGGTACAATTTTTAAAAATTACTTGAATAACTTTTTATGAGTAAAATGATTGACTTTCAGTACTAGTAGCTAAATATATGTGTATGTTTAGTTTATTACTTCGTTATATTTTTGGCTAATTTAAACAGTATAAATATTAAAGAAGGTATTTTCCTTATATGGTGCTGTTAGCAGATCTTGGTACTTCACCATCTTAACATAAAAAAATTATTTTTAATTTCACAAATCTGTGGCTTGACTGGGCTCAGCTGGGCAATTTTCTTGTGGGGTTGGTCTCTTGTGTAGTTAGAATCAGATGCTCATTGGAGCGCATGTCCAAGCTAGCTCAGTCACGTGTCTGGCAGAGGTTGAACTGCCAGCAAACAGTGACTGCTAACCCACAGTGCAGTTAGGAGTGTTAAACAGAGCACCTGCACTTGGTTTCAAGAGAGATCACCCCAAGAAAAACAGTTCAAAGGGGTTCTAGTTTGGAAATCTCAAGGGTTCTTCTGACTTGGCCTTAGAAATTGCCAAATATTCCAACAATCTATTTTCTAATTCAGTATTCAAGGGGAAACCCAGATACAATAAGGAAAAAAAAACACACACACATAGTAAGACTGGAATACTGGGAAGAATATGTTTTTGCATGGCCATCTTTGGAAACCAGCTCCCATACCTGTTCTTCCTTCCATGCATTAAAGATGCTAAAAGATTCCATGAGAAGCTCGTGGATAGAAACCACTTGTGAGATCTGCAGTGAGTGGTGTTTATGTTGGCTTCTTCACCCCATGGGTTTCTGAGGGTAGTACAATACAAAGCTGGCCACTAGTTAAAATGATGAAACAGGTATCTGGCTGTGAGGAGATTTATGGACAGAGAGTATAGATCAGAAAGAGATCAGCAATATACCATACTGCCTTCTCGAACTATTGATTTTCTATTACACTATAATAAAGTAAGATTGATGACATGTGTAAAGACAAAGAAGAGCCAAAATAAAGAATATTCAACATGAATATGTTTAAACTAAAGGAAATGGCTTTGGAAAATAAATGCTAGATTATATTACTGGTAAGATTAAGGGAAGACATTCCATATTATGAGTTGCTGCTTCAAACATGTCAATGACTATTATCACTTAGGAATTTGATTTGAAAATATATGTGAAATAGTAACATTAGCAAAATTTTCTCTCATTTGAAATAATTCTGCTTCAATTATGGTACCTCTAAAATGTTTAGTAATACTTTTCTTTCCTCTCCACATTCTGAGCATCTGTCACGGAAATTATGCTTATTATATTCTATTGCACCAGTGTTGATATGTTTCTGAGAGATGCTTTTACCAAAATCTCGTGCCACTGTAGGGAATAACTTCGGGGTGGGATTTCTTTTTAAATGTTACAGTCCCCCTCAGGAAATTTAGGTAGCTCATAACACATATGAAATTAAATCTGTTAATTTAAATTAACATTAGGGAAAATGTTCTTCTATCAGCTAGACTCCAATTTTCCCAAAATTAACTGTGAAACAGGAAGATGGCAATTTGAGTTACACTGTATATTTAAATACTGAAATTAAATTTGAATTAACTTGTGGATAACAGCTCACCCTTGCTAAACTGATGATTTCAAAGTTGAACATGAAACTTACAATGGAGAATTATTTCTTAAATTGCCCTAAAATAAACTAGACAACATGAATACATTTGAGCTACATTTAACTTCATTACCTTAAAATAAGAAACAAAAATTGAGGTTCATTTTTACATGCTGAAACTGATTTTCTTAAGGCAATATATTATTTTATATCCCATCAACAACACTTGCCAAAAAGATTTACATGTGTTTCAGGGCGGATGCAAACTGTTCTGTTTACCTGTCTCCTGGGCTATGCTCAGACAAGGGACGTGAAGGAATTCTAAGAGGGAAGTGTACTTGTCCAAGTACTAATGAGAAAAAGGTAAATAGTACATATTTTTCTTGCTTTTCTTTTATTGTTGTTCAAATAGAGCTGTCTCCATTTTACCCACATCACCCTCCCTTGCCCCACCCGCCCCCACCTCTCGCATTCAACCCTCCCCCCACCCCCATTGTCTTTGTCCATGTGTCCTTTACTCACGTTCCTTGATGACCCTTCCCCCTTTTTCCCCATTATCCTCCTTCCCCCACCCCTCTGGTTACTGTTACTTTGTTCTTTATTTCAATGTCTCTGGTTATATTTTGCTGGCTTGTTTTGTTGATTAGGTTCCACTTATAGGTGAGGTCATACAGTAATTGTCTTTCACTATTTGACTTATCTCACTTAGCATAATGCTCTCCAGTTTTATCCGTGCTGTCAGAGGGTAGGAGCTCCTTCTTTCTTCCTGCTGTGTAGTATTCCATTGTGTAAATGTACCACAGTTTTTTGATCCACTCATTTACTGATGGGCACTTAGTCTGTTTTCAGCACTTGGCTACTGTAAATTGTGCTGCTATGAACATTGGGGTACATACGTTCTTTTGAATTTGTGTTTCAGGATTTTGGGGGTATACTCCCAGCAGTGGAATTGCCAGGTCAAAAGACAGCTCCACTTTTAGTTCTTTGAGGAAATTCCATCCTGTTTTCCACAGTGTCTGTACCAGTCTGCATTCCCACCAAGAGTACACTAGGGTTCCCTTTTCTCCACAACTGCTCCAGCGCTTGTTGTTTGTTAATTTGGTTATGATGGCCATTCTGACCAGCGTGAAATGATATATCTTTGTGGTTTTAATTTGCTCCTCTCTGATGACTAGTGATGCTCAACATCCTTTCATATGTCTTGGGGTCCACTCTATGTCTTCCTTGGAGAAGTGTCTGTTCAAGTCCTTTGCCCCTTTCTAATTGGATTATTTGTCTTCCTAAAGTGGTGTCATATGGGCTGTTTATATATATTGGAGATCAAACCCTTGCCTGAAGTATCATTGGCAAATATATTTTCTCATATGGTTGGTTCCTTTTTCATTCTGCTGATATTTTATTTAACCATGCAGAAGCTCTTTATTTTGATGAAGTCCCATTTGTTTATTTCCTTTATGTCCCTTGTTCCAAGGGACAAGTTTGTGAAAATATTGCTGTGTGGAATATCTGAGATTTTCCTGCTCATGTTATTCTCTAAGACTTTTATCATGTAGTAACTTATATTTAAGTCTTTATCCATCTTGAGTTTATTTTTGTGTACGGTGTAAGTTGGTAATTGAGTTTTTCTTTCTTTCTTTTTCTTTTGCATGTAACTGTCCAAATCTCTCAATACCATTTGTTGAAGAGGATATTTTTATTCCATTTTATGCTTCTGGCCCCTCTGTCCAAATATTCATTGACCATAGAGACATGGGTTTATTTCTGGGCTCTCTATTCTGTTCCATTAATCTATGTGTCTGTTCTTATGCCAGTGCCAGACTGTTGTGATTATAGTGGCCTTGTAATATAGTTTGATAACAGGTATTGTGATCCCTCTTACTTTTTTCTTCTTTTTCAAAATTGCTGGAGCTCTTCAGGATAATTTATGGTTCCATATAAACTTTTGAAATGTTTGTTCTATATCTGTGACATATGTCATTGGTATGTTATCAGGGATTGCATTAAATCTATAAATTGCTTTAGGTAGCATGGACATTTTGATGATGTTAATTCTTCCAATCGATGAACACAGTATATGCTTTCATTTATTTGTGTCTTCCTTAATTTCTAGAAAACTACAGAACACTGAAGAAAGAAATCAAATGGTAAATGTTGACTGATGAACCAGTATATATGCATTATGTTAAGGCCCAGTGAACAGTCAGTAGCAGCAACCTGGAAAATAAGCATTAGTCAGCACAGTAAAATAAATATTTTAGTCTGTGTAAACAAACAGGGATCAAAAAAAAAAAACCCCAATATGTCAGTGATCAGGACAAGAGGAAAAAATATGACTGGCTGAAGGACATGTAGGTAATTATGATTCAATATTACTAAGAATCAGAAAGATTACTAAGAACCAGAAAGTCAGAACCAAAGGTAAATAAACTAGAAAAAACTTCATAAGCTGAGACAGTGAAATATGTAGAAATATATCAAATAGAAAATATATCACAATAATAAAAAGAAAATAACTCCTATATTTCTTGTATTCTAGTGTTTCAATCAAGTTTTCTGGCAATAGTGTTAGCATAGGTAGCTAGTTAGTTAAGGAAGTGAGCAAATGGAATTGGACAGTAAGTCTGATTTACTAGGAAGCCACAGCATTCACAGGTTCCCAAGGAATAACCACATCCTCCTCCAAGGGGACTTAATGCCTGAAGTGGGCAGAAAGAATTTGCTCCCTGTCATTAGCTAAAATTACTGAGGGGGGAATAAAAACAGCAGGGAAAATTGTTCGGCTGGGTGCATTTGCAGTAGAAACCAAGATGGCGCAGGGGGAGGTAAATGCATGCACAGTAGAAATCAGACAACGAAGCAAAACTTTGAAACATGTGAAGTAGGGGCCAAAATGAAAACTTGGAAAGACCACACCAGAAAGAGGGATGAACCAGCACAAGCCTGTGAAGAACTGGGGAAGAGATTGGATAGTTTGAAGGAAAGTCTACTCTTTCCAAACCCAAGGTAATCTATTCAAAGCTTAACAAGGGCCGCTCTCAGCGGCACACACTTGCCTGTTTTAGGGATAGCTTCTTGCAATAAGTATGACATTCTCTTTCAAAAATGGAGAATGGAGGCCACTCTTAATAACAGAAGCATCAAAATCTTGTGTCACATATGTTCAAGTAGATGAATGTATCAGTTATTTTAAATCTCCTAGAGAAAGAATAAAAAAGCCCCCAAAATTTCAGTAGTACTTGAAACAGACTAGATAATTAAGGGGCTATTTGAATTCTTTGCAGCGAAAAAAAATGTTTCTTTTTTATATTCCTATATTTTACTCTTTGTGAAGACCACATATTAACAAACAAGTAAACTCATGACAAAACTTCTTTTCTTATACCAACATTATTTTTTCCTTGTCAGAAGTTTTGTTGGAAAATTTCTTTTGTTATTAAAGGACTAACACTGACACCTTGTGAAATCAGCTTATTGTCTTAAATCTTTTACAAATAAAGTCCAATATTGTTTTTCTGAAGAGAGGGCTATTACTACTTGTCAATCAAATTATCACCATGCTCCTTTTGCACACTGATACAGAACCTTCGCTGGCTTGGCCTATTAATGAGAACCAGAAAAAAAAAAAAGGTAGCGCTCAATGGAATGCAAATATTTCAAATGTTTTCTTAAATTACTCAATCTTTGGCTAATGGTCAATAGCATCAATTATTTTTATTGATATCTGTGTTTACATAGTAAGTGGTATTTGCAAAAGGTATTTATTTACATAACCTCTCTGAATTGTATCTCCTGATGACATGAAATTTATTTCAGCACCACTTAAATTCAAAAAATTCTAAATTGACTTTTGGTAGCATTAGAATTATGTAGTTGATTAAAAGTTTTATTCAAACTTTTCATGAATACTTGATGAATACTCTCCAAATGTTTGGGATTAATTCTGGTGTTATTTTTCTCCCATTGAATGTAGGTGAGACTTATGACTTATTTCTAACCAGTAAAATATGGCAAAGATGGTTAGATGTCACTCCAGAGATTACATTACAATTTCTTCTTGCTAGGAATCTCTATTTAAAGACTCTCAAACTCAATCTAGAGATTTTCCTTTATGGCTTGATGAAGACACCATGTTGAAGAAACCCAACTGGCAGGGAAAAGTGAGTAACCTCTAGGAGAAGGGAGTAGCTGGCCTCCAACCACCAGCCAGCAGGAAATTGGGGCCTTTAATCTACTGTTTCCAGAAAATTCTGCTGACAATCTGAGTAAATTTGGGAGTAGATTTTTCTCTAAGTAAGCCTCTCTGTTAATGCACTTCATTTTTTTTTTGCCATTGATCACATGAAAATCAAAGTACCAGCTTCAAAAATTTATACTGGCCCAAGATAAAAATAATCAGAACAAAGTACATGATGGGAACAAGTCTTTCTCAAAAAAAGAACTAGTCTTACTTCTAAAATGTAACCATCATTTAAAACATTCTTGTTTAACCAAGTAGAAAACTTCTGAAAAACTTCAAGAAATTTATAAATTTATCTCTCCATAGTTTTTCCTGAAGATATTTACTTTGAAATTTATTGAATTTGATGAAAGAAATATAGTAGTAAATGATTAATTTTTCATTGTTCAAAATCAATTACTTGGATTAAGATATTTTTATTTATTCAACTGAAATTTGTCCTTTCTTTTATGACTTACTTTTGAATATCAGTTCCTCTGGAGAAATATTTTAACAATGCAATCAAAACCCTTTATGGTAATCTGAAACAAATGATTTATAAAACAGTATTACTGAGTTTGTGTTTTAACCCTGTGTTTTTTCTCCTTATTCACTTCTATAAAAATGTGAAGAGTGACCCACTAAATTGATTTATTTTTATAGTTTGGGTGTTAAAAGTATGCTCCTATTTTTTCAATGGGTACTACACATACTTAACGTAAATCTGAGAAACCGATAAAGTCTTACATTGATTATTATTTACTCCTCTTGAAATACTTATGAACACTTTGGATAATTGGGAGAATGGTTCTATGCTGTCTTATTCATTTTTATAAATTACATATTATCATTATTATATAGAGCTAATGTGTATATACATATGAGTATGATTTGCTATGTCCAAAAGTTTATAAAGAAGGCTGGGAAATAGCTTCTAGCTATGTGACCCCTCTGCCCAAAAAGCATATTTTTTAAAAATTAATAACTAGACAATTTTTGTCACATGTACTGGCATGCATTAGTCTTACAAGGATAATACTGAGTGAAAGCAGAGCAATTTGCAAGAGAATATGATTAATATGAAACAACTTGAAATTGAAATGCAAGTGGCACAAACCACACCATGTTGAGGAAACATGCTTATGTAATTAAATATTTTAAAAATCCATGGAATTGACAAATCCCAAATTCAGGAGAGTAGTTATCTTGAGAGTAAGATAAAGGAATATTTCCGGG
The DNA here is from genome assembly GCF_019186645.2 of Phyllostomus hastatus. NCBI lineage: Eukaryota > Metazoa > Chordata > Mammalia > Chiroptera > Phyllostomidae > Phyllostomus > Phyllostomus hastatus. Next base: position 57,221,223 of record NW_025334033.1, on the reverse strand, counting down.
GGGATACATAGGAGACACTAAATTTATTTAAAATGTCTTATTTCTTAAACTATGCCTATGAGCCTTTACACAGAATATTTCAAAATACATATTTTAAATGAACATGGTAGCCTATGATTCTTTATGAGAGAATATAAGCCGCATGAGGCAACCAGCTATCCAGATCATCTTACTCCAAGGGTTGCCAAGGGGGTAAAGGTTGGAAATGATTGTGGACAATGCTAACTAATAAGTAGTAACTTGCATTTACATGCAATACTAGAGGAGGTACATTGATGTAATAAACAGAGATCTATATAACTGGGAATAAAATAAGAAACACGAAGCCTTTTTAAAATCAGGGTAAGATTTATTCATGTGTCTAGTAAACTAATGTAGCAATTAGTGTTTATACATTAATATCTCCCTAAGCTGGTATTGAAGAAAAAAAAATTAATTTGGCAAAATCTTTTAAGACTCTTTTTTAACAGTGAATGATTTTTAAAAGTTATGTTTTAAGCCAGGTTTTAAATTAATTCTATTTAATAATTTGCTAAAAGAGTTGAAAATTAGCAGTTTTAAACATATGTCCCTATAATATAATCTTTTTAAATATTTCTAAATAAAATTATGAGTTGGGACAGCTTATCACAGAGTTGAAGAACAAAAATCCCCTTTGAGGCCCTCTTCACTCTAGGTAGCGCTCTCTCTTTCCTTTAACCTGCCAGGCATAATTAAGTGTTGTTTCTCTGAAGCTCTATTCTCGGGGACTGAGGAGACTACTAAAAGCATCCCCACCCCACCCCCACCCGCCTAGGGGGATACAAATGGGACTTACCAGACCCAGGACCCCAGACCTGAACCCGAAGATAACAGCCAAACAAACCGAGGCCTGCACTATCTGCCTGAAACCTTGTAATTTACAACTAATTGCCCGGACTACTGAGCTACAACCCGCCCCCTGCCCCGCCTTTTTTGATCCAAAAAAATTCATATCCCCTAACCCTCAGGGCTGGTGAGTTTCTCCCCACTTTGCTCTTTCCCTCTCCTGGGAAGATAAAAATAAAGCTTTGCTCTTTGCATTTTCTCCTCTTCGTGAATTCTTTTGTAGCCCACTTTACTGAACACCCTAACACTGAGTATTCATAAAAGTCTTTTTCTATTCATCTTATTGAATTTAAGACTAAGTGTCCAAATGCCAAAAAGGTATACTTTCTCGGGTCAGTTTATCATTCACTTTTTTTGCTAGATAACAAAGATCATATAGAAAATGAGCTGCATGAAGATAAATCAGTTAGTGAGATTTTCATGGGTGACCTTTTTGGTTAGAACGTACTGGGACACGGACCTAAGCCACTGCCTATGCTGGAGCAGAGAAAGTACAGGTCATCAGCTAAAAACCATTGAATCCTCACCTGCCCCCACCCTCTCCCTGGAGCTTTCTGCAGAATCAGCCCTCCCAGATCAGATACCCAGCACACCTGGAGCAGATGAGCAGGGTGTCTCACCCTTCCCCTAGGGTCTGCTACCCACCTGAGAGGCCCTTCTACCCTTTTCCTCGTGACTGTGGTCCCTTCGGACTCAGCCCCAGATCAGTCCACCTGATTGCAGTGACTTGCCTCAAATAAAAGCCCTTAATTGGACTTTTCTGGCTCTGGGTCTTTTCTTAGCCACCTTGACTACCTACCATTTTCCTCTTTCAGAAGATTGCCAAATCAGGAGTCAGCAAAATGTTTCCATAGAAGACCAAACAGCAAATATTCGGTTTCGTGGTCCATGTGGTTGTGCAGTGCTACTGCACTCTGCCATTGGAGCATGAACCAGCCTTAGAAAATGAGAAAATGAATGTATCTTTATTCCAATAAAATGTTATTTACAAAAATTGACTACAAGTTAGCTTATTTGGGAGAAGAAATAGCTGATATTTTCAAATTGTTTCTATTGTTCTATCTGCCATCTTCCTTAATATGATATTACTTAGAAAGAATATATTATTTAAAAGAGTGTTGAAAGAGTCCCCAAATTAGAACATTTATATAGATAAGAGTTGTCCAAGGACTATATTTTCAGGTTCTTTTGATTGGTGTTCTTGAACTCCTTTTCTTTCTCTTTTTTTTATTTCAGTTCTGCTCCTCTATCTTCTAATCAATATTAATTACACCTTCCCCCACACATACATCCAGGTAAAATAAACAATATTTATTCAGGAGGGATGTGTGAGCAGCTGTTGTTCTCAGCTCTCTGAATGCTAAAAGGATAATTAATCCTTCTAGCGCTTGGTTATTACCCCCCAAAGCAGTTCTCACTGTCATGTAAATTAGACTTCCATGGTTCTGTTTTGACAATTTAAAAAGCAACTCACATGATTCTTCTCTGGTTGGGCCATGGGTGTTTCAAAAGCCTCAAGTTCCCTAAGGATAATTAAAAACCATCAAATAGTAGGTTTCCCTATGGCTAAGAACATATCAAATCTAGGAAAAGGATTTTAGAAGACCAGCTCTAACTTCAAGGAAGAATGTTTTTCTTTCAGACGTATGACATTCCTTTACAGGAGTGACTCACAATGAAACTTGCCCCCTGGGACTCATATTCCTCCTAAACATGGACTGATCCTTGGACTTGTTTGCCTGGAACTTCCTGTTTAGCATTCTGAGATGATGAACCATTGAGTCTCTGAAAAGGATACATGGCCACACTGCTGGAGAGACCAAATGGAGACGTCACGTGGAAAAAACACAGGAACAGGTGACAATCAGTCGTGTTAATGTCCTAGCTAAGGCCGGAGACCAGGAGACCTCCTAGCTGATCTTAAAGGCAGACCTTAGAGACACTTTCACCTAGAAAAAAGAACTTCTGGAAATGCTAAGTACATTGTTCCATGGGTTCAAGTGGAGTGGGGCCTATCTTGAAGAGACTAGTGGGTATGGCTTTTGTTGAATGGAGATTGTAACTGAAATATTAACAGGTCTTCAGAGGTCTTAAAGGAATGGTAAATTTGGTCTAACAGGAACAGAAACAGTACAAGATGCAAAGGAGCCTTTGGCTTCCAAAACTTCTAGTATGAGAACACAGACTTGAGAAAACTAACCAAATGCAAACACTGACCATTTCTTGGGGAAAGTAAATCCTTCAAAGACAAGGCCAAGATTACAAAATTAAGCAACAAGAAAAACCATTCTTAGGTGCAGTGGAACAGAAACGCGTCCCAAACAACTTACACCCCACACCCACCCCAGAGTAGAGGGTGGGAATGGCTGGATTTCAGAATTACTGTGAATTACTGAGTGCTATGTCTCCAGTCTCTCCTCACCCAACTCTTACACAAACATTTGAGTGGCTTTCTCCCCTAATATTTGGTGCATATGGGAAAGACAACATGTCTCTCTAGTTCAAATACTTTCTGACATAGATTAAAATTTTACCCAAGGAGCCTCATTCTTACCGGGACATAATTTAGATGATAAGATCCCATACCTCAGGACTAAGTTTGAAGCATTAATGGGATAACATGTTTGGGGGTCTTGAGAAGGAGAATATATTTTACATGTGGGAAAAATGTGAATCCCTTTGAAAAGAGGGAATACTACTAGATTCTAATGAATCATGCCTCCCAGCATTTAGGGCTCTCAATAATCATACTCTAGGGTAATATCCTTCTCCTTGAATCTGGCCTGGTCCTGTGACTTGTTTTATGAAGTGTTGTGAACAATGTTGTCCAGTTCCTAGCCTGAGCTTTAAGAAGACCTCACAGCTTCCTTTTTTGTGTCACCTTGGGAATCCTGACTCTTCATTTAAGAAGTTCTGATGAAATGAACACACGGAGAACCAAATGGAAGTGTCATGTAGAGAAAGAAAGTCCTTGAGATTAGCTAGGAAGAAGAATGCTGAGTCCCAGTCTCACCTAAAAAAAAAAAAAGAAAAAGAAAAAAAAACATCCACAGAGGGACCCACTGCAAGATAAAGCAGTAGCCTAGCTCAAGTTATATTTTCTGCACTGATTGCTGCAAGACTGGGCTCTGGAAGCCATGGAGGGCAAACATGAGAAGTAGCCATTTTAATACAACAGTTCATTCATTCTTCCATTCATGGAACCAAACTGGTGACTTCTAATGTAATACCTAGTGATTTCTCAACTTAAGAAAGTAAAATTAATTGAAAGAAATTTTAAGGGGGTTTAATAAAAATTAGAGTTCAAATACCACCATTAATCTTTACAACCATCTGATAATGTAAGAATCTGTCCCATGTCATTTGTAAGGAAGCAAACCTTTACCAAATCTAAATGACTGGCCCACATTACACACTTTTTAAAATAATAGCTGAAACTTTTCTCTCTGGCTCCAAAATCTGTTTTGTTTTTTTTACTGTACTTACTTATTCTAATACATGATTTAATGTCTTGAGACTTCAAAATAGCAAATCATATGCTTACAGCTTAAGAGTCCACACAAATTTTAAAAGACTTGAATTAAAGGTAGAAACTTAAAATAATTCTTTACCAAGTCAGTTCAAAGTGTATTATATAATCTAGTAATAAAATGTAGAGGTAAATAAATATCTGAGCTATTATATACTGTTAGCATCATTCTTTGCCTTTGTCAAATAACTTTATAAATCTCAGGGTTTCCTTTTAAATCTTTGTGGGTATCCTGTCACCATTTCCCTAACTTTAAGGTAAGAAAAGGAAAAGAAAGAAAACAAGTTATTTCATTAGTATACATACCACAGCACTTGGAAAATCAGATTCTTAATAACAGTAGCAACTAATTTGCACCAAAACATCTGGATCAAAAGTGAAAAATTCAACCACTTATGTCAGACATCTATGTCTCCAGATGCAACTGTGTGATTAGAAACATCTGGACAATTGACCAAATGGTTAGATTTTTCATTCACAACTTAGGAAATATATAAATAGCACCCTTTATGCTATACTTGTCAGGTTACTAGAATATTAAATATGTAAGCAGGAATTCTGCCTATAGTACATGAGACTAGAGAAGTCAAACTAGTACCACTTTGTTGAGAAAATTGAAGATGATTTCAGATATTGAGCTTCATTTACAACCTTCCCTGAAATAGCCATAACCATAGCATGTATTTTGATGTACAATAACAGCCCTCAAACTACACCCCATTTGTCTGCACAGACAATTCTATAGTACCTTATTCTAAAAAACACACTCCCACTGTTTAACGCAAAAGCTACTCTCTCTTGTACAGTGCCATTTTTACCTTACTGCCTGATGTATGTGTTTGTATGTGTAGTCTGGGTGTGAACTGCGAACTGTAGAATTACAATAAAAACAAAATTATAAGTGGTCATTATTTGAACCACAACATTAATGTGCCTTAAAACTGAGACTTTAAAAAGTCTAAAATACTATTGCTGCAAATAAGTTTACCAAGATTAAGCACACACATAAAATTAATGATGATTAAGATAAATTGACAGTTGTTTATATACCATGGAAAAGCAGCAATTTAAAATCATTTTCGATTCACAACAATACGAATATCAAAGCCCTCTTTCTCATAACTATGGTGACACTGATTTTCCCTTTGCAATGTATATTAGGAGTGTGGGAAGCTTGTCTAATAGTATGCAAGACAGACTTCTTATATTATTAACTTAAAACCTTGGTAAAATAGAACCATGCACACATTGTTTCAGAAGACCCGTTTTTAGTAACCTTTAATAATCCACCTTTAATACACACTTTCTTAATGTTATTCCAAAGAAAAAGTTAATAGAGTCATGGTCACACTTCAGTAAAAATTTTTACAAAAAAGAACTTGGGATTGTGGTTGTATTCGCAGTTTTTCAAAAGGCTCCATATAACCCACTGGGTGATCACTATAGGAGATAGTTTTCTCATTACTAAGCAGGTATTTCTCCCTCACTATTAAGACTTTGAATAGAAACACTGATATTTCTAATCTTGTTTATTTATCAGAAAAGCAGGCTAGAAATAGAAACATGAAATGAAATTATGGTGTGATTGACTGATATATCGGTCTACATCCTTCACTCTTACCGTTTTTCTGGACATTTGCACAGGCAACCATGGGCAGAGCATAACTCTCCATCACTAGATTTTGGGGTTGGCCTTTATTTAAACTTGTGTTGGTCATAGGGTGAGGCAGAAGTATCAGTACTAACTTTTGAGCTTAGGCCTTAAGAAATCGTCTGGGTTTCTTATATCCGTTTTCCTTTTGTCATCACCAAGAGAATGAAAATCAGTTATTTAGTCTGGCATGCTCCCCAGTAATATTAATCTACGTGTATTGATATTACACAAGAATTCTCATACATTATTTCACATCAAGCATTATTTTGTCCTTACTTATGACATTATATTTAATAAACTCAGGTACAAATGCCAAAATGCTCAGTAAATTGGGACTAATATCTTCTCATTTTAATCAATGAAAACTTTCTGATGACGGATAAATAAGTTGTTTTAGGAAAACTTTGAGATAGAACCTAAAGCAGGCAAAGGAAACATTTTCATACATAAAGCACCAAAGGAGTCTCTTTGCATGTGTGTGTGATGGCATTTAATATACATATTCACATGGGATTTTATGTGAACCTCCTTCAGTTACCCTGTGCTTTAAAGAATGTTAAGCCTTTTGATTCCATATAGTCAACCATAAGACAAATTCTGTGATTTCTCATAATGTATGCATTGAGAAAACGTTGGCGATAGAAATATTTATTATGTTGCAGCATGAGGAATGAGTATAAAAGAATCTCAATTCAGTCATAACTGTACTCTCAGCAGAAGCATGGCAGTAAATCCAGAGATGGAATAAAAAATTAATTTGTAGAGATGGCAGGTTGGCAGACACGTAGTACTGCCATATTGTTAGTCTTGCACCACAGGGAGGTGCATTATTTTCTTCACAACATTTATTCACATATATTTGCTTTGGTTTCCAAGGATACAATGGAGGTTTTTCCCCAAATACGTGATATTAGGTGGTATTGTTTCATATTGGATGTGGTTGTGAATCAATTAGTAAACACTTCTCTTAGAGTAGATTATATGTAGATGATCATGAACAGAGATGCTAATGTAGCAGGTGTCCAGGCTGAATCTAAGTAGTGTGCTTAATAAAGTAGTGCACTCAGTGGCCCTCAGATGTGAGTTTGCGTACAGTGAGTTACAACAGGGAAGAAAGTGGCTAGACCCAGCAGTGGTTATGATTTGGGGGGATAGACAAGGAGTGGAAGAAGCAAGCATCATGTAAGTCTCTAGGCCCAGCCGCAAGGACTAAGCATGCAGAGACTGAATGCAAAGATGTGGAGCTGTTTCACTTGAGACTCTGAGACACCAGGAGCACCAACGAGCAGCATCAGTGCCCGTGGAACAAGCAAAGCAGTATCCCCGCAGTGAGGACAATGGTAAGAGCCAGCGCCCTTGGCATTTTGGTGTGTGGTTGGCAGGTGGGTTCCAGCAGTGGTGAGGGATGCCACAGAGCAGAGATGGCACGGGGCAGACTGCAGGGAATTCATGAGAGAACTGATCATGAGTTCTTATCAAAGCTCTCCAAGCATACTCAGAAATCACCATTTTTGAGAATTTGAGTTATGCACCAAATTCTCGGCTACTACACAGCTGGGCGCTGTGAAATTTGTTTCTCGTGTGAACTCATTTGTACTCACAGCTGGTGAGGCCTGGGGAAGCAGATCTCTGCCTTGAAAGGGCTCCCTGTGTAATGGGGATGACGGAATTACATGTATGAAAAGATAAATGCTCCAGGAAAGCTATAGCTGGCAATTGATCTGGGATGGGAGAACAAAGTTAATTACGAACACATCCTTGAGGGGGATTTTGATTTGACACGTTGCCTAGGATGAACATCATAGTATCAGAAACTTAGGAAGCCCCTGAATTCTTTTCTCTCTGGAGTTTGGGAACCTGTCCGTGTGTCCCCAGGCCATCCTGTATTGTCATTGTACTGAACCTTGTGTGGTACTTGTGTGTGTTCTTGTCTATCTAAATCCAGACTGCAAACTCTGGCATGCAAAGGTTTGCTTCTTTATTTTGGCACCTGATTTTTTTGCATTACATGGTACATATGTTAGTTATCATTCACTTAATAATTTAAAAAATGATCAATGTAGCCTCATAAAAAGGACTTCCATACAGTAACTTTGACAATCACAAGTCTAAAGGCTGTTATGGTTATCCTGGCCCACCCAGCAATCATGACTGCCTACAACCAGCTAATCATTAGATTTCCTGTAATAGTCTACAAGACTGCTTATGTCATAAGTGAATTCTACAGCCTAAAATACAAAACTTCTTGATCCCAGTTATTCACTACCTTATACCTAAAGTCCAGTAAAACTAGCTGGTTAAATATCTGAGAGTATTGTGAAGTAATGCAAGCCCTGTTTTTTTTATATTTGTAGACTCCAAAGTTCCCCACAAAGAACAGAAGCCAGTTGTGTAACAGGACTCTGTAAATTTCCCTATACTGTAAAGATGCACAATTATTCTACTATTTCAATGTCCTTGATGCCTTGGATTGGCAGGGGTGCTTTTATGCAACTCATCAGGAATACTATTTTGAGCAAAAAGAAAAATTAATCTATAGCGTAGGCAAACTCTAAGAAGCTAATCATTCCTTTTTGTTAATTGGAGGCTCCTGCCAGTGTATATTCTCAAAACAACTTAAGTGTCCTATAGTAATAAATCATCCCTGGGGGCCCGCTGATTTTATTTTACCTTTCCCCAGCAGGCATTACACACCCAGACTTGCCAGAGCCCAATAACATTTGCCCTCATTCATGGCAAAGAGAATGAAGTAAAAATACATGCTATTAACTAGTCTTGTTTGAACTTGAGAACTTAGAGAAAGTAGAGTGACTTCTTAACATCTCTTTTAATCTTTCTGTATTCCTTGCATAAATAAGCAGCAGGTAAAGGAGATTATATGGCTCCTAACAAGGTGCTTTAGTGTTCTAGGGTTTTTGGAACATTTAGGCATTCATTTATGGAAGTCTTAGTTTCTGTCTCTTAAGTCATTCAGCTGATAGTTTACAAAAAGTGGCCTCTTTTTTTTTAAAGATATCTTTTGGCTTTTTTAAAAAAGCTTTATTTATTTTTTAGAGAGAAGAGAAAGGAGGGAGAAAGAGAGGGAGAGAAACATTAATGTTTGGTTGCTTCTCATGAGCCCCCCACTGGGGACCTGGCCCACAACCCAGGCATGTGCCCTGCCTGGGAATCAAACCGGCAACCTTTTGGTTTGCAGGCCCATGCTCAACCCACTGAGCTACACCAGTAGGGCTAAAGTGGCTCTAGTTTCATGCTTTTCCATTGAAGAATTTAAGAGAAATGACCATAAAATGGCAATCTTTTGTTTAATAAACTATCAATCTAACTTACATAATTTTAGTTGATTAGGTTAATTTTTCCTCGATTTGTACACAATGGTGATATTTTTCTCACCTATCCACTTGACTCTGTGCGGCCCACTACCCCTTTATGTATACCTCTTTCAATCCTTCTGGTGGAATACTAAATTGCAGTGATGCTTAACAATTCAACCACAAGGACAATAATTATGTATTTAATGTTGACAAAAGGCTATGATTTCTCTCTCTCTTTCTTTCTTTGTACATATTTTAAAAATATGCCACACTTTGCCATGGCCAGTGTGACTCAGGTGGTTGGGCATCCTCACATGAAGCAAAAATGGCCATGGGTTCATGCCTGGGTGGCAGGCCTGGTCCTCCGCCCACCCCCCACCCACATTGGGGTGCACACAAAAGGCAACTGATCAATGTTTCTCTTTCATATCAATGTTTCTCTCCCTCTCTGCCTTCCTCTTTAAATAAATAAGTAAATACAATCTTTTAAAAATGACGCACTTAGAATATATCATCTTCAAGTGAGCCACAGTACAGCCTTGGTGCCCATTCTGCAGTAGGAGAGTCTCCTTTAGACTGAGTCTTCCATTCCAAACAATGGTGTTCATTGTTGCTTGGCAAGTTGAAAGTGGATGTTCACCAGGTAGAAATGCATATATGTACTCCACCTTGACAAGCTCTTAGATTTACAAATTGTGTGTGTTTCTTTAATTTGTCAGTATTAATGTCAGAAAGCATGGATAGAATTTATAAAAATGATCCCCTTGAGCTTATCAAAGATAAAACATTGAAAAATGTCAAACTTTGTTTTAGGCAGCTGCTCTCTGAATACTGGGGTTGGGGGAGAACGGACTGAAGAGTAGAGGGGTGAGGAATGATGAAGCAGACTAAAGACAGAAACCTTCAGAAGTAAGTGAAAACAGATGGGACTTCTGGTTTAGCCTGGCTCATTTTAAGTGTTACTGCTGGTCAATAATTTGTTTCTGTATCACATAATATTTATTATTGATAACCAGTTAGAGATTTAGGTAAGTCAAAGATTCCCAAAAGGGGAAGAAAAAATGTCCATGCAAAAGCTAGCGAAGTCTGAATAAGGTCCGTATGTGAGTTAATATTATTGTACCACTCTCAATTTCCTGGTTTTGACAAAGGATTATGTTTATGTGAGATGTTATCATTAGGGAAAACTGGGGGAGTTGTATATAGGAATTCTCTGAAGCATGTGAGCAAGTTTTTATCTGTCTTAACCTATTTCAAAAGAATAAGTACTAGAAGATAACAAACAAGGTATCAATTAAAAAATGATTGTCAAAGAAAACTAAGAGTGGCCAGCCATTTAATCTTTAAAAACAATGAGCAACATAAATTGATGAATAAAAAACAGCAGTGGCTTTCTTTTACTTTTTAAAAATCTTTTAAATATTTTGGATTCAGGAAAATAGCACTTTAAGTTTATAAGCTATTGCCATCCCAGTAAATAGTACCAGGTTTGACAACGATTGATATGCTGGACTTCTTAATCTAAAACATGTCTTAATGTTTTTGATCTTTTGCATCATTTTTTAATGTAACTCAGGGCATAATTTGGCAGCCTTTTCAGAATCCAGCCTTCTTACTGAGTGGCAGCAAAGCAGGTCTTCGTATCTGCCCAGGTCTCCAGAGCACTTGCTTTGCACTTCTAAAGACTTCGACAGAGGTGACAGGCTTAAAGATTAAAATGCTTTTGAAAGAAGTTTGACAACTGCCAATCTTCACCCCACCAAAATATGTTGTCATGAGATATGTAGCTTACTGTGTGTTTTGAAAAGTTGGAATTTTCCTTATTTCTGAAACAACTAAAATTGGATACAGACCAGAACTTTCTCACACTTGCCCTGAATTATGAAACTTTCCAAACAGCACACATACAATCCTACACATATGAGGCATGGACACACACACACATTTTAAGTTTTCTTAAAAGTCCAAAGACAAGAGACGTGGGAATAAAAAAACAAACCGACATTTACCAGAGGAGTTGGGGGAGGGAAATAATGAGGGAAAGAAGGGAAAGGGGCAAGCAAAGGGACAAGAATAGAGGACTCGGGCACAGGCAATGGTGGGGGGGATCGACTGTGGAAGTGGGGGACTCGGGTAGGAATGAGCAATGGGAAAAAGGAGGGACAACGGTAACTAAGCAATAAATAAATAAATAAATAAAAAGAATAAAAACGTAAAACTAATAAAAAGGAGAAAACAAAAATAAATGAAATATATATAGCAACTGTGAAACAATGATCTGTTCCTATATGCTTGGGATTTTTCTTAGATTCTTGCTCATTTTCTTATAATCTAAAATGTTATCTTCAGACATTCAAAGTGAAAGCTCTTATCCCCATACATCTCTCATAGGTATTTTGTAGTTTTCTTAGATTTCTAGTTAGTTTTTTTTTTTTTTTTGCTATTGTTTTATCTTACTGTGAAGTCTTCTCCTCTGCACTCACAAATAGTTCTTGAACAGGTCATATACATTCTCTGCAGCTTCTGAAATGTGTAGATCTCAGTCCCACCCTACACCACATGAAATTTCAATTTTCTATTGTATTGCTCAGAAATTAATAGATAAAATCTTAATATAACATCCCTTTTGCTCCCTGTGAATCATAATACATTGCTGCATATAAGAATAATATCTACATTACTTTACATTTGATTATCCCATGCCTTTTTTAGGGGGAAGTTATTCCTGTGATTTAAATTTAATTTTCACAAGAATCCTACTAGGAATCAGGATAGCCACTTGAAAGATGACATGGCTAAGCTCCAGAGAGGGGATGATTTGCCTGTTTTTAAGCATGATTAGACAGTGCTGGATTCAAAAAAAAGAATTCAGGTATCACCCAGCTCGTGCTTCTACCACAAGGCTACGGGCATCGGGAGCGGGCTGAAGATGGATGTCTGTGCATTAGAATGATGAGACCACTCTTTGGCAACTGGGGCCACCAACCAAACACTCCTTATTAAGTTGTTGTCATTTTACCTAGGGGGAAAGCATTGGCCACATTCCAGCATGCCCATAAATAAAAGAGTCTACTAGAAATATGAGAAAGAATAGTTGCAAGTGAACGTATCCTTCCATGATTAAGAACATAATTTAACATACCACCCAAACTGATTTATGGGCCCATGACACCAGGATAGTTTGTAATTCGGGCCTTTGCGCAGGGTACCTTCTGCTGGCCAGACAGGAAACGGCATTGTTAAGGCTGAGGATTCAGCTTATTGACTCAAGACTAGCACATGTTTTTGTCCAATATTCATTATTTATTCCGATGAAAAGGATTTACTAAATTTTAATCATACATGCACCCATTGATTTCTCAATGCTGCCCTCTGACACACAATTATATGTACAGTATCATTCAAAAGCTGGTTCTAATTTTATTTTTGATTAAAAAATGTTTTATTGCACTTCCTCAAAAAAAGAGATTTTTTTAAAACACTTTTCAATGTGAAATCCAAATTCACTCTCTTTGGTTTCTTTGCCAGTGTGGCATTCCATATCTTCCCTCTTCAGACATACCTTTGTCCGTAGCCTCTCTCAGTTGTCTGCTTTCTCTTGGTCCCTCTTGGGTTCTGGACCAGCAACAACACTCTTTACAACCATGTATTTCACTATTTCATCAGACAAGCTTCCATGAAAACCATTAATATAAAATACATAGTGATCTGCTGTGGATTTTTCCCTAAAATCCTATCCATATCATGTTTTCAAATATGCAGAATGTGATAAGCTGACCAGTCAACTCTGTATTCAGGGCATTAAAAAAAAACACACATCTGCATCTTGTTCTTTTATGATTATAATCTCATAGATGTCCTAACATTAAAGAGTCGAAGGGAATCCTACAACTGAAAAAAAAAGAATGCTGACTTACTTCAAACTAGAAGTCTTGACCTTGTGCTTTTGAAATCTTCACAGGAATCAGGTTCATGGTTCTAAATCAGAGGTTGATGGTCTTTGCTTCATTCCATATAGTGGGCGGAGCACCTCGTGTGTGTCATAAGGTTCGTGCAAATGGAAATTCCCTGCAGAAGGAAGTCTGTGCCTTCTCCGCAGCCACTGTCAGTTAACTGTGCGTGCCTAATTATTCCTTCCCTGATCATCAGCTGTAAAGGCAATCCTGTCTGGACTATGGAAGTGTTCCAGTGGCAGCAGTCACAAACAGTGGCTGCTTTGGTAAAGCAAGCTGTGAGATGCCCAGGTTGGCGCCAGGCTCTGCCAGAGAAAGCTATAGATAGCCTTGGGCAAAAAATATCTGTCCCCAAGCAGCATTTTCCTCATCCTCTGATAGGTTGACATAATCCCCCAAACCTTTAGGAAGGTTTCAGCCATCCCACATAGGCATGCTTCCCACTTGGCCTGGGAAGGGAGGGCTGAAAACCAGATCCTAGATGTCTGTGAAGGATCCCTGACTCCGAGTGCCAAGCCCCTCACTTCCAAAGTGTCCCTTCTCTTTCTCTGCAGGGCATTGAGTTAAATAGGAAAGCTTTTGTTTTTATTAGCACCTCTCTATTTGGTTTTTAAAAATTATGGTTCTTTTTATGATGCATGGTACTTATTCACTTTAGTTTGCCTCCTATAAAATGGTAAAATATATTAAGTTGCTCTTTTCCTTCTGTTGTTTGAGAAATAACATTCCTCAGATTTCATGCAGCAGTTCTAGGCATTTATGATAGAGAAGAGAAATATTAACGATAATGAATAGGTATATAAATCATGATAGCTACATCTTGGTATTTGTTTTGCATGAGCTTAAATCTGCAAGTTTGCCAGACACTGAAGGCCTGCAGCTCTGAAGCCCAGAGTCAACCTTGCTCCCACTGAGTTGGGAGAGGTTAAGGATTAAAGATATGCGAGAGAACCTGGAGTTGCTTTCAGAGTCTCCGTCTCCATAGGAGATTTTAAACCTATTTACACCTGTTTCTAAACATCCAGGCTGCCACTAACTCTAACCTGGATAATCTGCCTGAAGATGTTTGTAGGTTTCCATGGCAATCCAGAATGAAATATCCCCCTCTATCTTCCAAACGTTGATGGAAGAAATATTGTGGAATTATAACCTTGGTTAAGGAATGAGAAAAATGACTTGACTTCTGTCTAAGAATTCATAGTTAACACCCTTCTGTTCTCTTTTGGTTTCCTAGCAAAATGACATCTAGAAGAAAAACAGAGACTGTGTGCTTAGTGGAAGATGGTTAAATAAATACAGGGTGGGAACGGGAGGTGCCCTTTCCAGAGCATGTCAAGAAGAGGTTGCAAGGATGTTTAATGGGGTTTATAAAGGGTAAACCCCATCTTATTACAATAGTTCTCCTTATAAATATGATCATCAGTCCATGTTTTTTATTGTTCATTCTAGCATCTTTAGGTTCAAGAGGGGAGGGTGTATTTCTCTCGAAAGGAAAATGTTTTATAAGTGTGAGAAAAGTAGCTGTTCAAAAGCTTGGATGAGCATAAATCAATCCCAGAAGAACACTTCAAAGATGGCAGTAAAATAATCTCCCAGGTGGCATTTCTGAGTTTTCACAGCTCTGAAATTCCTATAGGGCTTGAAGGGGTCTTTGCATTATTGCAGACAGATGGACTGGAAAGAAAGGGCCAACAAAATCCATTAAAATCAAGGCTTAGTGTAGGTTGAGATGCCTTTGGCAGTGTAAATACTCTACCAGCAAAGGATGCTAGAATAAACCTCACTCACCAGACCATGTGCTCCCAACTCACCAGCTAAAGTCTAAGGAAGAGTGAGAAGAAAGTCAGCGAAGATTTAACAGGAAAAAGAAAAAAAAAACAACTGTCCTCTTCACACAAGCTAAATGTATCTTAAAACATAGATTAAAAACAGTTGTTTACACACCGGTGGGTGATGTTGGTAACCAGAGGCTACACACACGGGAGGCAGGGCGTGTATGGAAACTCTCCGTACCTTCTGTGTACGTTTGCTGTAACCCGAAAATGACTCTAAAAATAAAGCTTAATGAAAGAAGAAAGAAGGAAAGAGTAAGAAGGAAGAAAAAATAGAGGAAAGTTTCTAATGCATGCCAAGAGGTAAAGGGGTTAATTAAAATGGCAGGGATATATATATATTTTCAAATATTACTACTGAGTAATATTTTTCAAATATTACTATTCATCATTGCTGATGAGCAAATTCAGGGTCTATCCACCCTGTTTTAAAGGTATCATAAATAAACCCTGAACTGGGAATAACATTTATATATATTAACCTAAGAGAATGTAAAACAGTATGATTGATGCATCGAGGACAACCTAGGAAATCAAAGTGGTTAACTTGAGCAAGGAGAACCGTGATTGTTCTTTGGGTTCAGGATCCTTTCGTCAGCTGCACCTTAATAAGGAACCGAGCACCCCCACAGGACCGGCCGTCTGTTCAGTGCCCACCTCCAGGGTGTATCTGATCCTGCAAAGAGGGCACTGGCTGTCTTTGCCAGCCGAGGTGGTAAGGTAGGAACGCCCCCTGTTGGAGATGCAAGGTACAGCTTTTCCTGCTGGGGTCTGTAGTGTGCAGTGACACGTGCCTGACGACAGTTCTCACTTCTAGCCTCTCAATTCCATTTTAAATGAGGTTTCTGTTTATTAATTTTTCACAGTAGTTTTCAATTCCAAAATACACCCAAGCATCTTAAATACATTTAAGCTACAAATAGTTATTGATTTTTCTTAACCACTGATTTAAATTAGTCCAAATCCATCCTAAATTTTACATACCTCTTGCATAGATAAATTATTCTCATCTATTCCTGTGGATGTGAATTAGTTTAATCTGATCGTGTTGACTAAAATCTACTTTAAATCACCTGTTGGATGAGGACCTGAAATTGGTTGTTTACATTAGGATGTAGACAATGAAATGATATTAATAGTTTGGTCTGTATTTACATATGCTGAATCTTTTCCACGATATGAAAACAACATGTATTTAAAAAAATAACTACTTTCACCTTTGCTTCTAAGCGGCAATAAATCTGTGGTATAATTTGCATTGAAGGTCTACTACTGAAAAATTTAAAATTTGACAATCTGATTAATGTAATTGGTGGCCTAAATCTTTTAAAAGGATTGCTTGGTGAATAATCATGGAAATTGTCACATGCTAATATTTCTGGTGCACTCCTGAAAATTGCTATATTTTCTTATAAAGTAAGTCAACAACATATCTCTCCCATTATCTTATGGATCAGTTTGGCTATTTAGTTCTAGTACCACACACACACACACACACCACACATGCACATGCAATGCACATAAATATTTGTGATAAGTCAATATTGAATAATACGTCCTAAAGGCATTGTCCCCCAAAATTGTTCTGCTTCAAGTACAAACTTTGGAGATTTAAATTCCTTGACTGGGTGAGTATCTCACAGGGGTAATATAGAAATGGTTTAAATAACATATCATGACTAAACTAGTGATACATTCATTGTTTTTTTGTTTATTTTTTTAACACTTTCAGGGCACAAGATTCTATTCATGTTTCAATTTCCTACAAGCAAAACATATCATTATTTCTTTAAAGAACAGGTTGTGGAGTCAGTACCAGATGTGCTGATTTGTGTCTTTCCTCAAAACCCAGCTGAAGAGAACTGACTTCTCTCAAAGGGAGAAAAGGTTTTCTCAGCACTCTGCTATCGATTTCTCAGCGGTAACAATTTTCATCCCCCCAAAATGCGCAGGTGGAAACATACAATTAAGTAGACCTCTTCATCCTTAATAAGTTCATTTTTCTTTAATAATTTTTATCATCATGTTCCTCCCAAGCACGCATATCAATTTTTTCCCTAAACAAGAGGGGTTTTCTTGTATGCTTTCTTTTCCGTGCCCTGAATAAATATTCCTACAAAGAAAAGTGACCTGCTAATTATGAGTGATTGCTTTTCCCATCCCAGGGTGACTGAAGAATAATTTCAGCTAAGTATTCATAGTCAGGGATCATCAAGTGATTGCTCTCCAGATTAATCTCCCTGGGTCCAAGGGCTGCATGGCTGTAACGTGAACATGGCTCTGCATTCTATCTGTCCTGTTCAGCCTGAATAAAAAGACTTTAGTTGCTAAACCATTTTAATTTCTTCCGCACAATTTAATTATGCTTCAGTGCAGAACCACCTGTGACCTTGGGTGTCATGAAAGCCACTCCCCAGCCACCATTGCAGAGAACAACGGTCTGGTAATGATGGTGGGAAATGAGGACCTTACAGATTGTTCATCACTGGGGGAGCCACATTCTTTTGGTCTCATTCTCTTTCAGTGTGCTTGCAGATATTCAGCAGTTTTCAGGAGGAGATGTTGCACAAGAAATACCTTCACTGGAAGATCTGCGTGAAATGCAAAATGACTCATAGTGGTTTGAGTGAGAAAACAGGGGATATGTCCTTTTATTTTTTTCTTGCACTCTGGGAAGCATGGGGCATTTAAAAAAATAAAGTCCTTTACTTCCCTGAGAACTAAGATGAAAGCATATTCACTTGTAATTAAATGCTACTTTTGTGTAAATCTGGGTCATTTGATATTCAGTTATTAATCTGAGGGGTTATTTAGTTTAGAATGAGTCTTCCAGAACACAGTTTCACAGTGGGCCAGTTCTGTTTCACCAAGTGTGGGGTGTTGATTATAAAACATCACTGGGAATTTTTAAATTTCTCCATGTATACATTTTACTAGACCGGCTTTGAAACTTCCGCAGCTGTGTTACATCTTTTTGTACATCCAACCTCTAGCCTTTTCTGCGCTGGATGTTGTGATTTTTTTCTCCAAGCAACATTCACATATCCACACAAACCATTCATTGCCCTGGTCACTGAACAACCCAAGGTTTTACTTAGGAAATATACACTGGTCCATTTTGTTGATTTTTAAGATGCACCTTTGTTTTGCCACATCCTAACATCTCTAAAATTTGACTGTCTTACAATCACCAGCATCCTGTCATTTTCATTGGTCAACTGGCAGTTAGGAGACAATTGTCATTGGCTGTGTTTGGGTAAACCGGGTCAAAGCTATTCATGTGGTCTTTTGTTTTATATCCAAATGAGGATTAAAAAGCTCTATGAAAATTGAAGTATAGTTAACATACATTATATTAGTTTCAGTTGTACAACCTAATGATTCCATATATGTATAGATTGTGAAATGATTACCACAATAAGTCTAGTTAATGTCCAATACCACACATAGTTATAATTTTTTCTCTTGCTCTGAAAAGTTTTAAGACCTATTCTTCTAGCAGCTTTCAAATACACAATGCAGCACTGTCAGCTGTAGTCACTGTGCTGTACTTGGCATCCTCAGGACTGCTTGGAGGCCTTTCCAGTCACTGCAGTTGCTTTTCCCTCCACATCCTGGTTACACACAGAATTGTATGTCCTGCCCATGACATCTCTGCATTATATTTAATTTGGCACCCTCTGGCTTATTATCTTGCATGATTCTATTTGGAGAATCATGGAATGCACGAGAAGAAAGGGTCATAGAGTCAATTTAGTGCAACTGTTTCATTTATAGACAAAGAAATTGAGACTGACGGAGTTTAAATGTTAGTGACAGGTCTGAGACTGTGTGGCCATGAGCCAGAGGTAACTTCAAAATTAGACACGATTCCTTACTTTAGAAGAGTGTGCAAAGCAAGGATCTGATAGCATGTCTTGTTTTCTTGAAGCGTGCCTTTTCAAATACACCAAATCTCCCTCTTAAGTCCTTTAAGGAGGCGTCACATGTCAGCCATTGTGTCTTTCCTGGTGTCTACCTAAATCCACACTGGAGGTCCAACCTCATCATCTCATTCCCACGCAAAGGGCCGGCCTCCTAATACCACCCCACTGGGGATTGTGGCTTCAAGATGAATTGTGGAAGGATGCAGTCCATATTTGGTAGTGATTTTACCAAGCCAAGCTCTAAAGGAATTAATCTGACAGAGATGACTAGCATGAATTGGGGTGGAGGAGATACTAGAGGTAAGAATATTGGAATATGAAATAAGAACCTAATTGTGCTTTTCCACAAGTAGCCTCAATTAGCATGGCAAGAAGGGGATAATAATTAGCTTAAGGTGCTTACTAAATAACTTGATATAATATGACTATCATTTAGCATGTATTTGTCAGGCATTAAACTAAACATTTCATATGCTGTATTGCATTGAATCTCACACATTACCAGGCAATAGTAATGATAATAACAATGATAATAACTAAAAATTACATAATGCTTAGCATGTGCCAGATTTCATTCTAAGAACTTCAGATAAATCCTGAATATAATCTTATGAAATAGGAAATATTAGTACACCCATTTTACAGTTTAGAAACCTGAGGTATAGAAAGGCTAAGTAGATAGTTTTATCTGTTTCATAGATAAATAATAAGGTTCAAATAGATGAAATGGTTCATTTAATATCAATCATTTGGCAAGTTAGCTCAATAACGTAAATGCTAGTTAATTTTAAGCCTATTCTTTTTCTTTACTATAAAGAAAAAATACATATTAAATAAAGTTAAGCAGATATTCATTATTAATATATTTTTAATACAATTTCAGATACATCTCTGTGCATCAGTGAATATATTACTTAAAATAAAAGTTCTCGCTTCGGTAACAAAGGCTCAACTATATTAAGTGTTGAAAAAATAGAGAGGTTCATTTATCTTAGGTGCAGTAAGCTTGGCATAAGCCACTCAAGCTGATAGAGAAGTTTTGCACCGTCACAAAACGAATTGACTTTCATTCTGTTGCTCTGCTAGCCTGCGCAGATGCTAGCAGATGCTAGAGATGGTTGGGCCATCTCCAGGTCCAATATGGCTACTCCGTTTCCAACCATAACTCTACCATGTTAACCAGTAGGCAGATGGAAAAATGGTGGCATGCATTCTTTCTTCAAAGATGTTTCAGAAGTTATACATGTACTTTCATTTTCACTCCATAACCAAAACTTAAGCAATACCCTTACATCTGTTTGCAAGGGAGGCCAGGAAATGTGATTCAAGCGGCTTCCCCTTAAAAGGAAAAGCATATGCATTTGGGTAAAATCGGGAACTTTGGCTACAAGACCTATCATTAATTCACTGTTTAACTTATCTATCCTCACTGCTTCTAACTTAATTATTAGTTCTATGTAATCTTGTTTCATGTTTGATTTGCTTTCTTAGCTGTGCAATCTCACTTTTCATCTCTGTTTTAGTTTTCTAGCCCTGTTGTAACAAATTACTATAAAACGGGTGGCCTATAATAACACAAATTTATTCCCTTACAATTCCAGAGGTCAGAAGTCTAAAATCAAGTTGTTGGCAATGCTGGTTCTCTCTGTTGACTCTTAAATTTAATCCATCCCTAAGATTTAATCCACCCCTTGCCTTTCTCCTAGCTTCTGCGAGACACTGGCAAACCGTGGCATGCCGGGGCTTATAGTTTCACGTATCCCACCACTGCCTTGACCTTCTCTCCTGGTTGTCTACTGTGCTTCTCCCCTGTGTGTCTGTCTTTTTTCTTTTTTTGTCTCTTAGAGGGACCCTTCCCATTAGACTTAGGGTCCACCTTAATCCAGAATTATCTAATTTGAGGTGCTTACCTTAATTATATCTATCTTAATTTACATTCCAAATAAGATTATCTTCAGAGGGTTTGGGTGAACATATTTTTGGGAGCTAAATTTCAGCTCATTACTATATCATTTTGTTATTTTCTCATCTTTTTGAATTAGGTATTGATTGCATTTATGTTTTTAAGTTGTTTTATAGCATAAATTATTCCTTGAAATGTTTCACCTTAATTTTTGCATTATATTTTCTTTCAGATTGCATTGTCCATATACATTCTGCCATTTTCTTCCTTCTTCTTTTACTGTCTATGAGAGTATTTTTCTTTCAAAAATTTTTTTGATGATGGGGAAGGAGACATATATTTTCATGGTAACCATGTGATTCTTATTTTCATCTTACTTTATTTTGTATGTCTTTGTCCAGACCTCCTGTGCATTTTGATATAATATGGGTGACTTGTTTTTGTCTCTCTTCCTAAATGTCAGAAAGGGAACCTGTTCCTCCTTTTCTGAGTATTTCCTATTTTCACATTAAGTAATCTGAGGGTACAGAGAATGAGGAGTTATCAAATGAAGTTGCATAAAATATTTGACAGAATATTTGACCTCCCCTCTCCCTTGTGAGGACCTTCAAGAGTCATGCACCAGACTTCTCACCAGCTGGGTGGGGAGAATGAATTCTGATTATCCTGAACTAAAGCTTCAGATCACTTTTCCCAGTTTCGATCCTGGAATCTTCTCTGCCATCTTAGCATTAGCAACTTCATGGTGTTTCCCACTTCAGAACTGTATGAGGAAACTCACACATCTTTTACCACTCTGCTTAGGAGGTGCTCCAGAGGGTCTGCCTCATACATAGGCAAGTGGGCATTTTGTAGGCACAGGGTTTGATTTGCCACCTGCTGATTCCGGGATCAGGACCTCAAAGTGGATAGGCATTGCCATGTGGTTCTCGCCAATTACCTGGCACTTCACAGAGGACTTCCCATCAGCCTCTGTCCTACAGCCAGACCCTGGTACACATGGCCTTTCAGGACTCCTGAGGGGTCTGGTTAGATCCAAGGCTGCGCACTCCAGGAAGTCTTCCCTGACTGGACATCCAACTTGTGCCAACCTGCAGGACTGCCCCTTCAGTATGGCCTTCTTGTGACCTTTCTGGCTCCCTCAGGAGGCCAGAAGAAGGAAAATAGAGAAAATCAACTTAGTTTACTTTCTCATATGTTGATGCATTTGTAAGAATTCTTAGCAGTTGCCATAATGGCTTATGGGTCAAGGCAATGTGTCTAAATTCCACGCCAGAGTTCTAAATCTGTTTCCATCTCTGTCATCTCCCCACCCCACCTCTCCCTCTCTTCCTCCCTCCACTTCTCTCTCTCTCTCTTCTCTCTCTCTCTCCAGACACACAAACACCCATACAAGGTAGGGCAAAGTATGTTAACAGTTATGAGTATGTGAAACACAGGGTTTATTCTTATGCTATTATTTATGATCTGTTGTATTATTTCCCATACAAACAACTGTAAACTTACTCTTGCCCAACCTGGCATGCATGTGCACATAGTGTTAGACTGCGTGGCTGCCCTTCTTTCTTTGATTGCTGAAAGTGATTGGTTTAACATTAAAATGTTAATATTTCTGTTGATTTCATCAGGTTTTATAAAAATAGTTTGAGATGACATCACTGCATGATGTAATGCCCTTGTTCTTTCTTTTATTTTAGGTTTGATGGCCATGATCCAAGGGGAGCAGGGAATACCTGGAACCAAATATCTGATCTCCTTAACTGATGCAGACACTGGCCCACAGTGTCTGCGTCATTATGGATGAGATGAGACATTCACACGGACTACTCAGTCCAGTGGAGGAAAAGGGATGGCATGGCTTTTCTCTCAAGGGGAGCAGAAGCCGAGGCCCCTGCCCTGACAGGCCTTTATTAGGTTTCTCTGCCCATTATATGATGGTCCTCATTTACTATGCGCAGGTTCAATTTAGGTGGTTACCTTTTACAGAAAACAAAGGAGCCAATGCTCCTAATCACATCACAGAAGAGGGATATTTGCAAATGAAATGGCAAAAGTAGTTGAACCGGTTACACTCATTCTTGGAAGTTATAGCATGGTTTTAGGAAGTTACTTTGCAGTAAATGTTTGCCACTGGGGGCCAGGCCCATGCCACGCAGGACGGTCTACTAAACAATCTATTATAGGCCCCTGAATAATCAAAAGGCCTCCTAGAGTGGAGTTCACCTCTTCTGATGTACGTGTTTTCCCAGAAAACTTTCATCGGTAACATTTTATGAAACCAAACCACAGTGTCATTGAAATTGGTTACTTCATAGTTCTCGGTATCAGTCCATGTTTACCATAAACTTCCTCAGATAGTAATTTAACATTTTTGCCAAATATAGAGTCAAAAATAATATTAATAACAGGTTTAAAACATAATCTCTTCTTAATAAGGTGTATGATGTGTACAGCAGAGTAGTGGGTGGGAGCCTGGGATATGGTAGTTGATAGACGAGGAAATAACCAGATGTCTTTGGTTAAGTCACTAGTTATTTCCTCAAAGTTAAACTGATGCTGTAATATTATCTGCCTCTTGGTATTGTTACAAGGACAACATTTGCTAGATAAAAATGAAGTGTTGTATTTAGAGCCAGATACATATTAAGCATCCTATAACAATCAGTTATTATTTTCATTAATCTGCTTCATCTTTGAAACATGGGTGCTTGGTAGCTTTGGATTACGGTGAAGTTTCTAGCATGTTATTTTAATAAGAAACATTGACAACCGGAGGATAGTTCTAAAGAGGTAGGAATAGCTTTAAAACCTATAAAATCCAAATGTGCTAAGGACCCCATTGTACTTTACTTCTACAATAAATACCATGACAACTTAGACTTTATTCAGGAGACCTGAAGGAGGAGTTAATTTGCAAATAAAGTTTAATAACAAATTCTTCAGAGTTGCTGAACCACTTTTCCTTTTGTATTATAAATAATCTTTTAATTATTCTACTTTTTATATTTGCATATATTAATTATGCAAAGACCACAATTCAGGATAGAAGTATAATTTAATAAGCAAGGTTATTGGGTAGTAAAATGTGTTAAAATTAATTATGGGAGATTCTGAATTTGGCATAATCAGTTGGGAAACAGCAAACAAGAACCTGTGAAGGTGATGTGTTCAGTATTTGTTGCAAAAATGAATTCTAGGCAGAAAGTTAAGGTCAGCAGCTTCAGTTACAAGGAGATGCTTACAGGAGTAAAACCGCAGTAAAGTTAGATTAAAAGAGGAAATAATGATTCGACAGCACTTCCTGCTTTGAAGGGATTTTACCAAACAATATTTTTCTCAGGGTATCTGCTTCTGGAGTGCTTTCTGACCACTGCCATCCTTAAGCAAGCTCTGAATGTCCTGTGCACCTGCTGCTCTTTTGCTCCATGCATTACGGCAGCGACCAAAGTTCTCTGACTCGCCCAGACTTTCCAGTTAGAAAATTCAGCAGCTTAGAAACCCATTCATTTGGCATTAAGAACTAACCAGGAGCTGATTTTGTAACACAAGGACAAAGTGAACACAGTTAAAGGAAAACACTAATACAAGAGAATCATTCCAATGGTGATTGCCAGCTTCCAGATTGTGAACCAAAATGACACATAAAGAAGGAAGATGGAAAATGTTATCTCGGTGTTTCTCATATCACATAATTTAATTTTTGTCTGATTATAATTACCAGTATCTACAAGAAATATTTGGATTTTCTTTAACCACATGATTTTTGTTAAAACCAATTGACTATCATTGATCAGCTAATTAAATTAAAGGATGTGATTCATTTTACTTCTTACGTACAATAATGAAATCCCCATCAAAAACAATAGCTTTGACTATTAGAGGAAAGAGAGTGCCTACTTATTTCCTTAAAATTGTTAAAAATATGTTTATTCATTTTAGAAAGAGTGGAAGGTGGGGGAGAGAGAGAGACATTGATGTGAGGGGGAAAAAAGCATTGAGTGGTTGCCTGTCATGTGTGCCTTGACCAGGATCGAGCCCACAGCATTTCAGTGTGTGGGACAACACTCCCACCAATGGAGCCTCACCAGCCAGGGTGAGGGTGGCTACACCTACTAACAACTATGGGTCAGATGGCACAGCTCGTAGCTTGAGTGGTCTGTGCTTCATTTAGCATAGGATGAGTTGATGAAGTGATGAGAATAAGTAAGAACCACAGTATTTGTTATAAGAAAAAGCCTCACCTTTTGAGGAAAATGGAATATATTCAATGAATATGCTCTCAGATGTTTAGGAATTTAACCTAAAAATACACTTTGGTCAATAAAATTTCTGAAGGTATTGTTATTTTACTGAAATGGATCTGAAACTCTCTAGCTTCAGTTTCTTTTTTAACCATTGGAAACATTGTGTCTCTTGCTTTTTAAAGCATAGCAGGACAGTCTCTACTTTGATCTTCACTTCTTTGTATACCTTCAAAGTTTATAACTACAAGGAGAGAGTTGAAATCAGCTTGATGGTAATTTCACTGGATTGTCATATTTTTTTCTTTCATCTCTTCCCATCATACTTAAAAGCAATGAGTATGAGCACTTTGCAGTTTAGGTGACTTTACAAATATTTATCAAGAAGTAAAGTTAGGGCAGATAATGGTTCTGTCTGCTCAGGCAAAACCAAAGTGAGTAGCTCAACATCTCTGACTTTAAGCAGTTTAAATTCTAAAATGAAGAAGTTAAGACAAATAAGTAAATATAACAATATGGCAGATTACAAAAAAAAGAAGTTAAGAGAAGCTCAGAGGCTTCTAGCTCTGAGAAAAGAAAATAAACAACGTTTGCATGCCCAATTCGTTCACTTAAATTTTACTTGAATTCAAATGAATTTATTCTTAATCTTCACCTTCTTAGCTTCCTTCCTTACCTCCCCAAATTTTGGAGGGGTTGGTGCTGGGTGCTGAAAAATCCCAAATAACCCTTTGGAATTGACATCTTATACAGACTAGAATAAGGGAAGTCAAGTTTTAAAAATGCATGTTTTAAACCACCTGGCATATTTCACTTAGCATAATGCTCTCCAGTTCCATCCATGCTATCATAAAGGGTGGGAGTTCCTTCTTTCTTTTTGCTCTCACCTATAAGTGGAACCTAATCAACAAAACAAACAAGCAAGCAAAATATAGCCAGAGACATGGAAATAAGGAACAAACTGACAGTAAGCAGGGCGGGGTGGGGGGAGGAGTATAACGGGGAAAGAAGGGGAAGGGTCATCCAGGACCGTGTATAAAGGATCCATGGGCAAAGACAACGAGTGGGGGAGGATTGAATATGGGAGGTTGGGGGGTGGGTAGGGCACGGGAGAGTACTGGGGGCAAAATGGGGACGACTGTAATTGAACAACAATAAGAATTTTTTTAATGCATATGTTTTTCTATCAGCACCAAAACAAGACTGGAGGGTTATGAGGGACATTTAAATTTCTCTCTCAGATGATTGAGAAAGTGCAACCAGCTGTACTCAAATTGCATTGAAAATAGATACTTTGCAAATTTTCATCTAAATGAAAGTTTAAATTACCAAAAGCAGTCTGACTGGTTATCTTGACGAAAGTGGTTTACAATTTGCATATAAACTTCATTTCTTTTTCTAATTACGCAGAATAAAATGCATTCATTTTCTCTGTGATTATAGGCCATCCCTGCCAAACACCTGTGACTGCCACAAATCCTAATTTGATATTTATTTACTTCAAAGCAATCTTATTATCTAAATGATTCGAGGCATCAAAGGCCTTAATTATTGATAGCCAATTTGATAGGGTTAGCTTCCATGTCCTTGGGAGGGAATTTCTGATTTGCTGTTTCCTTTTTAAGTATTACTTGGCTGCAAGAGGCCATCCAATTCTGCTATTAAGAGTATTGGGAATCGCATTCTTATTTAATTGGAACTAGATTGAGTCAGTATCAAAGAGCCAAGACTGACAGCTGCAATCTGTAGGCTTCCAGGTAATTTTTTAAAATTCTTGTTTATACTTAGTTTTGAAATAAGCACTGTATCTTTTCTGTGTTTTCCAGCTCTTTGGATAAAAGTAACAACTTTTCATTTCTCCGAGATGTTAGGATCAGCCAGGACGTGCAGGAGAGACAAGATTCCGGAAGTGCCATTCCATGAGCAAAAAGGGATAACTGATGGGCAAGTCATTGGATGAGGGGTGCAGAATGGCTGGGTATTGTTTCGAGGCCAAATCATTTTTAAGTGCGGAATTTACAGAAATGGAGAAGGTGAGTGGAAGGGTTAAATGTGAAAACCCACCTTTGCAAAATTTTAAAACTTACCAATAAGTCCCTCAGGTTCAATGTCACATAACTAGCTATTTTTATTTTGTAGACATTGTTATTTTACCAGCATGCAAATGCCATTATCAAAAATTCATGTGATGTTTCCACAACAGTCTACTTCCCTTTTTCTTTTTCAATACATTTATTGGGGTGACATTGGTTAATAACATCATCTAGTTTTAAGTGCACAACTCTATATATAATACTTCATCTGTATATTGCATTGTGTGCCCACCAGTCCAAGTCAAATCTTCCTCCACTGACAAATATTTGACCCCCTTTACCATTTACTGAGTCTCACCCTAATTCTTTCCGGTAGCTCATCGTTTTCCAAAGAACATTTTGTTAGAAAGCAGTGGTCATTTCCAGGAACTGGAGAGCATTATGCTAAGTGAAAAAAGCCTGATGGTAAAAGACAAATACCAGATGATCTTATCTATAAGTGGAACCTAACCAACAAAACAAACAAGCAAAATAAAACCAGAAACATGGAAATAAGGAACAAACTGACAGTAACCAGAGGAGAGTGGGGACATGAATAACAGGACAAAGAAGGGGAAGGGTCTAATCAGGGCACATGTGAAAAGGACCACAGACACGGACAACGGGGTATGGATTGACTGTGGGAGCAGGGAGGTGGGCAGGGCAGGGGAGCGCAATGGGGAATTGGGACAACTGTAATTGAACAACAATAAAAAATAAATAATAAATTAAAAAAAGAAATCAGTGGTCATTGATGCTTTGAGTAGAGTTTCAAAACATTTATCAGAGTTTCTCAATGAGTATTCCCAAACTCCTGAGGGTCTTGAGACCCTTTTGCTGGTTCCATGATGTCAAAACTATTTTAATATTAATACTATAAAGCCATTTGCCTTTTTCACTCTCACGCTCTTAGGAGTATACGGTGGAGTACTGCAGAGACCACACGTCACGTGCGATGCTGCAACAGGGGGATGGCAGAAGTCCCTACAGGAATGCAGCTGTCTTCTAGTAAGCCAAATGTTAGAGATTCAGAAAAATTTGAACATAGCACCACTTTTCCCATAAATTAGTTTCCTCATAGACATTATAGATATTTTTATAAAAATACAATATTTATGTAACCATATATTATTTACATGGTTTATTACTTATTTTAAAATGAATTAATATTTTAAAAATAATTTTTAAAATAGTGGCAAATACTAATAGACATAATCCACATAAAGGAAAGCTCTTTGATGCTTTTTAAGAGTGTAAAGAGGTCCTGAGAGTAAAATGTTTGAGAGCCTCTCATTTATATAAGTGAGTAAACTACCATTCTTCCTAACACTGACTTTTTCATCACTCTTAAGGCCTTCTCTTTGCTCTGCTTTGTACAATTCCAGTAATAAGCAATGAGGATAGAGCTTTCAGAAAGCACATAGCCTAGCAGAAGTCCACTGGCAAACAGCTAATTAAAAATAAAATTAACCTGCTCAGTTGCTGTGGTAACACAGATGATTAATGTGACGAGCTCTGCTTGGGGGAGTCACACCGGGCTTGATGGACAATATCTGGCTTGTAGTATTTAACCAACATGATACCTCTGCTCCTTCCTTTTCCCCCACCATCCTCTCCTCCTCATTTTCCAACCCACTTAGTGTTGGATACCCTTAAAAAGAATGTTGTTAACTCATGTGTGACCTCATCCAACAGCCTTGGGGAAGTGCTTATAGCATGTATTCCTGAAAGCCGAGTTTTAATGACGGAACGGCACAGGCAGGGATGCTGTGGGGTGGGGTAGGTGTGGGGAAGCATACAATCCTGCTATAGATAAAGCAGCTCCATCTTAGTGGCCTCTAAATCGATCTAAATGGCCTTGCACTTAAATCATATCGGAAAAGGACGGAGGGAGAAAAATGATTACAATGCTCTTAGGATTTGCAATGGTTGTCAGGCAGATATGCTGTGGGTTCTACCTAGAGCCTTTGCCAGATCAATGAAGTGCTTTATTTATGCTGGCTCTGAGATATCACTTGTCAGGGGTGATCTCTTGTTGTGTGCTTCAGAACAGAACTAACATGAACACAATGTGACACACAATTAACCACACGTGTCAATCCGGAGAAACCCAACGGATTCCACTTTGTCAGCAGCCCGGCTCACTGCGCGTCCGGGGAGACAAAGCTCTTTCATTACTGGCACTTCCTGGAGGCCTCCTGTTTCCAGGCATCACTCAGATCAATTCTGAACTAATGTTCCAGGACGAAAATCTAAAAGGTGAACCACGGGGTTGCATTTATCTTCTCCGCTTGCTACACGGCTTGGGCCACGATTCAGTACCGATAGAGGTCCACAAAATAACTCCTTGCCCCCTTTGTCTATTGCCTTGAAGTCAAATTTCTCACCCTTTTAACTAAGTGTAATAGTGACATTGATTAGGAGAAGGTGCTGATTTATGGAGGGTTGAATCGAGCTCTCGGCCTGCTGCTCTTATTACCTTTCCTCTGGCCAAAATTGGAACTTGGCTGCATTAGGTATACTCGGTTTGGTGAACTGAGATATTTTTAACTTTTTTGATATCTCCTTAAACCCTTAGCTCTACGGAGCTGGAAGGAAACCCCTACTGCTATCCCTGGTCTCTGTGTTTGTGCAAAACAATTATTTTGTTAAATAAATGAATGAATCTTATCATATGTTTTATAAAAACACAACAAAATTATGACTTTTAATTTCCAGGAATTAAACTTTGATTACATTCAGGAAAAGAAATGTATTAGGTATGGTAAAGATGTGCATCATTCCATACTTTTTTTTTTTTAACTGGGATATATATTCCCTTTTCTAAGCTGATGGCTTTATTTTGTCATCAATGATAATGATAAGGATAAAATACTTCCATAGCTAAAGGTTAAGAAAACATAAGAGCCCTGGCTGGCGTAGTTCAGTGGACTGAGCATGGGCCTGGAAACCAAAGGGTTGCCAGTTCAATTCCCAGTCAGGGCACATGCCTGGGTTGCCAGCTAGCTCCCCAGTGAGGGGCGCATGAGAGGCAACCACACATTGATGTTTCTCTCACTTTCTTTCTCCTCCCCTTCCCCTCTCTCTAAAGATAAACAAATCTTAAAAAAAAAAAGAAAAGAAAAGAAAACAAGAGACCACAGCCTCTAGCATTTGGGAAGTGTTTTTGAGTGAGATCTGTCCCAGTCTCCAGTCCCAATCAGAAGGCAGCCTGCAGTGGCAAAACCAAGAGCAACAAAGCCAAGGCTGCTTGGGTTTGATACTGACTCTGCCCCTTACTCAGTGTATGTGCATGTGGGTGAGTTATTTAGATTCTCTGTGCCTCACCTTTATCTTTGCAAAATGGAGAGGATAACATTAGCTCCCTTGTAGGGTTGTTGTGATTATTGTTTGAGAAATGCATTTAAAGTACATATCAATGAGAGAATCATCTGAGAAGATGTACGTGTTTATTTTTATCACTCTGTCCTTTCTGGGAAAAAAAAAAGCCTCTTGTATCCAAATATTGCCAGTCTCAAGCAGTTTATTAACTCCGATTTTAACATTTTTCACAGTATTTTTCTCTTTAATTTGGGTTGAAATGCTTCCCTTGTAAAACCTATACATTGGTCTCAGCGTTGTCTTTTTGGAGCACCTCGCACAAATACACGGTTTCCTTGGCATGGTCGTCTTTCAGCCAGTTGACATGGATGCTCAGTTCACAGCTAGGCCTCACCTGTCCCCATTAGTCATGGGCACACATGGCTTTGAGTTCAGGACCTGGAACCTGGCTGCCCAAGTTCGTATTAGAGATCAATCATCTTTAGATATGTAATTGTGGGCAATTCTTCTTTATTTAAACTTGTCCAGATCTCAGTTTCATCATCTATAAAGTGGGAAGATATTACCTACCTCATATATTTATCTTGAAAATTCAATGTGCCAACCCACCAAAAAACATGCGTACAACAACCTTGGAAGATATGGAGCAAACCCCCACCACTAAAGCACAGGTTGTTCATAGGGACTTTCTTTCAAAGACCGAAGTATGAGAACAGAAAAAAATGAGTAACTTTACAGTGGAGAAAATATAATGAACACTACTGCAGCCATGTGATCAAGGTCAATGTCAACAGAGAAGAGTTACGTTGATAGTGTGTATCCTTAATATGATGGGAGGAGAAGAGCATGTCATCTCTGGAGTCTTTCTGACAAAACTCATAACCCCAGTCTGGTGGTGAGAAAAAACATTAAACACATCTTTATTTTAAGATTTTATTTATTTATTTTTAGACAGGGAAGGGAGGGAGAAAGAGAGAGAGAGAGGGAAACATCAATGTGCAGTTGCTGGGGGCCGTGGCCTGCAACTCAGGCATGTGCCCTGACTGGGAATCGAACATGTGACGCTTTGGTTCGCAGCCCACACTCAATTAAACACATCTTGATTGAGGGAAATTCTACAGAATGCCTGACCAGTGCTCCTCAAAACTATTAAAGTCATCAAAATCAAGGCAAAGTCTGAAAAACTATCATATAAAGAGACATGATGTATAAATCTGATATGGTTCACCAGATGGAATCTGAGGACAAAAATAATTATTAGGTAAAAATAAATATGAATGAGGTATGACTCTAGTTAATAATAATGCATCAGAATGGATCCATCATTAGTGACAAATATATCATATTAATACATAATCTAAAGGGGAAACCAGATGTAGATGATAAGAAAATGATTTGCACAATCTTTGCAACTTTTTGTAATTCTAATACTATTCTAAAAGTAAACAGCAGTAAAAATGCATACAACAGTCCCTGAACATAGTGAAAACTCAGTATGTGTTGACTATTATTTTTCATTAAACCTGTTCTCATGTAATGTGGTTTCCAGTTTAGCTATATTAAGACTTAAGAAACATGTGTGTGGGGGCAGGGAGAAGGGACACGTTTGTGAAAAGGTGGGTTATACACATACCATTGACCAGAAGTCCAGGTCTTTGCATTGATCTGGATCCAGAAGACAGAGTGAGGTTTAGTTGTGGGCTCCTCCAGCAAATGCCACTATTTAACAAACTTTTTCTGGGAGGTCACTTGACTGTCCTGTAAATGAATCGAATCTGAACTTTATATTAAAATGAGTACGGTGAAACTTTATATTAATGTAGTAGTGTGAATTCTGGTGCAATGCCATGTCTAAAATAAAGGACTAGAGTTGACTTCAGAGGTACAGGTTGAAATAATTGGCATTTGCTTGGCTATCAGCAGCCTGCTATTGACTACCTGGCTGCATTTAATAATCACCATGATTCCATGCAGGTAGCTTTGTAAAGAAGAATCCTCCAGGATTCTTCTGACAAGGTGTGCTGTGCTAAAGACACATGCCACCTGTGCCACTAGCCACACATCTTCTGAAACTCTCCAGTACAATTGTTGTATCTCCTAGGACCTGACAAGACAGAACTATGTCTTCACAATCCACAGGATGTACCAAATCCCCACATACCTTTATCTGCCGTGTGTATACTGAGCCTTAGCGTGGATGATGAGGTTTATATCTCTGAACTTCCACTTTTGAAGTGATTTTGTTTTCACCCAATAAAGGCGGAAATGGGGAACATAGCCATCCAGGGTGGTCACCCAGATTACAGGGTGAGAAATTCCCTTAATTCCTCACTGACATTAGTATACCATCAATTATGTATTGTATGTATTTTTAGTGGGATATTTTTAGTTTGAGACTCACTATGCAATAACCACTGAGAAGTCCAGCCAGCCCTGAGTTTGTGCACCCAGACTGCCTACCATGGATGATAAAACACCCGGCAGAGCATCTTCAAGTATTTTGAATCTATGAAGAAAACCTTAAAGTTTAAACTCTCTTATTTATTTTTCTTAAGGACTACTTACATTTATATGGGCTCCTATAAATAAATAAAGTAGTGAATAATGGTATGACAAGAAATGGCGTATTTCTATTCACCTTCCCAAATTTGTGATTGGGGATAGACAGTGCTATACGTTTCCAGAACATTTTTTTACGTGCACCTGACCCGTGATGTTGATATTTTCACTAATAGGTCACAGTTATAGAGCAATACTACAGGTGTTAGTTAAGTAGAAAATTTCTTGATACTGTCATTCTTTCCTATCTTCCCCTATCTTATTTTTTTCACCTTACCAATATTTTCTCTGTGTTGGGTATACAAAACTGGGCATGACATGGTTGCTACCATCAAGGAGTACCTATTTTTAAGAGGAATACATTTTGTATACATTGGTGAAATGCAAAATTACTTTATTGATTCTTGAAATGCTCTTTGCAGAAGGTGGTGTCAAATTTGTGACTGACAGGACTAGGAGGCGTTAGCCAGACTGCAGGAAGAAATGAAGAAAAGAAAGCATTTCAGGGAGAGGTAATAGTACCCACTTACTAGCTTTGTGGTGAAAACAATCCAAATATGTTTGAGGAGTGGAATTTTGAACTAATCACAAAACAATAAAGAATTGTTTCTGTCCTCCCGCTAAAAGATTGAACTACAAGAGAGATCTGGAAAAAAGCTAGGTTGATGGTGTTTAATGGCAAGTAATGGTATTGTATGGGAGGAGCTGTACATGAAAAACTGTCCACTGAAAACTCAAGGTTATCTTTAAAAAGAATCATGACTCTTCTCACCCAAATGTAACACTTTTATTGGCTCCAGGAGGAAACTTGAGCTCAAAAACATTTCCTCTGAAATTCCAACATTAGAAATTTATGCATGTGTCTTAAGAAGCTCAATTTTTTTAAATGTCAGGACTTCTTGAGGTTAAGCAGAGCCATAATTCATCCATGGCTTGGTGTAAAAAATTGTAATACAGATCCTTTTTTTCTCTTTATGGCTTAATTATAGTAATTAGGAATGGAAAAAAGGAACTTCCATTGGGAAGATAAATGGAAAGGTCAGCCTTCATCTTTGAATTGTCAGAGGAGGGATCTGTACAAACAGCAATCCCCTCCACGGGGTTATGGAGGGGCCGCAGTGCCGAGGGGAAGCTGTGAGGCGTAACACATGGGAACTTGGCCTTTTCCCTAGATGTCGGAGCGAAGGACGACCATTGGCTTTATTTTGGTTTCAAATAATATCATCCTTTCAACGTTTTTAGATAAACAACTTCCTTTTAACTGGAAATCAATATTACGTTTAGTGTAGCTTTCCAACTTTTCTATAAAAGTGACTAACCTAAGCATAACTGAGGCACCAGCTACTGCTAATTAGAATATTAGTAGCATATCAGCATCTTACATAGTACAGACAAGGGAACAAGTAAAAAACATACTTTACTTCCAGTTTTCTTGCTCCTTTTCAAAGATTTACCAGTAAGTTTTTATTTTATAATCATGAATATATGAGGTTAGAGGACCAAGAGGGTGAACATATGATAAATTATTAATATTAATGCAAGTATCAATGGTTTGAAAATTAGACAAACTTGAGTTTCAACCTCAGCTCTTAAAAGCAATATAGAAGAACCTCTCTAAACCTCATTTCTTTTATTGGTTAAACTTGAATAATACCTATTTTAAAGAGCTTTTGTGAGGAATAAAGTAAAATAAAGTGTTTATCACCATAGCCTATATTAGGTGATCAACTAATCATAACTAGTATAATTATATAACTAGTTGTATAATGCAATAGTGATATAATTCTAAGAATGAGAAAAATAACTGAACAGATCTGTGAAAGAAGGGGTGTAAAAACATTACTGAATCCTTACACAGAATTTCCTACCAATCCAAAAGTGACTTTTCCCTATATTAATTAAACCTCTTCATATGTCAATTTAATTCTTACAATAATCCTATAAAATTATAAAAATAAGTGATATGGATTATAATCACTACATTTTATAAATAAGGAGACTACAGCATAGAGGAGTTAATTTTATCTAGGTTAAAGAAATAAAAAGGAAGCCAAAAAACAAAAAACACTAAAAAGCAGAGCTGGTATCAGAGTCAAAGCAATTTGGATGAATGAGGAGCTCTTAAGACTTTGCACAATAATGCCTCTGTAATGCTACATTTTCTTTCACTCAAAAATTATTTTTATTCTATATTATATTAGCATCGAGTGCTGATATATTATAATTAATCACTTTGTATATACTCATGTGAAAAGTATCAGAAGTTAATTTAATTAGTAATAGAAGTTAAAGATACTTGGAGGTAAGAATATATAGTTTTATTTAGAATATGCATGATTCAAAACATAGAGAAAGCAGATGCCTATTTCATAATCCAATACATGTTGCAAACATAGTGATGATGTCCTTAATGTATACCATATCTTTATTTTATGTGTGCAATCTTCCTTGTGACAATTATTATTAATTCAGCATATATAACAAGAACAATAAATTGTCTTTGTCCACAGGCAAATGAGAAACTTTCCACTTAAATGAGCACTTCCCCCTCAAAGCAGTAATTTTTAAAAGCCAAATGTTTATTCTCATGAGAGTAACTTTCTTTGCTATTTCTTTTATTTTTAAATAGCCTACAAAGTTTTAGATATATTTAATTATTAATGTTATCATACTCAATAGTAGCAAAATTTCCTTTTTTGTATTTAGAGTTTTTGTATAGATGGATGGATCAATAGATAGAGAGAGAAACACACAGATACATAGATGATAGATAGATAGATGTTGGAGGAGAGAATCTAGAGGATGTGACCTCCTTTATAACTGGTGAGTTAAAATGTTGGATTGGAAGTAGAATAGCAGAGACTTGGCTAAGCTAAAACAAAGCATGTGCTTATATGATGTTTGATGAGTAAGTCATTTTAGCAGTTGTCACAATAAATTTTGTTTTCTTGCCCTGGTTGGTGTGGCTTAATGAGTTGAGTGCTGGCCTGTGAACTGAAAGGTCACTGGGTTGGTTCCCAGTCAGGGCACATGCATGGATTGCAGGCCAGGTCCCCAGTTGGGGGCATGTGAGAGTCAGCCAATAGATGCTTCTCTCCCCCTCTATCTCCCTCCTTTCTCCTCCCTCTAGAAATGAATAAATAAAATCATTTAAAAAATTTTGTTTTCTTGTCCCACTCTTGTTTCAGAAGCAAACACCAAAATAGTTAGGAGTAATTTTTTGGTGTAAATTATTCTGGTGTTAAAATACTAGCTATATACAGACATATATATTCTAAAGATGCCATATAATTACTACAAAGTTAACTTAAAATATAGCGGCTGTATCAAAACACTGAGAAAAATATGAGGCATCTCTAAATTAAACACAATACATATGTATTTGGGCACTGTGGATTATATAACCTTTGCTTTTTAGGAAGATCCTTGATTCAGAATGCCAGTGTAATTTATAAGCACATGCTTGCAAAAACAGATGCTAATGAAAAACAGTTAGGATATTAAAATTAAATATTTCATGTCCAGACATAGGAAGAGGCACTTGTATGTCAATATTTATGTTATTGGTAGTTAAATGTATGTTTTCCCATATGTTCCAAAAGAAAAAATAATGCATCAGTTTTCCCCTTCGCAGATTTATACCACAGCAGGTTGCTGCTTAAATAAAACATGATAAAAGTGGTCTTTCAAAAAATGTTGTTTGCTTGATTTTAATAATGAAAACAACACACATGTGTGTTATCATCTGGAAGACACAAACAGTAGAAAGAAAAACACTGCCCTTGCATTCACACAATCTCTCACACTGTCTCTTTGCTTGCAAATTAAACCAAGCCAGTAAAATTAGGTCTATTTCTGACTTCTTACAGCAAAGTACTATGTATAAATGGCTACTGATAAGGTTTAATGTAATTTTTATGATTTCCTATTTTTTGTGCTTGCCTATGTATATGTGTATGTATATAAATTTACATGTTATCTTATTACTTATTGGGGTCTCTGAGGAGTCTTCAGTGACCTCACAAATAGCATTCTTTTCTAAGCCCTGGCTGGTGTAGCTCAGTGGATTGAGCGTGGGCTGCGAACCAATGTGTCGCAGGTTTGATTCCCAGTCAGGGCACATGCCTGGGTTGCAGGCCACAACCCCCAGTAACCACACATTAATTTCTGTCTCTCTCTTCCTCCCTCCCTTCCCTCTCTAAAAAAAATATAAATCAATAAAATCTTTAAAAAATAGCATTCTTTTCTATCTAAATGCATAGAAATTGGGAAATGAGATAAATGGAATATTAAATACTGGCCAAACTTCAGTGTTATTTCTGATAAGAGATAAGACGGGAGACACAACTTAAATAGGAACTAAAGGGTCTAACATGTAAAGCCCAGATATAAGCAGGCATCCAGTGTCTGAGCACACTGGAGCAGGGCGGGCTTTGCTATGGGTGAGGATGCCCCAGGTGGTATTTAAGACATAAAAGAACACTAGAGAACCCCTGATCCTAGCAGGGAGCTTGTTCTTAAGAGAAAGAAGGGAAGCGTTGAGCCAAACTTTATTTTTCCAAACGTATCTGTCAGATAAGTGACTCCTCACTGGGCCAGGATATATAAAGGCAGAAAGATGGGCCAGAATCGTATTGAGCCTCTTTTAAATGGATAAAACTATAAAGAATGGAAAATACACATTTTCCCATAACACTCAAAATACCTGTTTATAAATTTGTCTTTTCTCATTATTTAAATAGGAATAGCTTTGGGTGCATTAGAAGACTAGCCTGGCAGTGATATCCATCAATAGGAGAATCTTCAATTCATTATGTCATAAATGGAGCCTTGGCTAAGGTTTGACTAAGGTTTCACTATAACTTATTAGTTGTCTAGACATGGGAAAGTTACCCAGACATTTTGTGCGTCTCCTTTTACTTTGGAATAAAAAGTATAATACCAAACTCAATGAGTTGAAATGAAGCTAAAGTAGAAAAATAATAGATCCCTAATAAATAAAGCTATTTTGAGTTATAAACAAATTCTGTTTTTCAAATTAGTTCAAATTATCATGGATTCTATAAGGCATTACATGTAAATTTCAAAATAAATATGTATAATGATAATAAATTAAAATAAGTAGATTCTTTTTAACTACATAGATATTATAAAAGAATATCATGAAATAAATATTTTTAGTATTTATTTTTAAATTTTAAAGAAAGTAGATAGAATTTTCTATTAATCTGATTAAATTTGACTGATAGCCTTGATGTTTTAATGGAATCACTTTTCTGACCATGGAGCTAAAGATCTTTAAAAGCAGATGACCACTATGCATTTTTGATCACTAGTCTCAAGATTAACTATAGGGAAAGGGTTGTAAGTTTCATTCTTAACTCATGAAATGGGTCTTGAGCTAATATTTCTCAGTGACAAAAAAAAATGTAATTTCCCCTAGTGTTTTCATCTCCTGGACATACGTATTGATGAAAGTATGCAATTGAAGACATGTGAGAAAATCTATTCAAATACAGTTAATTATGGCAACACTTCACTCCTGTTCAGCAGAGTGAAGTACTGCCAATTCCCAAGCACACAAGTTGACATAAATAGGAGTCATTATAGAATGCTTGGGAATTCGGAATGGTGCAAATTCATTTCATATTTTCATAGATACCCAGGGAAATGCTAATAAGCCAAAGTATTTTCTTAGTGTATTGCTAATATACTAAATAAATATTTTTGTTCCTTACTTTCTTTCCTCTTTTATTTAGTAATTTATTCAAAAAAATCTATCTTGAGCACCTATTAAGTACCAGACTTATTTACTAGGAATGCAGAGATGCTTATATTATTCTTCTTGACTGCAAAAACTCATGATTTCACAATTTTATAAGAAGATTTTCCTATTTTGAAGAAAAGGACTCATCTATTTTTTTATTTTACTTCATGATTCATACCTTATATCATGTAATATTTCCTGACACATTTCTGTTCAGATGATGCATTTACACTAAACAACACAAACCTGTATTTGCATCTTTGACAGCAAAGGAGAGACTGACTAATGGAATTGATGCTTGGTTTGAATAATGTAGGAGGTTGTGACAATGACAGTAGCAACGCATCTTAAATAATAGATCCTACCTGATGCAATTTAAAAATATGCACATTATTGTCTTAGCTGCAAATATGTTAAGATTTCATTTCTACTTCTGTGGTGCAGCTGAATGTAATCTATCTTGATGACAGTTGAGAAGGGAAACTAATTTCTTTTAAAAGCACTTTCCAATTACCTCTTTTTAAGGAGAGAGGGACTGAAAAGTAAGAAGGTTGAGGCATTTTGGACCACATTCTTTCCTATGTCTTTATGTTGAGGGAAGAAATTGAAGCATCTGGTGTGGGTTAGGTGTTACTTCCCTTTGTGACTTCCAAATATTAACTTCCTATAGTAAATGGGGACACTTGATTTTAACAAAATTTTGGGTAGGTATGATGTACACAGCTATTAGGAAAGATTTAAAGGACATAGATTTATACATCAAGTTCCTTTAAACTTAAGTATGTCTTAGAAGGAAGGAGAAAAGAGAGGGAGCAGGGAAGGGAAAAATGACAAGAAAGAAAACATTTCTGCTTTTCAATCCTGAAGGCAAACCCTCAGAGAATAGTGGGAGAACCTTCCTTGGTCATGTATGACATTCATGAAAAGCAGCCCAAAATTTTTAAACAAATAAAACAGCAAAGTTCAATGGTATGCAACATTAGAAAACTCTAAAAGTATTAGTAAAGGAAGCCTTTTCTTAAATGATAATTATGTCATGGGTGTCATGGGTCACCCATGATGATAAAATATGCTTTGTCTCAAGTGCCTTTGCTCAAAATTTAAATATTGAGAGAATGAGGGTTCCCTGAAAATTAGTAGGATTAAATATCACTCAATAGACTTCATTTATCATTTCGATATAATTTCATTTTTTATATTCATCTCAATTTATATCAATCTTTCCTTAACAAAGTTGTAGTTAATTTTATAACTTGCATACAGAAGTTGGATTTTCTTTTCCTTCACTTGGAATTGAGATGAAATTGATGATGTTTGATGAAGAAAAGAGAATAATAAAAGACTTTAAAAGAAAATTAGTTGCTTTCATAATGAGACATGATAATATGTTGATGAAGATTAAGAGAGTTAGAGGCCATGTAAGGAAAAAAGTCCCAGAACATTTAATAGGACTGACAATTGTAACAAAAGTTGAATGAAAGAAATTGTGCTACTGTAATAATTTATACAAATAAATAAAAGTTGTTATAGTATGATTCTAAACTGTAAAGAATCTTTATAATTTATTAAAGACAGAATACAGAGAAAAATAGGAAAATTGGTGAACTATATTTCAAAGAACATGCTATAAATAATGAAAAGGTTTAGAATAATTGTTGAAATACATTAGATAACCTTTGAGCCCTTCACTCATAACAAGGATATAACAGATGATAGGACTTTGAACTTGAGAGCAGATTTTATGATTTATTTGGAATGAACTGTGTTATGAATCTGTCTTCCTATTCTCCCCCACCAAGGAGGAGGGAGAAGTTGGTTGCTGCCTTTAAATTCCAAAATAAGTTAGAAGGGCTATATGTAGAAAGATTTGTTGGTGTACCAGGAGTCTATTCTATTCAAACAAGTGTGCAGCATTAGAGGTAATTCCCTTTAACAAAATTAAGAGGCATCAAGAAGATTCTTTAAATCTTAATGTATGTTCTTAAATTTTGAGGAGCATTCATGAGAATGACTGACACTATATACAGAATGGATATTTGTAACAAGTGGCTTATACTGCGAGGTCTGTCCAGAAAGTATCCAACCATGTAATATAAAAAATAGAGACATTAACTGAAGAAAATACAAGACAAAGAAACATTGTACACAGGACAATGATGCCTCACTTTCCTTCAAAGTAGGCAACTTGGGATCTCACACAGTTCTCCCAGCATCTCTTCCACTATTCAAAACACTGCAAAATTCTTTGCTGAAATTTCCATCAGCTGCTCTGTGGTATATTCCTGAATCTCATTGATGGCCTGAAATCTCTTCCCTTTCAAAGGTAATTTTAGTTTTGAGAAAAGCCAAAAGCCACAGGGTGGCAAATATGGGCTGCAGTGGATCTGAGTCACATGAGTGATTCGCTATTTTGCCAAAAACTTCACAAGTCATGATGCATGAGTGGGCACGTTGTCATGATGAAGCTGCCAATCACCAGTTGCCCATAGCTGCAGCTGTTTTTGTCATTTCACATCTCTCAACCAATAAAGAGCATTGAGGTAGTACTCCTTATTATTGTCTGGCTTGAAGGGGCATACTCATGATGGACAATACCTTCCCAAACAAACATCACAGATAATGTGGTCTTGATCTTGCTGAGACTTTGCCACGCTTCCTTCAGGTGTGCAGAAACTTCCATGGGGACAACTCGGCTTTCCTTTCTGGATCATATGAGATCTAGAGTTTTGACCTTCTTGAGGAAGTCTGATTCATTGGTAGTGGTTCGAATCAAGTCATTAGCAACTGCACCACGATATTCCTTCTGATCTGATAGGAGAAACCACAGAACAAAATCTTGCCACAATATGTTTCATGCCAAGATCTTGCGTCAAAATTTTGGGCATGGTCATTTTTGGAATCACCAGATAAGCTTCTAATTCTTGCACTGTCAGTAGTTGATCTTTGTTGATTGTAGTCCGTGCATGTTCAACATTCTCAGGTGTTCTGCTTGTTGCAGGCTTCTCAGGATGTGGATCATTTTCAAGAGGGTCTCGACCACCTTTGAAGCATTTGTGCCATACTTTTATTTGCACTGCACTCATTGTATCACCCTTGAAAGCTTTCTGAATCATCCAAATAGTTTCCACAAAGGAATGTTCAAGGTTAGCGCACAGTTTGATGCCGATTTGTTGCTCTACTTGCTCAGTCATTTTGAATGCAACAGACACATGGTACACATGCTCACTCAATGGCATCTACTGCATTGTTCATGCATGTACATTCCAGTCCACTCTCCTTGGCTGCTAGGTTACATCTGCAAACTGTGTTATGTTAACAATAGCTGGACTATTTCTAGGCAGAACTCGTATATACTCAGTTCTGTAATTTGCTTTATTTTTCACTTAAAAATATATCTAGACATCTTTCAAAGTTCTGGTATCTACTCCATTCTAAAAAGGACTGTATAGTATTTTACTGCATTTTATTTCTTTATTCCCTACTGGCAAAGATGTGTTGTTTCTAATTTTTAGCAAAAAGTAAAAACAATACAAAAAGTGGGATATTTAAAATCATGTTTGAAGGTTATATCCCATGATTTGGCTTATTTGATGTATTGCACTGTTAGGAGTTTATAAATTATTACCATGGATGACAGTGATAGTCAATTATTAATTTATGGTGTTGAGATTTTTTTATTCCAAACCTGTGCCTTGGTCATGGGTCCTTCCTTTTCTTTATGATCACATTGTAACATGACAGCTACAATTCTATTTTGTGCACTGGAAACTTACCACTGTTGATTTTGTTGAAAAGTTTTTGAGTTTATAAAAAACTATTTTATTGAGGTATAATTCAGATATAAAATTTCCCTGTGTTAAATATACAATTTAATATTTTTTAGTAAATTTTCAGAATTGTGTAAAGATCACCCCAATGCAGTTTTAGAACATTGTTAGCTAAAGAAGATCACTAGTGCCCACCACATGCAGCCAGTCTCAGCTCCCACCGAATATGCAGCCTGGGGAAGTCACAGCTGATGCCCTTGCACAGTCAAAAAGTTTGCGTCAGCCCTGGCTGGTGTGGCTCAGTGGATTGAGCGTTGGCCTGCAAACCAAAGTGTCGTCGGTTCGATTCCCAGTCTAGGGCACATGCCTGGGTTGCAGGCCAGATCCCCAGTAGGGGGTGTGTGAGGGGCAACCACACATTGATGTTTATGTCCCTCTCTTTCTTGATCCCTTCCCCCTCCCTAAAAATAAATAAATAAAATTGTTTTAAAAAAGGAATTATTTCACACTAATTCTAAAGGGCAGGCTCTATGGCTTGCCCTAGAATACACTAATTTGATTTCAAACACATAATTGTCTATTCTGACCCTTAGGAAATTCTATCTTGCTATAGCCTCATCTTTGCTTAATCAGTAATGGAAATATTGCTCTCTTGCCAAACATGTTCAAGGATCTTCTTAAATTATTTTACCTCTTATGATAGTCTAATAAATAGTATATGTGAACGAAAGCAAAAATCAAGTATACTACCAAATAATAATGGAAACTTCAAGTTAACCCCAAAAATTAGGAAAAGGTTTACATGTTCCAATTAATAAGTTCATGTGATATGTATACTGG
The DNA here is from genome assembly GCF_019186645.2 of Phyllostomus hastatus. Classification (NCBI taxonomy): domain Eukaryota; kingdom Metazoa; phylum Chordata; class Mammalia; order Chiroptera; family Phyllostomidae; genus Phyllostomus; species Phyllostomus hastatus. Next base: position 57,177,678 of record NW_025334033.1, on the reverse strand, counting down.
GTATTAACTAGTAATTTGTGACATCACTAAGTGACTTCTAACTATTTTAGAAAGAAAAAGATCTGAAAAACTCTCTGGAAACCTAATCCAGACTAAATAGAACAATGCCCTTTTCTAAACAAGAAATGTACACAATATACTAATGTAACCACTAATGAAAATATCAGAAAGAAATACACCATCAATTTAAGATTCTTAGTATTTGCAATTGAATTCTATTAATAATAGAAAACAGAATTTTTCTAAAGTGTTAAAACTATTTTTTGCACAATACATATTGCTGCAAACTGCTGTGAGTCTTTGGTGAATTTTTTTTATTTCAAGTGCACTAGGTATTTAGCAGCTATTCAGTTCTAAATTTGTAATAGAACAGAACCTTCTGATAAAGATGAAATAAACATGTGGATTGGTAAGTATCTCCATGTACTTTTCAGATAAAAGTACAAAACAAGTGATATATCATTTGTCTTCCCTTAGAAGATGGAGTCTCTATTAAATTGTATTACTCCAGCCTAACTTTAAATCAACAGAGTCTTTGCAATGAGGGAAGCTAAGGAGGCTCCCACTAAATGGCATAAATTTTCCTAAGTGCCTGCTAGGCAAAGAAATGGTGACCAGGTAAGTGTGGCTAGCAACGGAAAAGCGCTTTGAAATAAAGTTTCTACATGCGAAAAATTTCCTTAGTTATTGATTTTATTCCCGAGGTGGTTGATTTAATGCTTAGAGTTTTCTTCTTATTTTGAATTCTGAACTAAAACAGATTACCCTTTCCTTCTCATTCAAAAACCAAACAAGTGAAAAAAAAATTGAAGATGTCTTTGGTTTACCCAAAATCCACTAGGGAACTGAAACTTAGGGATCTATTCAGCTGCCATTTAATAATGTGGCACATGCAACCCAACAAGGGAAATGAGACCTAATCAAGGACCTGCTTAACATGCCCCCACTTCCACAGGGCATGTAAAATACACATAATAAAACTAGGAAAGCAATTAATAATAGCAAAAGGGCTCATTCAAATATATGAAAAGGAAAAAAGAAAAGTGACTAAAACAGAAATCAACTAATGGGGAGTTTTAAAAAACAAAACCTCAATTCTGTTTCTTCCGTTGATGCATTATATAGTCTGAGAGTTTTTTCTGCAGATATGTGCATTCTTCTCAGTGAGGCTAATTTGTCATATTTCCCTTTGTAGATCAGTTCAGTTATTTTTGCCAGTTTCTGCAATTTTGCCAGAATTAACTCTCTTTAGATTTTGGCTTTTATGCTTTCCTTTTTGAAGCATACCTGAAAGGGGCTTTATTTACAATATAAGTGGCTTTCAGGAATGAGAGCCCTAGGCAGCAGAGAAGGTAGAGAATGACCCAGCAGCTGGGCAGCAAGCCCTGTAGTGGGCTAAGGTGACATGAACATCCCAGTCGAGGAGGCTGGAGAGGCAGGAAGGACAGCACTTGGGTGCCTGGAAATATTCGTGTTTCAATGTAAAAAAAAATGACAAATGAAATAGAATTATATGACAAAGAACCAATCAAAATAAAGACTCAGAAGTGAATTGTTGGCCTGGGCCAACCATTGAGGTCACAGGAGGGCCTGGCCAACTCGGTGGTGAGCATATTGGCCAGAACTTGAAACAAGGCAGCATCCAAAACCATTGGTGAGGTTCAGAAGAATTTTCTAACCAAAACAGGCTATCAGTTGGGACACAAATTCTAAGTAAAGTGTTTTTAAACTTTGCCTTTTTTTTTCTTTTGGAAGGGAGGGCTTTTATCCAGTAATTCTCACCTGGGATTGTTTTGCCTTGACAATATCTGGAGATATTTTTAGTTCTCGCACCACAAGGGAAGCTGAAACTGGCATCTAGTTGGGAGTGGCCAGGAATGCCAATCAACATCTTACGATGCACAAAACAGTCTTCCATGACAAGAACTCACCTGGCTGAAAATGTTAATAGTGCTAAAGCTGAGGATTTCTGAATTTTGCCTAATGCTGAATAATTTTTAAAATACAATTCTTTGTTTTCATACAATTATGTATTTTTCAGAGGAAAATTCATTTCATTTATTTGCATCTCTTTTTTTTATTGTTCAGGTGGTGTTTTTTGTTTGTTTTTTATTGTTGTTCAATGATAGTTGTCCCCAGCTCCCCCCATTACTTTCCTCTGCCCTAAGCCCTCTGCTATCCACCAACTTTTCTCCTAACAAAGAAGAGTAAAACATGAATACCTAGAGAAAATAAAGTTAAGGAGCATATAAAAAATTCAAAAAGAAAAGATTGACCTCATTTTCTCTTCATTTTCATTTACTCAAAGGCTTAATTTATTCATTTTTAAATGGTTAAATTAAGTTTATTGGAGTGATATCAGTTACTAAATTGTATGGGTTTCAAATGTACATTGCCATGATACAACATCTTTGTATTGCCTTGTGTTCATCGCCTTGTGTCAAATTTCTTCGAGTCACCATGTATTTGACCCCTTTACCCTTTACTACCTTCCACCGCCTTCCTTCTGTTAACCACATACTCTTACCTGTGTATACTAGTTTTTGCTTCTCTTGTTTGTTCATTGTGTTCAATTTTATATCTCCCATGTAAGTGGAACCACATAGTTCCACCTCACACCTGTTAGAATGGTTACTATCAACAAGACAAGTAATATCAAGTTTGAAAGAGGTTGTAGAGGAAAAGAAACCCTGATTCACTGCCAATGGGAATGTAAACTGGTACAGTTACTATGGAAATGAATATGGAGTTTCCTAAAAAAATTAAGAATAGAATTACCATATGACTTAACAATCTCTCTCTGGGTATCTGGGTATCTCTGGGTATCTACCAAACTTTGAAAACATTGATTTGTAAAAAATATATATAACATGTACCCCTGTGTTCCTTGAAGCATGATTAACAGTGGCCAAGCCATGGAAACAACCCAAGTGGCCTTCAATAGTTTATTGGAAAACAGAAGATGTAGTGCATGTATGCAATGGAATGCTCCTTGGCCATAGGAAAAGATGAAATGCTGCCATTTGTGACAACATGGATGCATCTTGAGAATATCATCCTACTTCATTTCTAAAAAAAAGAGATGGTGCAAGGGTGTTAAATTAAAAAAACAGCCTACCAAATATACATAACTATACATAAGTTAAAAAAGATTACGTCAGAAAAATTTTCTTCAAACAAAAAGCTGAAAAAATTACCAACTGTATAGATTTTACATTTTAGAGAACCAGTAAGATTCTGCCTTTGAAGACAGAACTGGCTTCAGATCCTAGGCCTACCAATCAATAATCATGTCATCTTTCAATAAACCCGTATTGCCTCAGATATTGGAAGTGATTGAAAATAGTCCGTGGTTTGGGGGATGACTTTCAGTATTATATTTAATGGTCCAGCAGGACACATACCTTACCAAGAGTGGTCTAACAACTGGAAAAACTCTGCACAAAATTATTCCATCTGAACTCCTACACTGAGAGACTAGATCAGACTTTTACATGGCTTCTAGAAGTTTAAGGCTGTGTCCCTAGAATGACCCTAAGCCCCCTAGATACCTGCCTGAGCTCAACACTGTCGGGAGAACTTACTGTTTGTTTCAGCTAAACCCTGGAGACAGGCACGCTCCTGAACTCCCTCTTAAGCAGTTACTTTAGAAAGGTTGCAGTTGTGCACCCTTCCTCTGCCCCTTGGGAACATAAATCATCTACCTCCCACAGCTGCCTTCCCAAGGACCTGGAAGGAGTCTTTTTGAAATGGAAACAGTCAAGGAGATAGCTCTCACACGCAGTCCCTGGGGGAGGGTAAGGGCCTCACTTCAAGTGGCGCCTTGCTCTGTAACTTAACCACTACCTCCCATCACACAGACACAAGAAGTCTGCTTCTCCTCTGGGTACGCACCAATGACACACCTCGAGGACTGAGTCACATGGACCCAATCCCCCTGAGTGCCCATCAGTGCTTTACCTTTGACACACCCCAGAATTTCAAAAGTCTCCCACCTTTTGTTTTGGAAAATTTGAGATTTAATCTGGACTCTCACACTGCAGTGGTTTTCACTGAATATGACTTGTCTTTACTACCTTTTATGAGTGTCTGGCTTTGTTTCTCTTGGGCAGCCCTTAAAATCAACCATAACACTAACCATAATTGTACAATATTGTGATTTCTTAAAAATCTCACCTGCAGATTAATGCAAAGAACTTTGAGGATTCTGTCTGTGAATGGGAATCTTCTAACAGAATGTTGTTATGATTGTTTCTCTTTTAAAAGAGAAATAGGCATATCATAATGCTAAGGCTAGATAGTATATACATTTGTTTTCAAATTTAGTGCCCATCAAAGATAACTCTGTACTGGTTACCATGATCTGATTAGAAAAAACATTATATGTTTGAATGTCAGTCACACACTATTTTCTAAAATGGGAAAAAAATTAGTTGAGTCCATGATGATTTATAGATAACTCCCCAAGTACATCTTTGGAACAAACAAGCCAGTGATCGATAACCTCTGATTTAGTAAAAAGCTTTAGGATCAGTCAAGTATAATCAGGAGCAGGGAAAAGGTAGAAAATAAAGTTGAAACTGCAATCACGAGTGAGTTTCCCAGTTGATATCTGGGACTGACTTAACAGTTACATTTTTGATATGAGAACAAGGAAAGCAACCAAATACATGAGAAGCCAAGTCATAAACTACAGAAGCCATTAACATCACACTCAATCTCAGCTGCATCCATTCTGAAGAAGAAAATGGATAAGTCTTGAGTGTGTCCTACTTGGAAGTAGAAGAAGGGAATGTAGGCAACCTTCCCTCCCACTTCTGCCCTTTCATTTTGAAACATCCAAAATCAGAGATTTGATCTTCTTAGGGAAAAAAAGTTGGTATAACGGATGATCACTTTGATTTAGGCAATACAGTAACATTAGGAAGGGCTTAAGAGTCTAGCCCAGAATCCCTTTTGAAAATTATTCTCAATCGGTGTACTGCCACAGTTACTCATCACACCTCACAATATCTGAAATCTAAGCACAGAGAAGGGGCAGCCTGGATGGCAAAGGAAAGACAGGCTCAAGCAGCAACATCCGTGAGTCATAGTAGTTCCAGCTCCCTCACTGGTTGCCCTGAGACCTTACATCTATATCTGTAAAACAAGAAACAGACTAATTATTCTTGAGTTCTTCCAACTGGAACATTCTCTTTTATTTTTTCAAAGTGTAGGAGTGGGAAGATTAATATGGGGGCTGCTGGAATAGGAATGGAGACCTAAACATAAAATTGCCACTCTGAACTTGACACAGATATTTCTGAGAACTGTACCACATCTATTTGCATCTTCATATTCTACTGTTATGTTAATTATAGTATAGCTTTCCAGAAAAAGAATGAGGCAAAGAACCAGTTTTAAATTGATAAAATTAAGTCTCCTTTTTAAAAGTAGCAAATAAAATCCCGTGCAACAAATTAGATATTACAAAGATGGAGGGATGGCATAGGTCATTTGTGTTTCTCCAGCTTTGCTAGTTGTAAAAATAATGGAATAAACTGGATTTTAAATAACATTCTCAATCAATTAATTTTTATACAGCGGTTAATTTTAGAAAGTACTTTTACGTTTGTTGCCTCACTTGGTCCTCAATCCTGTGGCAATAACTAGTGTTATATGTGTGAGAAGTATCATTATTAATAGTCCCATTACAGATGTGAGACTTTCAACTTTTTTAAATTATGTGAATAGGTTTAGTAAGAAAAGAATCAAGAAATAAGCAGATGATTTAGGGCAGAGGTCACTGGTAGTTTTGAGTGAGGTGGGGGCATCGAAAACCTGATTGGAGTGAATTAAAACAGAAACAACAGGTGAGAGAATTGAAGTAGCTGGTATAGACAACCCATTCATGGGGCTGTACTCTAAAAGGGAGCAAAGAACAGGTAGAAGACATAATAACTAGTAGAAGCATGTTACTGCATGTTTGAATGTTAATGGAATAAAAAATAGAGAGAAAATCTGATAGATAATACAGAAGATGGAAAAGATATGCCAAAACTTCTGGAGCAGATAGATTTTAGCTAAATTTTAAGTTATGAGTGTTCGATGTATATGTGGACAATGTTGGACATGGCATCTGTGCTGAGAAGTTCAGTATTCAATACAGTATGAACAAAATCAGAGAAAGAGGGAAGGGTTACAGAATCTGGAAGAGCTGATGGGAGCTGAGTGATTAGATGTGTTAGATCAAATGTCCTCTTACCGAGCTGGTCTTCTAGAGTGTCGCCTTCCCATATAATGAAACTCTTCAGTGCAGTTAAAATGCTGCTGGAAGCTAATGGAGTGGTATATGGGGCACATTTAGTGGGAGGAGGAAGCTGGATTTTTACTGGCCATGCATTTTGACAGTGATATACCAGCGGTAGCCCTGCCTTATTTTCTCAGCTTTGATTAACCAGGATGTCTGAGGGAAGAGTGGAATGTGCGCATCATGAAATCTGGAAAGACAGCTCCAGATCTTCACCTGTGTTAGTGGGCAATACATGGACACTTGGCTAGGTACTACGTGATTTGAATTCCTGTCCACAACCCAATTTATCAGCTTCTAGCACCATCCTCAAAGGCATTTCAAGTTGAAAAGTTACAGGCATCATTAGGCAGCACAGCATCATTACTTGTGAGGGTTTCCAAGGACCTTCAACTATTAGCAAATCTTGGAAATGGGCCTATGGACAAGGATGGTCCTTAAAATGAGAAATACGCTGCCTTATTCATTTTCCAATGTTAATGGTGTTATACATTCAGTTAGAGCTCTAATATCAGCTGGTATGCACTGAACTCTTGGATATCTGATAATTAGTTAGGAAGTACTTCAATAATGCATAAAGTCCAAATGTCTTCCTACTTTGTAGATATATGTTACTATGTATAATACACATCCATACAATCTACTATACATAATATGTATATATTTGTCTATATATTCTAATATACGAATGTATATTTTCCATTTAAACATAACGTAATTCTAATTAAAGACCCTAAGGCATTTCCAAGGAGAAGTACCAAAAAAGTTTACAGATACTTGCCATTTCTAACTATTCCACAGTTTTGTGAAACAAGTTACCAGCTCAGGTTTCTATGTCTTTGAGCACTTCTAGAAAATCTCATTAAAGAACATTTTCTTCTTCTATAGCCCTTTGGCTGAGAATAAATTGTAATAGAGAGGATGACCTGTGTATGCACTTCTCACTTATGATGGTATGTGTGAAAGCCAGAGGAGCAAGAGTCATGTGCTCTCTGTTTAAACCTTTACCTTCATTATTCCTATTATTGTCTTTAGCAAAGAAAAGCTCTTGCTGGAGACGTACCCCTCCCATTAGCCATGGATAAGTAGAAATGTTGAGACGAGCAGCTGAGAAAATATACAATAATTACTCCTTAACTTCGGTTGCTTTATGTAAGATTGAACAGTGATGGCAGTTGCTGCCTTAAGTGCTTTTGGGCAAAGCCAAGCTCATTCTTAAGGGCATAAATACTATTGGACAAACCCTATTATGTTTTGTCCACCTGAAGCCAAGGTTTGTGTGTGTGTGTGCTTTGTCTGCTTGATATGAATTACAAAATTCTCCTGGAAAGGAAGCAAAGGGGAGAAGAAATTGAAGGGGGAATGATACTTGAGAGTAAAATGTCAGACTAAGGATGGAATGGCCTTCATGTCAATCAATCATTTATTTAATCATTGTTTTATTAAATTTAATTTGTGAAATGTACTATTGGGTGAAGTTTTTCTCAGCAGCAGGCAATGTACACAGGCTTCCAAAGCACTGCTAAGTAGATAACTGTGGTTGTCCCCTTGCCATCCTGCTGCTTGATACTCAGGTACAAGGCAGGTCTTCTATGTCACTAGCTGGTGAAGGTGCTTTGTCACTCCGACCAACTCTTCTCTGAGACACTCTGTGGTTCCACCTACTAAAACTAACACCAATGTCGGGCATCCCCCCAGCTAGTGCTATAGTGTTTCTATTTATTAAGCATATGGTCTGGTAAGTACACAGTACTGACAAGAAAGGAGAGTAGCAGTCAGACCCTTGGAGACAAGGGATAGTGTATTTGATAAAAATACTCTCGAAATGGCTCTCACTATTGACGCTGATGTCCAGGTCTTCTCTCTGCTTCTATCAGTTGGAACAGATACATTGATTGGTTAAAAAGAAATAAAATTAAGTGCCATGGAAAGAAAATTCCATTTTCTTTTCAAGTAAAAAGGGGGACATATGTCTTTGATGTTTTCAATGCTGATTTAATGCTAATATCCATGGCACACGCAAAGTGACCCCGGCAGCTGTTTGACAATGAATGTGTTGGAAGTTCATCCCAGAAAGTAAAGTTGCAGGGAAAATCCAAGACTCCAGCTCAGATCAGCCTAAAGAGCAATAGCGCACTCACACTTGGATTGAGGAAGTGTCCGTGGGCTAGTTAGTAAAATATGAGTGAAAGAGAACCAGAAACATGTCTGAGGTCAGCTTCTCTTGAGCTTTTCCACCGAGGGCAGCACAGACTGTGCCTCATACAGAGTTCTTGATGCGAACGGAAGTGGAAACAGTGCCTAAGTAGCCTTCTCTTCATAAATTAGTACGCAAGTATTTTATGCTCTGTTAAATTTAGCATAAATTGAACTTCAATTTTTAAAAATGTAATAAAGTGTCAGAGAGATAGGAAGAGGGACAGGTGGGTCATTTGCAGTCATATATGAATATATGCAATTATATTAAAAACTAATAATATTAATAGTACAATGAACCTGTGGCAAGAGTTTTCCAGAGTTTTCAAATTTTAGGGAAATATTGCATTTTTTTTTAAATTCAACTTTGTTTCTTCATGATATAGGAGAGAGAAACTCAGTATTTTCTAGTATCATATATCTACTGTCTCTGGTTACCTTTGCACCAAACACCCTACTGTATCAAAGTTAGAAAACAAATGGCAAGTCAATTAGGTTGACTTAGGACACAAGGCAGGACCAAGTTCATTATGAATGAGCAGAGATTCCTCTGTGTGGCGCAGTAACTTGCCCACAGTTCTGGTTAACAGAACAGTAAAGCCACACAAAGGGAGCATAACCGATAGGAATGAGACTCGGACCAACAGGACTTCATCCCCAACCTGAGCACTGTCACCTTCAGTCAATGACTTGCCTTCTCCAGCTCTCAATCTCCTCAAATGTAAGATAGCAAACATCATAGCATTTCCCTCCACAGCTTTTTGCAAGGATTTACTAACTGAAGCAAATAAAACCTTTGGCTCAGTGCCTGGCATACTGCAAGCTCTCTCCAAGTGTTAGTGGTTGCAATTATCATAGACTCATCTATTTCATTCTTGTAAATGAAAGACATCTTTCCACTTCCACACTTGCGTCTGGGATGTTCTCTAATTGGAAGGGTGCTGTCTTAGAAACATGAACCACAGTATGACTTAGAAAAAGGGCAGTGGGGGGAGGTGTACTATTTGAAACCCAGGGTAGATGAGCTTAATGCTATGCATAGTACTTTAGCAACTTTTAAAACATGCTCATATATATTTCTGGAACATGGTAGAAGAAGTAAGCTAAAATACACTTAATAATGAAGTAACAAGGATTTTAATTATTCTTTAGAAATGAAAGTAGAGATGGGGTAGTGGAGGTGGGAGAAATAGGAGGAGGATGAGAAAATGATTCAATTAGACAGTTGGAGAGAATCTCTAGTAACTTATCAGCAGGCAGCAGGTTAAGTAGAACAGACGTTAGTAAAAGTTCCTGTATTAAAAACGACTGAAGTATTTTAGGACAGGAATTTTTCAGACCATTACCTTTTCGGACTGTCTGTCACAGCAAAAGTCTGCTTTATGAATCAGCCGTGTGTTAGTGATGAATTATGCAAAAACAGGGAAGAAAGGCAGCTCGTGGGGTAGCTGGGGGCTGGAAAGGACAGCGGGGAGTGACCCCTGGAGGCTTCTCCACAACTAAGGATGGAAATTCACGGGGCAGCAGCCACAGGCATGTCAGCCCACCTGAACAAGCTCTGACTGTCCATGGTACACAGAGTGCAGAAGTTACAGGAAATAATGACTCCCGAAGGCCAGAGGAGGCAGAGACATTGGATTGCACTCAGGTAAGGTACACATGTACATTAAAGCAAGCATATCACACAGGCAGATATTTTTTAAATTGTCATTTGCTGACGAGAGAGAGAGAGAGAGAGAGAGAGGCATTGTGTGTGCCCTAACTGGAGATGAAACCCGCAACCTTGGCGTATAAGGACAACATTCTAACCAAATGAGCTACCTGGCCATTTTTATACAAATGTATTTTTTATGTCTATTATTTCCTGGTTAGTTTGCTCATTCATAAAACCTCTGTTACTCCAAATAAACAGAAGCATTAGGTGGCAGAAAGTGCATTTGTTTCCCAAAGTTGTTTGTTCCTTTCGCATTTAAAGAAACATAGTAGCCAGGATTTTACATCAATTCCTAGACTTTATATTACTCTCCTTTATGACTATGTTAACCCGTCTCTAAAGCTGTATGTTGAGGCCCTGGCTGGTGTGGCTCAGTGTATTGAGTGTCGTCGGCCTGTGAGCCAAAAGGTTGTGATTCCCATGCCTGGGTTGCAGGCTGGGTCCCCAGCTGAGGACGTGGGAGAGGCAACCGATGGATGTGTCTCTCCCTCTCTTTCTCCCTCCCTTTCCCTCGCTCTAAAAATGAATAAATACAATCTGTTTTTGTGGCATTTAAAGAACAAGTAGCACTATAAAAGGGTGAGCAAGGATCAGCTTTCAGCATCTCCCCCTCCTGTCTGTTTCCTGGAGTGACAATCCAATGACTGATCATGTGCTACCTTCACCCAGACCTCACCGGGACCTCTAACTGGGATTCCACAGCAGCAGCCAACAAGCCTGGTGTCTAGAGATTTCTGAGTCCTTACAGGCTAGTAGTTAAAGACCCCCACAGAGACTGCTTCAAAATACTAATTTTATTTATGTTAAAAAAAAAGGTTTGACAATCCAATGGCTTCTCAGAGGTCAAAGTTACAGTTTTCAATCGGCAGACTTAATTTATAGGATAGTGTCACCCAAATGCCTAAACTGTTTTAACCTAGGGACCATGGAATACCATGGAATAGTGCACATGTGGACTATTGAACATATAATAATCATCAAACCACAGTGTATTTTCCTGATTACCAACATTAATTAACAGTCTATAGACTGTATGAGATATTTTGCTAAGAAAATGGTAGGAACCCTGTGAAGTATAAACTAATTTTCCCCGTTTTGAAGATGAGAGGACTGAAGCTAACAGGCGTGAAATAATGTTAGTTAGGGGGCACCACCAGGAAGTGGCAGAATGCAATTCAGAACCCAGGGTCTTTATGCTTCTCCGAGCTGCAGAATAAGCTGGAAAGTAATATCACCTGTCAGTTCAAGCCCAATCTCCACTTGTAGAAGTGGCCTCCAGAGAGAAGGCGTCCCTTCATTCTTGGCACCCAGATGCAGTACGTTTCACGTCCCCTCTTGCCCAACGTCAGAAAAGATGGAGGAAGTAGAGCTGGGAACAGCCCGCACGTAATTCCATCCCTCTGACACGCCACTGCAGCCTGGGTTGCATGTCACTCCACATCAGACAGGAAGTAAGGCCGAATTAAATCTGGCTGTCAAGACACCAGATTTGCTGCAAGTAGAGATGCTCTTTACTCTTTATGTGCAAGCTCTGATTGAAAAGACAAAAAGAATTTAATCAGTCATTCTGCACTGCAGCTCTGGGAGCTCCAAAGTTGTTGACTCGCTCTGCCCCCTTGCCCTTCCCCTCTCTTTCCAAGGCAAACGTGCAGTGGCTGGTTTGGGCTAAGCCCTGCCAGCTAAGCTTCAGTAATTGGAATACTGGTGCACTGTGCGAGTAGCAGTTTATGGAGCTGAGCAAACAGGTAGATACTTGACCAGAAAGGGCAGACTTTTCAGGGTTGGCTCTGGGTCTTCATGATGCTTTAAAGTTTGATGGTCTGAAGTTAAAAATGCCAGTGCAACCCACAGATGATAAGAGAAGGACAGTTCAGTGGTACCAGTCACTCCGGCAAAGGGACACAGAATGAGAGGGCAAGCGTGTGGTTGGAAGAATTGGGGATTTTTGGAAAAATCTCTCTGAATGTCTGGTGATATTAAGGTCATTAGATTATATCCAGGCAAGGCAAGGCAAGCCTCGCTTAGTGAGACTGACTCAAAAACAAGTGCCCTGGTTTGGACAACTTTGTTAAAATCAGAGGAGGTAAATAACTATTTGCCACAAGTCATTAACCAGCAACATTGATTAAATGAAGTAAGAAGAAGTTTGGGTGCTGTTCATCCATGACTGAACTCTCCTGGGACAAGGTGGGACAAGGTGAGAACCCTGGGAAAGTGGCTGACCTTTATGAAGAAAATGAAATGCGCCACTCCACTGCTGCCCCTGGGAAACTCATCTAGTTCTCACAATAGGTTCCTACTCTCTTGTCTCCATGTCACCACAGCTACCAAAACAGAACCTAAGACAGACATGGTTTCCCTGGCTCTGGCAGATTCCGGGCACCTTTTAAAGAAGGGCTCACCTTGGATCACATAGTAATTTTTTGTTCCTCTTTCCTCCCCTGAGACCATGACCTCCTCTTCCACATGACAATGTTTTATTCACCTCATTTTCCTGATATCTGGCATCATTTCACAGGTAATCAGCAAATGACATGTACAGCATTACACGGGAAGGACAGTCATTATTTGGACATCTTTTTCAAAGCGGCCTTGCAGATGTAGTCCCTAATGTTTATAGCATCCCTTTAAAACAGTTGTTACCTGCATTTTACAAAATAAGGAAATTTAAGCTAACAAATTCGTCCTGGGGAAGGCTACAAAACGAGGGGCAGGTAGATCAGGGATTCAAATATAAGTTGATTTCAGATCATAACACAAGTTTTTCCAGGACAAGATAAGAAAATTAGAATGATGAAAAGAAAAAAAAGGAGGACAAGGACAAGGAGAAAGAAGATGAGGAGGAAAAAGAAGAGGAAGAAAAGGAGAAGGAGGAGAAGGCAGAGGAGGAGAGGAGGGGCAGGAGAAGGAGGAGGAGGGGGAAGAGGAAGGGAAGAAGTCTTGAATCCTTCAACTGGAGAAAACCCTGTGTGCCCCTCAGCAAAACATTTAACCTTTTACTGTCTCAGTTGTAATTCTGTAAAATGTAATAATCACTTACTGTCTGGAGGTGGCAGTTAAATTAGATAATCTCTTGAGATCATTTCAGCTAAAGAAAAACACATTTTTAACCATCATTATTCTTGGATTAACGTGAAATCATTATCTAAGACAATGTTGAAATGTCTTTCATTTTCCAAGTAAGAGAATTGTACTATGATGTAAACATGTTCTAAATCTCTTCAGTTTGTTCTCTTGTGCAAACACTTAATACACATTTAACTCAAATTTAGAATATTTTAACATTAACGGAGGATCAGATAACTGGAGATCTGAAGCAGGTTGACAACAACTTCTGCAAAGCCTACTTTCTTGAATAAATTCCTCTGACTGGTAATTAAGTATGAGTGAAGATACAGGGTGGAGAATGACTGAGTTGAAATGACACATTGGGAGGTTGTCTGATTCATGTTTCCCCTGTTTCCATAGAATCATGGAGTTTTGAATAAGGATGAAATAAAAACACAAGGACAAAATAAAGGCAAAAAGAGAGAAGCTCTACCGCAGAGTCTGTTTTTATTTCTTATTTTTTAGGAGACAGACAGAGCTTAGGCTACAATGTCCTGATCACTACAGGCAGGGGTCAGAGAGGAAAGGAGACAGATAGCTCAGGGACAAGCGCCTTCCTTGCAGGCCAAGTTCAGGCGAGCTCAGTTTAAGAGACGGGAGACGTATGTCCCAGAAAACTCATTGGAACACTGAGTCCTGGTGTTTGGATAACTTGCTGAATGACTGAAGTCCACCTAGTGACTCATTCCCTCCCCCTTTTATTCTCCTTCAAAAAACTCGCCATCTGTCTTGCATTACTACCATTTTATTTTATCTTTTTAAAGATTTATTTATTTATTTTTAGAGAGGGAAGGGAGGGAGAAAGAGAGAGAGAGAGAAACATCATTGTGCGGTTCCTGGGGGCCATGGCCTGCAACCCAGGCATGTGCCCTGGCTGGGAATCGAACCTGCGATACTTTGGTTCACAGCCCACGCTCAATCCATTGAGCTATGCCAGCCAGGGTGCATTACTACCATTTTAATGAGAGTCCTATCTTTGAGATTACTGTAATAATAGTAGTTGAAGATTATAAAATATCTTTTATGGCAAAGTATTTATACTTCTCCATGTTCCCTAGTAAGCAAATAAACATTTGTTAAATAAATGAATAAAGAATGCAGGGAAAAAGGCAAGTGGACATGTACAGATGCAAAAATTCCAAAGCATCACAGAATCAGTTTAATTTCTAAGATATATATTCTTGAAACAGAAATCATGTGAAAGATTTGGGGGCTAAAAAATCAGAGGATATGCCATCATTTCCTGAGGAGCTTAAAACCAAATTATATTTATAAGGCCATTGACCCAATTTCTCTTTTCTCATCACTCATTCTGAATCAGCTAGACATCTGTCCTCTGTACTCATAACTACAAGTACAGGATAGGGGCTGGTGGGAGAAAAACTAGATTAGGTTGAGTACTAAATCTGTGTGTGGGGAGAAAGCGAGAAGTCACAAGTTCTGCGTCGAACAAGAAACTGTATCACTTCAAAAGATCAAGAACAATCCTTTATTTTGTTAACCACACTATCTGCAATGTCAAGCACATAAGTGGATATTAAACAGGTCATCGATGATTGAATTAGTGAAAGAATGTATGTAACTAATTATTTCACAAATGATAAACACAAACACACACATAGCTTAGAGTGAGACTATCTTCTCATCATGCCTTGAATATGAACAGACCAATCAATAGGAAAATAAATTAAACATGATTTAAAATCTTTAGTTCATAACCAGGTAGTCTATACTTCCAAGGAAGGCCTTGGTATTTATCAAACAAATGTGACCTCAGCATAAAGGTAACTGCCAAAGGAAGGCAGGGTGTAACATAGATTCTACTGGCCTCCCCTGTCATTCTCCCAGAGGAGGAAAACATATAGACTTGTGTTTTATCAGTTCTACCTTTAGGGCTGGCAAGCATCACTGCTCTTAAATCTCTTAGGAATAGGGACTGTACAAAGTCACACCATCTCTTTTCTCTTTCCCTTTACCTGCCTGTACTTTGCAATTTCTGTAAGCCATTTTGGTCAAGCTGCTATAGACTTTAGTCGACTAACACACCGTCGTCAATGACAGGGTCTATGATGTTGTCCCCAGTCTCCGCCCCCATCCCTGTTCCCTCTCCTCGCAGATGGGAATGACTACAGAGAGATTTACACTGCTATGCCTTTGGGCTTCACAATCAGCATTCAAGTGTACGCTCTCAATTTAGGATTTGTTCGGTGTTATCAAAACTCACCAACCCTGACAGGATATGGCTATACTCATAGCTGAAGTTTATTTTAATTCAAAGAGTATAAATAGAAAATAAACAGGAAAAGAGCCTAGACTTTTTTCTTTTTCTTTTTTCTTTTATTAGAGGCTTAAAGATCTGATACCAATCAGTGTTTGATAAACAGAGATGACAGCTGGAAAGCAATCAGATAATGGATGTAAAATCTACCATCAGTGCACAACCGTATTAAGTCTCTCATTTTATCATTTTGTCTTAGCAGTGTCCAAAGAAACTTCAGGCTTGTAAGCAAGAGGACAAGTAATAGGAAACAATTAGGAGAAATTTTCTTTTCCTTTCTTAATTCTCAATGAGTGAATTTGAAACACTGTCAGTTGCACAACCCACCATCATTCCCCTAGATTTCTTACTAATATAATCTTGATTTTACTTACGACAGCAATCCACCCAGACCCAATGTCCCTTCCAGCTAGTGATACTATCAGGTGTTCAGTGAGAGGAACTGACGCTTCTGGGGAAAACTTTCCCTTTTCTAACAAAAACGTTAAGGCGTAACTGGTTCCTGCCTTCCCTGTTATACTTACTTTGAACAAGAACATGACGTCTGATATTGTAATAGTTCTGTGACACGCACAAAAGTGACAACCACTATGGCAAGCAAGACAGAAGTAACATTCTTGGGCCCCAGATGACAGCACTGAATGTCTCAACCCAATTCCTATAAATGTCTGCCTCTCATACTTTTGGGAAAAATGAAACAAACAAACAAAGCACCTGTGTGCTTAAGTCACAAAGGCACGTGTTGCATAGTTAATAGTAAGTACATGGCTCATGTTGGATGGACCCAAATCCATCCTCTTCTTTCCACCCTGAATGCCAGTACTCTGGGCTAGGTTGTGATTCCCCCTTACTGTGTGACGGCAATGACTTCCGTCCCTCAGTATGATTGTTTCTACATTTAAGTTCCAAAATATGCTCTTCATATTGAAACTAGAAACTCCATTGAAAACACATACCTGATAATATCACTTGCCTGCATAATTCTCTTCAAAACTTTCCCATGGCTCTTAAGATAAAGTCTAAATGACTCGGGGATCTGCAAGGCTCTACTGACCACCCACCATCCCCACACTGCTGCGTTCCAATCTTTTCACGCAGCACCTAACTGTTCTTCCTAGTTGTCCCCAGATCCTCATAAGCCTTCCCACTTGCTGTTTCCTATTTTTCCATTTAATCCTGTTTGTTTTCCCATCTCAGCTGGGAATTGACCTCAGCTAAAAAGTGGCAGTCTTTGTCACCTCACCAACATCCATCCGTGTCACCCTCCACACAAAACCCCTACCTGACGAAGCACTGCTTTTTGTTCAGGTGTCCACCTTGTCCCCATAGAGTCCACGTGCCTCAGGAGAGGACCTCGCCAAGCTCCTGGGGTGGCCTGATCTTAAAGCAACCACATTATCTGTTTTTCTAATCAATGGTGAGGGGAGCCAGGCTTAAAGTAATTATTCACAGCATTCTCTTAGCCAAGGATATTGGTTTAGAGACTGGTGTGTTATTTAATCGGGGCTGATAAATAAAACACAATGTAAAGTTTATGAAGGGCTTCTGGGAATTTTTTTTCTTCATTTTAAAGAAACTGACTCAGAAATAGACACCTCTTTTATCCGCTTCCTGTTCTGTGTGGGTGGAAAGCTAACCTGCCACAGACGTTTATTCCCCGAGAGAAGACGTGGAATAGCAGCCACTGAGTCAAGCTAACTCAGAATTCCACCCACATTTTGGACGTTCAAGTATATGCTCTGAATGAGATTCCTGGGGCTGATCCTAAACTGCATGGTTAAAAATAACAGAAGTGCGTTCTTTCACCGCTCACGAGGTGGGAAGTCCAAAGTCAAGGTGTCCTCTGGGTTGGTTCCTCCTGCAGGCCCTGACAGAGAATCCGTTCCCTGCCTCTCCTAGGTTCTGGGGGTTGCCTGCAGTCTGTGGTACTCTGTAGCTTGCAGCTGCAGCATTCTAATTTCTGCCCCCATTTTCACATGGTTTTCTTCCCTCTGCATGTGAGTCTCTGCATCTCTGTCTGCAACTCTCTCCCTACTCAGAAGGACACCAGTCACCGAATTTGGGGCTCACCCTAATCCAGATGACCTCGTTTTAACTTGGCTAACTTGGTTATGTCTGTCACAAAACCCTGTTTCCATATGAGGTTTATTTATACATACAGGGGTTAGGACTTCAAAATATATTTTCTGGGAAAACAATCCAACCCACATGAGCCATCATTTTTCTTGTTTTTTTTAAGCACTTTGCATAATAATTTCAATCATTTGCAGCTGAAGGTATCCCAGTTAATACTTCCTCTCTACCCTGCCTTCCAGATTTTGGGTGTTCTACCTCATATTCTCTTACAAAATTTGGCTCACCCCATCACTGAACTTAATCGATTGTACTCTGGTTGCTTTTGAATTTTTTTTTATTAGTCCTTGCACACATCGCGCTAACTCCGTTTGCCTGTCTAATCACAAATTTGTCTGCAACACTTTGCAGGAAACCTGATACATATTTTGTGCTCTACAAATATTTGTTAAATAAGTTAAATCAAATCAGCTAAATTTTTAAAAGCAGGAAATACAGTACTTTCAAATCACCCAAAATACCACTGCCCATGAGAAAATACTGTAATATTTGTGTAAATGCTTCCAACATTTTTATGTGAAAGTTTTCAATCCATAATTATCATAGTGAGATAAAATTGTGTGCCCTGCCTTTGTTTACTTCATATAACACACGTTTTCCTATTTTATTGCAGATTTCACATACTTTTTAAATAGATGTGTAAACTCCATTGAATGTTTGTATAAGAATGTACTTTTAAGCATTCCATGAAGTTGGGACACTGAGTATATTTTTGTCATTTTTAAGACTTTCTGAGATGTATTATTCTTTATACGTAAATATTTTTCTAATACCTAGGAATTTTTTCATAGCATCGATTTAAAACCGGCTTAGTGTGATTAATTTTAAGACTCCTGAAGGGATGCAGGGATTCAGAGAATAGAGAGGTCAATTTCACTGACCGAAAAAATCAGGAAGGTGCCCGTGAGAGTGGAAAAAACCAACCAGATTAGGGAGCAAGCAGGTCATAGGCACCCAGGACCAGGTGAGCAAAGAGGCTAAGAACCAGGCTCTGTCCTCCCAGCTCAGTGTCTCACTGTGGAATGTGCCTCTCATTGGTTAGGCTACGGTGTCCGTGTGGAGCTGAGTGACTCCCTAGGTTTTTTCTGACTCCCAAGAAATCAACAGGAGATAAACTCAACTGTAGGACATGCGGGCCGAATGTACTACAGTTTTTTCTTCCTGGCATCTCATCATTGAACACATTTACAATAACATATATATTTTGTTTGCTCTGGGGACACATTCAAAACTAACTTACAAATAAGCCATGAAAATACCATTCCAGGTAAGGGGCCTTTAGTGAAAAAAATTCATAGACCGAACTTTCTAGTATCATAATAAACTTAAAGTTATTAGGTGAATTAAATATGGAGCAATGGAGTTTGGGTTTTTTATCCAAGCAAGACTAGAAAGCAGGAACAAAAGCCTAATTTCACGGTATTGTTTAGTTATGAACATTTTGCATGTTTGCATTTTCAACTGAAGTCTCATCTCTTCATCTGTAAACCAGTCACGATGTAATGAATTCAGTATTAAAGGGTGCTGGTTCTAGTCCCAGCTCTACCACTTTCCTGCTTAGTGATTTAGAACTAAACACACTGCAGCTTTTTTTCCTGGGTTTTGACTCCTTCATTGACAGACAGAAATGATAAGACACGATAATTCTTCAGATGCGCTGCCCTCTAAAAATCTTTGGTTCCGGACAACACAAGATGTAAAGCTAGACAACAAATTTACATTTGTTGAATATCGAGCCTATCATGGCAGCAAGGTAATAAATCATAGTCTCAAAGAGTTAATTTTGAAAAGTAAACTTCCATTCAATTCACTGAAGTAGCCAAGGTTCTTGGCAGTCAGATAAATGAAAGCTGAATGTGTTTACAGGAAAAGTCCTGCATCCTTGAAAGTTTTTCATGGTTTATCCTAAAGAAAAAAAGTCTTCTGAAATCCACATATTTCTTCCATAATAGAAACAATTTGGACACAACTGTACATAATCATAGTGCTTCTGTCAAATGTAAAATGTTACGGAAGGTTTTGCAAATATATCTTACCAATATTATACAAATTAAAAGGCAGCTGACACCATGGCAGTGGAGAAAACAAAGAAAAGCAATGGCATTTGCATTATTCAAGAAATTATCCTACTCATTCACACATGCTCTGAGCTCTACTGAAGTGAAATATTTTAACATGAAATTGTTGTTCTGCCTCCAGGATTTTAAGGAAAAATGGACTCCAGGATTGTTGCTGTTCTAAAGAGAATACCCGGAGTGGTGGCTGTATTTCCAAGAATCTGCATTAACAGATGGCTTGCAATGTGTATGTTGCCACATATTTTTAGTTCTTTATTCTTTCTTTCCAATGATAAGATTTAGAGAACAAACTGTTAAAAATGAGCCTAACATGCCTGAGAGAGTTATGCTACTAATCTTTATAGACATTTAATTTCTAACAACAGGGTGCTGAGTGTATCAAATGGCATAGAACTTATTAGAAATTTTGGTAATTATTTCAGGTAGCTGGTTATGCTAATAGTGTATTGGAAAAATGTTCATACCTGTTCTACAGATCATCAGGTAGTCCTCTATAATTTTATTAAGAAGTCAATGGTTAGTGGGGAAAGAAGTCAGATGTTGACAGTTAACTATTCTTTATCTACTATTGCTCAGCCAGGTGCCGTACTCTATTCCCTGACTAACCCAAATTTTGTTCCCTCCCATTGCCTTGCAGAGCTTTATTTATCTGTGAGATGAACAGGACTAAGAAAGACCTGAGTTCTAATCGTAAAGCCAGTTCTTCCAAGAAGGGTGGCTATTAGCGACTTCTTCAACATTTCTGAACCTCAGTCTCCTCACAGGTAAAATGGGGATACTGCCAATCTCACATGATTTCTGTGAGGATTAAATAGACCAAGAGAACATCAAGTTCAGTATCGGAAGAATATCTGAGAAGCAATGCCATGTCTGAGTCCCTGCCCAAGCCTTCTTCTTCTCCCCTCCATCATAGTATCTGAAGTTCAAATCTCTCAGTTACAAGCAAGGTTCCATGAGCCATGATGATCTTGAACAGAACAATCAATGATATATCTATGAGGTCATTTATTTTATGACTTAATTTCATATATAAAATTGAGACAGATATGAAGCCTATTGGGATGCAATGAGACAAATTTGGATAAAGGGACCTGGGTCTGGATCCACCCATTAGTATGCAGAAAATTGCCAACCGGGGAAAAGGACTGTAATTGGTAATGACAATGGAACAACTGTGAACTATTACATTCCAGCGGCAGTCTGCATTCCCCTCTCATTTACTCACAAACTCTGCAGTTTGTTTCTGCATCACACCAAGCCGCTGTATAGTAATAACCTGTCTTATATTTTAAATAAAAATAAAATAAAATAAACAATAAATAACGTAAAGCAAAATCCCATTTAATCCTACACTCCTCCAGCTACTACCTACTTTCTCATTGCCTCTTCATAACAAAATTCCTCAGCAGAATTATAAATAGTCACTGCTTTACTTCCTCACCTTTCACTCTCAATTAATATTTTCACTCCAAGAAATTCAACATGACAAAGCACAGTCCATCAAGACAGGGTGGGCATTACTGGGATTAGGGTCAAAATCCTCAGACTTTAATAATGAAATAAGACATACCAATGAAATGGCCAGATTCCAATTAAATAATTTGCCTGCAATTAGTAAAAGTGGACAAATACCCTGAACCATTTACAATATCTTATACTATACTATACCTTACTATAAATATACTCTGGTATAAAAATTCTATGTATAATAAACTCTGCTTAATAATAATTGAAAAAACTAAAACTCTTGTAGAATACATTCAGGACCACAGGCTTATGTAGCATGATTGAAGCTAATAATCCTCAGTTCGATGGATGTTCTAATGATCCCCCCAATCATGCAATAAATAAGAAGAAAAATGAAAATTCAATCAAACTTATATTCTCTGTGCTATGAATTCTTATCAAATACCAAGAATTGATCAATTTGATAAAATTAGTATAATTTTGCTACTCCAGCAACCCACATTTTATCCTGAGGGTATCAATGTAATGGAGATAAAATGCTCACTTAATAGAGATGTACGTCTGTGTTAAAGACCAAACTAAATGCAAAAGTGCCTCATTTCCCCACAATTGACTCTAATGACATTGACTATTAGCAGCTCAAACTAGTTTAGTTCCCTAGAAACAGAAGAAAGGGGCACGTAAGGAAACGGCCAGATTAATATGTGCCTACTGCATAATATCACACCTTTAAATCATGAAAATTCTAAGAATAATGCAAGTGTTACATGGTTTTAAAATTGCAGGTCATGTGTAATAAACAACAAGTGGTTGAGAAAACCGTTGACTTATTTATCATTTACCTGTAAGATCAGGTATATAACTGTGTGTCCTGTATTTCAAAGGATACAGGATTTTGTTAGCACTTTGAAGGGCTTAGGCCCACTAACACTAATCTAAGCCTAAAATAAAACAGTCCAATGCTCATTTCCTTCAGTTAGAGGTATTTAGAATGGATGCCAACATTTAGCTTTGAGAACATGCTTCAAAACCACAGCACCAGCTGCGTGCCTGTCTCTGTCCCAGGCACACATACTGTCCCTTCATACTAAAAGTGGTGAGGTGAGGGTCTCAGGACAAACTCTGGGTTGAAAGACCAGACCGAATTTCCTGCCAGATCATTTTAGGTCTGGAAGGAGGAACCAAAAGATTTAAATCTCTCCTTGAACTTGCCCACATGACTGACAAAGAAAGCTTTCTTCATTGGGGTTTTAACACCAAGGAATGACTAAACTGATTTGCAGGCCCCTCTACATAGACCTTTATTATACACACACACACACACACACACACACACACACACATACACACATATACATATATACATATATAATATATATAAAATATATATCATATATATAAAATATACAAATAATAAGTACTATGTGATTTCTCTGTATTATGGAGCTAGAAGGTCACTTGTCTTCCTGAAAAGAACTTCTAGCTCAAGTTATGATGGTAAAACATCACATAGGTGAGAATTTTTCTGCTTCCCAATTTTCTGGAAGTTTTCCATATTTTTCGGTATATAACACCTGTTTCAGTACTACACAAGATTATTTCTAGTATTAAACACACTTTTTTTCCAAATATTCATTAGAGTTCTTGCCAGTGTCTATAAGATTAGAAAAACGTATTACATATGATCTATATAATTTGAGACTTTGTGATAAAGAGACCTAAAGAAAGAACAGTTAATTAGGTTTTTCTCTTCTGCTATAAACTGAATTGTTGCCTCTCAACATTTTTCTATTGAAGCATTCACACCCAACATGATTGTATTTGGAGATGCGCCTATAATGAGAAAACCAGGTTAAATAAGATCATAAGGTTGGAGCCCTGATCCACTAGGATTTGTGCCCTTATAGGAAGAGACGGCAAACTCTCACCCTCTCTCCCCGCCATGTGAGGACACAGAGAGCAGGGAGCCATCCGAAAGCCAGGAAAAGGGTCCTCACCTGGGTCGGAGTTGGCTGCACCCTCACTGCATAATTCCCAGCCTCCAGAACTCTAGGAAAACAAATTTCTATTGTTGGAGCCACTCAGTCTGTGGTATTTTGTTCCCAAGGAGATTCAAATATACTCTCTCATCCTTTCCAATCAGTTGCCAAAAACTTTTGCTTTAAGTTAAGACTTTAACTGGTACTTGTTTAAGTTTCTGTGATTGTCTATTAATTGGTCTTCCCCTTAAGTCCCTCTGTTGCTAATACATAACCAGCATTTGCTCTAGTCTATGTATTTTCTCACCTATCTGCCCTTAGCTTCCTAGACATTTCAAATTAAAGATATAGGGATAAATTTGTACAGTTTGATGGTTTGAATTTTTTATTCAAGCAAAGGTCTGAGTAAGGCCCTCTGTTTATCAAAGATCTACAATGGGGCTGCATGGCATGTAGACATATTAGAAATCACTTAACTTGGTATGTAACACTTGCCCACTCTATCTTCAGCTTGTCTTTCCATATGTACAGTATTTTTTCCACCCTAAAATCACACTCTATAGCTTAATAATATCTTTCATCACCTTTTTCCTTGGATCAATTATCCCCTTCAGTGTCAATGGTTTTGATATCACAACAGAGAAAGTATTCTGTATTATTTTTCTTTTTAGTTCAATTTTGCAATTTTGGAGAGAAAGGACCATTAATTTAAAACAGATATACAGCTAGAGAAGTTGTGCAAATAGTCATAAAGTCACCATTGCAAAAAAAACATATTATGGCATACATATACACATACTTCTCTATAAAAGTGTTACCAAACCAAGTAAGGTCCTGCTGCCCACCACCTCCCTCTAGGCAAAGTTCCAGAGGCAAAGTTAGGTGATAAAGGAAAGGAATCTTTATTCAACAGCTACACAATTTTGGAATAGAAACTTTCCACATGCATTAGTCACTTGAGCCTTAATGATGCAATCTTCAACTCCTGAATTCCCCTATCATTCCCCCTATTAGTTTTTAATTATCTTATTTCTGTAGGTTAATTTACAAACTAAACCAACTTAAGATACAAAAGCTACACAGTTTTGGAAGAATGGCAGGTTTCTGCCTCAAAGCCTGTCCCCTCTAAAACACCCAAAGAAGAATAACCCTGCCACCCTCAGCCAGGCCAGCCTAATACTAGGCTGTGCCTGGAGTTCCTTCTCCCATTCAAAATACTGTCCTTTGGGAAATGCAGGCAACTGCAGCATGATCATCTAGGTATCCTTGAGGAAGAGAGAGCCAGAGAGCCAGTCTCTCTGTCTTCTTTTTATTTTAAATCATCTGGCCCATAATTCCATGTACTCTGTAGGTTTCCAGTTTCTCAGTCAGTCCTATCCTAGACTGTTCACCATTGCTCAGGCAACCACTATGGCTCCTCCCTACTCCTCCCCAGTGATCTCATCAGATTTCTCTGAAGCAAAAGAACACCTTGCTAAATTGAAAAGGAGAGGAAGAAAAAGAAGAAGGAGAGGTAAAAGGAGGAATGGGATGGTGAAGAAGAGGAAGAAGGAGGAGTGAGAAAGAGGGAATAATTTAGGTCAGAAAAAATGCCTAGGCTTTAAGAAACCAAACATTTTTACTAGTTGCTCATGAGGATTTGAAATTGCTATTAAAACAACATGAAATGAATGTCAGACTATCACTGCATTGTGATTATAAAAGTAGCTATAGAGAAAATTATATATAATTCACATTTCATAATATAGAATTAAATCATTGTGAAACAAAATATTTTCCTGTGTTGCTGTCAAACAATACAGACAGATTTAAAATGAAGAGAAAAGGTTATAGAGCATGAGAAAGATTTCTCTTTCCTTCTGAGGATTTTTTAAATTGACAACTTATGTTTATGAACAAAGAAGAGGAAAATCTCCTTATGATAGTCTTGTCCCAAATGCACTTTTTCCTTTATTTTTATCATTGACACTATTTCATATGCCCCCATTAGACCCCGACTCTGCCCAGCTGCACCCTGTCCTCACCCAGCCCCACCCACCCAAACTGCATCTCTAACTTTAATGTTGGGCTTCATATTTTACACACTGTCTAATCTGTAGTAGACTTTTGAGAAGGTGACATTGGATATAAAGTATCTCTACTATTTCTAGAATTAATAGATTAAAATACCTTGCTGTTTAAAAAAATTTACTGCAAAGTTGATAATGAGACAAGCAAAACAAAAGACCCTTAAAGATATTGTTATTGGTAGATGTTGGGCCCAAGTAAACCATGCATGGCAGTTGTAGTAATGATGTTGACACTTGCAGCAGGAAGGTTACAGAGACATCATACCTGCCCCAGCCTCGGTTTTTCTTACAGCAAGGGGAAATGAAAGAAGGTCTCTTCTACTCCCACTAGAGAAGTGACACTCTCTCTCCTCCCCAAAACACAGTTTAAAGCTGTGAGTTAAGAGGTTCATCTTGGGAGCCATTTACAGTTAAGAATTAAGGGAGCTGCCAAATTCAATCGCCATCAGGGCTAGGAAGAGACAACCTAGAGACTTTGGCCTCAGAAGGAATTAAAAGGAACTTGAAGGGAGCTGCTCTTCCTCTTCTTGAAAACAGAATTCAAGGAGGTAATCTTTCTGTTTCCTAGTGTGGGGGGTGGATGTGCATGAGGCATTGTTTTGCTCTCCCACCAGTGTAAGCTCAGTGATATGCAAATAAAATTATTTTGTGAGAGCCTCCCTGAAACACAAAAAGCAAAATAATTAATCTGACCAATCATTTAGTTTTGTATTCCCAATAAATCACTTTTCTTCTTCTTCAATGTGTTTATATTTCTCTCCATGACCACACTCCTACCTTCAAGGATGCAGACTACAAACATTTTATAGTTTGCCATTATCATTTCAGATGGTGACGGCATTTGATAACATTTTCCTGTTACTTGACAAATTACCTTTTATAATTCAATCTAGCCAATGTGCAATATACATTCTTAATCATACTCATGACTTTACTGTTATTGTAATGGGAAAAATTTCAGCTGCTTCCAGCTAATGAAATTTGTCTTACCCCTTGGAAAGTTTTCTACATCTGCATGCATAAGCTTAAGCCTGGGCAATGTCCTCCATGCAGCAAACATGCTATTGAGAAGAAACTGACTTTGGTCAAGCATTTGACTTTAATTGGCCAGACATCCTGGGAGGACATATTGATTTTTTATCTTTCCTGTGCCCATTGGTCCTCTAGGCATTACAAGTTGAAAATGCAAAACAAGTTTAAAAAAGGTATAATTCTATAAACTGACTATTTTGCTCATGACTAACAATACGTTTTATATTCTTCTTGAACTATTTATTATGTGTAACATAAAAAGTAACTTTTCCTGTGGCTATGTAACAAAGTGAGAATTGGACAAAACTACCATTGCATCATTAATTTTATCTACAGAAAAAGTTCCCCACGTATGCATGGAATTGTTATTCAGGCAAAAAAGATATACACTCATTTTTCACCTTGTTATCAAGATAAGTCTTGCACAGCAAAATGTATTAATCTTAAACACAGAGCTTGATGTTTTTACACATCTATCCTGTGTAATCATCACCCAGATCAAGATATAAAATATTTCTAGATAGTGATAGAATTTTATCTCTTATTAATTGTCTTTATTATCTGTCAACTTTAGGGCAGACAATGTGATTCTTAACCCTCTGTATTATTATACAGTAGTAAAAATGGAAAAACTTTGCTTAAAGACCTAAAATAGGAAACTTCATAAAAAATCTATGTTCTATTCAAGCTCCCTTATTCAAAACTGCTAATAGTGGCATTTGTATTAACAACATAATAGAATTCTATTACTGTCTGTGACTCTAGACAAGCATTTTTTTGTGTTTTAGTTTTATAATCTGTAAAATATTAAAGTAAAATATTAATATTAAAGTAAGGCTAAGATAAACCTTAGCCTGTATATCTTACCAGAAAACTGCTGCAATCAAATGATAAAATACATATGGTAATTCATTTTAAATTGCAAAAGACTATAAAAACCAGTATTGCTACTTTTGTCAGACAAACCATTTAGGAACATTTCAAGTCATTATAATTTTTTTCCTTAAAGGAAATAGTAGTTATCTCTTAATGAAAAACTACTAAAGTTTTTTTCTAATAATCAGTTGTTTATACTTTATTTGTACTTACTTAATTTCATCCTGTTAACAAATATCTTCCTCATAAATTTTTACCTTTGGGTATACATGTTTTTCTGCTATAACAGTGATTATCTGTGATATATTAGAAGGAAAGTTTATGTACTAATAAGACCACAATTATTGAGACTCATTTGGAAGTATCTCTCAGAAAGAACAAACTAGCAAACATTTTTCAATCTATAGATAAAAATGCAAGTTGATTGCAAAAATCCATAACTCTTTCAAATTTGTATGTTTAAACAGGGGATATTTGACTTATAAAAAATGTTCTTTGATCCAGATGCCATTATGGTGATTTTATTTAAATTGCTATCTGAAGTCATATATTTGTCAACGAAACAGGTTCTCTGAAGCTAGTTCTTTAAGACTTGACTTTCTTTGCACTGATTGTGGTATTTACATCATATAGACATTCAATTCATGAAAGCTTTACTGATCAACCCTGTCCCAAAATCTACACTGGATGGTACTGGGAAATAAATGCCTGCCTTTAGGAATCTTAAAATTTATTAGCTGTAACAAATACACAAAAGAGAGTAAGACCATTGGAAGTGTACCTGGTGCTAGGAGAATGAAACTATTGATCATAATCCCACTAAGGGGCTGAAAAAATGCTTATACATATAAGTGATAAGGCTTTCAAGTAAGGTTAGAAGTTTCATTTCTAAAGGCTAAAAGTATGAAACATTTAAAAATATACCTATCTGATATTATACCACATCTGAACAGGTAAATAATCTTTTTTATCACCTTTGAAACTGGAAAAGTCAGCATTTATGCTGCCTGTCACTACCAGAACCAGTAAGTAGAGACAAGCATTGAATCTTTATGGGCACTGCTATTTATATGATGTTGATCTGAGAAGACGGTGGGTTATGTACCCTCTAAAACCATCTTAACTTCTCATCTCAAGCAGATCTTTTTATAGGGAGAAGGAAAAAGTAATGAGGGGTTTAGAAAAAAGTTAATCAGAGAAGAATTAAAGTCCATGGTGATTTTCCTAGTATTTCTTTAACTGCTGATGAACAATTCTTTATCTGCATCAGGGACATTCCCTCCCTGGAATACAGTCACTCAGATACCAACTCCATTGTTTGCAGACCCCCTGGAGCAACAACGTTGAATTGTTTGTTGACCTCCTGGAGTCACATAGGCCATGAATTCCAGTTCCTGGAATAACAGCTTTCCATATGCATTAATTACTTATGCCTGTCAACTATAAATGAAGCTAAAATCTTTAAGCCTTGAGTTCCCCTACCACTTGGTATTTGCCTACCTACAAACACAACTCCAAACACAAATTCCTTAAACTTTATGATCATGATGTAGCAATATTTTTATTGTTACTATTTATAAATCTTTTTATTCTTCTCTTTTAAGAATAATGTTAAAACTTACATCTAAAAAAATAATGTCCAGAGATCCAACAATGAAAAAATAGTACTTATTTTTTCTAGTACTATTTTTAGTACTATAGTACTAAACCAAACCCTAACCCTAACCCTAACCTTTATTTTAACCTTTATGTCCAGAGATCCAACAATGATCTAATAGTACTTATTTTTTCATAATATAAACATTGTAGTGACCTATATAATGCACGTAACTCTATCTTTAAGATAATGAAGTAAAAACACTTGACTCAAAACTTAGAATCTTTTTTAAAAAGATTTTATTTATTTATTTTTAGACAGAGGGGAAGAGAGGGAGAGAATCAATGTGTGGTTGCCTCTTGTGTGCCCCCTACTGGAGACCTGGCCTGCAACCCAGCATGTGTCCTGTCTGGGAATCAAACTGGTGACACTTTGGTTCCCAGGCAGTAACTCAATCCACTGAGCCACATCAGCCAGGGTAAAATTTATAATCTTTAAAATGAGAGATTTGTGCCCTGGCTGGCATAGCTCAGTGGATTGAGCACGGGCTGCGAACCAAAGTGTCGCAGGTTCGATTCCCAGTCAGGGTACATGCCTGGGTTGCAGGCCATGACCCCCAGCAATCGCACATTGATGTTTCTCTCTCCCTCTCTATCTCCCTCCCTTCTCTCTCTGAAAATAAATGAATAAAATCTTTTAAAAAAAGAATAAAATCTATTAGATGGAGAAAATAATCTTACCCTTTAAAATAAATAAATAAATAAATAAATAAATAAATAAAATGAGAGATTTGCATGATTATGGAATTCTTGACAACCAAGAATAAATGCATGTTTACATGCTAAGAATAATGAGGCACTGTAAATATATTAAAACTTTCCCAAAAAAAAGTCTAAACTTAATATATTTTCTTTCTATGCAATATATATGTAGGCTGTATAATTTTCTTCTACTTTGAAATATGGAAAAATTTACTTACTCAACAATTATGTCAGGGCTGTGACTGTATGTATGAAGCCATGTGCTTATGTGGCAAGACTGAATGCTGCTGTAGATAACTAACAACAAAAATAACAACAATATGCTTCCTTCAGCTATGTCTTGGAAAATTGTACCTTATTCATCAGAGGTCATAAACTCTGTTAAGGCCAAAAACAGAAGCCTCTGTTTACAACTAAACCCCCAGCATCTGGAACACACAAAACATATTTATTAAAAATATACTTTATTATAGGCACTGGGTATTCATAATAAAATATGTACAAAATTCACAAATTATCTTTCCCAAAAGTGGAGAAAGATAGAAAAATGTACAGGTACACAAATTTAAAACAAATCAGTTAATGACAAAGGTTATAACAGAAATTAAATATGGCAGTCAAAAAGGCACTTTGAGGAAGTAACATTTGAGTGGTAAAGTATGAAAAGCAGCCCAACATTTAAGGAGGAGCGTGGGAGACAGGGTTGGGAATGGGGAGATGCTGCCAGGAGATGAAGAGATGTAATAGTAGATGCAACACTCTAGTCTCTGGGGACTGATAGAGACAGAAGGAAGAGCTCTTTGGTGGGGATAGTGAGCGGAGAAACGTATGTAACCAGGCCCAAGCTTACAGGAAATGATAAGATGATTGGATTTTATTCTAGTGTGAAAGGGGAAGTTATTGGAAGGATATAAGCAAAATAGTGATATGACCTTTGCACATAGTAGGTGCTCAATGTAACTCTGTAGAAAAAAATGAATGAAAACAATTAAAACTTTCTCATGTGTATGTTTTGTTATGTTCATTTAAAAATATTTTTTAAGTAAATGTTGAAGGGAAATCTACCTGTGAGTATAATATGCATGATTTGACCAGCTGCTTTTTGTTCATGCTGACAGTTGGTCAGGATTCCCATTTTAGAGAAAAACTAACCTGAAATAGATAGGAAAATGCTGTTATTGGCACTCAATCATATGGCTAGATTAACTTAAGCATGCAAGTTAATATCATAATTTAACAAAAATTTCATGTGTTTTAAAGATGATTCCTACTCTATATGGATATCATACTTTCAGAAGGGGTGAGCAGAGAATTCCAAAACCTGGAGGGAGCAAAGGCTGCCCAGGGCAATTGAGAAATTTAAAGAAACTAGAAATGGTATTTATTGCATTTGAGCTGAAGAAATGTTATAAATGACTTTATATCTCTTTTAAATTTGTATTTTATATATTTCTTGTTCCTAATAATAATAGAAACTAAAAAATAAGTTTCATGAAATTTCATGCTTTAAAGGGATGGCGGGCTCAGAGTTTCATCCAAATAGTAAACTAGTACACCACATTCGAAACACTGTGTTAATGGAGTTCATATGAAATATGTCTACTTTATTGATTAAGGTTACATTTGTTTTCCTTTCCTTTGGTGAAGTCACCCTCATTTCTTATCCAAAGTAGTTAATGCCTTGCCACTCCAATATACTAAAATCAGCTCTTAGATTCTGCAGGTCTAATTCCAGTATCAATATTTGGATAACTTTATTAGTAATCTTTTCCAGAATCCCTAAGGGATTGTGATGGCCATAGCACATGTGGATTATCTTTGTTTTACACAAAGAAATATGATCCCTGCCATGCTGGTCCTCCATTCCCCGTAGCTAATGGCCACTTGTTTCCCACACACAAGTCAAAAGCTCTCTCAGGCTCTGGAATTCATTCTGTCCTAATCCAGGAGAACTTAAACTCTAATAGATACAACCTGAGCAGGATGGAGTAATTCTTACCTAAAGACCAAAATCTATAATTCAATTTTTTGTCTCATTCCTATGACTAGACTTTGACCTCCTACTTGGTTCTAACAACAACATACATTTTTGTTCCAAAGAGGCAGTTTATCTTCTATAAAAATTGGCAGAATCTGAGCTCCTCCGACACATGCCTCAGAATATTAAGGCTACCAAACTCTTTTTCTCATGATTATTTTTTCTAGTAAGTGATTTTCCCCCCACTAATAAAGTGAACCATTAGAAAATCTGCATAAGAATCTTTTGCTTCTTAATAGAATATGCTCAGTCTGGCAAAGTTATCATACATTCTACAAGATCTTTGGCCATGCTCAGATGCAAACTGGGATTGAAAATTATTTTCCACATAAAGACAGAATATTATACTTGGCAAGGGCTGACCAGTATACTCAGGATGTGGAAGGAAAATAGTAGTACATACAACTGGGAAGCAGCACTCGGAGGGGAAGTGCTTCTTGTGCTGAGTGGCTACAGCTGCTGCTTGAGTGATTTTAAAAAATACAGGAAACAGAGAAGAGAATGACCTCATATCCAGCCATGTCTCCATGGAGGAGGGTATCACCTGTGGCTTGTTCTAAACTACCTTAACGAATACACTCCAGGTAAGCTTATCTATTTGCACCAAAGAATAGGTAAAAAATTAACACTGAGACTGCCAAAAAGAGAATATATTCCTGAGAAGGGTTTCCTAATGCCAACGTAGGAGAATGAATAGCTAGAGATTTATTGAACAAAATAATGAGCTTCAAGATAAAGGGAAATATTACAAATGCATTTTTCATTAGCAACACTTTATTTCTTTCCTTTCTTCCTTCTTACCACACTTGTCAGTTTTCCCCTAAACTGATCCACTCTCCTCCTTATTGCCCAATGCCCTGAAGATAACTAATAATTCATCTGATAGGAAGCATACAAGAGCCATATTCTAAATTGGTTTGCATATCCGCATTGATGGAGTCTCATACAGACTCTAATCAGGGCACAGATTCTTTATCCAGACTTTTCTCCCACTGCCCCACCTTGCCCTTTCACTCTAGTTTCTACTTCTAGTATCTCCTGGTGTTTCCCACTTTAAGAATCTGCAGTTAGGCAGGCCTGTAGAATATCTCACAAAGGTACAGACAATAGAGCTCATGGAGCATCATGGAAATTTGTACAAAAAGACCAGAAAAAAAGTAAGCCCTTAAAGGCTTTGAAATAAAATTACAAGTCACCCTCCATTACAGGTTCATTTTGATTTCTGAAAATTTACATTTAAAAAAGCATATTAAATCAGATCCATTGTTACTTACTTTTCTCTTTCTAATCTCTGCTGTAAACTTATTCAGCTCTGTATTTCTAATACCCAGAATAGCAACTGGGCCATAGTAAATACTTAATAAGCATCAGATAGAATTAAAATATACATTATTTAAAATACATTTTACTTTTATCTCAGATTTCATCTTTAATAATAATATTTTTAGTAGTAGCTCATAATGGGCAAGCAGAGTTATAGATTTGAGTTTATTTTTTAGGCAATTCTTCCTCCCTCACAAATGCAGTAAAAGAAAATAATTCTCTTTCAATTGCTTTATTTTATGTAGAGTTATTAAGGGAGAGTTCACTTTTCACACATCTTAAAAGAAATAAGACCTTGGATTTAGAAAATGACAGATATAAGGCAAAGAACAAGTACCTGTGAAAAATAAAGCAAGGTAAAAATCACAGCCTGTGTTTTCAAGAACCATATGCAGAGACGATTTGTTGACCATTTGAGATGCAGGGCACACTCTTGTGCCTGCAGGGAAACTTAGAAGATAAGCATGAGGCATGACCACAAGGAGAGACACATTTTATGTGTCTTGAAGGAGGAGTTCCCCTTGAGACCGTGTCCTGCATGTAGCAGCGTTCAGCATAAGGGGCCAGAATGGATGGAGTGGGAGGTGAGAAGAGAGGAAGGTCATTCCAGGAGCACTGCATATTCAGGAAAATGCAGCCAGCACCGTGGGGCCAGATCTTAAAATACCAAGAGCCAATAGCAGGAAGAGTGGGAAGTCAGGGTCTAATGGTAATGGCTCATTGGATTGTTGGCCTAAACAAGCAGCTCCAGTCCCAGGACTCCTTCCCAGGGCTTGCTCTCAAAATCAGACCACACTAAAACCTGTAGGCAGAGTAGGGAGCCGATCACACTGTCTGACTCCAGGAAAGAGCAAGATGGTTTCTGACCTAAACCTTCCCCTGTGTCACCCAGCTTCTGTGCTTTCATACAAGCATGAGGGACTCATGAGAGAGTCTTCTATGAAACAAACAATAACAACTACAAAATACTGTGCAGAGAATAAAATATTCAATTCACCATCCCATTAATCACATTTCTTTCCAATTAATAATGCAATGGAGGGGAGGAATGAATTCAGAGGCTGGGGCTGGGTTGCAAAAAGCAGTGCTGGATAGGCGGCGTAGAAGTAGGGAACTGGAAAGTCTAGGTGGTTTTTCATGCAGACAGGCAGGCAGGCACAGAAACCCTGGATAAGTGCGCACAAGTAAACAGAGGGACACACCAGCAGATGAGGACAAGGAGTTCACAAAACACAACCTGATTTAGTAAGCATCTGTTGAAACTCTGAACCTTGTGGAAAGTGCGGTATATTATGCAGAGGTTCAGGGACGAAACCAATTCTGTCAGATGATGACTCTCTCAACATGTAACATATTGGGATGCCCAGGGTCTGCTGGTGTAAGTTACCAAGTGCTCAGACTGGGATTCCGACTCTAGCTCTACTTTGCCTTCTCTGTTCTGCAATGGATGTGAACTCCTTCAGGGCATGGCCTTAACAGCACTCCACAG
Organism: Phyllostomus hastatus; assembly: GCF_019186645.2. NCBI lineage: Eukaryota > Metazoa > Chordata > Mammalia > Chiroptera > Phyllostomidae > Phyllostomus > Phyllostomus hastatus. The sequence continues at coordinate 57,143,251 of NW_025334033.1, read as the reverse complement.
AGGCACTCGGAAGCAGTGGCCGTGAGCACTGGAGTCTGGATTTGTTCCTGCTCAGCTGCGTGAACTTAATTAAGTAGTTTAACTGTTCTTTGCTCAGTTTCCTCATTTCTAAAGTGAGAAATAGAGCAGTACCTTCCTCATAGGGTTGTTGGAAGAGATAATGGTTTTTATATTTCGAAGGCCTTGGAAGAGCTCCTGACACTTAAGTGCTGTAGAAGTGGTAGCTGTTATTATTTCACCCAGGAACTGCAAAAATTAAAGTGGCAACATGAATAAAGCTAGCAAACTTTTGGGGTGACTTTTACAGAAAAATAAAACAGTAGAGAAATGCCAGTTCACTTTTTAGAAGAGTTGAGTCACTTTTAAATGTCAGACATGCCTCAAATCTAATAACTTGAATAATAACATTTTAGAGAATGATGTTTGGCCACTCAGACCTTGGCTTATACTGTGCTGGTCTGAACATTTGGGCAACCCAAACCAAAAAACTATAAAGTGAAACAAAAATTTAAAAAATAGAATCACTGCTCCATTACAAAATTCTACTCAGAAAGAAAATGAGTTGATAGAATAACCAAAGGTCAAGTCCATTAATGTGACAGTGGATGTCTTATTGATTTTTATTTTATGTTGTATTGAATTTTGCCCCAGGAGAGTCATTACATCTTAACTTCCCAGCAGGAGAACCTCCCATGCCATTTGTGGCTCTGGAGGCCACAAATGAGCCTAGGAAATCTGCCTTATGCTTGTCAATTTGCTCGGCCAGTTTTGTGCTGTGAGGGAATTCCAATAGAGTGGTTTGGGTTGGAGGTCCTTCCACCAGAGTGAGCTGTATCTGTCATCACTTATCATCCCCAAAGCGCCTACATCTCACAGTTGTCACAGTAATGAGGAAGACCTGGTGCAAACATTGGTCCTCATCCTCTCGCATTCTCTCCCCTCTCTGGGTGGACTCAGCTAAATGGGGGTAATGGGACAAAGATGCTAAATTTACATGAAAAACAGGAACTCAGAGTCATTTTGAGTCTGTTCCTCATTTGTTATTCCTTCTTTGGAGTTCTGTTCAAAGTCCTGTTTGTGATTCTCCATCCTTCTTGGCAGCTTGCTGATGACTAACGCATCATGATGCTCACAATCAAAATCAGCTGTGCGGTGGTAAACAAGGACCTTTCTGTCACTGGGCCCACTTTCCCAACTATGTCTTTAACGACAATTTGAATCTGACATTGTGTGTTGAGTCCCTAGGTGGGTTAAGGCACAGAGAGGTTCATAAAATATTCATGCAGATTGAAAGTGACTGGACACTTATAAGAATTTAGGAATTGAAGACAGAAACAGACAGACCAGAACTGGTTTGGAGTCACTAAAAATAGAGATGAAATAAAGGGTTTTGTCAACAATCATGGTTGTATGCAAAAAGTGTTGCTGGAAGAGTTGTAATGAATTTCTAGGTTTATCTCAGCTGTCTGGGGACATTGGCACTCCTTAGGGACACCATCAAATCAAACCACCGGGGGCCATGTTTACCTCACTTGTTCCGATTTCAGACCGTGTGCAGACAGCACCTCAGACCGAAGTCCTGACTACTTACAAAATCATTTCACTTAGTTTTTAAGTTATTTCACTGTGAATTTTGAAAGGTCAATTTGTTAACTATTTCTGTCACAGTGGTTAAAATACGCCTCTTTACAACTTACCCTACATACAGATAAGTGCATGCCTTATCATTCTCTTATATTTCTGTTTTCTTTGGCTTCTTTTGGAACATGTCTCATAGTTACAATTATCAGCAGTAAATTAATGTGACAAACACAAGTTACTCAGTAATGTTAATCAGAGAGCAGATGGGGCACTTTCTCTGTTCATGACAAATAGGCTCTTCCCCATTGTTTTAGAGGGAGGATGGCTAATGGAGAAATCAGAAAACCTGCCTTATTGTCCCAGCTCTGTCATTGGTTAGGCACAACTCAGGACAAGTCATTTCGTTTTCTACATTCTTCACTTATAAAGTGAGAAGTTTTTTAGATGATCCCAAAGACTCCTTCTAACATGAGAACTTTATAACTCCAAGTGTAGAGAACAACTTATGAATATTTTAGGACCATTAGATAAGAGAAGCCTAAACAAACTACTGCAGAAAAGTAGCTGATGTAGGTGCATTTTTTTATGTTTTACATTTTGCACAGTCAAGTCTCCCAAGCCTTTGCCTGGCACAATAACATCAAATGATGTGTTAGAGTTCTCGCTTAGTTCTCTTTTGTCTGAACTCTCATTGTACTCGCAGTCAACATAACCAATTCTAGCTTTTGTTAGTTTGGCTATTGCAGTTATACAAAGGATACAAATTGAAATTAAACTGTATGCAAGAATAGATTTTCCCCTAAAACCAGAAAAGGAGTCTTAGTTATTCTTGCAGAAATTTCCTGCATATATTAAACACATATATTCATACACATTCTGTAGATACTCTAATACTCTATTCATTGGAGGTAACATTTATCTTTAAAAACTTTCCATATTTAGTATATAGAGTTTATCACATTCTTTCAAAAGAATGTGATAGTGGTCTAAGTTTGATTATTTTATAACTCTTAGTTTGATGGATTTTTGTTTTTTCTTTAGTGATATTTTTCTTATGTTAATGATATATAACTGACTAATAACACTGTAAAATTTAAGGTGTATAATTTGATGATTTGGTAGAGATATATATTGTGAAATTATTACCACAGTAATGTTGGTTAATGCATCCATTACCTCACAGAATTACCTTGTCTGTGTGTGTGCTTTAAGAATATTTAACATTTAGTCTCAGTAAAGTTCAAGTATATAATACCATATTGCTAACTATCATTACCATGCTATATATCAAATCTCCAAAATGTATTCATCTTTTCTTCAGTGATCTTGAAGTTTACATGTTCTTTAATCTTCAACTTTTGTTAAGAGAATGATTATTTTAGTCTATTTTCCCTGTTTTCTTTATTTTTCCTACTATAAAATGTACCCTGGAATCAATTAATTGCATAAGAGAAACTATTGGAGAAATTACTACTTGCTCACTGAAGAATATTTTAAAATAGAAACTTTATGTAAGTATTTGTAGCTTGAAATAAGTCCCTACACAATGCATTGTTAGCAGCCACAACATTAAATTTTTAGTTTCTGTGCCTGAAATAAAATAGGACAAAGTTACTGAGGAGCCTGCTGGTAATGAAAGAATGTAAATACCTCCTGTCACTAAATATTTTCCAGTAGTAAAAACCAGAAAAAGACACAGCCTCCTGGCTAAGATTATTTGTAGACTTGAACATTTTTTTTCTTTTAGCAAATCAACAGCAAAGGATAAGAAAGTGTGGACCCAGTAACGTATCTGGCCCATGTGAAGAATATCAGGCAATAGCAAAAGATGTGGAAGCATTTTATTGTCCTTCTTGCTGTTGACAGAGCCTGTGCCAACACATTCGTTCTCCTTGAATAGCCATGTACAAACCTGGGGTCAAATCTCTCACTTCTCCTAAACTGTGCTTCACAGTTTTGCTAAAGTAGTCTCTTAATGCTGGGCAGCTTACCTTTCAGTCCATTAGTCCGCCATTCTTCTTGCCCATCTTAACATTTCTAGGTTCGTGGACACAGCCAAGGAGTAAAGAAAATCGCCCCCACTAAGAGCCAGGAGATGTTAACCTACCTTAATTTTTAAAGGCTCACGTGTTCATATTTTATCACAATACCTTTGCCTCTCCTTCTCTCCTGTGCTTCCTCTCATTCCACAACAGCAATGGTTAGGGGTGGGAAACCACTGCAGGGAAGAAGGTAATGCAGAACCAAAGGAGGCCTCTCTCACAGAAAACGTGGGCTAAGAAACTGTTCTCTGTAGCAAACGGTCTCAGGGACAACATTGATGTAGCCCAGATTTATATCTCCCTACCCAGCAGCCACCAGCCCTTGTTTCCCACTGTTCTAAAGAGACTCATCGGTGTTCACAATCCTCCTAGGCACCTACTAGGCCACTGACTTCAATCCCTCACTGCATCCTTGCTGACTTCTCTTTGTATCCTTGCGACACAAAGGCCGCTAAGACTGCATGTAAATGGAACCAAATTAAATAGACTTTTCATTACAGGTGGGAATTACCCCTAGGACAAGCAGGCTGTTTCAAGGACAAAGGGTGAAGAGTATGGGCCCTGGAGAATGTTCTTTCTGCTTCTGTCAGGCCATACAGGCCAGGGTTAGAGAGGCCATACTTTCTGCAGATTTTGCACTTGAAGTGTGCCCAGCTAAGGGAAATGTACTAAGGTATGAAATGCTTTTACACTCCTTTTGAAACTTCTCAGAGGTTTGTTCTCATTTAGACATAGTTTATGCATTGCTGACAATAAAACCCAGTTTACCCATACTCCCACTAAAGCTTGCTAGCTGTATTTCATGGGAATGAATTTACATGAATTCATTCATATGTGAATTCTGTATGTCCAGATAACTTAAAAAACCTTTAATATCATTAATCATAGCATGCATGACGATACATGTTTTTGTTAAGCTACTTTCCTATTTGCAAATTTAACTCTAGTCAAAGACTGTGGTCCATCTGCCATAAGCAGAAGAGAAGAAAGGTGGAAAAGATAGGAAAAAGAGTATTCTTTAAAAGTAATGACTATGAAATTAACATCACAAAGCTCTCAGTATCACACTGCTACTTTAAGCGTCCAGGGAAACCAAGAATTGTCATTTTGTGTCAAACATGGATTCATATTTTCCCAGACTCTATTTCCAAGTGAAAAATTGCTAGTGGTAAACTTTCTCATATTTCAATTTATTTCAGAACTGAGTGTAATCTTAGATTCCTTACATTAGTGCAATGAGAAATTGACAAATACTTTCAACCCCTACTGATTCTTGACATGATAAATAAAAGTGTTAATGAAGTAATATATACTGTTACTTGACACAGCATCATTGTCACTAATTTAGCATTCAAACTTCAAAGGGTTCATTAAGTGTCCTCCAAAATATATCAATTAACTTTTACTTTTCCTTATACTCTCTCAAATATTTTACATAAACCTATACACATACATATAGCATACACTCCAAGAGGGAATTGTTCGGATTTTTAGAAGACTGGATTGGAAGGAAGTAAGACTCTTGAAGACTCTATTATTAACCCTAAAAAAATTTAAAGATGAAGTATTTACTACTGTGTTTGTTTTTTATTTAAAAAGAAGGTTTAAACTAAGTACCTTTCAAAGGTCCCTTCAGATAGCTATGAATGATCTCCCAGGGAATTAACTGTCTTTAGTATGTGCCAATAGCCTTTGGAGAAGACTAGCATATATTTTCAGTTTGTTTTAAACGTAGGAGCGAAAATTTTCTTATTGATGTCATCGGTATAATTCCATTCCACATTAAAATATCACCCTCCTGTGTTCATTAAGCAATGTGTTATTATTCTGTGTAGGGAAGGGGAGGATGGATAAAATCCTGTGGAAGATTATTAGCTATGCAACCCTGTTCCCAACTTTTGTGCCCCTAATCTGTCAGAGAATGAAACAAGCCTTTGATAAAGGAACATTGTTGCAAGCTTCTAAATTTAAGAGGAGGCATTTCAGAGCCACCAGCAGTCTTGGTACCTAAATTAGTCCCTCACATAAACAAAAGCTTCGTTCTGATTGCAATTAGAAGATTGTATTATTCAGGGTCAGAAGGCACTTTTTGACATTAGCAAATATTTTCAGGAAAAGCTCCAACTGATTTTCATCTTGAAAAGCATCAAATTGCAAAACGGTAACAATCTTGATAGAGGGTAGCGTGAGACTGCCATTGAACGACTTAGGGTTTCCTCTGTAAACACTGGTGATGACTCAATTGACAGGCTCCCCTTGACAATTGATCATAAAAAGATGCTCAGTTTGGGCAAGGGAAGAGGTAAAACATCTGGTTTAATAGATGTTGATGCCCAAGCGGGGATGTCAATCCCCTTCAGAATAGATTGTTTGGATTTAACGCTAAGTGGAAATTTGCAGTTCTGATTATTAAAATGACAAAGCAATCCTCTATAATGACCACAGGGATAAACATCATTTGGGAAATAGGGTAAAAGCCAATGTTTTAGCCACGTGCAGTTGTTCAAAAAACTGAACCCCCTTCCTTCAGAGTCTTTCCAAAATGATGCCTGGTCCAAAGAATATGACTTTTGTTTCTCTAGGATTATATTATTTTCCCCAAATAGAATTAACAATTGCCAACATTGGGTGCTTATTATGTATTAGTCACAATGCTCAGCAATTTACATGGGTTATCTCACTTAATCCTCATAACATCTCTGCCAGGTGAATATTAGTGTTATTATTTCACAGATGAGGAAACAAGTTGGAAGCAGTTAAACAACTAGTCTCCCATCTAAGAAGAGATGGGACTGGTAATCGAGCTCAGTCTCTCTTTTTTCAGGCTCAGACCAGGACTCCTTTGCCATTTAATTATTTTCTATCCAGCTACTTGATGTAGAGGGGTATGTCGCATCAGGAGTTCTTTCATCAGCATCTGGGTGTTTGTTACATTTCTTTAAAATTAGATGTCTCATGGGTAAAGGGCGGCAATTTCTCTATTGCCATGGAGAACTACTGATGACGACTAAAGGTTGCTGGCAAATCGCTCCTGTATTCAGCCAAAGCATTACAGAGCCGAGAGTTGTGCCTTTGATAAACAATTCCCATAGATTGTCCCTCAGAGAGCTGCTTTCGCTACAATGAGATGTGTTGCTATGTCTGTAGGTTGTAGATGTATTTCACACATTGTACGATGGTTGTAGAAACGGAGGCCACTTTATATCGCTGTGCCTCTCCTATAAAAGGGAAAAGTGTTTCTTGGAACATCAATACAAAGAAAAGATGTGCATATACTGAGCAGCAGCTGTCACTGTGTGAGTGCGTGTGTGAGTGTGAGTGTGTGCGAATACATGAGTGAGTGAGAATATAAATGAATGTGTGAAAGTGTGTACGTAAAACCGAGTGAGTGCCTTTCATTGTGAGTGTACGTGTTCTTAATAGCACAATGCATCTTAAAACCAGTTACAGTTCTTTCTTCGGCTACTCACGGGTCTTAGAATTTGATTTTTATTTCAACTCTAGTAACTATACACTAATGTATGGTATTTTATGAGCTAATTTTACCTTTTCCTTTATCATACAGTACTGTCATTTTTTATCTTCTTTATCCTGATTTCCTTGTACATTTTTAATTTAAAGTGTTGCATTTCTTTAATGGATCTCAATTTTTTTGTCAAAAGAGGAAACAGTCAACTTCTAACTATATAAATTCCTGAAGACATAGTGTTCTTCTCTTTAAAACAGGAATAATAGAATTCCCGTTGGAAGCTGAGTCAAATGAAAGAATTTCTAAACTATTATGTTTTATTCGACTGTAAGAAATTATTGCTTCACAATTCTTATTTAATTGCTATATTGGCACACACTACTTACAACTGTAGAATTTTTCCCTGAGTTACAGCCTTTATCCAGCACAATGAAATAAGCACTTATTAGCACTCGCCACATGCCAGGTACTGTTGCCAGGGACTGTGCCAAGTCCTTCACACGCATTAACTCATTTGATTTGGACAGCAAGCGTATTGGGCAGACAGTACCACCTTCCCCATTTTACAGGTAGGAAAACTGAATTCCAGGAAAATCATGAAATTTTTCTCATTTGAAAGTGCTAATACTTGATACAATCATGATTTAAGACCAGTGTTATTAGCTTCTTTATATTACTTTGGCACCTGTATTTGATATTTTACGAGTTGATATTATCTTTTTCTTTTCACTAGCGTTCTTATTTGATCATTACAGGATTATAATTTTAAAGAGTTTAATTCAGGGTTTTTATTTTAATAATAATATTCCATTATGCCATCATGAGGCTGCTATTTTAAGTATTTACCAATTTGTTTCAACTACAATGTTTCCCTTTTTTAACCTAGGATAATTAATTTTAAAGGCTGAAATGAATGGTATGTACTAGAATGTATAAAGCAGCAGCATCAGTAAGAATGCAAATTAGGAAAACCAAATGCCCGTAAACAGTATCATTAAAAATTAAAATGTGATATATTCACATAGTAAGATACAATGCAGCATAAAAACAAATAATATACAACTACATGCAAAAAATATGAAAGCATCTCACACAGGAAACATTGTAAGAAAAAGGCCAGAAAAAATAGTACATGCAGTACAATTCAGCTTCTCGGAAGGACAAAAGCAGGTAATGTTAGAGGTTAAGTTAATAGCTACCTTCGAGTTATTCAATGGAAAGAGGCAAGAGGAAGACTCCTGGGTTCTGGTAACATTCTGTTAATCTAGAGGTGCTAGTTTCATGGGGAGGTTCTTTCTTATTTATTAACACTTTCATTTTTAGGGAAGTTTTAAGGTTCACAGCAAAATTGAGGGAAGCTACAGGGAGTTCCCATATGGCCCCTGCCCTCACACATGCATAACCTCTTTCATTATCAAAGTCCCCCCAAAGAATGCTACATTTCTTACAATTAATGACCTACGTTGACACATCATAATGACCCAAAGTCTGTAGTTTACCTTAAGGTTCACTCTTGATGTTATACATTCTATGGGTTAGACAGAAACACATTGACATGTGTCTCTCATGATATTATCATACAGAGCCTCATTAATGCCCTGAAAACATTCTGTGCTCATCTTTTCATCCCTCCCCCTCCTTAAGCCCTAAGAACTATTGATCTTTTCAATATCTTCATTGTTTTGCCTTTTCCAGAATCTTACATAGTTAGAATCATACAATGTGTAGCCTTTTCAGATTGGCTTCTCCCACTTAGTAATATACAGTTAGGATCCTTTATGGCTTTTCATGGCTTGATAGTTCATTTCTTTTAGTACTGAATAATATTCCATTGTTTGGTTGTAATATAGTTTAATTATTTACCTATTGAAGAACATTTTGGTCGCTTCTAAGTTTTGGCAATTATAAATGAAGCTGTTCCACATACAGGATTTTGTGTGGACGTGTTTTAAACTCTGCTTGATAGATACGAAGGAATCTGATTGCTGATCACATGGTGAGCATGTTCAGTTTTGTGAGAAGCCACAGACTCTCTTCCAAGTCGGCTGCACCAGTTTGCATCCCCACCAGAAGTGACTGAGAGGTCCAGTTGCTCCACATCCGTGTAGAACTTGTCAGTGTTAGAGGTTTTGGCTATTCTAATAGGTGTGTTATGGTATCTTGTTTTAATTTGTATTTTTCCGATAAGATATGATGTTAAGCATTTTTATATGATTATTTGCTACTCATACATTTTCTTTGTTGAGGTGCTATGCAAGTCGTTGGCCCAATTTTTAATTAGGTTGTTTGTTTCCTTTGTATATTTCAAATAATAAAGATACATCTTTACTAGAGGTGTCTTTTGCATATATTTTTTCCCAGTCTATGACTGGTCTTCTCCTTTCCTTGACAGTGTTTTCCATAGAGCAGAAGCTTATAGTCTTAATGTAATCCAGCTTATCAATTATTTCTTACATGGATCATGCCATTGGTATGATATCTAAAAAAGTCATCAACATCCTCAAAGTCATCTAGGTTTTTCCTATGTTATCTTCCATGAGTTTCATAAAACATTTGGTCCATGATTCATTTTGAGTTAGCATTTGTGAAGGTAGCAGGGTCTGTGTCAAGATTACTGTTTTTAAACTTTTTGAAAGACTTTTATTTATTTATTTTTACAGAGAAGGGGAGGGAGAGAGAAAGAGAGGGAGAAAAACATCTTTGTGAGAGAAACATCAATTGGTTGCCTCTCACATGTCCCCAACCAGGGATCTGGCCCACAATCCAGGCTTGTGCTCTGACTGGGAATTGAACAAGTAATTTTTGGGTCTGCAGGCTAGCACTCAATCCACTGAGCCACACCAGCCAGGGCAATATTAATTTTCTTTTGCATGTTGATGGTCAGTTGTTCCAGCACTATTTGTTGAAAAGATTGTCTTTGCTCCATTGTATTGCCTCTATCCTTCATCAAAGATCAGTTGATTGCATTTAAGTGGATCTATTTCTGAGAACTCTATTCTGTTCCACCGACCTATTTGTCAGTTCTTTCACCAACACCCCACTGTCTTGAGTACTGTAGCTTTATAGTAAGCCTTGAATTTAAGTAACACCAGTCCTCTAAGTTTGTTCTTCAGTCAAAAATATTGATGGAAATTACTGACTAGACACTAGTAACCCTCTCCCACCCTCAATTAACAGCTACTTCAGTCTGGAAGGCAGCACTGGTGAGGAAGGATAAGATCCTGCTGCATCTCTATACTTCCCAAGCTCTCTTTTCTTCTTACTCCTTAGCTGACTACTCTTTCTCAGACACAGTGAGGACATTGGGAGGGGATGGGTGACCTGCAATGAGAGAGAGAGCACTGTGGGCCAGGAAGATGGTAAAACCTGACCTTTCCTCTGGTTCTGAGCATCATGTGATATTCCAGCAATATTTGTCTGCTGGAATGCCCTGGAGTCTCAGGAAAGTTCAATTTTATAGGGCCCTAAGTGACTCTAAGGTGATTCTCTCACCTATGTGTCAATCATTGTCAAAGTAATCTCTTTTCTAATATCCTGAAAATATTTTCTCCACACTCACCATCTTTCTATACTTTGTAAGTAATTTATGGGGTTCAGAAGCCATAAACTGTTCTCCTCATTTCCTGTAATAAATTCTATATACATATGGTGGTGTTTGAGATTGTATGATATTGACTTTAATATCCTGGCCTCTATTGTATGAGCAACTCCTCAGAAATGGAAGCAGAGATAATCCAATACTGGTGTCCTGGCAGGTAAAGGTCTCTGCATACATGTACTCCACTACAAAACTTCATGATTACACTCTTAATATTGGTTACATGAGTAACATTGAACAGAATTGCAGCTCCAGGGATAACTTTTTCTTTTTTTTATGTAATTTTGGATATTTTAAATTATTTTTTGCACCATGAACACCTGTTATTCTAAAAATCATCATCGTGAAATACATTTTTAAATAAAAACAAATAAAGGAATAAAATATATAAGCACTATGCTAATGTTAAGATGCCTTGCACCCTGCACTTGCTTGGTGAAGAACTGCAGAGCTGTGCGATACAGTTCGCTGATTCTCATGAGAACCAGTGTTGAGTGGAAATTAACAGCATTTTCTTCTTCCCCTGTTGAGTGGTCATAACTTTCCCCCTCTATCGAAAATCTTGCCTTCGTCACCTGCTATTCTTCTGCAGTTCCAACAATTGCCCTTCACATTTTCTTCCCTTTTAGGTATGCCAGCCATTCTAGAACCACTTTATTGGTTAGATATTGACTGAGACTCATAATGACTCCACGTTGCTCATTGATGTTCCAACTCAGGCGCCTGTATCGAAGGCCAGGAGACCCGGCAAGATGACCACAATGAAAAGCAGTTTCGAATGCATCAAACACTGCGAAAAGCACTTTTTTATACAATTGACTTAATTATCACAACAAACTTATGAGGAAATAGTATTTTCATTGCCTAGATGCACAGAATGATGGAGGTATCTTGCCCAAGATCATAGAGCTATGAAAGGAAAGAGATTCCCAGCAGGTGCATAGGCAGTCTTGGTACAAAATACTTGTTTTCCACATTGGTGCTATATTACCCCTGATTATAGGAACATTTTGTGAATCTGCTTTTCCTAACAGTAGAGAGACATGTAATGAGTATTTAATTCAGTGCCACTGAAGGTTAGCATACACCTCTAATCAATAGCTCCCTTAAATTGTCTATGTAAATGTGCCAAAGTGGAGAAGAGGCAAATACATCAGTTAAGCAGCATTTTCTGACTCTTGTGGGAAAAGATGATCAATTGCAAAGCTCATGACTAACACCACATGTGGATTTAATTTCTTTTTCTAATTTTTAAATTGCGCAAAGCAAATGTATTTAATTTCCTCTCAGGTTTCATGTTATATCAGCAAAACAGCTGGAACAAGTTTTCACGAGAGTATTATTTCTACTGAGAACAACAGCAATGGACGGCACATCTCTTTTTTCCCAAGAGTTTGTATTAAGCTTACAAGAGATATCCAACATTTTCTTCCATATCTGTAAAATATTGTCACAAATTTTAACAGCTATCATGTGTACCTATAATTTTAGCAACAATCTGACTTGAAAATGCCCTCAAAACTTTGCCAACATTAAATATGGGCTTTATTTAATTAATGATATTTGAGGAATGCCTTTTAAAGTACTGTTGTTCTGGTTATATTTTGAGTTTTTTATAAATAAAATTATTCTGTAATGGTTTCATTGCATTTATATTTCACCGATTCATTCTTTATTACTGGACTCAACTCTGTTCAAACAAACATCAGTGGGAAAATTGGTAACTTTGTCTAAATTCAATTTTAGTTCTTTTGACAGTGGTTCTCTCCGACTGATTCAAGGGATAGTTAAAGTCTGGCTTTAGAGCCAGCTGTTTTTCTCCCGTTGCCCATCTTGGAGAATGCATTTATTATCTCCCAGTGCTACTGTCTTTGTTTATAACTTGGAGGAAAAATCCTGCCTTCAAAAGTTGTTTTAATGACTAGAAATCATCTATCCCAAATAAACTTCATAACACAAACACGTAGTAGAAATAAGTGAGGAAAACATTGACAAAATTGCAATGATCACTATTATGATCATCACTATCGTTTCAAATGAACTTCTTTGTTATCCTAGAAATACAAAAGGCCCTTATCTGTAAAGAAAACAATGATGCAAAAGGCAGATATCCCATGTTGGGTTTCTAAACATGCATTCCACATCATTTCAGAAGTGTGAGAACAGCAGTCTATTCATTCCTATAAACTTCTTATAGTAACAGTCAGATATGCTTGATAAAATTAGAAAAGTGGCCAAAGCATGCTGATACTGGGCAGAAAATGTTAAATAAAATAGCATCTGGATGACAGATGGTTTCGTTTCTATTAAGATGGTTTATATGAGTTAAGCACAACCCTTAAGACAGCGAAAGGTAAGGTGAGATTTGATTATGCTTTTAATTGCAGAGTGAAATGATAATATTGTACGGGTTAATTTTACATGGATACGATGTACGTGAATATAAAATTATAAAATACAGTCAAGCTAGAATGTTTTATTTAGCATTTTGAAGCCCCCCAGGGACACTGAAGTTTTTCACGTTACACACATTCAATTAATGATGATCTAAGTCCTCAGACTCTGCATTTTACACTTGTCACCCCCTTCAAGAATATTTTATATGAACTACTGTTACTAAGAAACAAGGGGACATAAGGGAACTAAATAGTGTTGGAAAAAAATAATAAAAATTTAAAAGAAAGAACATGCTGTTTATATTTCAAAATATCCTAAGTGAAAACATCAAGGCTTGCTGATAGGGATGCATACTCATGACTTTTTAAATTTAAAATAGAAATGTCAATTATTGACCTATTTGTGTGATTAGGTATCCTTAATCTAAAGTCAAAAGTTACTACTGCAGTGGAACCCAACACCTGATCAAAAACACTTAAAGAATTTTGCATTTAAAAAGCAAAAATCCAGAACCCATAGATCATCTCCTTACTTTCCTTGCTTTACTGGTCAGAGGCACTAGTGACATTATAAAGTAGTTACTTTTATCTTTTTAAAAACTCTTCAACTTTATGACCATTGAACTCATATTTCTTCTGCTGAAAATTAGTATATATTTACTGGTTAAAACAAGAAATCCTGGCTGCCTAGTGGTTACATGAAAAGTTCGTGAGCTTCTACCCATTACACTGTATGCCAAGACCTTATCTCAAGATGAAACCCTAACCACGATACAGATCTTTGTAAAAAGGATTACTGGGGATTCATGATTCACTTTTGGGAACACTGGATAAATACTGTATTTAAAAGAAAATTACACCTCTAATTACACACATATGATTATACTTTCAAACAAAATAATCAAGGTAATTTAATTTTTTAAATTATTTACAATAACTATACTTTTAAAACAACTGATCTGGTTTAAACTATTACTTCTATAAGCAATATAAGTATAGTGCCTAATTAAAAGCACAACAAGCCCTAACTGATGTGACTCAGTGTCATCCTGCAAACTGAAATGTCATAGGTTTGATTCCCAGTTAGGGCACGTGCTTGAGTTGTGGGCCGGGTCCGCAGCTGGGGACATACAAGAGGCAACCAATCAACGTCTCTCTTGCACATTGATGTTTCTCTCCCTCTCCTCCTCCCTTCCCTTCTCTCTAAAAATAAATAATAAAATATTTAATATATATATAAATACAAGAAATAATAATTATAGTTCCCTCTCTCAGAAAAAAAAGATGACTATTACCTATTTCAACAATTCCTTTTTAAAAACTAACTACATTAAGAGAATTCCATTTAAATGAAATTTTGTTAGTTCTGTATTATTCCCATTATTGGGGATACTATCAATGGTTCCAATTATTTTATAATATTACAGTATTTTATTTTGTTAAGCTTATATTTCTATGGTCTGTGTGATTATAATTATATTTCTTTATCAGATGAGTTTATCATGGATAATAATGGCACCACTCTTACAAATGAAAATTGCCACAGAGAAATGCAGACTGCATAGCCAAGTGTAAATAAATTATCAGAAATAGGGTGAAAGTTTCTTTTTTTTATTGTTAATGGTATTTTATTGTTAATGGTATTTTATTGTTAATGGTATTATAAAAACACTTTAGGTGAAAACTTATAGGTATAAAGTCAACATAATAATACTGTTGAGATATTTCTTGGCCTTTCTTAAACAAAAATACTCTATTAATTAACAAATCTTTATATATAACTAAAGATTTTCAACACAGTTACCTTTTTTCCCTTTTGTGAGGCCTTATCCCAAACCATTGAAGTGAGCACCTTTGTTTCTTACAGGCTGTTTATATTTTTTCTTAATTTGATCTTTTATAAACTCTGGGATCTTTTTATTTTAATTGCATGTTCTATTATTAAGAATTCACTTTCATTTATAACAAACTGCTTTTTTCAAATAGTACAGTGAAGGCTCTGAGGATCAAGAGACAAATTTTCTCATTACTGCTGGCTGAAAAGCATTATGATGCACAGATTTCTCAGATGGGGGAGATGACTTTTTCTAGAAAAGTCCCAACCTTTCATGTTCTACACTCAGCTTTCAGAAGAATGGATAGCAAAACATATCCATGTACCCCAAACAAACAGCAGAGAGGAATTTCTAGAAGTACTCATTTTTCTGCAATTACTATTTATCTCACTAAAAAGAATTAAAGCAGCGTTCTCTGAGAAAGAGCTTAGATTTATACGTAGAACACAAAGCCTGGAGACAGAAGAACTGATGACTTTTCTTGGCTTTTGAGAAGAACTGTCAAAAATCAGAGTTTGAGCAGGACTGCTTATCTCAGAAGTCGAGGGCTTGGCACATTGAGGTTAAGAGTCTGGCTTCTGGGTTGCTCGCTTGGCTCTGCTCTGGAACCACACGGCACAATTTTAACTCTTGCCAAGAAACACTAATGATGATATCATAGGAAAGCTAAAACAGCCTTAGAGGTATAGATAGCTAGCTTCTTTGATTTTTATATGATGACAGGTTTCAGTTACTTGTCTCTATTATTCAGTTAATTAATGACAGGGTGAAATCTAGGAACACGGTCGGTATTACTCCATAAAACCTCACTTGTTTTGATCCAAAGTCCAGGAAAAATTGAGTGGAGTGTGTGTGTGTGTGCGCGTGTGTGTGTGTGCGTGTGTGTGTGTGTGTGTGAGAGAGAGAGAGAGAGAGAGAGAGAGTCACATATTTTTCTCAATATAGAAATCCAGAAACTATGCCTACCAAGTTTCCAGATGACAATAGTTACTTTTTTACCCATGTATTCTTTGGGAAATGTGTGTAAAGCTTCCAAAATGATTTTGGCACTGTGATAGAAGTTGAAGCAAATAAGTGAATCAGATCTGTGACTTTGATCTCTTTGATGGAGTTGCTATTATAGATGGGAGGGGGTTTGGATTGGTTTACGCAGAAGCAGAAGAGTATAATTAGGTTTCCCTTGGAAAGCTGAGAGTTTACACTAGATTGTCTACATGGGACCTCCTGGGGAGAGCATCAGTCTGTACTCACACTTCGGGTAGAAGACACACAGTTGACTACTTTATCTTATTGCCTCGGACCCCCTAGAAAAGTCAACATTAGGGCTACAATGTTATTCAAAATGAGTTTAAATAATTTTCCTAAAGTCATCCTATTTGTAAGTGGTAAATTATAAATGGAACCCAGATAACCTGCCCTCACCCTCTGCTCCGCTCCTGCAACACTGTTCTGATACCAGGGTGGTGCTAACGTCTGCCTGTGTGCTTTCTTTGTTATAGCAAAATCAGAGTAAATTTTAGTAAAACAGAGCAATATGATCCAATAATAGTATTCATTTATTTAGGGTATATTTTACCAGATGTTTGTTCTAAGTGCTTTATAGTGATTATTTCATCCAATTATTAAAATGGCCATAAAAATACTTATGGTATCTTCCAAATGAAAATTCAGAGAGTTTGGTTTTAGAAGGAATGTGTATTTTTCTATCTGCCTGGCTTTGACTGGTAGAACTGAGGTTTCAGTTTTGGTCATTTTGAAGCCAAAGTCTGTGCTTTAAAAAAAAACAAAAAAACGAAAAAAACTATGCAATTATTTCCGTTCTTTCAGGTGTAAACTGCTAGTGTTGTCTGTAAATGTCATACCCACTTAAAACATTGCAAAACACCCCTCTAGACACATTTTTTCACACAAATGATAACTGGGTATAGCAAGAAAGTTATTAAGTGAAGCAAACAAAGAACAGAGGAGAAGACAGAATCTAAACTCATAGCCTCAGTCATCAAGAATGCGGTGTCAGAGGAGACAGAAGGCAGCAAGGGAGGAAGACCGAAAAGCTATACCAAATACCCCGGGATGCTTTTGTGCACGTCGTGGAGAGAAGGGTTTGCTACCCACAGTATTCATCTCAGAATAGAACATGCCAAGAGAGATGCTGAATTAATTTCTGCATATTTAACTGATTCCTCTATTGTAGTGCTCAGTAATAACAAATAATTTTGCCATAGGCTTTGGAAATAAAAGGTGAGTTAGTGGCAGGATGAGGTTGTCATAAGGCTCGCTCTTCTCTAGAGGGAAATCAGGAAACTTAATTTCAGAGTTGTTGACATGTTTTGGGGATTTGCTGGGTTTGACAAGGAACTTCATTTTAATTGTCATACCCTGTCACAAAAAAAGAGAGCTCACAGAACAACAAAGTTCCCAAATCTCTCTCCTTCTTCCAGTGTCTAGTGTAGCATCAGCCAGAAAACATTACCTGTGTGTTATGATGGCTACAGATTTTTTAACTTAAATATTTTATAATCTGCCTGAAGAAAAGTAAGCCTAAGTCTTGGAGACACATAATTTTGCATTTGCAGTTCTACTTTCTTTGCCAGCAATGGTCCTTTCTCACTTTGTTTCATGTTGGCACATCTGCACAGGACCTGATGTATAGAGAAAGACTTTCTAACATTTACCGCCTGCTTAGAAGCCAAAGATGGACAAGAGGCAAAGGAATAGATTCAAGATTTACATCTTTACAAATATATTCACAGCTATTCATGCATATGTCCCTCCATTTACCCGGTAATCCAGAGTATTAGTTGGTATGGTAACACGATGGTGAGGCTGTCTCAATGCAGGCATCTGCTCATGGTTGGAACAAGCAATGAAGTCCATGCTTAGTCCCACTAACTTTTAGTTGTTATACAGATAGAGGCCATTGTCTTACCTGACACCCCCAGCCGCTGCACACACGCAATTCTTCAACAAGGACAACACAAGATAGAACATGTCAGTAAAATCTAATTGGACTAACCAGGGCATGACCCTAAAATATAATAATGAAAAAAGCAAACAAACAAACAAACAAAAACACTTCAGTAAAAATAATTTATCCACTAAGTTATCCAATGAGATATCCAATATATCTCATATGTCCTTTATAACATCCTCACAAGGGCACTAATCATATCTTCAATTTATACTAAGCAACTCTTCCAATGTCAAACTGCCGGTAGTGGCATAGCCAGATTGAAATATAAATTTGACTGTTTCCAGACTCATTTTCTTCCACCCCGCACCATGTTGCGTATAAGAATGTCCACTCTGCTAATGATGTCCACAATGTCTCCATCTGTCAATTAATCACTGACAACCTGTGGATGCTCATGTAAACATTTCATAAAGCCATCTCTACTTCCTTGCTCTACACCACCATTGTCTTTTTCCTGGACTCCTGCCTCAGCTTGCCCTTCTGTTTCTCTTCCAGAGAGCTGATCCTTTTCCTACATTGAAATCAAAAGGATTTTCCTTAAATGTATACCTTATCAGGCCCTTCTTTTACTTGGAAGTATTCGGAGATTTCTGATTAACCTCATAATCAATTCAAAGCTGGCCATTGTGGTGTTGGTGGATATAGGAGACTGTTCTGTGTGGCATGGGCCCAGCTCCCACTCGGACATGCACAGGCCCCACACCCATGGATAGGTTCTCCTGTGGGGAATCAGGCCTGCAATATACCTAGGCCGCTTTGAGACTTGCTTTTGCTAAAACTCCCTCACCCTGATTTAAGACAGTAAGTGCTTACTGTAACTTCTTAAAATCCAAGCTAAAATTCCCCAGTATGGAGTGTAACTGATTCAATTACTTTTCCCTTTTCATTTTCAGATATCCTTCTTCTGTGATGTGATTAGCGGCATTGGCTCCTTTGTTTTCTGTAAAAGGTAACCACCTAAAGCCAACCTGTGCATAGTAAAGGAGGACCATCATGTAATGTGCCGAGAAGCCCAATAAAGGCTGTTCACGGGAAGGGCCTCGGCTTTTGCTCCCCTTGAGAGAAAAGCCGTGCTGGCCCTTTTCCTCCACCGGACTCAGTAGTCCATGTGAATGTCTCTCCCCCATCCACAATGTGGCGGACCCCATGAGCCAGGGTCCACGTCAGATGGAAACTAGGCTCTTCCACAGGATCAAAGGAAAGCATTCCAAAGACTCCTGTGTGAGAGATGTTGGTGTGGCAAGATGGTTTACTCATGTGGAAGACTGTCCCTGGTTTCCAATTTTCCATTTCCCTCCATCCCACCATGGACAAAGTCTAACCATGTCCTCTACAAGGCCAAAACAAATGCTAGGGTCCAGAGCTTCTGCTTCATATTCAAAGCTTAGTCCTTTGGAGCCCATGCCATCCACTGCTGGCCTTGGTAGATGCTTGACCCACATGGCTGTGTGCTCAGGGGAAAGAGAGCACATAAACAGGGTGAGTGTGTTACCAGGTGGGGTAGAGAGAGAGTGCTTTTTTGTTTTGCTGGTATTATATTAGCTTGGGTTTAGGTTGGACCAGGCCCTTTTTCAAAGGAACCAATCAACTCCCCAAGTATCCCCAGGCTTTTCATAGGTTTACACTCCCTAGTTAGACTGACAGGCCTCTTTGGCCAAGCACCTTCCCCCGAGGCTCCCAACAATCCGGGAATGAATAGGGAAGGGAGAAGTGTAAATCCCAGTGGCTGAGCAATGTTATGATCCCTTGATGCATGAAGCTATAGCTTCCTGGTGAAGCAAACAGGCTTTAGCTCCCCAGTTTATTAAGCTCAATATCTAATTTCCTTTGTCCCTCTTTCTTTTTTTTTTTAAAGATTTTATTTATTTATTTTTAGAGAGGGAAGAGAGGAAGATAGAGAGAGAGAGAGACATCAATGTGCGGTTGCTGGGGGTTATGGCTTGCAACCCAGGCATGTACCCTGGCTGGGAATTGAACCTGGGACACTTTGGTTCGCAGCCCACGCTCAATCCACTGAGCTACACCAGCCAGGGCTTGTCCCTCTTTCTTATTAATGATTAGCTATTACCTACAGGAACAACTGCAGAACTTAAGGTCCTTCATCCTCTGCCTCTTGCTCACCCCAACAGTTTTATTTACCTGCCCTCTCCTTCATTTTGGCACACTCTAAATTCCACTCCAATCTAAACACGTCGTGTTCTTGCTCCTAACTGTGAACACATGTTCAATCCTTTGTCAAAGTCATTTATATCCTGGGCTAGTAATATCACTCACCTTTCAGGATGGGGTTCTGCCATGTCTTCCTCCTGGAAGCCTTCCCTGAGTGTGGTTCTCGATACAAAGATCTTCCATGGCATGCAACTCTGTCACAGGCAACACTCATAATCTGGAAACACTCGAATTTCCTTCCTATTTTTTCTCTTGGAGCATCTTTGAATTTAGGCACTTAGCTAAGACAACAAAGCCACGAACTAACAGAATGAAAATTCAAATCCAGTTCCACCCTCTCTCAACCGCTTGAACATAATCTCATGGCGATCAGCAATCCAGCATGCTAACTTCCTTATAACTTTTAGCTGAAAGTTGAGATGGAGAAATTTCCACATGTGTTCATTCCTATGCTGTCATAAATTTACCACATCCTTCATCATCATAATCACCCAAATAACTTGAGTAACTACACTACAGTTTTCTGTCAACTTTCCACTGTTGGAACTGATACATATACACCTTGTCTTGTGCTAGTCTCAGCCTATCGATAACCTGTGTGGTGACTGACAGGCCCTTGTGCTTCTTATTACAATTGCAGAATGCCCTCAGCAAAAACCATCAGGAATCTTTGAAATAAAGAAAAATTTTATTGCTCACAGTCTTGGGAAGCACCTGGCATACCTAGCACCACACAGGAAGGGGAGAGGTGGAGAAGGAAAAGGAGAGGGTGCTGGCCTGCAGTCCTGCTTTAATTGGGGTCAATTGTGGGGACCTCAAGATTCAAGGCTCATGCTTCACTGGTGAATTGAAAACACAAGGGTGGGAATTTAAAGCACTGGAAGAGAAAAAACAAGTGACTTGAATGGTCAGTTAATAAAATTAACAAACATTGCTAAAACAATGTGGGGGTGGCTGGTAGCCGGCCGCACTAGTAAAGAGTCATCTTTACTAGTCCTGTGTCTTCAAGACAGCCAAGTTTGAAGTGGACCTCTTTGAAATGAATGCATCCACAGTCAAGGTTGAAATCAGGCACTCATGTTACAAAAAAAAAAAAAAGACAAACAACTGTCAGGGCTTATATGACATGAATAAATTCTTTGGGTTTAAAGAGACTAGAACACTGGTTCCCAAGCTTGCTGCATTTTCAAATTGCCTCGGGAGTTTTAAAATATATATACTGATACCTGGTTTCCACCCCCAGAAATTCTGATTTATTTATTATGGAGTATTGTTTAGGCAGCAGAATTTTTTTTCAAAACCTATGAGATCATTCTAATATGCCCTAGTATTTGAAAACCACTGCTTCCGAAAAGATCTAATGCACAGCCTCTTCTCAAAGGTACACAGGTAAAGTGTAGAGACTAAGTGACTTGTCTAAGGTCAAATGATACGGCCTGTGTGAGTAATCAGCCACAGGTAATTGATTCCTGAGTTGAAGACTGGCTGCCCATGCAGATAAAATTAGGTAAGGTCTCAGGAGCGTCATAGCTGCCATGCTGCCACATGGAAAGAAAGAGCAAAGCCATCTCTTTCCCACGATGTCACAGCTCTCTTCTGCTGCTCACTAAAATAGCCTTCCTCTCTACTAGTATCATGCTTATGATAAATATTTTCACATCTATGTCATCAAGTATGTTCAGTAAGTACTTTTGGCAGGTACTTCCAGATCTATTGTATAATTTTTCTACAAAATTTTGACTATTTTGAGATAGTTTCTTTGGGAATCTAACTGTTAAAATTATAACCAGGATATGCAGTGAGTTTGAATTTTAGGCTAGTAAATATTATTAAGAAAAATATGTTGGAGATTTTGTTATTCTAGACATAAATATAAGTTGTAAGATGAAGAGGAGGGGCTTTGGAGTCAGCTAGTATTGGGTGTAAGCCTTGCCCTTCGCACACGTGAGCTGTGCTGCTTTTGGACAAGTCACTTGATGTTTCTGAATTCCAGTTTCCATAGAGAAGATGATAATCGTGCTATCTACAGAGGTAAAGATTAGCCCTTATAATTTATGATACATATGTGAGCACCATTTGATGATAGAAAAGACGAAGTGGTTACTATGACATGACCAGAGGATACTTAGAGAAGGTTTTATGAAGCAAGAAACAATGTGAACAGAGTTTTCAAGAGGCAATTGGTATGTTGCAGAGTGCATTTTGCCATATTTTTCTAAGTGAAGAAATTGAGACTAGAGAAGTTAAATCCCATGTATACATATATGTATAATCATCATATTTGTGGTTTTAGAATTGAGCTCTAATTAGACTCAGTCCTCTCTCCATAATGTTCTTGTTTATTTAGGCTTAGCACTCAGAATGACACAAACATCCTCATATCCAACCTCCTGTCTACACAAAAATTATTAGGTAGGCAATATTCTTTCCCAATTTGGGTTGAAAAAAAATTTCACTAAGTAAGCACATCCAAATGGTGCCAACCCTTCTGGCTGAAACTTCAAGCTATGAAGCTCCTGGGAATTGGAGTCAGTCCCTGAAAACAAAGCAAAGACTGAAATGCCAATTAATCCAATATTTGCTCCGAGCAGACCTTTCTGAAGAAGGGCAGGTCATTGCCAGCTCTTTTGTAGGGTCAATATGAGGACTGGGGACAACAAGGCATGCAAAATACCTCGTAAAGTTCTGTATTGTATCAGTAATCCTTCTCTCACCCAAAGTATTTGTTGGCCAAGAGTTCTTTTGTTTTTCGTAAGATGGCTCTAGTAGTGCTTAGCTGTCTTTAACTTCATTCGAAACAATTGTGTTGGGTTGTATTGTGATAGCTGTCATGTTAGCATGTATCTAAAAAAACTTATCAAAAGTGGTAACTCTTTGTGTAGCCATTTTAAAATTGAAGATGGAAGAAAATACACAGCATTTTCGGCATATCATGGTTTATTATTTCAAGACAGGAAAAAATGCAACTGAAATGCAAGGAAAGGTTTGTGCAGTGCATGGAGAAGGTGCTGTGACTAATCAAATGTGTCAAAAGTGGTTTGCGAAGTTTCATGCTGGAGATTTCTCACTGGACGATGCGCCATGGTCAGGGAGGCCAGGTGAAGTTGATAACGATCAAATTGAGACATTATTGAGAATGATCAACATTACATCACATGGAAGATAGCAGACATACTCAAGATATCCAAATCAATAAAGTTATTGGTGACAATGAAAAAGTGTGGCTTTTATTTTACGGAAAAAGCTAAATGAACTTTTTGGCCAACCCAATACAACAGCTGAATAGTATAAGGCAGATTGAAAACCATAAACACTTCTTCAGGGCAAACATTTCTGCTGCAGTGAAACCCAGTGATATTGCATTCTGTTCCATTTTTCACCCTGCCCTGATATTGTAAGCAGTTAATGGAAATTCTTGGGTGCATGAAGTAATGGATGATTGCCTAATTAGGAAGTCATTCTCTTTCATTCTTTCTAATCTATCTGACAAAAAACATTATCTACTTGATTTTATAGGCAACTTCATTGTTTCAGGGTAAATGGGAAGCTAGCAGGAAAAACAAAACAGATGGAAAGCAGTGAGGTGGCCAATCAAAAGTGTTTGGGAAATCTTTAAAAAGATCTAGAAAATAGAAGAGATTTCTAATGGGATCCTGGGCTCCAATTTTCTGTTCTCAATTAGTAAATGCATTTCATTCTTTCATCAATTACAGCCCATAAAAGCCTTGCTATTACTTCCCATCAGGTCTGCTTTTCCTCTCCTGGAATAGGATCCCAGAGGGGAGAATAAAACAACAAAAAATTGCTTCTCAGAAACATAGGATGGATGTGCTCTGAGAAATACCACTGGCAGCAAACTTTTCCCTCCATAGGGAAAGGGAAAAAAAAAAGAAATCATTTCCTCCATCTTTAGAATTTGAGACCAACTGTAAATCAGCTGACAGCAGATGGCCTCAAGGGGAGGGTGGAGAGCTCCATCATTTCATTGGCTGTCATTTCTTTAGCAGGGTCCCTCTCACTGTACAGCTCACTCTTCTTACGCTTTGCCTTTATTTTTGAAATATTGGTTACATTCACAAGAGTCAAAACACATAACTCTACATAGAAAAACAGTAAAGCATCAGAAAATACTATCCTGAGACATGGTATTTCTTGCCTTAACAGCCAAGGTGTAGGTCAAATACCAGGAAGCCATTAAATATGGACCATTTTAGGTCTTTTCCTTTAAGGGCCAACCAGGGATCTAGGTTTGGAGAATACAAATTCATATATCTTTGTAATATTTATAATTTTCCCTGCCCTAATCAATTAAAAACCTCAGAAATGTCTGCACCTAAGTAGAACAATTAAATCTAAGAATGCAAAGGGATTTTATAGCTGTTTTTGTAATACATGAGGAAACCAAGGTCAAATTAAGTAATTGTCTTGGTTTAATGGCCAATTAGGGCTATTCATTTGGATTACGCTGAAGGTCTGCTGACATTTTGTTGTATTTACATTATCAAATTGACTTGAATGTGTTACTGTACTTTTTCCATAATACCTTAAACTAGACCCACAATGGTTATTTGGAAAAAAGGAAAAGGAAAGTTGTTCCCATCATTGACACAATGCAGTATTTCTGAATCAAGACTCAACTTCCAAAAATATACTAAGGGGGACAATTAAAGTATGAAGGAAATAATAGACTCCAAAGTATATTTAAGTTATACAGGGATTCATTTTGAAGAATTTTGCTTTCCCATATCTACCTTTTCTGATTCTAGATTAAATATATTCATGATCAGACCATAGAAGACCCTTGGTACCAGTACTTACTAAACTCAGATGACAAATATTCTTTTGTGTTCTCAGCCCAGCTGGAATCTGACCACTGGTGTAGAAATATAAGTTTATTCTCTTGATATATTTCCTCAGTTATTGACCTGCCATCCACAAATGTCTCATTTCAAGTGGTGAATGGCTTTATTATATGAGATGAATGGTGTGGGAAGGAGAGGACCAACTGAATATTTTCTTTGAGTCAGGCAATGACTCAAGATGAAGAATTCCTTCACAGTGTGCTACTTAACCTTACAACAGATGAAACAGTTTACTAGATGGAGGGGGAGGGGGGGGAGGAGAAGGAGAAGGAGGAGGAGGAGAGGAAGAAGAAGAAGAAGGAGAAGAAGAAGAAGAAGAAGAAGAAGGAGGAGGAGGAGGAGGAGAAGGAGAAGAGAAGAAGAAATGTCCCTAAATACAAAAAGGCAAAACAATTACACATCACCAAATAGATAAAATTATCTTTTATTCCATTTATCCTATCCTGTTTTCATCTTTGGTGCAACACTTAAGACCAAATTCGCTCTGATTTATCCTGCATCCGGCACAGTAAACATGGTTTTACCAAATATCTAATGGGACACCTAACATCACTGAGGTTAGCTCTTACCATTAAGTCTAGGCCTGGGACACAATTCTGTACAGAACGTACATAGATTTTCTAGAATTATTTTTTAAAGCACCCATCATCTGAGTTCTTTAAATCTCACAATGCCCTATGTCATTTCTTCTTCCACACTGTCTTTTCTTCCCCCTCTGCCTCAGTTAATACTTCTCACCTTTGAACTCTCTGATTTTCAGGAGCTGCACAGGTCCCAGGTTCTAACCTTTAACTCTCCACCTGGCCTGTCTTTTCCCAGCACATGAATTGAACAGCCATGGTTCTTCCTCTTGTGCTGTTTCCCATTTCCCTCCCAAAAGAGCATCACTCCTCCTCTCCTCACTAACTCTGTCTACACCAGCTGGTCTTTGTACTGGTAAGGCTGCCATGCGTGGGGGGACCTTAATCATAGGGACTCACTGTATCTTATAGTTTCAACTTTACATTATCCCTTCAGGTTTGGCCAAAATTTATGAAAGGTTTATAAGGAGAGAGAGAGAGATGAGATACTTATCTTTTTAAAGAATTATTTTACTGTGTGCCATTGCAAATGTTAAATTCCCTCTTCATGTCAGGTTTCTACCACTTTTCCTCCTCTCGTCTTGACTCCTCCAGACCAGGGGTCATTCTTCTCATGGGAGAGCACAATTCCTGGGGGAATATTCTATCTTCTCCTAATTTTTCTGTATAGCTTTGTCTTCACATAATATAGTACAGTATTTTTCAGATTTACTCCTCTAGGCTGCATTACTGGAAATCTCACTGAATGGAACTTGGTTTCCCATCTTTCTGCTTCTGCTGCATTTTGCTAAGTGACTCTAGACAAGTCATCTTACATGTACATTAACATAGATATTTTGCATACCACAGTGAATGCATAAGAAAGCTCTTTAAAAATATAATTATATAGTCTTATAAGTTCTAACTCTGAATCATCTTTCTGAGCCAATCTTGTTACTCTTCAGTCTTCTGAAGAGTGTTACTCTTCAGAAGGATAGGTTTCAGAAGCCTGATAAAGCTATATATGAATGGGCTGGTCCAAAGCCCATTTTCTGTTTGATGTGGAAAACAGAAAATCATGCAATTTGTGACAGAGCATGAAGCAAAGTAATCTTGAAGTAAACATAAGACAGAAAGTCCACTATAAACCATTAGGGAGCCAACAAATTAGTAAACCAAACTTATAATTACCTAAAAAGTATAAATAAGTACACAATAACATCAACTAGAAATGAGATTTAGAAGACAAAGCAAATGGATCAAGACAAGTAGCTCATTTAAATTCATGGTATTGTGCCGGATAGTTTTTACCAGTCTTTGCACAACCTCATTTTAAGCAACTTTCTCTTTTACTTAGTCTAACTACATCATGATCGTGTCACACTCTTTCCTGACAAAAGGTCTTTGTGTGTTGTGTTGGAATAGTCTTCGAATACACACACACAGTCACTTTGCACATGGCTAGATCCTGCTCATCGTCCACACTTCGGCTTTGGTATCACCTCTTCAGCGAGATCTTTTCTGATCACTTGTTCTGAGTATTCCACCCATGACTAAGTCCTACTTGAACCTTTTACTTATTTCCTTGTTAGCATTACCTCAATTTATAATTATTTTTTATTTCTCTCAGGAATAAGGTACAGGAATATTTTCATGACTAGTTTAAATATGCCATGTAATTTTGTAAATGTATGCAAACCACATTAATCTTCCTGACCAACATATACACCAGATTATTTACAGAAAATTGCATTGGTTCATATTACTCAGATGCTGTTATTTTCACACAATATATTACAGTGCATTTCCTGGTGACTGGGAGGCATTTTTATAAATAAAAAGTAAACCACACTTGTCAAAATACAAGAACAAAATGTGATGAGAGTTGACTGTTTAGATTAGATATTCTCTTCACTTGAGCAGTCAGAATGCTAACCTCAGGGGGTTAAAACCCACACAAGAAGATAACTGATAACAGGGAACAATGAGAAGCAGGGTGAACGAAGTACTTTTACCAAATTCAAATATTCTAGGATATATTTCCTGTGTACAGAAATGAGAGAGGTAATGAAATTGATTGAAAATAAAAGACAACCTCAGTGAACTAGAATAAAATCACATCAGGGTTTTTCTTACAAAAGAAAGTTTGCATATTATGTTTTTTGTTAGTTATAAGACCCTGCGCTAGTGCTGCGATATGGAAAAGCCTAGAATGCATTAGGACCCCACAGGAGGGGCACTCCAGCTTTGATGTGGGAAGAGAAGGAGCTGAATGAGGATAAGAGCAAGGTAAGGTAGTGTTTCATAGCATGGATTTGGAAAGAACCTTGGAAATGACCAAATCTAATGTCATTTTCTCTCAAGTAAAATATATGAGGTCCAGAAGGGAAGCATGAATTACACAATTTCTTAGAGAGTGACAGAAGCAAACCTTGAAAGAGAACTTGATTTCCCCATGTGCCCAGTTTAGGACTCACCCTCTTCACCATGAATTAACTCTTCTATTCACTACTGGTTGTATGTGTACCCCCAAAAGATGTATTCAAACCCATGGCATCTGTAAATGTGATCTTTTTGTAACAAAGCTCACTGTAATCCAATGACTGGCACCTTTCTCAGAGAAAGGAGGAGGAGATTTGCCTATAGTTACAGAGGACACACCCAGAGAAGCCATGTGAAGAGGGAGACAGAGACTGAAGTGATGCATCTACAAACCACAGATCCTCCAAGGCTTGCTGACACCAACAAAGCAATAGATTAATTGACAAATGGATAGGAAAGTGAGTGGATAGATAGCCATATAACAATACAAATATAGCAAAAGTAAGTCATTAAATTTAGGAAGTATATATATGGGTGTTCATGGTCAATTCTTCCAATTTTTATGTAGGTTTAAACATTTTCATTATGATATGTTAGATTCATAAAATACAATGGTGTTAAATAATAACTGAATCAATAAATTAAAACAAAAAAATAATGTGAATTGGAAGGATGAAACCAAATATAAGATTCAAAACATAACAGTGCAGTGGTAGAAGAGTCTGATTTAGAGAATCAGCCCTCACTGCTGTACAACCTCAGGCAGGACTAGAACCCAAGACAAACACCCGTCAGCCTGGAGCTGCCGCGGTTTGGAAAGGAACATCCACATTGCCTGGCTTAAAAAAATCTTCTTTGTTGGAGCTTGGGCTGTCTATCTATCTCCCTCAGCCAACACTAAAAACCAGCAGACAGTAATAGATGGCTTTGCTTTAGCTGAATTCTCAGTGAAAACAATTCCAGCCAGAAAGAAAAATACATCTCTGCCCTATTAGCTTCTCCCCAACCCCTGCCTAGAAGAATTTGGCCGTGGTACAGGGAAAGCAGCTTTGTGGTTTGAAAGCGACCTGTCTGCAAGGAAAGACCCCTCTGCTTTTGAACTGCCGTGGCTACCTGCAGAGTCAGAGCAAAATGGAGACAAATGACTACTTTCCAAGAAGGAATAGCCTGTGTGAGACACCAATTACCCAGAGAGCCTTCCTGCCCTCTGAAACCCTGCTCACTTGGGCACATGTTGGCCTGTTGGTCCTGCAGAGACTACGATTATAGGGCCCGTGAGCGGTCATCATCAGGTCTAAGATTGTCCCTATTGAAGTTGGAAATAATACTCTAAGTCACCAAATCCCATTCCAACCCCGACAAAGAAAAAGAAGAAAAACAGCCTTATCTGGTTGCTGCATTCAGCTGCTCCTGGTGGTCAGAGAACCATATAATCTCTAGCTCAATTCTTTAGTCACACAACAGACAGATGGCTCATGAACACTCACAGAAGCATCTGCAAAACAAACAACAAACAAAAACTTGTCTCTGAGAGTAATAACTCAATTTGATTATTTAAAAAATTCCAACTATGCCTAAGCAAGCAATCAAGTATGAGGGAAGGTTAAAGCTTTAGATTCAGACTCTGAAAATCCTGAATTTAAGTTCTGGCTCTAATGTTTTCTTCTTTTGTTATCTTAGGCAGGTCATTTTTCCTGATGTTGGTTTTCTTTAAGTCTCATTTTGCAAATTTAATGTTGGTATCATTTGGGATATTACCTTTGCAAGTAGTGAAAGTGCCAGCTCAAACTGGCTTAAACAGCAGAAGAAATTCATTAGCTCTTAGTATTGAAAGGTCCTCAGGGAGAACAAATCACTGGGATTGGTCAGTATCTCTGTCTCTCTCTCCCTCCCTCTGTGCCCTCCCTTGCTCTCCTTCCATGTCATGCCTCTTCCTTTTGGCTTTGGTTACTTTCTCATCAACTTTTGCTTTTTTGATAAAACATAGTTCTCAACGAAGGAATGGGATGAACTAAAGGAAAATGGCCATGATAACAACCCTGATTACTAGGGTAATGACACAACAGGGAAATCTATAATCAAACATGCAGGAAGTGGAATAACGAGCAGGCCCCCTCCTGGAGCTCTCCATTTCTTTAATACCATCTGCTGGGGAGGCAGACATCACCGGACTTACCACCCCTCTTTGGGTCCCTCCGGCCAGCATCCTAGACCTGAAACACTCACCTATATGGAAGGTATGTACCTAGCTGTTCCTCAACCTCAGATCCTTCTTCCTTATTAGAATAAAACTTTCTTCACTTCTGAGCATCCAGTGCAATTCTTGTGTTGTTTAAGCAGATAGATCACCTGCACCTACCAGCCCCACAAGTGGAATATCACCCACCCCCACTGATCCTGCACAGGCCATGGGAGAACAGCGCACACAGAGACACCGATCTTGCTGCCTCTCTTCTCCTTTCTGTAAGTGCTGTTCCAACCCATGGCTGTGTGTTGAGTCATCCTGGCGACTTTCAACCCCTGGAAGATACAGTGGATCATGGTTTGTGGGCTACTCGTTTGGGGGTTGGCAGCATGATGATTTTGCCATCCTCCATGAGGTGGGGATCTTCAACTTGGGATTGATAGCTAGATCTTCCTATGGACTACATCCACCCTGGCAAAGTATCTTTTCAGTTACTTCAGAAGAGAAAAGGAGCTCTTTCCCCATACCTCTCATCTACACAGGTGTCATTGTCCCCAAGTGCATCCAGTACATAAATGAAGCAGTGAGTAGGGACTCAGAAATGGGAATTTTTAGGCACCCCTGGAGCTGGTGTTAGAATCAGCTTCCCTCAGTTCACATTGTCTGAAGGAGAGGAGGAGAAAGCAAGTACGAGATGAAGTATCGTTACCAAGAGGAAAGGGATATGGATGCTAGCAGTCCCAAAGAGCTCATACCCATGACAAAGCCAAGTGGTGATGAGGCTCATGAGATAATGGATTTAAACACATTTCATACACTTAAAACCACATGTATTTTAAAGTAATGTGTCCCCCAAACCAAAACGATGGGGACCATACAGAAGGGTGTAAAGAATCCATAAGCAGAATGCTTCCCCGGAAGCACAGAACTTTCCAGCATTTAAAAATAACAGCGAAGTCAAAAGAAACAATTTAAATTAATGGATCTGCTAAACAACTCTTGCTGCAGCACAAAAACAGTGTTCTAAGATCCCATTCTTCTTTTCCTAATTAATGCTGAAAATATTGGAGGCAATTAGAGTGCTTGAGAGTGGATTAATTATCTTTGATCTACTTCAAGAGTGTTTTGTACAGTTATTTAATGTTTAAAATGTGTTCTGAGGCTTAAGTTGTGACTGGCTTTCTGCTAGCATACCTAAATGATGACACATAGAATAGAATATTATTTAGACACTAAAAAGCACATTCCAAACAAAATGTCATGGAATGACAAATTACCACAGCATAAGGCATAAAAGAAAAACAGCAAGCTCCCTGGATAACATTATTTTAATTCTATAAGATTTTGTGAAATTTTCAAAGATGTCTTTCCAGTTAAAAAAATCTTTAAAGATATTAAAAATATTTATATCTAATTACAGAGCTTATACTATAACTGAGTATTTCTTATATTTTTATATGTTTTATAAATTTCCTGAAAGTTTGTTTTAGCATTACTATGACAAAATAAAATAACTTACAAAGATTCAAATGAAGAAATTGTCTCATATGAATTAGTAGAAATACTATTTTCAAAGTGTATTCCCTCTTCTCCCAGAAAGCTAACTCAGTTCCACATGTACAGTATGGTTTGGGGTACAGAGGATGAAAGCAGTACTGTAATTCAGAAAAACTAGTACCAGCAAGATTGTCCCTTCTCATGTCCCCACCCTTTTGGTGTCTTTCACTTGGCAAAGCCCAAATATCTTAGTTGTCATTTGCCTTTAGTCTGTAACAAATGTAATCTCCAAATTGTATATCCCTACTGTCATCCACAGCTTTCTGCATATGACCTGTGATTTTTTTTCATGCAATATTAGCAGGAAGAAAAAGTATTAAGTAAAAAAAAACATTAAATTAATAGTTATATCAAATAAATATAACTGTGGTATAGAAGATATCTTACATTTCCTGAACGCTGAATCCAGCATTTAAATATCTTCCATGCCAAATACCACATCAGGGTTTGAAATGAATGCTGTGCTTCCTGAAGTCAGGAATCACACGGCCTTTCTTTCTGTCCAAGCAATGCTAGCTAGTGCACACACTCTAATGGTGGAGGCAGTCAGCAGGTGCTTGCCGTGCTGACGAATAAATACGTGGGCTAATGAAGAAAGAATCTCAATGTAAGTGACTGACATGTGTTTAGAGAAGACATGTTTGTGGCTTATACTATCTAGTATGCATTATAAAATATTTTCTTCATAAAAGCTTAGCATGTAATTACATTAAAATGGACCACATAAAATTTAACTTAGGAACATATTTTATGGAAGTAGACTTTGGATGCAATGAGACACCTGGTGATTTCTCCCACTCCATTCAAGGATGTCTCTATGTTAAACAAACAAACAATTCACAATTATGAACAAACACAAGACAGCAAGGCATATGTATTAAGGATATGTAAGAGGATGTCTAAAATAGAGTGGCAGATAATCCATATCTATCATCCCCTTCTTCAGAGTATTTAAAATCACTTCCTTTGATCCAGTATATAATTACATTAGAATATTGTTGAACCTAGATGCTCAATGAATAGTCTCTTGCATATAGTAGCATATTTCCTAAATTTAGTTAAAGCAGAAAATGGGTGTTAATTGAAAGAACTATTCTAATTTCTGTGACTGAACTTGAATTATTCTTTTTCAAAAACTTTGTACTGTAGATTCTTCTTTTTAATCCCTTTCAAAGGTGGAATAATACACCCAACAAAAGTATGAGGATATAGAAGAAAAAGAATCCTCTCTGAAAAATCACTGGAGGACTTGTCAAAGACCTCACGGGGATGATTTCAACATTTGTTTTCCACTAGCTGGTTGTGCTCGAGGCAGACACAGATCTTCGGCTGTGATGCATATACTTATGAGTTTGGGTGACACAGTTCTGAAAAATGCTGCTATAGCAAAGTGTCACATCTTCCTGTAGCAACCTTCAGGGAACCTTGAAATAGGCATTGCTTTATTTATCCCCTTGCCACCCAATTTTAATATTCTGACTACTGCTTAGGATCCAGGATCCCTAAGCCTTTCCCTTAGTCTTTACCAGGGGTCAGCAAACTCCTTTTGCTAAAGAGCTTGACTGTGATCTTCGGACTTCATTTAGAATAAAATGGGACAGGCAAGAAAAACAGAGCATGTCTTTGTGGGGCAGATCATTTCAGAAGGCTTATTACAAAGAGATTCAAACATCCTTGCACATGTAATATGCAGAAGACATTCAAAGGCATATGCCTAGAAGTAGAGTTGTTGGGTTTTACCCCATTATGAGTATCATCAGTTGAACTAGATCTGAAGTAGCTTCAACAATTTAGCCATTACACGCATATATGAGAATATTCCATCAACACTTGGTCAGTCCTTCCTCTCCACATCCTAAATATCACTTGGAGTATGTCTTCTCGTTTTGCCAATATGGTAGGTGCAAAATTGTACCTCTTTGCAATTTTATTTTTACGTATTCCATTGGTTACAATTAGGTTGAGTACCTGTTATATGTTTATTGTGCATCTTTCTTTCCTCTTACAAAGTGACTGGAAAAGTTATTTTGCCATTTTCTATTGGGTTTCTCAAAGTTAACAAAAAGAATTTTTAATACATCTTTACTGTATAGTGAATTGTAGTGATCATTTGCAGGGTGGGGCAAAAGTGCAAAACACAGGGTTTACTCTTGTATTATTATTTACTAGTCACTGTATTATTTTCCATATGAACAACTGCGAACCCACTTTTGCCCCAGCCTATATGTCTCCTATACATATATACACACATGCTCTCTGGAGGTGAAAGCTTAGACACACACACGTGCATTCACAGATAGTAGCACGAAACATTATTCACATTTGGAACGACATGATGAATATCATTTTCTTATTACCTCCATAATTCATTTGCAGTATAATGGACATTAACATTTTAAACCAAATGATAAGCCATTGTTCAATTCTCCCTATATAAGTGCTTTACAAATCTATCTTCAAGTCAATCCTCAAGATGTGGCAATTGAGTTTTTTAATATCCTCTCCAGTCCTATGTTCTTTTTCCCCTTGATAGCCTTCTGCCATTACTCGCCTAGTCTCCTGACCAACAGCACCCACTTACATACACTTTAAATGAAGAGCAACTTCTTTGGAGGTCATGTAGGTCACAGAATGTCAAAACTGGAAACAAACCTAGGCCCAGCTTCCTCCTCTGATTCAGAAGAACTATGAAACCCTGAATGTGTGTGTTAAGGGGGGTGGGGGGGGAGGGGGGAGCATTCACAGACCTGCCTGAGGTAGCAAAGCTAATTATGGTCAGAGACAGGATGGCACCAGTTCATTGTTGCTGTTTTAAAAAATCTCAGGCCTCTTCATGAAAGTCACTTGAAAAAGTAATGTTCTGATTATAGTGGGAGGGAGGGAGGGAGAGAGAAAGGGAGAGAGAGAGAGAGAGAGAGAGAGAGAGGTCAGAAGAATGGGGAAGCGTGCATCCCTGTCCACCCTGGAGCAGTGTGGCCACAGTAATATTTCTGCCGCACCTCCTAATGCACATGATATGTCCTGAAAATTAACATTGCTACTTCTAAGAAAAGAGGAAAGGACTCAACTAAAAATCAACTACTTTCTCATGAACGCTATTTTTTTTGGTTTTACTCCACCAACCAAGTCCAAATAACCCTTTTATGGCTTTTTGTGGTTAATACGCTGAAATGCTCTGCTTCCTTGTATTTCTGCCTGGACACTCGGGCGTCCACCAGGCGCTGAACAATATTGGACGTGGGGAGGGGGAGTGATGCTGGAGGGCTCCACTCACACTTCCCACACCATGCTACAGCCCTGTTGTGTCATCCCTGACCCCACTCAGAAGTACGGTTTTATTTGGAAAAGTTGTTGGCACATTTGCAGAACACACAGAGAACACTCCTTGAACACCAGTGCAATTTTAGAATGTTCGAAAACAGTCGCTCCTCCACGAAGTCCTCTCTTCCATGTCCCGTAAAGCCACACATTTCAGTCCCTGGAAATTCAGTATGTTCTCATGATAGGGAGACTTTGGGGGCCTCAGAGTAGTACATATGTTCTGCAGGAATATATTATGCAATTTAGAAAAATGCACAGAAATTGACTGTTGAGGGATTACCATGATAACTGTTGTGATAGCTGACTTAATCAGGTAAAC
This sequence comes from Phyllostomus hastatus, assembly GCF_019186645.2. Lineage (NCBI taxonomy): Eukaryota > Metazoa > Chordata > Mammalia > Chiroptera > Phyllostomidae > Phyllostomus > Phyllostomus hastatus. Next base: position 57,108,061 of record NW_025334033.1, on the reverse strand, counting down.
TTAGGGTAAAATCTTTAAAATACATAAAGTATCTCTTAGTATAATAATAGTTGTGTGCCAGACACTTGTTTTACATATGCACATAACATGTATAAGAAAGTTATAAAGTTATATACATATAGAATTTATATGTATATACATTCATCTCCACACTAGCTAACCCTATGAGTAGATATGTATTATCAATATTTTACAGCTCAGGAAATAAGGCAAAGGGAAGTTAATAAATTGCCCAAGGTCATAGAACAAATAAATCACAATCTGACTCCAAGGTCTGCACCACTGGTCACTTTTTTACAATTCCTCTCCAATGGGAAATGAGAAAGAAGTATAAGTCTTAAAAAAAGTTAAAAAATTGGCTTGGGGATAATCTGGGAAAACAATGTTGGATTTATATTCCAAACAAATGGCCATACTTTTGTTAGGGAAGCAAAGGTGGTTCAGTAGATGAGTACCTTAGGACTTTTTTTTTTAAGATTTCATACCTTTTATTCCTAGAATTGCAATAGATTTGCCACTTGGTAGTAATGGACTGGGTCTGATATCAGAAGACTAAGATTTAAACTCTGACACTAACTTTATGTAATCTGGGTCAAGTTAGTGATCTGTGGTATGCAATATTCTAGTTCACAGAATAAAGGCCTTCTGAACTTTAGGCTATAAATAAAAAAGATCTGAGGGTCTAATGTATAACATGATAACTACAGTTGGTACTGCAATGTATAATTATTGAAAGTTGCTAAGAGACTAGACTTAAATGTTCTTGCAAAAGATATGTGAGGTAATGGATGTGTTAATTAAATAGATGAAAGAAATATTTTCACAATACATATGTATACCAAAGCACCATATCAAATATCTTACAATTTTCTATGTCAACTACAGAAAGAGCTAAAACTTTTTAAAATGAGGAGTTATTTGTTTAAGAGCAGGGGTTAGAAAACTATAGTTTCAAATTTGTGTCCATAAATAAAGTTGTATTGGAATACACACACAATAACAAAAGGCTCTCTGAAATTTGAGACTATTCATGGAGTGTGTTCTGTGCGTAAGGCACTCACTTTGTGTGCAGAAGCAATTTAGACACCAGCAGGCAATTTGCTAGTCTTGTCAGTGCTAAGATCTCCTTGCTATCATTGTCCTCGAACTCATTCAAGACTGCTGGTTTATTTGGAAAATGTTGTTACCCACATGTTCATAAGAGGAGAAGCACACACTTAGATGAAAACTCGGTTCTGTTTTTAGAAGTCCAACACTAATTACAACCTCTCTGGTGGCTTATGGTGATTCCCCTCCTTCCTGACGGGTTCCATCACTTTAATCATCCTCATACATGTCATTATTTTGTGCATAAAAATCAATGAAGCTTGAAAGGGTGGCTGGTAGGGGCTCCTTTCTTAATGGACTCTGCTTTTTTTTCTAGGCAAGGCAGCTTGTTTGAATATACAAAATGTGCCCACAGGGCATTTTATTTGCAAATGTTGTCACTTTATCCTCTTTCCACTTCCTCAAAAGTGCTTCGAGAATTTCAGCTGGAGCTGTGTGTACAGCTGCCATCCCCAGAGCCCCCGTCATATCCTTCTCAGATGTTCCCTTTGGTTTTGCAACATTTGTCATACAGCCACTTTATCTTTCTGCCACAGCCTTTGGATACCTGCCCTGGTGTAGCCTAAGATTTAGTATCACAAAGTATCAAGGTATACATTACATGAGAATTGTTGAGGTGAGGTACATAGATGAATGACATAGAGACCACGTCCCTGAAGTCTGTAACCTTCCATTAGGAAGATGGGCATAAACATAAATAACAGAGGGGACTGATAAAATAGAATACCCAGGGACAGTACAGGTAAATAGAAGGAGCCACCTCAATATTTTTAGTTAGATCCCTGGGACGTACAGTGCAGAATTCACTCTAAAATCTTAGCCACTTTGGATTTATTTTTCTCATCTGTAAAGAGATTAGGCTCACGGGTCTAAATTCCCTCATACTCCTCAAGTCCGCATGTCCTTGCAAATCAATGCCCCTCCCAGAGGCTGTGCTTCCCCATTCATAAAATGGTGACTTCAATCACCTAGCACAGGGCTGGCACCCAAGAAGCGGTCAGTAATTTGTTGGTCTATTTGTAATATTTACTGTTGCTATTTGAGTGTAGATAGTCTTGGTGGTAAGATTTGAGGAGCTGCGAGTAAGCCTCCTTGCTCTCCCCATTCTATTGTTCTTATTATATCTTATTTGTTTCTTTTGAATCCCTTAAAGCTTGAACTTTTAAGAATTATCACTAAAATTCTGGTGAGATGAAGGTGTGTGATTTTGGTTAGTGGGAACAGTGATGCCTTAAACCTGCAAGCTAGTTATCAATTATCATTAAATAGGGAAAATAAACTAAAACTTCTATTACAGACAAAAATAAAAAAAAACAGAGGTGGAGAGATTTGGCAAATTTTCGTCTATCAATAAACTGAAGAAAATAGGAGTAAAGTTCCTTACAAACAAACAAACAAACAAACACAAACAGAAACCAGACTTTGATACTGGTGTCCATCCCGTGTTCACACACTGCATTGCCGTAGTGGCCAGGAATGACCATTTACGGGAGAGAAGGGCACAGCTCGAAGAGCCAGGTGAACCAGGGAGGTAAACCCTGAAGGGAGTGGCATCCCGCAGCTCTGGAAACTGCTACGTGGGGAATGAGCTCCCAGCGCCGCTTGACACGTTTGTTTGTGTTGAAAACAAGTTGGGAATCGGGACTCTTACGGTAAGTTTCGTCAATTCTAAATGTTGGCAAATTATTAAATAATAAAAACCGATCAATTAATCAGTACTGTAGATTATGCCTAATGAAATGTACACATTTGAGGTTAATTTGCCCAGTGTTGGTAGGTGGACTCCTCTGGATGTAGCTCCCAGGCATGTCATGTGGAAGCAGCTGCTAACAGTGAAGGGAGAGACAGGTAGTGAAATGAGCAGAAGTAGGAACCTCTTCCGTTTAAATCACCAAGAAACCCAAGGGGAGTTTCCACACCCTGGAGGCATATAATGAACCTACATTAGTAGTATCTCACTTTGAACGTACGGCCTACAAGCACCTATTCAAGAGCTACTGAAGGCACAATCACATTCGTCTTCAGGATCTGCTGAGAGGAAAGCTGAGGGGTCTCCCCCAGCACAGAGGCCCAAGATATTAGAGCTGGAGTTGCCTTCAGAACCGTCCAGTGCAATCCACCTTTAAACCAGTGCACTGACTTTCAGAGAAGTGAAGAGATTTCACAATAGTCACATCGCTAGTTACAGCTAACCTGGTACGATGAACCCCGTGTCTTCATTTGGTCTGGAGAGAGTCCACAGCTTATTGATTCAGATTTACTTATAAACCATCCACCTCTCCAAATAGGAGATCAGGACGTCAATCCCTTTTTTGTCGTTAAAATTATAAAAGTTAGGCCCATCTTCAGAGGTCTCCGCACGTGGGCGGAGGCCGGCAGCACCGGAGAATGGAGCAGCGACGGATGATTTAGGGCTTCCCTGCAGCCTTTGATCACAGGGCACACTTTGTCCCGCTGCGGATTCCACGGACGGAGTTTTCTCAGGGAGCTGTATAACTTTCCTGTGTAGTCGAAATAAATCTCTTCCAAAGCCAGCGATTCTGTCCCCCTGCCCAGCTCTTTATTAACTACAGATTGCCGGGCAGGTTCCAAGCTCTGCCCCAGCCGGGTTTTGTGCGTGGTGCGCCACTGCCCTCTGCTGGCGGGACTCTCCTCGTGGTGCGTCTCGTCCCAGGGCGAGGGGGAAACTTGGTGGTCCTTCCAATTTTCTTGGCTCCAGGGCTTCCAACAAAGGACACTAACACCAAAAGATCTCTTACAGTTAGGAATTGAATTCAGCAAATGCATTTTACCATTTTCTGTGATGATGCTTCTATATCCCTGGCAAAACCAAGAACAAAAGGGGTGTGTGTGTGTGTGTGTGTGTGTGTGTGTGTGTGTGTGTGTTGGGTTCCTGGTTGTGGGAGAAGAGAAAGTAAAACAAAGCAAAAGACCAGTTAAATTATGCCAGTTGCTTTCCCACAACTAAGGGGAGGGGAGGTTTGTGGAATATTCATTGGTTTGTTTAAAATACAGGTGGGTTTCAGCCCCAGATTTTACTTCAGATGCAGTCAGTGTGCTCTAGGCTGGTTCGAAATAGTAATGAAAGACTTTTTTTGTAACTGGAATGATCTGTCTGCTGTCTCTATTTTGAATTAGTGGCTCATGGATAGTCAGATGTACCCTTTCCTGTTTCCCATTGATGCCAAGTTGGAGGAGAGTTGGGAATTTATCTACATTTATAGCATATAGAATAATACACCAGAAAACCTATGAACATGAATTTGGCAGGAAAGAAGAGATATCTCTATCAACATAACCATCTCAGCAGTTTCAGGGTTATTAATGTGCCTCAACAATCTGTAGGAGCTGCATATGTAAGGAGGCAGTAAATTATTTCCCACCACCTGTGTGTATTCCTCTAATTCTGGATTAAACAAGTTTTCAACACCTAGTGAAAGAAAAGTAAATATTCCTGCATCTGGCCTCATGTCACATGGCAGAACTCAGACTAGAAAAATGCACTTAGAGCCAAAAATTAATGCATGATTTATTCTGGAGAAAGACTATTCTCTTAAACAAAGTTATTTAAACACGCTGGCTAGACGGATGACAGAATCTATATTTTATTTTCATTTTTGCATCAGTCCTTGTATTTCTATACTGATAAAAATGAATCAATATTACTATGAAGATATTACCTTCTGAATATGTAAAATACCAGTAATAAAATCAGAATCCAAAGACACCTCAAAGTAATACTTTGGATTTAATTTCACAAGCAGCCCCTTCACCATTATGGTCTGTCTGTCTATCTATCACCTATCTGTCATCTCTCTTTCTATCTGTCTACACCTGCCTAATAATTAGGAGTTTGTCTGTGGCTGTATTCAACAGACTTGAGAAGTTGGAATGATCAAGATAAAATGTCTAGTCCCCCTCTACTTTAAATGCATACAGTTAACTTTTTGTTAGAGTAGTAAACACAAAATTTCTATTCCGTGGGTGAAAAACTAATTACTTATATTCAAAGTTTTCAAGTGTTCAAATGTGTATTTCTTAATTGGACTTCTCTAAAAATATATTTTTGCTTTAAATTAATCTTCCTGAACGTGGGTGGTTGCCTTAGGCATGTCCATCTTATTGAAAAACAAAGATTTATTGAGATACAATTTACATGCTATAAATTTCAGACATTCAAGTTTCGATGGTTTTAGATATAGTCGCAGAGTTGTACAACTATCACCAAAATCGAACTTCAGAAAAATGTGTCACCTCAAAAATAATCTCATTCAAATTAGCAATAATTTCCCCATCTTATACTGCCCCCCCACCCAGCCCAAAGAAACCACTAATCTACTTCTTTTTCACTACATATTTACCTTTTTGGACATTGTGTATAAATGGAATCATACTATATGTGGTCTTTTGTGACTGGTTTGTTTTAGTTAGCATAGTGTTTTCAAAGTTCACACATGTTATAGCACAAGTCAGTGCTTCACTATTTTTTATGGCTACATAGTATTTCATTGTATGTATGTATCATTTTATTTGTCCATCCATTGGGTAATGGGCATTTGGGTTGTTTTCTTCTGTTAATCTGACTCTGTTAATTTGATGAGTAGCCCATCCAGAAGAACTTAGAAGGTGGGAAGAAAAATATTAATATTTTTTAGCCACCACTGTTTCAATTTCTTCACATTATTTTCAACATTGCCATTGTCTATCTTTTTTTTGTTTAAAATGTCCTAGTGGGTATAAGTGGTATCTCCTTGTGATTTTGATATTAATTTCCCTGATTACTAATAATGTTGAGCATCTTTTCATGTGCCTGTTGGCCATTTGTATTTCTTCTTTGGGGAAATGGCTATTCAAATCCTTTGCCAAAATTGTAATTTGGTGATATATCTCTTAATTATTGAGTTCTCAAAGTACTTATATATTTCAGATACTAATCCCTTACCAGCTATAATATTTGCAAATATTTTCTCTCATTTTGTTGCTTCATTTTTTCACTTTCTTAATGATATCATTTGCAGCACAAAAGATTTTAGTTTTAACAAAATCCAAAGATTTACTTTTGCATTTTCTTTTGAGGATTTTCTTAGCTTTAGCTCTTACGTTTAGGTCTGTGATCCATTTTTAGTTAATTTTTTATATAATGTAAGGAAGAAGTACAAATTCATTTCTTTGTATAGGGATATATAGTTGTACATTGTCATTTGTTGAAAATAATATGTTTCTTCCAACCCCTTCTCATCAAAAACTAATTGACCATAAGTGTAAGAGATTATTTCTGCACTCTCTAATCTTTTTTATTGATATATGTCTATCCTTATGTTAGTATCACACTGTCTTGATTATACTTTATTATAAGTTTTGAAATTGGAAAGTGTGTGTCCTCAGACTTTGTTCTTCTTCAAGTGTCAAAAGTATGCTTCTTAACTGAACACTTTTTCTGAAAATATTTCTTCTGCTCAAAAGTGCTGAGAAGTTAGAACAACAAAGGGATGTGGATGTTCCTTTGTATGCACTGGTAGCTGCCTTAGCAATTTCCATTTTGTTCTTCTTGGTTGAAGCCAATTACTTAATTTTAATATTATACCTGCCAAACTTTACTATGCATTTTGAAACAAACATGAGGAATTTTAAAAGACTTCTTTTTAACTTGGGTTAATTTTCTTTCCTGAGACAAGAACGTATTGTGTGGGCTTCTCTGGTTCAGGTGGGCAGAGATCCAGGATTGTAGCTATTAGTTTTCCGCTGGTCCAGGTCAGTTACCACATGTTGGAAGCTGGCGGTCTTTTATTTGAAAGGAAAGAATGAAGGAAGGGGTCTAGAAATAAAAGAGGTAGGCACCAATATAACCAGAAAGGGAAACCAATAAATTAAAATAAGTTAATTCCACATTTTGTTTTCCCAGAAAAGCATTAAATTTGATTGTTAGAACTATATGATGAGAAGAAATATAAGTTTGGGGAAAGACCCTAATCTGTTTACAGCAAAGAAGAAGCTAGAGGTCCAAATAAAGCTAGAATAATCACATCATTTAAAAGGAAAACTTTTGACTATATACTCCAAAGTATTGGTTTTGAATATAAGCCAGAAACTCAGAAAGTATAATGACCAAATTTGTCAGGATAGTAAGTGTTCAAGTCAGCACTAAAAGCAAGATCCTCTGGCTTCCAAATCAGAGTATATTCAGGTTTTTCTTCAGAAGTCTTAACAAATAAGGACTTTTGTTCCAGATGAAAAGGTGAGAGGAGGAGGGGAAAGGAATTACCTTTTAATATTACTACCTGTCTTGAACCACGTTGTTTTGAAGGAAGCTGACCTCACCATATATATTCCAAAGGGATAATGGGATCTGGCTGAACCAGTGCTTTGCATCCCCAATCAATCTATTGATAGGTCCATGATTTTGAAACACACTAGCGATGGCTACAGCAATCAACAGAGTGGTACCTTTTCTTTTCCAGTGAACTTGGAACCATGAAAGATGTCAGTTTGGAGCTGTCCCCAGTCTCTTGCCATTATGAAAAGAGAGCCTGAATGGGAATTAGGCCAAGACAGAGACAGAGGCAAGACGAGCAAGCATAGTTTCTAAGTGCATAGTCAGAGATTCTTTGTAAGCTAGTCTACATTGTGGGTTTTTTTGGTCACTTGGAACCAAAACTCCTTGTAGACATATTCTATTGTGACTTCTAGAAACGACAGAGAGAGAGGAAGAGGGAGAGGGGGAGAGAGGGGCAGAGAGAAAGAGAGAGAGAGAGAGGGAGAGAGAGATTATCTTGAATGAAAAATAAAAGATACAAAACAGAATTTCTGGTTGAAAATACTCTTGAAATGAAAAATAAAGCAATGTTAAACTAAAATAAATTATCGTGGAGTTCACGAAGTTAATTGCTTTAATGATATTTCTAAGGCTGTTCTAACGAGTTTGAGCCATGAAGGGGCATGACAAATGGTGGCTCCAACAATTAGAAAGGAAGGGTAAGGGACCAATGTCAGTCCTTCCCCAATTGGCCTTCTAATCAAGAACAATATGCTTAATAACTCCATTCCTCATAATTTTCCATCCTTTTGTGTAGGCTTAACCTCTATTTGCCTCCTGGAAATTAGTGACAGAGAAAAAATAAAAATGTAAAGAGCTTAATTAAGGCTCTTGGCAAGTAAGCTTAATAAAAAGGTTAAGTTTATTTTCTTATCATTTAGTCTTCATGTACATTGTGGCTTTTTTGAAGGAACGGGAAAGCATGCATTCTTTATTTCCTTCAAAGAGCTGAATTCATGGGCTTGCAGTTTCGTAGCCTGAAAATATCCCTGAGAGGTTTTTGAAAAGGATAAAGTATCAAAGGCCACCATTTTTCTCTTCTCCCAAAATTCTTCTCAAAGCAGAAATTTGTCGCTTCACATTTTCATAAATCCATTCACGAAGAAGCCCCTCAGGAGGAAGAGAAAAATGAGAAATGAAGTTTGGTAATAAGAGTACATTTTAACCAGGAAACACGCTGCAGGAAGGCCAACATCGTCGGCCTCCACACTTCTCTCTCTCAGTCTCTGCTTTTGCAACGAGTTCTCAGATGGTTGAGATGGTTTTTGCAAAGGAAGCCGAATGACTTGGGGGCATCTTACCAGTTTCTCATTCTTCTTGAGGCTTTTGATATTTTCTCCATGTCGTGTGTTAGCAATTTATCTTAGCCTGAGAAATGTTCCCATATTTTCTTACTGCGCCTTCTCACTCCCACCCCCAGTGTACTTGTTTACACATATTAGTTGCAATGGGCTGCTTTCTTTCTTTGCGCCATGGCCCTTACGTGCTCTCCCATCATTCCTAGTGCTGGGATTCAATTTCTTTCTAGTGAGGCAACACGATTTCTTTTGGTCGAAGGTTATTGCTCTGTGTACATCATAGGAGGAGTCGGAATAGATGTTAGTGAGGAACTCAAATGCATGCTATGTTTGCATAATCAAGAGGAAAAATTAAAATTACAGAGAAAGACAATTGATGGTGAAAGAAAACATTTATGTATTTATAAAAGTGAAGAAAGATAGTAAGTAATCTGACTTCAAGGATTCTTTTTTCTGATAAGATAAAATACTGATTTTGTTTCAGCTGCCAATGGACTTTTCACAAGGTTTCAGCTCCCCAGATATTCTTTTTATATTTGTTTAGTGTTTATCAAGCACAGTTGTCTCCATTTCCTCCCCATTGATCTCCCCCTCTCCCCAGAACCCCACCTCCCATCCTCAATCCTACCCCCCTTTGGTTTATCCATGGGTCCTTTATACAAGTTCCTTGACAAAGAAGGGGAAGGGTCCCCAGATATTCTTGCTGCCACGGGTAGCCATATGACCCAGTTCTGACCAATGGGATGTTAACAAAGTCAAATGCCTTTGGCACTTGCCTTTGACTTTTTTACTAGATTATCTTCTGACCTTGAGGAAGAAACTACAGGATATTGTTGGTTGAAAGAAACTACCTGGACTGCCAGCAATAAACCTCTTGATACATTAGAAAAAACAAACCCTATTGATTGTGTATGACATTGATTATTGATTGGAGGCATCTAGATATAACCCCAATATATTTGGGTATGTGAATATACATGCCTCTGTGTGTACTGTAAATTGCAAATTGCACTCCTTGGTCAAGAAATAATCTTCTATAACTTATCAAAGAGCTTCATCAATAAATCTAACAACACTTATTTAACCAGCCCCATGTTGCAAATGTTTAGGCTATAGGTTCCAAACAGGGGACATGTTATTCTGCTAGGAGGAGAGAAGTATGTATGATGGTGGGGAGGGAGAAATATGTTTTCAGTGTCACAAAGGGAGAGGTATTTCTAGCAGTTAATGGATAAAGGAAACTAGTAAACAAATGTTCAGTCTCCTGCCATGCACAGGCCAACCACACAAATGAGGAGCCCACCTGAGGTGCCCACCTGAAATGCCAACATCACCCTGTTGAGAACCATTCATTTAGGAGTTTTATACATTTAGAATATTATGGACAATGTAAAAATGTTGTGATAACATTTAGTACACGCAGCTAATTATTTCCTTAGTGAGAATTACCTAGAGGTAAAAATACTGGTTCCCAAATTAGTTATTTTAACATTTAAAAATTATGTATGTATATATCTATTCATGCATATGTAAGTTTTTTAAGTTGTCTTTCAGAAAATCTGTTCCAACATAAGTTTCAAAATTATTTATTGAAATTCTAACAGTAGCAGTTGCTTAACTCTAGGTTCGCTGCTTCTTAAAGCAGGTTGTCTCTGCCCTCAGGTTCATGCCACTGCCGCCGTGCCAGGGATGCCTGACCCGTGACCCATGGGCTGCTTGTGGCCCAGGATGGCTATGGATGTGGTCCAGCACAAAATCATAAATTTCCTTAAAACTTTTTCTTGGCTCATCAGTTTTCATTAGTGTTTGTTTAATGTGTATCCCAAGACAACTCTTCTTCTTCCAGTGTAGCCCAGAGATGCCAAAAGGTTAGACACCCCTGGCCACAAACCAAGAATAAAAATACCAGTGAAGGTGGGGGAGAGGGGCTGGTGATCACATCTCAAAAATATTTTATTTCTCTTCTCCTACTAGCAATAAAGTAATTCTCCCAGTGACTGTAACAATGAAAACAGGACAACAAACATTTGCATAGACATCCCATGCTCAAGTGTTTCCAGGAGGTATATTTGTTACTTCAATTTCAGAGGCAAGGAAATGACATACCAAGGCTTGTTCGTGGTAGGAAGGAAGGAAGGAAAGAAGAAAGCGAGGAAGGAAGGAGACAAGAATGAAGCTTCTTAGAAATTCCTGTTATAAAACTAGTTCAAACATTCTGTGAATTAGTGACAAAATCGTCCTATTAAGTGATTAACTAATCAGTCAATGACTTTTCTTTGTGTGAGTCTAAAGCTTTAAATATGTATATACTATAAAATTTAGGAAATAGAAAATGTGTTAAAATGCAATGCCACTTTGACCTGTAATGAACCACTGTTCATACTTTGGGGTATTTTGAGTGTGTGCATGTTTGTGTCTATGTTTTTGTGGATAGGCTTTCATACAAATCAGAGGAGAAAGTATAAGCTGTGGTGTGTGGCACACTCCCCCTTTGATTGCTAGTGTGCAGCATGAATCAGGACACATAGGGAGTCCTCGACACACCTGTAGAAGGCTGGACCTGGAGGAGGAATGTCAGGATTGATTTAGATTGTGTTTGCCCATCTGTACAGCATTGAGATCAGTCTTCCCAAGTGCTAAATAGCAGCTCGCACAGCACTGCCAAATATCACTTCTCTTTTATTTATTAATTGCTGGAAATTAATAAGGAGAAAATTGCTGAAGTTCAGAAAGTTAAATGATTTGTTCCCAATTGTACAGTTAATTAATTTGCAGAAATAGATGACTCCAGGTTTTCATATTCTAAGTTTTATGTCTTTACATTTTAAGTTTAGTACTTCTCTAGATAAACCACAGTTGCTTCAGATTTCTTTGGTTTCCTTGTTAGAATTAAAAAGTAAAATACGACTTACATTCATGAATGTAAGAACATTGCAATAAAAAATCAGGATATATATCTTAGAAGAATTATATGTATTACATATAAGAAATATTATATTTTATATATAGTATGTATATGAGAAGGATATACTAGACTAATAATATATATAATATCTATTCAATGATTAATCTTTGAATTCTCACAGCAAATTTAATAACCTTCTTACAGATGTATACACCATAATGAACTGGCTACCATGAAACTATGTGAATATTTGCATTTAACTGTATACATCTCTGAGTGGCTATGTCATACTCAGATGGAATGAAGACTCACTTTCAAAAGTCATATTGTATAGTGAAACAATGTGATAAGAAAGGTTAGATACAATGTACCTTATAGTTTGTCCATATTTGGGAATGGTAAGACTAATTGTGTCTTGAGAAATAATACTGTGATATTGTGTTTTACAGGAATATATTCTTAGGAGCTGTACCATGGTGTTCCTGTAATTTGTATGTCTCCTTGCCAATATTATCTTCTTGTTTCCAATCTATTATTTTTTTAATTATTTTATTGTTTTTATTTTAATGTTTGCTGTAAATGGCATAATTGCTATTGTGAAAAGTAGGAATAAGGTGCAAATCTATCTGTTTTCCCGTACCACTCCTCACTGTCCTAATTTAATACTTCTATTCTGACTGCTCATTATCAGTTTTCTTCAGCCTTTCAAATTTTATTCCTGGATTGTACAGCTGCCTTGTATATTGGCATCTCAATTTCTCAAATGCACATTTAGAGTAGGTGTATTTGTCTGCACTGTTTTACTAGGAAGAGTGAGAGAATATTTAAAAAAACTAATGAAAAAAAAGTTGCCTCTGTTTACTGTGGGAAAATAAGGAGGAGGAAACACTTCAAGTTCAAACTATTGCAGAAAGTACATGAAGAACCAACTATGTGTTTAACAGACAATTAGGAAGATATGTTCAGCAACCATATTTTATCCCTAAGGAGATTTTGGGTTCAATCCAGAAACAATAATAAGATATAAAGGAAACAATCATAAAGATACATTTTAATTGTTTAAATAAGTGATATAGATAGACATATGACGATTGTTTCAAGAAGAGGGTAGAGGCAGACCCCAGTGATACTGGGGGTCAGTTCCAGACTGCCACAAGAGCCTATATCATAATAAAGCTAGTTACATGAATTTGGGGGTTTCAAAGTGCATGTTAAAGTTATATTTTGTGCTGTAGCATTATATCTAAAAGATGATTTACATATCTTAACTAAAATGAATTGTATTGTTGAGAAATGCTAACTATCATCTGAGCCTTCAATGACTCAAAATATTTTTGCTGGTAGAGGATCTTGCTTTCAATCTGTAAAGAAAAAAAGCAATATATGGAAAATGCAATTAAGCAAAACATAATAAAACAACATATTTCTGAGTAAGTACAATTTGGAAAGATACCTAACTTTAATTATGTCTTAAAGTGCTTTGTATCCACATAGCGTACCATATAGCCATACTCTCCAAGGCCAAAACAATCTCATATCAGAATTCTACCTTTTTTCTTTCTTGTTTTTTGGTGATAAGAAAAAACAATCCCTAGGCCTTGCCTTATTTTCATGTAACTAATGATGGGGACCACACTGAGCTTTTTCTTTGAGGGTCTCTCAATTACTTCTGGCAGAACCTTGTTCCTACAATCACATGTAGGAACCTTGCAGGAGGAGCTGTAGCCAGAGCTTCCCTCCACCCCTGAAGACAGGTGAGCGCTGACTCTGGGGGTGGGGCATGCATGTCTCCTGCCAGGGGCTAGTCATGGATTTACATATGGGAGAGTCAGGACAACCCTTCCAAATGTGTGAACATGAACACACTTGCTGCTTCAACTTCTGGAATTCCCAGTGCCTTTGACCTTGCCTTTTTGAGCTTATTGATAAACTTAGACTCTCCTGTTTCCATGTAAGGAAGCATCCAGAGCATGTGACTTCTGTAAGACATGCTGGGTGAAGAAAACTTCAATGAAGATCCGATAAAAGGGGAACTTTAATTTCTCATTCTATTGGATTTGGAAACCCACATTGTTATAGGGTTCCAAAGTATGTATATGAAATGGGGCTTGTACTAAAGTGGACTCACCCTCAGGCAGGGAAAGCACCGCTATAATCGTAACCTCGTTATCCTCACCACTAGTGTCAAGGACCCTGGAACAATTTTGTCTGGGTAGACATAATATAATTCTTGGTCAATAAAATAAAACTAAAACTCACTTTAAACAAATGGATTAACTACCAGGGAACTAACTGTAGCTGCTGAGAACCCAAGAAATACTGATTTTATAGCTTAATGCAGCATGAAAACTATAACATAAGACCTGAAATAATTGAAATCATTTGAAATAAAAATTATTTTATGTGTGTGTGTATATATATATTAATCTATATATATCTAAATATAATTTTCTAATATGTGGCTGTGCTATTTCAGGTCTGGAATAAGATACATCTTTCTCTAGTGGGAATAGTGGGCAGCAACACAGCATGAGATATCTCCAGTGTGGCTGGGGAGAACTGAACCTGGACCAGCCCCCAGACCAGAGCAAGGGGCTGGGCAAATATCCCAATCCTTAAGAACCATAACGACTAACAGATATTCAGTACCTCCTATTTTCCAAGCATGGTTAACTGTTATATCTATATATAAACTCACTTAGTGTAGATAATATCCATTTATAGACTTGGAAAGTTCCTGAGGGTTGAGACTAGACTATATGAGTGTTCACTTACCTATAGAAAGGATAAAACTATTCTGAAGAAATGCAAGAAATCAGTCATTGGATTAAAATACATATGAAGAGAAAACATCACATAGTGGATCTGTTTTTTTTTTTTAAAAGATTTTATTTATCCACTTTTTAGAGAGGGAAGGGAGGGAGAAAAAGAGAGAGAGAGAAACACCAATGTGCGGTTGCTGGGGGCCGTGGCCTGCAACCCAGTCATGTGCCCTGACTAGGAATCGAACCTGCGACACTTTGGTTCGCAGCCCACACTCAATCCACTGAACTACACCAGCCAGGGCTGTGGATCTGTTTTGATGCTAGGAAAAGAATAGTCAGTTTAACACTGAACCAGGGAATTATGATGTAATTAAGATTAATGTTATTTTCCAAGTTCCCCATGAAGGCCCAGAGCTACAACGGTAGGGAACCTACAGTCACTAGCCTCACTCTTCAGATGAGGAACAGTGGCCAGCTCAGAAGTACACACTGCTTTGATCATCAAATAAAGGTAACGTGTAATATGGAGATGCCATGGTGAATTACAAGCAATACTGGCTTGTAGATCATCTTAACCCAGTTGAAATCCAAATGAAATATATTTCCCTTTATTATATAAGCAATTAATACACAATGAAAAGTTGATAAAGTGGGAAATCAAATGTATAAAGTGAATTCCAAAGCAAATATGTTGCTCAAATTAATAACAAAGAAAATGCTCTGAATCTGCTAAGTGCAAAAACATGACACCAGCAGTCTTTGGGCATGCGTTGCTGTGGTACCATTGACATTTATTTTACTAAATCCTTGCTATTCAAAAGCCAGAAAGACAAAGACCAATTTCTTTCATAATGATTTGGATAATGCAAAGATTTATAATAGCAATCAAGTGACTGAGTCCTTTCTATATGCTGAGTTCTATACTGAATACCTGGCATAAATTCACTCATTTAATATTTGAAGCATCATGATTTTGTTTTAGATGATGGAAATGGCCACAGGCCCTCTGCCAATAGGGGTTCCTTTTAGCCATTTCCTTTTGGCAATGCTTGCTTCACTTGTGGGAAAATAGACTTGATATACTGTCACCAGGAGAGTACAGCACCATTAAGCCTTAACTTATTTCACTGTAAGATATGACTTCAGTCTATGCATATTTATCTGCTTCTTTTTAATATTTGTTAGAAGTAATTTGCCCCAATCAGTAAGGGAAAGTTATAATCATATGCCCTCCCTCTCAATCATCTTGAGAATTAAAAAAAAAAAAAGATAGATTTGCTCCTAGGGAGAAAAGTATTGATGATCATATTTATAGGGTTGGGTGATGAGTGAACCTCTCTTTCTTCATCCTTCCAAAGACGATGGGTGGATCAAGTGGTAGGGACTCCAGTTATACTTAGGTCTTTGAAATAGTTCAAGGAAAGGAGCTTCATTTAAAGAGTTGTAAGAAATAATTATAGGTAATAGCCATTAATTACTGTTACTATAGTTACATAATAAAATGACTTAGTTGAAAATTCTTTTGAATAATGCCTTTTGTAGATGTCCGAGACCTTCTCTCACTGCTTTATAAGAAGCATTTATCCCATATAGCACCTAGCAAGGCACTGGAAGTGTCACTAAAGCTTTATAATATTTCCCCTAGCATGTAGCTTTAGGGACCTGGACTAAATGTAAACTCCCAAGTTGAAGTAGAGTGGCTTGTTCCATCAGAGAGCAAACGAATTTCAAACAAACTATCCTCTCTCTAACAAACAAAAGTTCAAAACCACTTCCCTAACCCCTGAGGAGATGTGGACTCCCCAGACCATTTATATTAAAAATAAGGAAAATGCTTATCAGGTGTTCATGATCACGGGAGGAAGTCTCACTATGTATTCTAGCAACAGAAGACCCTTTAGTTATCACGTAGTATTTCCCCCACTGCGTGCTCCAAGTATTCACACAAAGAAGTCATCACCTTACCTTTGCTCACGTAAAATGTAGCGATGAAATTATCATTAATAAAATAAAATCTATTTCAGTAATGCTAACATGTTAGCTTAGAGTGACAAAAATTATAGATAACTCCAGGAGTCTTATCTCAAGAGGCTTCTGGTGCCTATAAGAAAATTAAGAAATGGGAAAAATAACTGGAATAAAGTTTATTTTTTTCAATATGAGAGTAAGATATACATGGGCAAATCCTTGTTTAAAATTCAACCCATGTAAAGGTCAAGGTCCCAGTTTGCAAATGGGTGTTCCAACTCTAAAGAAATCAGAATACTTTTAAGTCTTAAATTTGCTGTATTTAATCCTGGTATTTAAATAGGGAAAAAAAGACCCTGATTTCTCAGGAATGTCTCCTGTGGTCCCCACCCTTTGCATATAATGAAAAAGGTTAACTTCAACTTGGTAAACTTTGTGAGGAGAGAAGAAAATTGAGGAAAATACCACTTATTTATCTAAAATATCCACATTATTAAAAGAAAAGGAAACTCTGGAGTCAAAATTATATGAATTCGGACTCAGCCCATTGTCTGTCTCCCTAACAACAGCGGCAAGTACTACAGCTAGACATTGAGCATAAAACTTCCAACATAGTCCTAGCATAGTTTGGAGTTTTCCGGAAGCTAAACCCAAGGCAAGGATTTGAGTTTAAGTAATTTATTTAGGAGATGATACACAGTTAGGGGAGTGAGAAAGGAAGATCGAGAAGCACAATGGGGGAAAAGGGCTATATCACCAACACAGTATCTGCTTTCTGTAACTGGAGCGCATTCGCATTAAGGGGCTCCTAGGAGACCAAGGGTAAGTCTCAGAGCTGTCCTAACTGGTGTGTTCTCCCACTCCCCCCATTCAGAGGGCGTGCAGAGCAGGTAAAACAATGCTGTGGATTGACACCTTTAACTTCGATGAGAGCTCCACCTCTTTCATTCTGCTTCACCAGTTCAGCTGAATAGATCTGTTTTATTATCCTAGTCTGTGCATTGTAAATTTATGTCAGTTCTAGTTTCATTTTGATTATTTGATTTATCTTGTGGTTATGGGTGATATTTATTTCTTTGAATGCCTTTTATTTTTTATCAGATGTCAAATTTTGCACTTTACCTTGTTTGAAGCTAGATTTTAAAAAAAATTCTTATTAGTACATTTGAGCTTTGTTCTGGGGCTTAATTGTTACTGGAAAACAGTTTGATTTCCATGCAAGAGGAGGTGGTGCTTTTAATGTTTGTTAGGAGGGACCAGAGCTGTGCTCTTTCTAGGGCTATTTTCCCTCAACACACAGACAAAAACCATCTGTGGGCTCTACCCAATGTCCCACAAATCATGGGGTTTTCCAGTCCTGGTGGTGATGTCAATACTGTTCCAGGCCCTAAGTGATATCCAGCATTGTTCCCACTAATCCTTCTGGATGGTTCTTTCCTCAGCCTGGTGTCATCTCCTCAGATGCAAGTGCTGATCAGCGCCAGTTGAATACTCTAGTGGAACACTGCAGACTCCCAGACTTCTCTCTTTGTTCACCTTGTGTAGTTTGGTTGGATATGCATTCATCAACTGTCAAAGTTTTTGTTTTCCTCAGTGATGGATGATTCCTACATAGCAACTTGTTTAGGAGTTAGTATGGTTGGAAAATAACAACTGCTTTCAAGGTTATAGTATTTGGAACACATAAACTATTAAAGTATTTCTTGAAACTCTACAACAACGCTGTATGCCTAGTTCCTCCACGGACATCACCCCTCCCCTGTCACCATCATCCCCAACTCTTAGCTTAAAAAAACAGCACTAATTTTCCCCCATTAACCACTTTCATCAGATTTTCTAAACAAAAATTTAAAAATGTGCTTACTCTGAAAAACTGTCAGTTGCTTAAAAACTAGTAATAAAAATTTTAAAAATTACCATTAAATACTCAATTTCAAAAATTGTATAAGTTGGATTAGAAAAGAAAAAGATGTATTGACATGTCTACTTTGTCCTTTCTTTCTTCAGTTATAAATGTAGTCATGCCTCGTGTAACAAATGACAACACAAGAGGCATAATGTACTTCTCAGCCCCCAAACTTCCCCAGTCTCGAGTAAACCAAGTACTGTCATTAAGGATATATTTAGTAAAGTTATCTTTGCAATGTTGAATTGTATCTGTAACAACAACCAATCTCTCAGATTCCTGCGATTGCACTTCTCTTCTACAACCAGATTCTTTGTGTCCCTAATGAATACATTTGGATTCGGACATCCAAAATGTGAAATATGCAAGTGATATTCCCACTGTCCTTATCTATCCGGTTAATGTGCGGGCTTTGGTGAGAGACTCTGCCTTAGCTGAAACAAAGACCATTTTCCCTCAGAGGAGCCAGGAAACTTCTAGCCATAGATATTAAATATTGAGTCTTGATTTTAGAAGTCATGTTTAAAAATTAAAAACAATACAGAAAGTGTTTAATTTCTGTCTCAACTGTGAGGCCTGAAGGAGTCCACTGGCAATGATTCTTCGGTTACGCAGCAAAGAGGAGGGACTCTTTAGGGTTTAAAGGTCAAAAGAAGGGGTGAATAAGAAGAAATAGGAAGAAACTTTAGTGAAAAAAAGTCTCAAAACTTAGATATTCTGAGGCCCATGAAATCTCTGTGATGCTATAATATTTCCGTGTTTTTTTAAATTTTCTACCCTTTGATGACTGTTACCTCTTTTACAAATAAAACCACAATGTTCACAACAAGACCTATCAGAACAAGTAGGTGTCAATGTTCTTTTTGACATAAGGTGGGTCATTTTTGATGATATATCCATTTTTTTTAATATAATTTTTACTATAACAGCCACCACAAATAATCCATACCAGAATGCCTAAACATATGTCCTATGAACCATTTTCTAAGATGTTTCCTGACCAAAAAAAAAAGAAAGAAATTTCACTGTCAAAAAGTTTTAGATCATGTGAATGTTACATACCTTTCTTGGAGATATAAAATGAACACTGTCAAGCATTGTGAAGTCCTGGAGTAAGTCAACACATATGATTCTAACTCTGCAATTCTCCAAGACATTTAATCAAAGTGGTATTTTTCCTACAATGTTTATTTACTATTATTGAACATTCAAGGGATGTTGCCTCGAGTGCTTCTCACCAAAAACTTTTATTTGTATTGCTTTCTTATTTTTACTGTTTAATTAAAAGTAAACTGAGAGCAAGAGGGAGACAGAGACCGAGAGCAGTGGCTGGGCTTGAATGATAGCCTTGATCCCTTGCCTATTATTATCCAAGGTACCACCACTTGACTCACTCATAATCCTTCTTCAAGAGCCCTTTGGACAGCATTGACTGAAATAAGTTATATTTATATCAATAGCTTGAGAAGTCCTTGGCCTTGAATTACCCTACATCTGTCCCACCCAATTTCCAAGTTTATAAAGGCACTGTATCAGAGTACCTGTACTTATCAGTGTCTATTCTAGTTGAACGGAGGTAAAGATAGTAAACAAATACGGAAACACATGACATAGCAGGTAAAGATGAGTGCTACCCTTCGACTAGAGCAAAATGAATAAGATAAAGAATGACCATTAGGTAGGTACCATTTTATATGGCAGTAGTTTCCAAACTACAAACTAGAGGGTTATAAAGTCAATTCAGTGGGATAGCATTTTTAATAAAATAGAGAAGGCTAGAATGCAAGCAGAAAATTTCAGGTGAGCATTTCACATAGTCAATATGATAACAAGTACTGTTTTATCATTTTTATAATAATTCTATTAGAATATACGTGCATTCTTGTGTTTGTGTGTTTAATATAAAATTGTATTCTGAATCATCCCTCAAAATATAATTCCTTTCATGATGTATAAGCAAAAAAACCCCCAAAATTGAAAAGAAAAAAATGGTTATATGGAGCAGCTGTGAGTGGGGGAAGAACGTGCAGGAAAATAAACAACTTGTGTGAAGACACTGAGGGGTATGTTCATGGAGCATCAGGGATTTCAGTGTGGCTGTGTGGCATGGGGAGGGAGCGAGAGTGATAAGATTTGTGTTTGGAGAGAGAAGTAGGAGCTAGACCTTGTAGGGCCTTGTAGACCAGAGTAAGGTCTTTAGATTTCAATCAAAGTAAGGGCATTTGAGGGTTTTAATTAAAGAATTCCATAGTCTCATTCACTTTTACACATATTATCCTTTCTTGTACGTAGAGAATAGTTGTAGGAAGGCAAGGAGGGAAGCAGGGAGGACAATAGGAGGCCATAGCAATGATCCAGAAAGCCATGACAGTTGGTTTGAGGTACAATCATACTTATACAGAAATTGAAAAAATCACTTGATTCTGTTCATATTCCGAAGGGATAGGCAAAGGGACTTGCTGATGGATTCAATGTGGAAGAGGGAGACACCGAGGAGTGAAGGACACCAAGAGAACTGGGCCTGGAGTTAAGAGAATAGAGTTACGATTCACTGAGAAACTCCAGGAGAAGGGTGATTTTATAGTCTATGGGGGAGACAGGTGGTCAATTGAGAGATTTTGCACAAGCAGTTGGGTATATGGGTTTATATTCTTGGAAATGATTTCCTAGAAGTCAACAAAAAAATAGGTAGCATGGGAAGCCTTGAGAGTATTGAGACAGAGAAGGAAAGAAAAGTGCAAGGAGCAGAGAGGAGGGATCAGCTAATAATGCAGGGGAGAAAACAAAAGTAAGTGGGGTCCCAGAAACCAAAAAGGAAAAACAAGTGCTTTAGGAGAGCAGTAGTGATCAGCTGTGCCAGATACTGAAATGTATAACAAGATTGTGTTTCTTAGCGTGGAGGACTTTGATCTGTGTTTGAATGGGTTGATGGACATTAAAGCATGACTGGAGTAGGTTCAAGAGACAACTGGAGAAGTGGAAATGAATAGTAATTAGAGTTAACTTTGGCTAAAGCTCTGCTAGTAAAAGTAGAAAAAAAAATGGAAGTACTGATGGCTGACGGTGGGTGTGGGAATGAGATCTCATGAACAAATGGATTCATTTTCCTTGGATAGGAGACAGGAGCTTTCCTGTACAGCATGGGTGTCAAACTCATTTTCATTGGGGGGCCACTTCAGCCTCACAGCTGCCTTCAAAGGGCCGAAATAATTTTAGGGCTGCATAAATGTAACTACTCCTTAACAGTTAAGGAGTTGAAATTACATTCAGCTCTTTGAAGGCAACCGCGGGGCTAATGTGGCCCCCAGTGAAAATGAGTTTGACACCCACGCTGTATAGTATCAAAAGGGGAGGCAGAGGGTATGGATACAAACACAGGTGATTTAATAGAGGTGATGATATAAGACTGTGAAGTTTCTGCTAATTCTTTTTTATCTTCTCAGTGAAATATGAATGGAGTCCATCAGGGTCTGTGAAAAGAAACAAGGTGATGGAGCTTTAAGAATTGCCTGCTGAGTTCCTATGTCTTTAATCAGCATCAACTTTTGTCCCTGATTCTTCTTTTGTCCAATTAAAAAAAAATCAACCTGACAATGGTGGCAGATAGCTTACACACCTTCAAGAGCTCACCTTTTCTCTGTAAGCATCACCTGCAGTATTTAAGTGGCCTACAAAGTCCTTCACGGACTGGTGCCTTCCTCCCTCTTCATCATCATCTCTCACCTCGTATCTCTGACCATGTTACAAACCAGATTGACCTGGGAATATGATATGATTCTTCTTGTTAGCAGGGCCTTTGCACATGCTATTTCCTATGCCTAGAAAGCTATATAGCCTCAGTCTTGCCTTTTCTGTCCACCACTAACACTACCTTCCCAATCCTAAGAGTACATTAGAGTACTTGAGTACTTGTTATATTCCCTGTTGGCTATTTTATTTTCTAACCTTTGTTTTACTCAGTTTATAATTTTTAACTTTTCTCAGGAAAATATCTATCTCCTCCTGTGGTTTCTATGGGAACACAGTCCATGTGTATTGGGCTCAATTCAGTGGCCTATAAGTCAGTGCAGTATAGAGCATCCCTCATTCTCATTTGACTTTTAAACTGATTGAGAAATATGACAAAGGAGTAAGGCCCATGGAAACCAAAATAGCACCCTTATCACTGATAAAGTTTGGTTGGACAACATGGCTTATATCTATAGTCATATGAATTTCTTAAAACTTATTCCTCAAACAAGGCATACTCGCCAGTTGTGGTAGATCACCAACCCCTCCCACCCCCACCATGCCCCCACCGCCCCCCCCCCCCCCCACACACACACACAAGAAGCACGGACAAAACATCTACCTGGAGCAACTTACTCTCAAGTATAATGGAAGAGGAAGGGGTTTAACTATGTATGCCCCCTTTCTTTTCATTCCAGAGTCACTCATCAGATTAAATCACTGCTCTTGGGAGAAATAAATTAAGGGAAAAAAGAGTGGAAGGAGCTCCCTCAGTAGGAAAGGAAATATCATGAGCAGACAATAAATATTTTATATCAACACTCACTAATATATCACTACAGTTTACCCAATTCAGTGTTTTGGTCATGGTATGCTTGTAATATGATTTAGGAGAGTACATAAATGACTAAAAAATTAATCATTGGCTTCCTGGTTTTTGATTTTCACTAATTCACAAAATCTTTTTGACATGCTAAACCCTAAATTCACTTGTGTAGTCATTTAGATTCTTACTCTATCACATCTTAGAACAGAGACCAGCAAACTGTATAGCCCCTGGGCCAAATCTGGCCAACCACCAGTCTCTGCAAATAGAACTTTCAAGGCACAGAGGCATACTCACTGAAGTCCACATTGCCTATGGCCACGTTTGCATTATGTTTGCAGAGTGAAGGAGTTGCAGCAAAGGCTTGAGGCCCGCAAAGCTTAAAAAATTTAATCTCTCACCCTTTACAGAAATAGTTTGCTCACCCTGGCTTTACAAAATCATGGAAGAGACACAATATAGGAGCAACTGTAAAAGCTGGATGTAAAACTTGAGAGGACGGGGCCAGTTGAGAAACTTTGGCAGTGGGAGGAAAAGAGAGGCTTTGCTGGATAGTCCCTTTTCAGCACTGTCTTTTATTTGGTTGATAATACTTGGAGACAGACAAAAATGAAAAAAAAAAAAGCACATTTAACCATGGTTTGGCTCTGGCTTGGAGAGTGCTTTGTGGCTACTCTTATTGACCTGTCCCACCTGGAAGCGAGCTTGAATGTTGGCTCAGCTTCTGCTCCACTGGCTTTGTCTGTCTTGAGGAAGGATTTCAACCACACAGTTGCTTTTACCCAAGGCTGGGAAAAGAGGTGCTCACACTAATGATATCCTGCCTATAGACGCCATAAGCTACTTACATGTGCATTTTCATTCTTTCTTTTTAAGTATCAGTCTCCATGTAGCTGAGAGGTTCAGACAAATAGAGAAACTCTCTTTTTGTATATTTGTTCATGATATAGTTCTATCCAGCTGTGTTCTTAACAACGCCTCAGCCAATTTCTCTAAAGCTATCTTTTTCAAATAAAGTGAAAAATGGCCAAACAATAAAAATGCATTCTGCTACATGTATTGATTGAATTGTCTCATTCTATAATGAGTAGGGGGTTATCTGTACATTATGTTGTAATATACCATAAAAAATGCCCCAGGATAACTGTTTAAACCACAAAGTGGGGCTAGTGATACTGAGTTTACAAAGCATCTCAGTGCTTTGAAAGGATGTGAACTGAAATTGCAAACTTAGGAAAAAAACAGCTAACATTAGTGGAGCACTTAGTACATACCAGGCAATGTTCTAAGCATTATCTGTTAATATTTACAGAAAACCTTGGCAGTAAGGGCAAGTATCTATATTTAGTAAAAAAAAAAAAGTGGAGCATGGAATCATGACTAATAAATAGAGAGTAAGCCCAAGACCATACAATCACTAAGTAATGAAAGTGGGATTCAGAGGCTTCAACCTTCTTTGCACATGGAGCCCTTAGCATTCAACCAATTTTGATAATAACTGACAATGACAGTTATTGCATGACCAAAGGAAACAGAACACACAGCTCGGTTTGTTAAGTGATTATGTCCAAGAATTTTAGTAAGTATTTATGTCCTCTGAGCTTAGTAGCCACATAGGAAATAATAAACATAAACAAAAAAGAAAACGAATTTATTTCATTGTACACAACCACAATTAGTCACTAATGAGAGGGTACACCTTTTGGGCATTGTATAGCTTGTCAAAGCTTAAAATCTGGTGGTCACTGCCACCCCAGTTTCTGCTCCACACTGATTTTTGTGGTGGTGCTTAATTTTTTTAATCTCAGCAACTTTCAAAAAGGTTTCACAAAGCTGTGGTGTCACCAGAAGGAAAACAGTGTGGTCTAAACTTGAACTTGTGAACCACCTGGAGCAAATAGGGCTTGTGGTACCAAGATGTCACAGTTTCCCTGTGAGGCACCCTGGGATACATTTGTACACAGTTTAGGAACCACAACCTTATTCATCATCTTGTTGTTTCAGAGCCTCATGTTAAGCACTGATTGAAAATAAATAGTGCACAAACAATATTGGGAATTAATATATTTCGGTTGGTTAAAAAACTAGGAGTGCGTCTAAGGCATGGACACCATGAAAATGGGGAAGTAACAGGATTGGTGCAAAGTGAGGAGCAGAAGTTTGGAAGCAAGAGTCCTAAACTGTCACTGAGCTTGTTAGTGATACTAGTGCTGTGCTAAGCACAACTAGGAGTCAATTCTTGCCACGTTTTAGTGGTACAGAAATACCTATGATAGTAGAATAAAGTTAAAGGGTAAGAGTCAAATAAATATTATAGGCAGAAATTGATATCTGTCATTTCCACCTCAGTAATAATTCCTAAATTCATTCTAATTTTTTTTGCCTTTCCACCATGGTGATTTATCCTACATATTTATTACCTGTTTTTTATTGGATTGGAACTGTGGGTTTCTATGAACCTAGAATACAAGTTTTTTTTAAAAGATTTTATTTATTTATTTTTAGAGAGAGGGGAAGGGAAGGAGAAAGAGAGGGAGAGAAACATCAATACTCGGTTGCCTCTGGCACAACTCCCACTGGGGACCTGGCCAGCAGCCCAGGTATGTGCCCTGACTGGGAATCAAGTCAGCAACCCTTTGGTTCGCAGGTCCACACTCAACCCACTGAGCTATACCAGCCAGGGCTGGAATATAGTTTTTATACAATGCTACTCAAAATACATTGTACAGGCTATTGTCAGTTTGAAAAAAGTTTGTTACTGGTTTGCAACAGAGTAAGAGGAGAAAGTGATGTAAGAATTTAGAAAATTTTATAGTGATTTGGCAAAGTAATTTCTGTTGAATTTGATCATAAAAATGGGGTTTGCATTTAATATGTCAGCTTCTTAGGCTTAATTTCCCTTGTAATTCATTCTAACTATATATTACAGAAATTTTTGTCCATAACACATTAGAAATTAAAAGACATAACAAAAATGGGTTCTTCACCATAGCTTGAGAAGAACAAGGGTGCCTTGGGTGGGCATGTGCCCTGGGCCCTGTGGACTCCTGGCCACAGAGGAGGAGATGACGGGAGAGGGCTAAATAGGGATCCTCCTAAGCACTGGGTCCATGATCGGACCCAGGGCCCGGTCTGAGTGCGGCGAGGACTACGATGACTAACTCACAATGAATGGCAGAATAGATAAAAAGTGGTAACTCATTTCTGTCTTCCAAGCAAATTAGTACCATAACTGGAGCATTGAAGGCACTAAATAAGTGATATTTGAATGAACGGAGGATTGAATACGATGATGAAAATAATGATGATGATAACAACACTTTTCATCATTTATTTTAATTATGTCCTGTGCCCAGCACTGCATTTCTACACTTTATATAAATTATCCCTAATCTTCACCAGAATTCCTCAGATATGTATTATGCTTCAGCTGAGAGATGAAATCTCCATTTTACCATTGAAAAGAGACCGTATTTTTGACAGCAGGCTTGGGGAAGGGGAGAGGGGGCTTTATTGAAAACGATGAGATTGGAACTTGGTAAAGGATGGGCAGTGCTGCTGGAAGCAGAGAGAAAGAAACACGTGGCCAATGCGGAGACAATTGTACAAGCCAAAGAACACAAGACACAAGGCACCCTCAGGGAAAGATGGGTAATAAGTATCTGATTAGTCTAGATCTAAGACTCTTAGGGACTGGGGGAGCTGGTGATCTAACTAAAGAGGGCATATTTTACTTAAAGGCACTCATAGTTATTAAAAGCATGCACATTTATTAAAAGCAAAACAATAACAAGAGCAAAAAGTAAAACCCCATGGCATTGAGATAAGACTTTCTTATAAACCTGACTCAGTGCTCGTCCCCTCAATTGCTGTATGACCTCCAAATGTGTTTTCTTTACCATCACTGTATCTTTGGTATCACCTTGTTTTACCTCCTAAGGCAAAACACGTTGTTGTTCAATATACATCTATATGATATTTTTTTGTGCATGTATTCAAGTTTGTCAGGCTCTGCTTACTAGGCTTTAAACTCTATGAGATCGAGGTTTTTCTAGCACATGCTTGATGTATTATCTATTTGACTATCCACATGTGACAAAAAATACTCAGTGGCTTAAAACATTATAATTATCACAATGTGGGACATGGTGTATCCTCTGATGGTCTTCTCCAGCTTTATTCCTGTGGCTGCACTTAGGTGGGAGGTCACCTGAGCTGGAAGGTCTGAGACCACTACACTCACTCCTGGCAGTTGGTGCTGGCTGTCAGCAGGGATGCCTCATATCTTCACCACATGGCCTCTCATCCTCCAGCGAGCTGGACTGGCTTCCTTATGCGGTGTTCTCGGCCCACATTCCAAGGGGGTGAAGACAGAATCTGTGAAGCTCCTAAAGCCCGGCCTTAGAAGTTATTCAATATCACGCCCACTGCATGAAGTTATCAAAGCAGGTCATGTCACCAACCTATACTCAAGGAGTGCAGAAACCACCTCTACTTCTTATAAAAAGAGCTGGGAAATTTTGTGGCCATGCTTTTAAGTCAACAACGGCATTATATGAATGAATACTGTGATTAAAGGCATAGCAAGAAAAAAATACAAAAAATTCTTTAGTTCATAAGCAATGGATAGTCATGTGGATTCTTGAATACGAGAGGACGTGATCAAAGTGGAGTTTTAGGAAGAGTAATCTGCTTGTGGCTACAGGAGGAAATACACTGGGGAGAAACTAGATGTGGAAAAGTCATTCGAACTCTGCCATGATAAACCAGAGTAATGAAATCAGGAACTGGAAGATTCCTCATAAATTTGGCTCCTCTTTCCCATTTACTTATTTGGGGTTTACAGCAGTGTAGGAAGGGGGCACAATGTTAAAGGATTGTTTGTCTAAGGACAGGTGTGTGGGACCTGCAGGAGAATAAATAAAATGCACGTGGAAAGGAATTAGGATTCCATGAAAATCTGAGTGGCTCCAGACAATAGTCCACATACTTATAGGTTTGTTTTAATTTTCTGGCAAGTCGAGATAGTTTGAAAATTCAAGGTAAAATGTGAAACTTGTCCTTTTGAGAAAAAAAAATTTCCTTGGGCTGTTTTTTAAACTCCCAAAGACGTAATATTTAGAGGTACAACTTTGTGTACTCAAGTAAACTGAAAGCCTCATGGCCATTTACTTAGAACTGATTGATACAAAGGAAATAGAAATATTAACTCACACAGTATTTCAGTTTTTCCTAGAGATATCCAGTTCAGCACCTTGTCACGTTGCTAAAAAATGGAGACACTCATATATCTCAAGGTGTTTTCACTCTGGGTGGTTCTACTCATCATTATTTCTCCTGTTGAAAGGTAGATTTTAAAAACACACCACTTTTAGGAGTGTTTTGCTCTAGAAAAGCTATTATTTTCTTTCTTAGAAAGGTAATACAGAGAGAATCCAAGTTTAACATAACTCTAGTCATAAATTTATCTAGGGAATGCCTACTTTTATATTTCACTATAAGAACAAGGAATGGATGGAAATGTACCTGATTCCTGTGTAAAAAAAAAGGTTATCCTTTGAAGTTTGCAAAGGTATGTTATTTAACAATGGGAATTTTCAATAAAAATCCTTAAGTATGTAAGCATAAAAATGTGATGTTGGCCTACCTTTTGTTTGTTATTCAAAATGTGATTGAACACTACCCCTTTCAGTAAACATTTTTGTTGTGAGTAGATTTTGTTCTCTGTAATAAAAATAAGGACTCAGAATTCAGACCTTTTCTTCCTCATAATTCCAGCCGACAATTATACTACTTTATCTGAATGAAAGGAAGAGGTTTGTTTGTGTGTTTGTTTTGAGATCCTTAGGCCAGTGTATCTACATGTTTTGCCTCTTAAAAATCTACTTCAAAATCATTAGTGGTCCCACTTCAAACACACAATTGCAAAATTTCCTAAAATGTGTTTTTTGATTTCTATTTTTCATTAATGATTTGGTGATTTCTTTTGTCTGAACAATGAAGTTCAGACATCTGCTCTAGCTCTGAACTCAAGTGATTTCTTTGATACACTCTCAAGTAGGTAAGAAGCAGTCTTTACTTTAAAATAAGAGTCACTGAGATATATTAAAAATACTTATTTGGCATCCTCTTTATGCTAGAAAACACTCAAAGTGCTAGGAAAAGAGTAACTAATCAGATCAATTCTCTGTTTTCAGGGACCTCTAAATGTAGAGATAATTCAGTTATAATACAATCAGAAAAATGCCATTAGACATGAGACAAGTCAAGACACAATTCCATGAGAACTTTAAGGAAGCAAAGAGGAATTAACTCACAGCACAGTATTAAAGGAGGCTCTAGGGATGGAAGTTCTATGTAGAGGTGAGAGAGACCAAGGTGTTCTCCGGTCCTGTGATTTGTTCTTTGTTCCTGAAACAGAAAGTACAAGTAGAAAACAAGAGATAAAGATGAAGAAGAGGTGAGAGATAGAGCTGAACTGGTCCACTGGGACAACTTACAGAATTTCTTGTTCTATTTTATTTTTTTTAATTTCTTTGGTTAAATTCATTTAGACAATATACCTTATAATAGGTGAACTGATACACAGCTACACTGTACTCCTATATTCCTAGAGAGTATGGTAAGATTATTGTTCAGAACATGTTGCCAAAGCAGAAATCCTGTTCTATAGGAACAGAGAATAACCTTTTCTCTAAAATGAATCAGTTGGTATATGAAAGCAACTCACTACCAAAAAGTGGAGTCCCCAAGACTTGTTTTCTCTTTTTAGAAACTGATCATTCCTAACTAAGATCTTCATCTCCTACTTCCCATCCACTCTACCAACAAATCTGGTTAGTTTTACCTTCAAAATATGTCCAGAATTTGACTACTCTCACCATTTGCATTACCATCACCTTGACCCATAACCTCTTTCCTATTCTGCAGTTGAACAGCAGCTGACTGGCTTTTTGGCTTTCATCCTTGCCTGTTTACAATCTGTTCTCTGTACAGAAACTATTGCAGAAAAAGGCGCAAATAAGGCTCCTGTTACATAATGGGGATGAGTAGGCAAGTTTTTGATTCCCAACTGATTCACTTGAGGACTTTGGTCATTTCCTTTTACAGTTTTGATCAGAGTTTACGAGTGTAACAGGCGTGGCCTCAGAAAAACATGGTGACCTAGCCTCACTCAGATCCTCATCAGTGAGGGTCTATGTGACCCCACAACGTAAATCACTCAGATCAGTAAAGATGGAGCCAAAGCCGAGGGGAGTCCAGAAACAGCAGTAGAGGAGGAAACACTGAAAATCAGTTATGACCATATGGCCAGCTCTACCTGTAAGAGTAGTAGGTTTTTGCACAAATCTTCCTATCATAGGTGCCCCCCTCAAAAAAAAAAGGAGGTTCGAGCATCCTGGAGAAGCTACTCCTATACCTTATACAAGTAGACTTAAGTGACACAAGGAAATGACTGTATTGTGTAGTGTGCTGTATCGTCCGGGTCACCTTGTAGACTGAAGAAATTATTCTCATGGGAAATTGTTTCTTACATCCCCAACTATCAACCCTTTCTGGGAGTTTTCTCTTGTCTGAATATTAGCTGAATTTTCACAAAATACTAATGATCTTAAGATACTGAATTTCCTTCCTGACAATCAGACAGGGGAATGGAATTTTAAAAAACTCCTATTTACAATATATAGAAAGAAGGAAGGAGCTCCTACCCTTTGCAACAGCTTGGATGGAGCTAGAAAGCATTATGCTAAGCGAAATAAGCCAGACAGTGAAAGGCAAATACCATATGATCTCACCTTTAACAGGAACCTAAACAACAAAACAAAGAAACAAGCAAAATATAACCAAAGACACTGAAATAGAGGACAGGCTGACGGTGACCAGAGGGGAGAGAAGAGGGAATTTCAGGGGACAATGGGAAGGGTTTATAGGAACAAGTTTAAAGGACACATGGATAAAAACTAGGGGGAGGGTGGTAATGGGAGGGAAGTGGGGAGGGTTGGGTGGGTGGGCTGGAATGGGAGTAAAAGGGAGAAAACTGTACTTGAACAATGATTAAAATAAAAAAGAAATTAAAAAACCTCCTATTTAAGCTATTTGATTTCCTTTGAGGACCCTGATTTTGAGGCATCCCAAAACCTTAGCAAACTCTTTTGGAACAGGTTGATAGGTATTTAAGTAATAAGTATAGTTAATTTCTTTCTCTCCAATAATGAGAAGGACTAGTCTCTTAAAATAGTACACAGAATTAACCAGCAGAAGAATTAGCCATTCATATATTTCTGCTATTATTGCCTTTGTCCTTGAAGAGACAAGTCCACTAGGTAGGTATTCAATGTTTATATGAGATGGCCATTCCCATGCTACAGGCTTGTAAAAAAACATATTTTGTCCTGACCTATACTTCCAAGCTACACTTTTGTTTCTGGCCTGACAAAAATGGCACTATGTCTTGTTTGACTTTGTTGTTACCTTTTATTTACCACCTTCTTCTAATTCCAAAAACAAATATAGAACTCAAAAAATGAAGAATGTTGAAGGCAATCATTAACATCATCAAAATAGTCCAGAGTTGAGTAAGAGAACTCATATAATACTCACTATTCTTCAAAGCTCCAACTTCCCAATGACATTCTGACTATACACATATGGGCAAACCTGTGGTTTTCTATTTTACTTTCCCTGAGTGTTGACATGGTCTGCTAAGCTGAGATGAATTTGAACTTATGAACATAAGCATTGTCTCTTTCTGAACATAAAAAAGCTAAAAATAAACCTGAAGTAATCCGGATCCCTGTGGATTTCATAGTCAGCCTTTAAATGCAGTTTTGAATTGCTCCCCTTCGTTACCATGGGCAATACTTGTACTCCTATTGCATTTAGCCTGTGGACATTCGGGGTTTCCTTATACCCAAGTGAACTGAAGATTAGCTAATTCACCTATTTCAAAAATTTAGTGGAAGAGTCAAGTTAATTTCTGGTAACAGTTTCTTACACACTATGTTTCAAGCAACATTAATGGAAATAAAATAATGAAAATCATAAAACTCAAAAGATGTAAAAAGTAAATATTCTTTCATCTATGTTCAAATTCCTTGTTCTAAGAATTTGCATTTTTTAAAAATGTGGAATTCACTGATAGACCATGCCCTGTTTAAGATTTACTTAACTGAGATCAAATGAGCACTTTGGCCCAAATCCTATGAAAATTTATAATAACATTATCACCCCCATTTTACAGATAAAGCCATGTGTCTACTGAGCCAGTGTTCACTGAAGAACTTATAAAATCACAGCCGTTGTCAGTGGTGGAGAGTGGAGTGACATGGGTTTTCTTGCTCTTGGTGACACTTTTTTCCCCAACAATTCAGGTCAATCCTCAAACTGTAGTTTTAATTTTTTATTTCTTCCCATAAGATTAGTAAAAAAAAAACTTGGATATTTTTATAGGAAAAAGGACTGGCAAATATCTTTTGCTTGGTCTTGGTAACATTAGTAACTGACTTTCTAAATCAAAAGTAATGTTTCAAATTAGAAATAACTTGCAGGAAGCCAAACCTCTGTCTTGCCTCTCAAGAGTCCTTGAAGAGTATCCAAAGTCAGGCTACACCCAAGGTATTTCCTGCTTTCTTTGGTCAGGGGCTTTCCATAAACAAGTACCTTTCTCCTCACATTAATATTATTTTTAAGGGAACTTGTCAGTGGAAGGAGGCAGCCAAATTCCTTCAGGAAATAACGGTCCAGTCTAGCTGCTATCTAAACAGTCAATGTATTTTATTCTTGCCCTTCTCATACCTACAACCCAAACTGTACATTTTACCGAGATGAATCTTAAGAAATCGTCATATAGATTCCAAGTTTAACCAGTTCTTAAGGTTTCAGTGTGGCTCACCATGGGTATGAGTGGAATGTAGGTGAAGTGGAGAACAGATTCTTCTTCCACTTCCTCACTCTTCTCACTGCCCCTAATATATTTTTCTTTTTGACCCAGTGTCCATCTGTTTCAGCCACGGTGTGGGTTATCTTGCGTGATTATAGCCATCCAGTGGTGCACATTTTCATTCTTTCTTGGTTGCTGCTCTGCCCCCATTTCTCTGTTTCTTCAAATCCCCATGTGTCTACATGTGTTCGCACATGGGTGTGCACACTCAAGCGGAATGATGTGTTTATTCTGGAAGCAGTCATAGCACCATATTTGCCAATGTGAGATCACTAGAATAACTTTTGCTGATGTCTTCCATATGTTGGTTGACCATATGAATTCTAGTTTAACCAATGTGTGCAATCTCTCAATTTCCACATATGCTGAGCAAGGCTCTTATTTAGAAGACGGGGGAATTGCCAAGTGTCTGACAATAGCATTCTGTATGTTGCTTTATCCAAAAGAAAATGTGTCCTTAAAAGATCTGATGCCTCTTATTGTTAAGCCAGTCACACGTGGAACCATAACATTGTCAGATTTTCTGGATTGGTAACAACAAAAATTGAATAGGGGAAATAATTAAATAAGTCTCATGGAGTAAATAATATATCATTTTTCCTTAGAGAAAAAAGCTTAAAGAGACTCACAAGGAATTAACAGAAATAATTCATAAGCAAAATCCTGTTTTGAGTTTTATTCTATCTTGTCTCTGTTTCTTGAGTCACACAGCCATTTTCCTTACATGAAGTCGTGCATTCAAGTCATGCATGAGGTTCATGATCATGAAGTAATAACTCTGGATTTTCATGCACTTCTCCAATTGTATTTACCTAGGCTTTATGTGACATTCAATAGGCCTTGATATTGAAAATGTCTATTTTTGCCTGTTGTCATGTTATTTGTAACTTATTTCAGGTTTTTCCTGAGCTATAAGGTGATGTATTTCAGAGGAGAAGGGTAATATTACCCACATATTTTAAAATAATGTTAAGTTGGAACTTTTGATGATTTTTGGTTAAAAATAACACTATAAAAATGCATAGCTAGCCCTGGCTGGTATAGTTCAGTGGATTGAGAGTGGGCTGGGAACCAAAGGGGTGCCAGTTTGATTCCCAGTCAGGGCACATGCCTGGGTTGAGGGCCAGGTCCCCAGTATGGGGTGCGCAAGAGGCAACCACACACTGATGTTCCTCTCCCTCTCTTTCTCCTTCCCTTCCTCTCTGTCTAAAAATAAAATAAATAAAATCTTTAAAAAATGTATCACTATGTATTATGGTTGACTATTTAACTTTCTTTTCAGGCATTCATTAAATTTTCATTGACTTTTAAAAATCAAGTTCAGTTTCTTCCTGCCTTACATCTTCTTATAACTCAGTTCATTGAACTTTTTCACCCTTGATTTTACTACTAATACATCTTGTTCATGTGTTCTTAACCTATATCTATTGATAATTGTACCAAGTTCCATTTGGATGAACTAGTTGGTAAAATATAAGGTTGAAATTTGAAATTATGTGTTCCTAATATTTGAGGAATTATATCTTCTGTAGTAACATAACAGACAATAGAAATTCTACTGAACAGAAACACAAATTTTTGACTCTTGGGGTAATATAAATAATTAAAAAGTCATGTGACCTTGGACTATGTCTACCCTCTGTAGCTTGAAATAACAACCAGAAATTTAGAGCACATGATGAAGCCAAGTGAAATTGATAGTTTTCACTGAACACAGAAGCTACATTGGCAGGAAATTGTAGGAACTAAAATATTTAATCCCAAAAATCCTTAAGAGAAAAATCCCATTATGCAACTGGGTATTTGTAGACTCAACAGATCCATAAATTTCCTAAGTTAGACTAGATAAAAAGTATCCATGCCTAGGACAGAAGAGTAAATATATAAATTCATTAATCTGTTTCTTATGATAAAGACACTTTCTTGTGATTTTGGTGATACTGGTGGCTAAAGGTGATGTGATTACAGAGTATAAGACTTTGACTGCGCAGGCAACAATTAAATTCTTATTTTGCTGAGTGATCTTGTGGGAGGCAACTGTTCAGTGTGGCATGGACCACTTATTGAGTCATTCACCCAACAGTAACCACATTAAAATCATAAAGGTCATTGCTATAATACAGAGAGAGCAAAGACCTTGTCAACAGACATCCAACATAGGCAACAGGCTACTACTGTATTGTTACTAAGCACACCCCTGGGATCTGGTCTAACTCTAA
Source organism: Phyllostomus hastatus (assembly GCF_019186645.2). Taxonomy (NCBI): domain Eukaryota; kingdom Metazoa; phylum Chordata; class Mammalia; order Chiroptera; family Phyllostomidae; genus Phyllostomus; species Phyllostomus hastatus. Next base: position 57,073,085 of record NW_025334033.1, on the reverse strand, counting down.
TCCTGGTATAGCAAATACACCAATGTATTTTTGGAATTGTGGTGCAAATCAAACACTAATGTCATTTACTACCACTAATGGCAAATATAATACTAATGCCACTTTGATTACCTTATTCATACAACTTTATTTCTAAATTTAATTATTTTCTTAAGATAAGGTCTTAGATATAGAATTGTTGAATCAAAAAGTTATCTGTGTATTCTTAAGGACTTTGACACATATTCTGCATTGTTCTCCAGAACATTACTATTTCACTCTCCCACTGAGGACATATAATAAAGCCTGCACCATCGTGGGGGTCAGGATTGCAGAGCGCTGTGTTCTAATAAAAAAGCATTTGATATAGTCTGAGGAAGTACACAGCAGATCACTGTGTCTGTCTTCCTGACAGTGAATCCCCATCTCTCCTCCACTTTCTTATTTCTTGTTTATTTTGCTTTTGCATGACCATGAACTTAGAGAAGGTTGAGGCAGGGGGTTCCTACTCATCTGAGTAGGCAAACATGGAATTCCATTCCTTTACCAGTAACTAACTGGTTCAGGTGGGGCCATGAGACACAGTATCATTAAATAAGAAGGAAATCTACTAGGGTGAGGTTCCTATTAAACAGTTTCCTTCATCTAGCAAATACATTTATAAAGAAAAATGCTCTGATATTTTGTACCTCCAGCTGCAGTTGTGTACTGATGTGATGTATGCCACTATGGCAGCCCTTTTGGAAGTATGAGGACCAATCCACTACCAAATCAATAATGCTGAGGATAGCCAAATAGAAAGTACAAGAAAATCAGGGACCTAAAAGAAAAAAAAAAAAACACAACAGGGTCCTGGATGCTTGTTAACCTCAAAATCCAGTAGCTTTTCTTTATTGTTTAAGTCACTTTAATATTTTTTTGTTACTTAAAGCAATTTGTTTTAAAATTTTACACAGCTGGAGCTTACTCTTTTTTCCTGATAATTAGTTACTAAACAGATGCTGTCACTCTATGACACTGGAAATCTTACAGTTTTAAAAGCTATTAAGTAGCTCTTGCTCTCTAAATGATCTAGTGTACAAGTTCCCTTCCCAGGTTTTGCTGGTGCCCGTCTGGAGTCCTGTCTGAATTTCGGCATCAAGGTAATCCAGTAGAGGACAAGTCATCAACCACATGAATGACTAGTGGGAGTGTTTACTGAATCTGTAAGGGAGAGAAGTAGAGTCTTTGCTTAGATGCCTTTTCTGCTTTATGCAGCCTGTGGGAAAGCAAAATAAAATTCATGATGAATGCACCCACAGGCAAGAAAAGGAAAAGCACTTCACGTTAATATTGCCAAACAGGGGTTGTAGAGGTGCCAAGGAGGACAGGAGCTGTAAGAGTAGGGGCACTTTTTGCATGTAAATTAGTGACAGTGAATATCGGTGACCTTTCCTAAAATGCAGTTAATATTTTGACATTAAAATCTATGATTTTTGCTCCTAACAAATATTTTTCAGATGAGTTAAGTGTGCTAACACACACACACACACACACACACACTCATATGCTTGTCTAATACATATTTGTTAATCATCTCTTCCTCTCATTTCTTGAAAAAGAACAAGAAAGGTGAAAAAATAAAGAAGGGAAATGTTGCAGAAGTCCTTTGTCATAGACCCAGCACTAGGCCCTCCAGCATCTCTTTCCGGCACCCTGTGCACCCTTCTGTGATGTAGTACTTTTGGTGTCACAATTTATTCATTTATTTCTTTATCCTCTCTCTTCTAAAAATATGATCTTTTTGAAAACTGAACTTGTATGTTTTATCCCCATAAGTATAGTGACTGCTACACAGAAGGTATCCAATAAAAGTCTGGTAGAATTACATAAAATGAATATTTTGAGGGAATATGAATGTCTCAACCTAAACTGAGCCCTCATTCAAATGAGGATGGATCCATCACAGAGTGATTTATTTCAACACAATGTGGAGAAATGAGAATGACATCATTATATTTGATTTGCTGTATCCAGGAAAAAGAGCTTTGACTGAGTGGTACAAATTATAAGATAAGCAGGAAGTGGACCCCCCAAAATTTGGTGTCAACTTCTCTAAATGATTCTATTTTTTTACAAAAAGGAATTCTAACGCTATTTCCTTCTGTTTGATTATTTTCAGAGACCAGTATACATGGGTAAAACAGAAATTAAAATAAACCTAGAGGTTGGACATACATCTGGAAATATGAGTAAAATTATTTGTCCAAATCAAGACATAGAAAATGTATGGGGGGACATATTTGCCAATGATACACTGGACAAGGGTTTAATCTCCAAAATATATAAAGAACACACATGACTCAACACCAGGAGGATAAACGATCCAATCAAAAAATGGGCAGAGGACCTAAATAGATACTTTCCAAGGACATACAAAGGGCCCATAGACATACGAAAAAATGCTCAACATCACTAGCCATTAGAGAGATGCAAATTAAAACCATAATGATATCACCTCCCACCTCTCAGAATGGCCATCATAAACAAATCAACAAACACGTGCTGGCATGGATGGCAGGGATGTCAAATTCATTTTCACCAGGGGCCACATCAGCCTTGTGGTTGCCTTCAAAGAGGGGAATGTAATTTTAGGACTGTATAAATGTAACTACTCCTTAACTAGGGGCAAGGAGCTCAGCACTCTGGCCAGGTAGAAAAAAGGTGCCAGGCTGGATAAAACAACATGGAGGGCTGGATTCGGCCCTTGGGCCTTGTGTTTGCCACCTGTGATATAGAGAAAAGGGAGGCTTACTCCACTAGTGGAAATGCAAACTGGTTCAGCATCTGTGGAAAACAGTATGGAATTTCATCAAAAAATTAAAAACGGAACTGCCTTATGACCCAGTGATTGCATTGCTGGGAATATACCCTAAGAATCCCGAAACACCAATTCAAAAGATCTTATGCATCCCAATGTTTATAACAGTGTTATTTACAATAGCCAAGTGTTGGAAACAGCCTAAGTGCCCATTAGTAGATAGACAGATTTAAAAAAAAAAACTGCAAATGGAACACTATGCAGCAGAAAGAAGGAGCTCCTGCCCTTTGGGACAGCATGGATGGAGCTGGAGAGCATTATGCTAAGTGAAATAAGCCAGTCAGTGAAGGACATATACCAAATGATATCATTTATAAGAGGAATCTAATGAACATAATCAATGAATGAGAAAACAGAACCAGAGACATGGAAACAGGGAACAGACAGACAGCTGTCAGAGGAAAGGGGGTGGAGGGAATGGTAGAAAGAAGGGCAAGGGAGTAGTCAAAGAACGTGCATGGATGACCTCTGGACATGGACAATGGGGTGGGGATGGACTGTGGGAGCAGGGGGTGGGTGGGAAGGAGGAAAGCAAAGGGGACTAACTGGGACAACTGTAATAGAATAAACAAGAATAAAATTTAAAAAGAAGCTGAGATAAATATCTGGGCTTTGTGCTTTGTGGAAAACTTCATTGGAAAAGCACTGTATCTTCTTTTTTTAATTTTTAATTTTTTTTCTATGAAGGACAATCAATCTCACTGAACATAATGCAGTTACTAATGTGCCAAAAGTATTATTAATATGTAGGAAACCGTTCTGCTTGGCATGGGCCCAGCTCCCACTCAGAGATGCACAGGACCCACGCCCATGGATAGGTTCTCCCGTGGGGAATCAGGCCTGCAATGCGTCTAGGCCACTTTGAGTCTTCCTTTTGCTAAAAAACTCCCTCATCCTGAATTGAGGACATTTACTGCAAAGTAACTTCTAAAATCCATGCTAAACCTTCCAAAGATGAGTGTAACTGGTTCAGCCACTTTTGCCTTTTCATTTGCAAATATCCCTCTTCTCTGATGTGATTAGCAGCATTGATTCCTTTGTTTTCTGTGAAAGGTAACCACCTAAAGTGAACCTGTGCATAGTAAATGAGGACCATCAGGTAATGTGACCGGAAAAAGAAATAAAGGCCTGTCATGCCAAAGGTCTTGGTTTTTTGCTCCTCTTGAGAGAAAAGCCATGCTTGTCCTTTTCCTCCACAGGACTCAGTAGTCCGTGTTAATCTCTCCCCCATCCACAATGTTGCAGACCCCATGAGCCAGGGTCTGCATCATTATTAAAATATGGAAACACTTTCAGAGATTGTAGATATGAACCCACCTGAAGTTAATTTTATGATAATAACTAAAATTTTATGAAAATTCCAAAAATTGTAAAAGGCCAGAGTTGCTAATTCATGATATGGGGAATGTCTGAGAAAACCCAAATATGGTGACAGGTGAGTTTACAATGTAAGGAGGAACAGGTTTGCCTAGTCTAAATTTTAGTGTCCCTCTTCATGCACACCAGAGGTCAGTATTTGGAAAACTGACTTAAATTACAATACAGAACACTGAGTAATGAACAAGTTCTCGTGAAGTCAATGAATGAGCATTTGTATCTATGTCTGGATATCTGAGTTGATATCAATTTCTGCTATTAAGAGAGTAATTTTGGACAAAGACATTTAGCTAATTATTTTTTCTGTTTTCTTTACCTATAAAAAAAGAAGTTGTCTTTAGATGGTTTTCTGAAGAGCATAGTTATGATAAAATGTTAAAAGATCTAATACAATGTAAATTATCAGATTGAGAAAATTAAACACTTGTATTTCTGTTACAGAACAAAGGGAGGCCTGGGGTGATATACTATTACTGAAAGGAACCCCCCAGTTTCATTATGTCCACTGTCATATAAGAAAGACATCTCTCAGTGCCAGAGATTCGTGAAAAGGAAAGGAAATGTTTATTTAATGCTATACGGACTTAAAGTAGTGACCTAATGTTTTCATCAAAATCCCAAAGTCCCTTAAAACACCCACAAACACACAGTCCTTCCTTCCCCCCTTTGCCCAGTCTTGGGCACCATATCTCAGGAAAAGAAATAGAAGTCCGTGGCTCAGGAAGCCCCCAGTTCTTCCAAGTAATCCGTTTCATCTGGTAGGCCTCCCTCGGTTCCCAGCACCATCAGCTGTGTCACCAGGATCTCTGCTAAAGCCGGGTGGTGGTTCCCCCTTCTAAAGCCACAAGGGTCACCACTCTGCCAAAGCTGCATGGCAGTTCTCCGCTAAAGTTGCATGGTGATTCTCATAGGGTTGCAGGAGTCCCCACTCTGCCAAAACCACGTGGTTCTCCCTGCACAATGGCCAGGTGAGTCCCCACACTGGCAAAGCCGAGTGGTTCTCTCTTCAATGGCTGCCGCATCTGGGTTTAAATCCCCATGCCAATCTTCCTCTGCAGCCCCATTTCCGACTTCTCCCACAATTGGCCACACTTGCCAGCACTCTCATATCCTTCCAGCTTTACTGGGCTGCCATCATGAGACTGAGCAGGCGTGGCCCCCTGTCATGGATCCAATCTTCTCCAAGCTCCCACGCAGGCACTGTAACTTGGGGAACCTGCCCCCCAGTTACATCTTAGTGGGGAAGTTACTTCCATCCCCCTGGCTCACAGCGTGGCCACAGATATTTAACATGTCTGTGCAACCAGTTAAAGGTTATAGATATGTTAAATGACCATGCCAGAGGTTAGCTGCAAAGCTGTTGCTATGCAAAACAGCTCTCAATGGCCCTGCTCCACGTGTCCCTTCCCCCAACCCACACCTGTGGGAGAAGGGATGAGGACATCCTAATATTTCCTGGACACCCTGAATTCTGGACCCCATTCCAAATCCTTATTTGGGGCCCCCCTCTTGGCTGCACCCTGTTACATTTACTGCAGGACTACCCACAGTCTTTATATGCTAATGTACAGTATGGGTTTCTAAGACAGAGACCCTGCTTTGTAGTTGCAAAATTGCATGATTCTATCTGGTACTAAGTCAGGCCTGGTCTCTTCTTCTACCCTAGTTAGACTAAGTGTGTAAATCTGAGTGAAGAACTATGAGGTTTTCGAAGACATTTACAGACCTCAAAACCTTGCACAAGCAGAAATCACCTTTGAACATCACTTTCAATCTAGTAGAGATACGGTTGTATCTCCCTTGATTTATTAATAGCAATCTAAAAAGTTAAAATGTTTTCTCATTAGATCTATATGCCCAGTACATTTCTAATCTAGATTCATATGCTAAAGATAAATTAGAATGGAATTATTTCTTGACAGTATTAAGAACTAAAATATCAGAACATTGTTCTCTATACAGTATAATTATATAAGTTTTACTCTCTCTTCCCCTTGAAGTATCTACAAGACACTCAAATACATCTCAATTATTTTATGTTAAGTTATAGCCAAATATTCTTGCTCTCCAATCACAGCATAAAATTCCAAAAATTGTAAAAGGCCAGAGTTGGTAATTCACTACATGGGGAATGTCTGGGAAAACCCAGATATGGTGACAGGTGAGTTTACAATGTAAGGAAGAACAGGTTTGCCTAGTCTAAATTTTAGTGTCCCTCTTCATGCACAAAGAGCAATAAATAATGGTTGAACAAAGGACTGTAAATGTTGGGTACACACTTAAAATGTTCAGAAAGGGCCTTCTTAAATTATATTAATAAAACATATAAATAACAGCTTTTCTTTTTATGCCTTGACTCTAGTGCAGGGGAATATTTGATAGCAAGTAGGTTTCAGTGATGTTTTACTGGCATTGACTTCATAAAGGATGGAAAAAATGATGAACTAAAATTGGAGATCGATAGTGACCATTTGAAACCCAGAGAAAACAGTGGTCATGGTATGCCCTTGTGTGCCAAGGTGACTTTCTAAGGAGGCTATTAGCCATTCTTGATGTGTAAGTTTTGTTTGCAGCAAGTATAGAATAGATTAGCATTGGCTACCACAGAGAAGTTTTACATTAGACCCTAAAAGGAGTACAGGCTGGGTACTTCATTGAAATATCAATGAAGTTATAGAAACATTACTAAATAATCACTCTTTCCTGAATAGCTACAAAACCCATTGCATTAGACTCAAAATCATAAGAAAACAAACTAATTCTGGTCAACTTTATATTTAGGGGAAATACGTAGTTCCCAGTCCTCGAATTAATTATAATTCTGTTTGGATCTTGAAGAAGGATCTAGATACATTACACTTCTTCCCAGTTCTGGCTCTATAATCTTTTTTCCTATGATAGGTGTCATTAGCCTCTGTTGTACTATTTTCATTCCAGGTGAATAAGTCCTTTCTAGTAAAAATTCCTTGCTCGTAGGGCAATTATTCAAGCATTTTCTAATTCTGCAGAATGATCTGAAGGAGGTCATTCTGGAGAAGTCATTTTTCTCCCTGAGTGCTGACTGATAGGACCTCAAGAGTCATTCAGTCTTAGAATCACATTAGGGATCTAAGTTACAGAAAATTCTGTTACACAGCAATGAAACTGATGGTCTTGTAGAATGGTGTGTGTTCCCTTGTGTCTTCTCTATACTTGCCTGAGGGCTGAACTTTCTCAGCATTTGTGCCATTAAACCTGTCCCACTTCGTCTTCTTCTAAAGTTACATTGCAAAACATCACAAACCATTGTTGTTTTAGGCTCAATCATTAATAAAGAAAAATATTTAATAACAAGGATTTTTGAGTTGCTAGAATCTGGCAAACGGACACTGTCTAATGATTTCAGAAGTTTCACCTTTATTTTTTCTCTTTTGTAAGTCAATGAGAACCTAGTTCTAGAAAGAAAAGGGGCTGGGTCATCTTTGGATTTATTGCAGTGTAGTTTACAATTGGGTTTTGATTTGGACAGTCTGTCATGAAAACAATACAATCTATCCGATATTGTATTCAATACAATACAATCATTTTGGTCTACAATAAATGTAAAATATGCCTGAAAAAAGGTATGTTGCTAAAGTGCAACCATTTTCCAACAAGTAACAAACTCAATTACAAGTAAGAAAAGAAATTTTAGTTGTTTTGCATTATAAAATATCCATATAGAAGTCAGAAACTGTTGTTTAAAAAGCATTTTCAAGACCTCTGTATATTATGAGTTCTTAATAAATATTACCTAGATCAATAATTGTAGTAATTGAGTGACCTACAAAACCACATTGTTAAATAATTATTTTGGGTTCCTTGAACAGTCACAGAAAATCATGGTAAATCTTTAAGCATATTTAGTTACAAAATAGCAAACACCTTAAATACTATTTTAAGATACAGAATAAACTAGGTTCTTAAAAGTAACAGTTCTGAAATTGTTACTGGGCAGGGTAGATAAATATTCAATAAAATAATTTTTGCATTCTCTAATCACATTTAGTAACACAATTTTCTGAAAACAAAATATAAATTCAGAGTAATGGGAGAAGAAAGTGTTACTAAGTTTTCAGAACATAATCATATCATTATATAAGGGGGGACCCCCTAAAATGGAATTTATATACAAAAAAAATTGTGTGTTCTTCCATGTTTAACTTCAGTCACTTTCAAAGTACTCTCCATTTGATGCAATACATCTGTTGAGATATTTTTCCACTGCTCAAAACAGTTTTTGAACTTGTTGATTTCAATGCCTTCTAGAGCTTTTGCCATTTTTTGTTTTACCTCTTCCACAACATCAAGCCGTTTCCCTTTGAGACTTTTTTCATCAGAGTAAACAAAAAATGTTCCTGGGGGCAATCTGGAGAATAGGGAGGGTGGGGCATGGGAGTCATGCCATTTTGGTCAAAAACTGCTGAACACTCAGCACAGTGTGGGTGGGTGCTCCCGTAAATCACCCATCATGAAATGGGCAAATGCGTTTTGAAAGAATCTTCAAAAAAATTCACTGAAGCTGAATGCAGCCTGTTGCAATAGTGCCAGCTGGGACACTGACACAGAGGGGTTCCTAGAATACTCACCTAGCAGGGTAGCCTGTACTACAAGGGTCATGCCCCCCAGAAAATAATTCATTACTTAGTAGATGTTATGTTCAATGATATGTTTTTAAAAACATTTAAAATATTTTAAATAATAGTACTGCATAAGTCACTGAAAAAAATATTAAGACCTCTTATTTCCCTCTACTCTGTGCATTAAGCATCATTGTATAACTGATGTCATACCACACATAAAACTGTGTAGCCTTCATTCTCGCATAACAATGTAATAAGACTTTCATTTATTTTAAAATGAAAGACTTTCATTTATTAGCTTTCTTCAGGTATATTCCCAGAACTGGAATCACTGGGTCAAAAGGAAAATCCATTTCTATTTTTTTTAGATTTCTCTACACTGCTTTCCACAGCCACAGTGGCTGCACCAATTTGCATCCCACAACAGTGCAAAAGGGTCCCCTTTCTCCACATCCTTGCCAGCCCTTGCTCTTTGTTGATTTATTGATGATGGCCATTCTGACAGGTGTGAGATGACATCTCATGGTGGTTTGAATTTGCATTGCTTTGCATTCTCTGATGCTTAGTGACCTTGAGCATCTTTTCATGTGTGTATTGGCCATCTGTAGGTTCTCTTTGGAGAAGTGTCTATTCGGGCCCTTTGTCCATTTTTTAATTAGATTGGGGTTTTTTGCTGTTAAGTTTTGTAAGTTCTTGATAAATTTTGCATATTAACCCGCTATCAGACATATCAGCGAATATGTTTTCCCATTCTGTGAGTTGTCTTTTTACGTTGATGGTTTCCTTTGCTGTACAAAACCTTTGTAGTTTGATGCAGTCCCATTTGTTTATTGTTTGTTTCCCTTGCCTGGGGAGATATGTCATATTTTACTGCCTGTGTTTTCTTCTAGGATTTTTATGGTTTCAGGTCTAATATTTAAGTCTTTAACCCATTGTCAATATATTCTTTTGCGTGATGTAAGAAGATGGTCTATTCAAAAGAACATAAGCACCCCTATGTTCATTGCAGTGTTATTTATAGTCAGCAAGATATGGAGGCACTCCAAGTGTCCATCATGATGAGTAGATAACACGACTATGGGGCACTTACACAAGGGAATGCTACCTGGTTGTAAAAAAGAAGAAAAATTACCCTTTGTGACAGTATGGATGGACATGGAGAACATTATGCTAGGTGAAGTAAGCCAGTCAGACAGAGATAAATACCATATGATTTCACTCATATGTGGAACCTAATGAAGAAGTTGCTCAACTAACAAGAAAACTAGAGATACACTCATAGATAGAGAGCAGGCTGACAGCTCTGGGGAGAGGAAATTAGGGGGTTGAGAGATCAAGCAAAAAAGAAAAAGGACTCATGGACATGGACAACCATGTGGGGACTGGGGAGGCAAGGGAATAAGGAGACTAAATGGTAATGGAAAAAATGTAATACTTTAAAAAAAAAATTAGCATTATTTCAATAGCTGCATAGTATTTCCATGGTATAGATATGCTGCAATTTACTTAAATGTGTTCTCTACAAATCAGGTATTTATATTGGGTACAAATAATTTTGATTTATCTCTGAATAAATCTTTTTTTAATTTTTTATCTTCACCCAAGGACATTTTTTTCACTGTTTTTTAGAGAGAGAAGAAGGGAAAGAGATAAACATCAATATGAGATATTATTGACTGGTTGCCTCCCAGACGAAGGCGTGATTGCACGCCCAGACCAGGGAGCATATGTGCCCAGACTGGGAATTGAACCCACAACCTAGGTATGTACTTTGACCAAAAATCAAACCCTCAACCTTTTGGTTACTGAACGATGATCCAACCAACTGAAATACTCAGGCCAGGCCTGTGAATAAATCTTTGCAAAGTTTAATTATCCCCCTGAGATTTTGTTCTACAAATTGAATTATTAGAACAAAAGATATAAACATTTGTGTTTGTTATTTTGTTATTTTTATTTATAAAGCATCTTTATTTCTGAAAGAATTTGAAGGTTATATCTAATTTGAAGATGATTAGCAACTAAATCACCATGGTGCCCTGGTTTGTCACCAGTTGGAGTCATTTTGTAAATAACTGTTTCTCAAGAATTTTAAATAAAGGATGTTTTTTTGGATTGACTACTGTTAAGTTTTTAAACTTTTATAAATAAAACATTTCTTTATATTCTTAGAGACTAGAAAATGAGTTATGTTCCCTTTTGGATTACTATGGCTTAATTTCACACAGTAAATGTTATCTTGAATCTGAAACATTTAATCTATATTCAAAAAGTCATCTCTTTAATGACTTCCAATTAACCCAAATTTGAGAATATCATAGCAAGTTTGTTACAGGTAGTTAGTAACACCTCTTCTCTTGGAACATAGGGAGACCAACACCCAAACAGCTAACTTTATAGAATAGATTACAATAGTAAGAAACACTGGGAATGGAGAAACCCTCCAGGCAAAATATAGCCTGAAGCTCACATCAATCAAACACCTACATTCCATGAAGAACATAGAAGACTGTAATGCCAGCGGATGTGCATGTATTCTTGGTATTTGTTTTCATGCTTTGACTGTTTTCTTAATAATCAAAAATTCCTAAATTGTAACAGAGTGAAGGTACATCTTCAATATAGAGATGTTAATTACTTTGAGATAATTCTACTTTTAGGTATATATTTTTCTGAATGTACAGGAATCAAAGAGAGTCTTCCAAGAGAGTGACTAATAATTAAAGGATTTCAACTTAATGGCCTGGATATTTGGGTAGTAAATATTGGTTTAACGTGAGTTACCTATAAATCCACTTGTTAACTTCTCCATTTTGGGTTTATATTAAAAAATGTTAAACATTAGTACTGCTCTACTCAGAGGATTCTGGGAAGATGGCAGAATAGGAAGCCCAGGAGTCCATCTCCCCACCTAGATGACCGTTGCACTGCAGGATCTGCCTGATGGATTTATTCTGGAACTCTGTGTCTGTTGACAGCTTGAAACTTCAAGGGAAAGGAAAACAATGATCTCTGTTTGTAGGTTATGTGATCTATGTATGTAGAAAATCCTAAAGATTACACATACAAACCCCCAAACTGTTAAAACTAGTAAATGAATTCAGTCAAGTAGTGACATACAAAGACAAAATCAGTACACAAACAATAAATAGTCTGAAAATGAAATTACAAAAACATTTAATCTGCAATGGCATCAAATAGAATAAAATGCTACCAAAGAGGTAAAAGATTTGTACAATGAAAACTACAAAACATTGCTGAAAGAAATTAAAGACAAATAAGTTGAAACGCTCCCTATGTTAATGAGCTGGAAGAATTAGTATTAGTAAAATATCAACACTATGTAAAATGATCTACAGATTCCCTGCCATCTCTTAAAATTTCTGTTATATTTTTATAGAAATAGTAAAACACATCCTAAAATTTACATGGAATCTCAATAGACCCTGAATAGAAAAACAATCTTAAAAAGGAACAAAACTGTAGTTCCCACACTTCCTGACTATAAAACTTACTACAAAGCTGCAGTAATTAAAACAGTGTGATAGTAGCATAAAGACATCCATGTGCACCAATGGAATAGAATAGAGAGTTCAAGAAATAAACCCTCACGTATATGGTCAAATGGTTTTTGATAAGCGTGTCAAAGATGTGCTGTGGGAATAGGACAGTCTTTTCAGCAAATGGTGCTGTAAAAACAGAAAATCCACATCCAAAAGAATGAAGTTCTTGTGAATGAAGTTTCATAGAACCAAATGCAAAAATTAATTCAAAATGAATCAAAGATCTAACTATAAGACCTAAAACAGTAAATCTCTTAGAAGTAAACATAGGACAAAAGCTTTGTGGCATTGGATTTGGTATCAATTTATTAGATGTGACAATAAGACACAGGCAGCAATAGAAAAAAAATAAGTAAATTGGCTTCATTAAAACATTTTTAAAATGTTATATCAAAAGACACTATTCATCTACAGAATAAGAAGGTAACTCACAGATTGAGAGAAATATTTGCAAATCATATATTTGATAAGGGATTAATATCTGGGAATATATAGAGAACCCCTAAAACTCAAAAACAACAGCTACTACAAAACTCCATTCAAAAATGAGCAAAGGATTTGAATAAGAATTTCTCCAAAGAAGATATATGAATGACTAACAAGCACATGAAAAGATGCTCAACATTACTAGCATTAGGGAAATGCAAATCAAAACTACAACGACATGCCACCTCGCACCCATTAGCATAGCTACTACTACAAAAAAAAAAAAAAACAGCCAAAAAACAGAAACCAAGTGATGAAGATGTGAAGAAGTTAGAACTTTTCTGAACTGTTTCTTAGTGGGCAGGCAAATAAAATGTCACAGATGTGAAAAATATTATGATAACCCCCCAAAATAATTAAAAATAGAATTACCTTGATTTTGCACCTCCACTTTTGGATATATACTCAAATGTATTGAGAGTAGGCTCTCTGACCCTGTATGGGTAGCTCATTTGGTTAGAACATCAACCTGATACACTAAGGTTGCAAGTTCGATTTCTGGACAGGGCACATACAAGAAGCAACCAATGAATGCATAAATAAGTGGAACAACAAATCAATGTTTTCTCTCTCCCTTCCTTTATCTCTAAATCAATCAATAAAATAATAGTAATAATTTAAATTAAAAAAGAAAGGCCTTCCAAGAGATAATTGTATACCCATATTCATAGCAGCATAATTTGCAACAGCTGAAACTTGAAAGCAAACCAAGTGCTCATCAACAGACGAATGGATAAGCAAAATGTGGTATATACATACAACAGAAGATTAATTAGCCTTTAAAAGGACAGAAATTGTGGGATATGCTACAACATGAATAAAACTTGAGGACATGATGCTAAGTGGAAAAATTCAATCATAAAAAAATACTGTATAATTCCATTTATATGAGATATTTAGACTAATCAAAATCATAAAGACAGAAAGTAGAATGGTGGTTGCCAGAGATTAAGGGAAGGGGAAAACGGGGACATGTTGTTTGTTTAATGGGCACAGAGTTTCAGTTTCACAAGGTGAAAAGAGTTACGGAAATAGATGGTCATAATGGCTGCATAACAATATGATTGCTTTCAATCCTACTGACTATGCACTTAAAATGGCTAATATTATAAATGCTATATATATTTTACCACAATAAGAAAAACAGTTCTGCTTAGCACTTCTACATCCTACTATTTTTAATTTTCTACCATTTTACTACTTTCTACAACTTCAGGAAACTTTCCATTGTTTTCTAAAATTTACAAGTACTGGATCTTCTTTTATCTGAATGATAGATAAAAACACATTACACCAAAATTTTTGCTTCCTCTAGTGTTAAAATACACTGCAGGGACCTATGAAAATACTGTCTACTAAATAAATATATGTTTATGTTTCAACGTGTAATTGCTTCCAAGGGGACACTAAATATATTCCGTAGATTGTAAGGCAGCCGTGAGTCAGAAAAGACATTGAGTGTCTAAATAATGTAAGTGCTTGTCTTGAGCCATGGGGCAAAACTCTGGAACCATTCGTCTGCCCATTATTTCAGCCGCCACTGTTTTTTGTTTGTCTGGGAGGCAAATAATTAGAGCTATCTATGTATGCAATGGTCATCTCAGAATCCTTGTGTGCTCAGGTGATATCACTATGCACCTTGGCTCCTGCTGATAGGTTCTTATGTCACTGGGGTTCCAGTGACCCCATCAGGCGATCATAACCCCAAGTAGCATCTCCATGCCTAGAATCTGTTAACCTTGGCTTACCTTGGTTTTAGCTTTGGGTATGTATATAAGCAAATTATCTATGCCCTATAGCTAAAGGACTTTGACTAAACTCCTATTCAAATTCCAGGAATATATTTAAACAGAGAAAAGCAACCTCTAGTATTTAGAAGCTTAAAGCTAGAGCATTCATTACAAGCAAATGTAGTTGTGTTGATAAAAATCCAATAAAATGTAATCAACATTTTCAGTTCAGAATTTTTGTAGACATTTACACAAAGGTGAATAGCTATGTATGATGTAGAATAAGAAAAATAACAAAGCAAATGACATCCTTATCCTCAACTTGGTCAATAAAACAAATATAAAGTAATAATAACTCACTAATTAAGGAATTTTTCTTCCAAATTATCCCATCTAAATTTTTACAGGCCATATCAGTTTAATCATCTATAAAATGTAGGGGAAAACAGATAACATGCTAATTTTATTTTCTACTTTGGCTTTGATTCTAAGATTTTATATTGATAATTCTTTTGTTCATACATATCCTATTACATTTATCAAAGACATGCAGTGAAGTTCCTCACAGAAGTAAACATAGAAAAATCACATTTTTACATGATAACTAAAGAAGACAAAGGCAGAAAAAATAAGATAAAATCAGAAGTAAAATTAATGCACAGTACCTACATTTTCGGTGTACCCAAATAATATGTAACCTTGACACAGCTGCAATTGACAATAATGGCATATGTGATGACACCCAATTGTTCTAATTATAGAGTGACTTTAAAAATATTTTGGGGAACCATTTAAGTGTTACTGTTGACTCTTTACCTTCATTATGACTGTTTATGCTTTATTTCTTGCTATAATACGTTGCATTAAAGGCCTCAATTATTCACCCCTCCTTATAAAGCTGACCTTTGCCATGTGACTTTGCAGCACACCTGCCATTAAATCCCTAGAGTGTATTTCTTCCCCCTGATTCTAGGCTGTGACCTGTGACCTGTTTTGGCCAATAGAATGGTAGCAGACATGAGATTACTAGAAAAAGTAATTTCATAGAAAGTACTGCTGTGATTGGACTCACTCTTTTGCTTCTACTAAGGCCAAGAGATGAATGTGCATACAGGGGACCTCGCAGAGATTTAGTATGGCTCCAGGAGCAAAGGTGTGTGGGAAATGTTGGACTCAACTCTCTGTAGCCTCAGGTCTGGCTGACTACCCAGGAAACTGCAATGTCCCCCAAAGATAAATATCATGCATCCAAGAAGGAGGTTAATAAATATATGGAGTGTGATAACTGCCTGATGTTATCTGTTAGGTTAGGAATGCATTGTTCTTTCTGGTGGTCTGCACGACTACTTACCATATGGTGTTACTATTAATACCCTGTAAAAAGGGACTCTGTCCTGGGAGGAGTATGGATGATGCCCAGCCTGCCGCTCCTGGGAGTGCAACTACTTTGCCCGTGTATGTAAGTTTCTCCTAGTAAAGTTCTTATGATTTTTAATAAGGCCATGTGTCGGTTCTTCGAAATATGTCCTGAATTGAGAACTTTGGGGCTTTTTCCCAACAGTGCCTGACCAGCCTGCTAGACTCAGGGGGAGCATAAGGAATGCGTGCGGCAGAGCTGCCCATCTGTGCACAGCCCAGATGAGACAACCTCATGCGGAATGTTGCCGATGTGTGAGAAATCCATTCTCATTGGTATAGATCCCTCAGATTTCCAGTGTTTGTTTCACAGTATTAGCATTCCAACATACCTAATATGGCCTTCTTATCTTTCATGACTCATGGTACTCTATGGCTCAGACACACCAAGATGAATTCATTGTATCTTCTACCTTAGAATAAGAGCTAAATTTGGAGACTGTACAATGTCAAGAATGAAATGAGTCTGCTGCCCAGGACTCATGTTGTATCCTGGAGCTGAGTTTCCACATTGCATTTCTAGAGCAACAAACCAACACACAAGTCATTTCTTAATGAGTTTAATTGTGATGAAATACAGGCATGAGAACACCTCTTTGCATCGACTGCTTGTTTTTATTTCCATTATTCTTGCTGGGATTTGTGCTCTATTGAGTTTCAGTTCTACCATTAGAGCTAGTCATAAATGTTTAATTATTAAATATTAGTGCTTTAAGTAAGAAAGCAGTGGGCATATAGACTTCTAAACATCATAGATTCCTGGGAAGTAAGCCAAGGAAAGCTAAGCCCTTGCTCTAACAGAACAGCTTTAGAGTAAAGGAGCCAGAGAGAATCCCTGAAGAATCCTCCCTGAAGAATCATAACCATGCATGTAATCTTGACCAAAACCCCCACTCTATTCCTTTCTGAAATGGGACAAGACGATAACTTACTGTAGCAGAATTGAAGTGTGGAATTAACAAAATCAACCTTACTTGGCACCAGCCACATTCATTCCACACAGAAGCTGCAACCATGGGCAAGGCAACGTGTGTTTAATGAATGTGACAGATTATTAAATAGTTCATGAAACAAGCCATCAGAACCATGACTTGTTGACAATTTTGTTCTTTGACAGTGGTGGGGGAAAATATTTTATAAATTGGCAGAATATTTGGTTAACATTTAATAGAGCCAGGGAAGTATCATGCAATTTACCATCCAACTTCAGTAGCATCTGTGATTCAAATCCCAAATCTGCAATTTTCCATACCAAGTACTCTGGGTCAATTACCCTCTAAATCACCAGGTTTATCAACTGTAAAATGTTTTCTGATAACTCCTACCTCACTGGTGAGCTTATAAACAACAGAAATGTATTTCCCACCGTTCTGGAGACTGGAAAGTCAAAGGCAGAGGTTTCAGCAGAGCTGTGTTCTGCCAAAGGCCCTCTTCCTGGTGCACAGGCTGCTCCCTCAGTCTGTGATCTCCCGAGGTAGAAGGTGCCAGGGTCTCTCTGGAGTCTCTTTTACAAGGGCACTAATCCTACTCATGAAGGTTCTACCCTCATGACTTAAGCACTTCCCAAAGACTCCCTCCTAATATCATCATCTTTGAGGATTAGGATTTTATCACATGAATTTTGAAGGAGACACAACATTCATACTATGGCAAAGACTCTACAGCATAGAATGCAAAATTAGAAATTAAACATTTGTTATATAGTCCAGAAAAAGATCCATGCAAATGAGGGCCCCAAAACTTAAATTTCATTAGCTTCATGGGATATCTGCTTGCCTAGAAGAAAGCTGCTGCGCTTCTTTACTGCAGGTGGAGTCTACAGACTGCATGCCAGAGTGGCTTCTCCACCTCTTCCTGCTGCCCTGCTGCCATTCGCAAAAATTCCTAAGAAGCCTCAGAATGTCAAGTTTAAGATACTTTTCAGCAGCCTTTATTTTGACACATTGTAAATGAAGTTCAGCGTCTCTCATCATGAGATCTATTATCTCTTTGATGATCACTTAACTTCAGTACATTAATGGAAACTCTGTGCCACCTCATCAGGACGAGAGACCTCCTTCGAGGTTAATTTGTCTCATAAAATAGATGCCATCTAGGGGGCAGAGCTAAATTGTGGTCTCATTGGTACATACCAAGATTTCAAAAACTGGAGGCTACCAACAGAAAGTTTGCCCTTAGAACAACAACAATTTTTTTTTATAATGATAGAAAGTTAGCCCTAGGGAACTGCAAAAGAAATACTTTATGTAAAAGGACATAGAAGCAAAGATGAACTTTGCAAAAGGATCTCTTTCGAAGAAGAAGCGTCCATCTTCCTGCAGACCGCAGTCCACACATCCTTCGGAGAGCAGATTATGGGAAGCAAGACTCAGGAACAGACTGAGATGCAGGAAAACCATGTGGATAAAGAAGACGCCTCCCAGGCCCAGTGTCTGAAGAACATGCCCCCTCCAGTGGTGGAGGGTTTTCTCCATCTCTGCACTTTAAGCTCTCTTCTCTGGGCAACTTTCTCTCTAAATCTTGCTTCCTTGGCTACCATACAGTTCACAGCTGAGAGACTTACCTCGTAATCTGTATCATACACATCGAGCACTGGTCTGAGTGAAGATTACTTGAAGAATGTCGGGGGGTTGTCATTGTGTGTGTGTAAGAATTGCTTCAAAACTAGCAGATTGTTTGAGCTTAAAAGAAAGGGAGGGGAGCAGAGGTTTGTTCCCATCTCAGGTGTGAAGGCACCCTCATGGACCCCACATTGAGCTCACTACAGAATGACTACTTATCTGAAATTTAGAGTTTATATTATAGAATAAAAATGTGTATTTTTCTTTCGAAGCATCCTTCCCCTTCTTTCTTTCTTCTCATTCATCTTCATTCTTCTTTTTTAAAATTAACTTTGAGGAGATGACCTGAACTTACCATTAACAACCTAAACCAATCAGTTAAAAATTCTTTATTTTTATATGAAATGTCAGATTGGTTAATGAAACAAAAAAATGTGTAGTGGTTTAGAAGTCATTGCTGTTTTGCTTCTCTGGGATGTTTAAATTAGCATATTGTGAATCGGAAATTTTAACACATTTCTTTTTTTCACTCTTTGCTTTTTGAACTGACTCTCCCCTCTATATCTTTTTCTAGCCTTTTCCTTTCAGTGCTATTACTTGGAACTTTATTTCAAGAAGCTATCTATTTCTCCCTATCTTTATTTCCATTTTAAACAATTAGACTGATTGTAGAAAAGTTGAAGTTCATGGTCATGAAAAATGCTTCCATTTGTCAAAGTGTTCTCATTCTTGCTTTTGCTGGCTGGTTCATTCTCCAGAATTAGTACCAAAAATATGTGTCTGGGTGACAATTAGTTCTGAAAATTAAGAAAGCAAGAATCTAAAGAATTCAAATCACTTAAGGGAAACAATAAGGGATATGCATAATTCCAAAAAAGGAAATGGGACCTTTTAAATGATGCATCAATAAGAATTGGAAATACATAATTATGGTGAGTCACATTCTGTGTGGTCGTGTGAGGTCCTATGCATCCATAAGCAAAGATCGCACTCAAGGCTCCGTGGGGCTGGATTAACATTCCGTTGATTGCTCCAAGAGGTTGCTGAGTTTTGCTTTTAAATCTCCAGCATGCAAAGCTGTGCTTGGCTTTTCCCTGTTCACCAAGTGTCATATTTGTCAACTTCACAAGTTTGATTGCCTTCGCTCATCACCGCAATCTTAGACCAGGCATCCTCATTTAAGAGTATTCTCAAGGCGACCAGACTAATTACTGTGCACTTTAAGAAGCCGAGTTAAAATTAACTGCAGCCAAATATTTACTAACACCGAGTAAATATATTCTTGCTCATTTATCTCCTTCACATGTATTTTTTTCTTTCTTCCACCAATAAAAAATAACACAGTATAGTTGAAAAAATATGCATGTACCTTGCAGTAGGGAGCCTTGAGTTTGAATACTGCTTGTAACAAGTATTAGCTAAATGCATTTCTGGCAAATCACTTAATATTTATAAACCCATACTTTAAATATAAGAGAAAGGGTGTCCAGACCAAGCTGATGCAAAAAAAAAAAATGGCTATCATTCTGTCATTCATTCTCTCCTAATGACCCCTTCTTTTTCACCTTCCAATATGCTTTAACTTTTAGTCCTAATGTTCTCTTTTCTTACTGGGAAGGAAGGAATTTCCTCCCCAAATACCAGTTAAAAGGTGACAGCAAGAACGGAACAGAGTCTGTTGCAATCTTGTCCAAAAAGCCTTTGAGCGCAGTCTTTGGGCTTTCAGGCTGGACTCCTCACTGGGTGTTCTGTTCTGTTTATCACTGTGCTATACTTTTCTCTAAAGCCTCTCATACACAGTCACCCCTCTGGGGAGCCTGATCTGACAGGGTTCAAACTGTGTTAATAAAGTTTAATTGTCATCCGTGATGATGGTATTTAATAATTGTGTTCTCACTGGGAACAAATTTCTGAGAGTCTTCACTATAATATGTGAATGACAAGACTAATACAATCTTACATGAAAAAAATTTTAAAACTCTGGGATTGAACTTTCCCCAATAAAAGTTTATTGTCTGTACATTAAGTCATGGAAGCCTTTTGTCTAGTTCACAACACAAGAGTCAATTGTGGATTTTCTTGGGTCCTTAAGGTAACAAAATACAGTTAGTTCCCATAGGGAGTAAGGGATGAATCAGGGCTTTCAAGGGGTCAGAGAAATGGGTCATGTTACCAGGAAGTGAAGGTGGAGGGCAACAGACATGGATATACACTAGTCTTAAATTTAGAACACAGGTAGTTTCTGCCTTTGGATTTTTTTAATATTAAATATCATTGATTTTTTTCTGTCTTCATTAGAACGAATTTTAGCCACACACAGTAGCATTGGCTGCTCCATTTTGACATGAAGATGAAAAAGGTGCCAACTAGAGAGAATGCCGTTGAACCAGATATTAAAGGAGTTAAGCTTATTTCTCAGTAACAACATTCCTGCTCAGGTTCTATGGTGTGTGTAGGTGTGTGTGTGTGTGTGTGTGTAACTTTAAACAATACATAAGGGGCAGCAGGTCAAAGTTTCAGTTAGGATTAGATACCTAATGCAAACTCATCACCTTAGACCATTACAGTCCGGCAGATGATAGAACAAAGTATTATACATTTAGTTAGCATCGAGTCAGCACATGATTCTTGTTTGTTTGCTTCTTTCTTTCCCAAGTAAGACAAGAAAAGTGACACCGTTGACAGAATGACAGAATGACAAGGGGACAATAAGTATTTTCTAATCTTGGGAAATGAAGCTCTGTCCTGCAGTGTCATGCTTGAGAAGTGAAGTGCTCTTTCGTAAACGGAAAAAAATGAATCCGGAAATCAAAGTCAAGTCACATCTATACACAGATGACAACCTTCATTTCCAGGAAAGTTTTTTTTGTGTAGTTGTGAATTTGATGTTCTTCAAATGACACCTTGTAACTGCTTAGTGAGAGTCAGGCCATTTTCACTTTCTCTCTGCGTACAATAGGCTGCAGTTGTTTTGATGAAGTAGCTGGTGGAGAATTTCCTCAAGAATGCCTTGCCAGTGTTTCCATTAAAGGTTTCCCTTCTCAGACTGACACACTTAATTTTAATTTTTTTTCTTGGAGGAGAAGGCTTGAAAAGAATAGTATTACAATTAGAAATAAACATTTAATAACTCCAAAAGGAGAGTAATTGCACAGCCAGTACTCTCTACGTACAGTGCACTAAAACTACGAATTATTTCCAGCACTAGAAACAAAATACAACTTAAAAAGAAAAAAATCTAAAATGTTACCACCTGGTAATTAAAAAATGGAAAAGTAATCTTAAGCATCAGCATTACTAGGTTCAAATAAAAATGGAAACCAAAATTGTTCAATATGGGTAAAATGACAATAATAAAGACATTATAAATTGGAACATATGGGAAGACAAAACAAGGCCAAAAGGAAAATTTAGTTTAAAGCATATATTAATAAGTTTGAAAGTATATAAATAAATATTAGAATTCAAGCATTTCATAAACAGTAACAAACTAAAAAAGAAAAAATAGAAATATTAATAACAACTGAAATAAAATAAAATGGAAAAAATCTTTAAAACTAATAAATATCCAAGATCTGCCTCATTGAGGAAAAGCAAGAACAAACAAGCAAAAAAAAAAAAAATGAATCCTTAGTTAAATAATAAAGGGAACAAGGGAAGAAACTATAAATATGCAAGTATGAAATTATAATGTTGAAATCATAAAGTACAGGGGAAATTAAAAAACCATCAGGGACCATCTTCTCAGCAGCAAATACAAATTCATTTTAGAATCTAGATAAAATATATGATTTTCCAGAAAATATAAATTACTGAAATGTATGCAATGAGAGTTAGAGATTCTAAAGAAATCAATCATTACCAAAAAAGCAATAGAAAATAAATAATGTGCTCATAATTGTTACTGTTATTTTTCAAACATTTAAGAAACAAATAACTTCATATTTAAATTATTTCAGTTAAAAAAGCAGGAAAAATATGTGTCTTCTAAAAAAACCCCAGTGTACCAATAGTACCAAAAGCCTACAAAGATAACACAAACAAAAAGAACACTGAAGGTCAATTGCACTTATGGACACCAACATAGAAATATTTAATAGAGGCTAAGACACAGTCTACAGGCACATTAAACAATCGACATGGCAGGGCTCACTTTAAAATGAAGTATATCTATTGATATAACATATATATCAATAGGTTAATCTGAAAATTTTTGATTACCTTCATAGTCTCAGAAAAGTTACTTGATACCATTCAGAGTTGAGTCTTGATTTTTAAAAACACTTTAAAATCTTGAATATATGGATATTTTCTTACTATAGGTACTCACATGTATTATAGTTTATCTAGCTTTAAAACTTTATATACATACTGTAGATCATATACATAAGGTATTTACAAAACTATATGTATTTTAAAAATTGTATATATCACTCATTTATCTATCTCTGGAAGATAAGGATGCATCAACTCAAAGCAGGTAAATGCACAAAGGGGGGAAATGCACTTGACCTTTTGTGATGCCCAGACTTTAATATGAGTAGAACTTGTGGATATGATATCATTCCTGTGTTTGTTACATTATATGGCAAGTGAGATTTTGCAGTTATAATTGGGGTTCCAAATCAGTTGGTGAGGTGATTATTCTGGGTAGATAGTAGTTTAACCTAATCAGGTTTAAAAGGTCTTTCCCAAAGTCAAATTCGAA
Organism: Phyllostomus hastatus; assembly: GCF_019186645.2. Lineage (NCBI taxonomy): Eukaryota > Metazoa > Chordata > Mammalia > Chiroptera > Phyllostomidae > Phyllostomus > Phyllostomus hastatus. Next base: position 57,049,804 of record NW_025334033.1, on the reverse strand, counting down.
GATTCACAGAGTCAATCAAGAAACACTGTGGAAAATTTGGAGTGAGCAAGCACCTTATCACCTCTGGCCCACACTTGATGTTTTGGTACCTCTCTTGATTTCCAGTCTTACTAACATTCTAAGAACTCTCACTGGGTAGGCATATTCACTAGTCGAAAAAAAAATGTTGGATTTGATTTGTGTCCCAGTCAGCTTGGGCAATTATAGTAAAAATATCATAAACTGGGTGGCTTACACAGGAAACATTTATTTCTCACAGTTCTGAAGGCTGAGAAATTTAAGATCAAGGCACCAGCAGATTCAACCGTTTTCTCACTGCATGCTCACATGGGGAGAAGGGAAAGGGACTTCTGAGTTTTCTTTTATAAGGACACTAACCCCGTTCATGAGAGCCTCACCATCATGATCTCATGACCCCAGTGGCCCCACATCCTGACACCAACACCTCACAGGTTAGAATTTCAACACATACCCTGTGGAGGGATATAAAAATTTAGTCCATAACAATTTGTATAACTTTCTAATGAAAAAAAAAATAGCCATTTAGGCATCTCTCTCTGATGTACACCTTGTAGTTGAGGGCATAAGTATTGTAGAATTAATTGTCACAGTCTGGTAGAAAGAGCAAGTGCAGGGTGAGCTGAGCTCCTTTATGGACAGGACTATTCCTCAATAGGAAATTCACAAAGATGGTATGTTCTTTTTCATTTCAAATTAATTCCATCTATTTCCTATATAAATCACTTACTTGAGTTCACACAAATATTTCTTTCCAGTTTGGAATTTTCTCTTTTCCATGAACATAAATTGGTCTGCTCCTTTTTGAATGTAATATTTAGAAGGACATCAAAGCTACTCTACTCTAAGGAGGACAAATTGGTAAATAATCATACATTCTGTGAAGATATGAAAATTTTATTACGTTTAAGTAAACTAAGACAATGCATGAAAATGCACGAAATGCATGGAAAGTGCTTTGGAATGTGATTGCTGATTAATGAAGAAATGGTTCCTTTTTCATTTGTGAGAATTTAGAATTTGACCTTAAAGAATTACAGATGGTGGCCCTGGCTGGCGTAGCTCAGTGGATTGAGCATGGGCTGCGAACCAAAGTGTCGCAGGTTCGATTCCCAGTCAGGGTACATGCCTGGTTGCAGGCCATGGTCCCCAGCAACCGCACATTGATGTTTCTCTCTTTCTCTCTTTCTCCCTCCCTTCCCTCTCTAGAAATAAATAAATAAAATATTTTTTTTAAAAAAGAATCTATGTTTATAAAATAAAAAAAGAATTACAGATGGTATCACAGAGTCAGCAGGTGACACATTAGAAATAATACATTTTCAGATGGAAAAGTTTTGGACTCAGGAAATATTTTTATAAGAGACTTGAACCAATTTAACAACCACTAGATATTTTTCTAAACTTTGTGGCAACTGGACTTCATTGTGCACCTGTTCATTCTCTGTATTATTGTTCTATATTATGGGGTCACACACATCATCAGCCCCCTTAAATCACCCCCTACTATTGCTCACTGGTCCCACTGTTTCTCTTTTCCCCAATGAAATCCTTCAGTTATGTTTTCCTAAATAAGGTACCTGTAGAGATTTCAATAAAAACTGAGGGACTATCACACTTATTTGTGGAAACACATGGTGATACATATTTTGCCTCTTGTAGAATGAAATATTATGAAGGGAGGACAATGAAATATGCATCAGAAAGATGAGGGATATTAAATTTAGAATCTTCTTCCTTGTCTCTGGTTATATTTTGCTTGCTTGCTTGTTTTGTCAATTAGGTTCCACTTATAGGTAAGATCATATGGTATTTATCTTTCACTGCCTGGATTATTTCACTGATATAAAGAGCAAACTGACAGTAACCAGAGGGTAGGGGGACAATAGGGGGGAAAAGGAAAAGGTGGTCAAGGAACATGTATAAAGGACCCATGGCCAAAGCCAAAGCGGGTAGGATGGAGAGAGGGAGGTGTGGATGGGTGGGGCAGGGGGGAGTAGTAGGGGGAAAATGGAGACAACTGTACTTGAACAACAATAAAAAAAAAGAATCTTCTTCCTGAATAAATCGATAAGTGAAGAATTTACCTTCTCCTAACTCTAACTCAGCACGTATCTCCATGCACATGAACTGTAGAAAGAAGTAACACTCCTAGTCTAAGATAGAAAGATGGCCATTTTTAAGAACCTGAAGAATTTCTCCCTCACTTCATATATATTATATAAGCATATATTTCATATATATTATAAATATATATTTCATATATATTATAAAGAACAAGTTTAAGCATAACTTGCTAGTGGTCAAAAGAACACCAAGAGACAATGTCCTTTAGCTTGGTCTACAGATCCTTTGCACCGTGTTCTCAGAGTGTGACTCCACAGCTTGTCTCCTGTCAGTCCCTTTCATGCTCCCACTCTTAGCCCATTCCTGACTTCCACAGACTTAATGTGAAAAGGGACAGGCTCTAGGTCAGGAGACCTGGTTGTCAACCTTAGCTACAAAATACATTTCAGTAACTAGCTCTCCTAAGGTGGCCCCATAGGCATTTCTTCCCCAGATTCATGTTCTTGTGCAGCCCTCACACACACTGAACCTGATCTGGGCTTGTAACACTTCAGTCAGTGCAATGTAGTCGAAGTGAGGCTGTTCCAGTTCCAGGCCTGAGGTTTAAGAAAGCCTGACAGCTTTGGTTTTTGCACTTTGGGGAGCCCTCAGCTGCTGTGTGAAAGATCTGGTTTCCCTCGAAGAGAGAGCACAAGGAGACATCACGGATATGGAGAGGCTGTGTGGAGGTAAAGAGGCTCCGAGACTAAAGAGGGAGGCCCAACCTTCTTCCGGCCATCCCCAGAAAGGTACGCCAGTGGGCCATGTTGAATATTCCAGCCCATTAAAAAACAAAAATTAAAAAAAAAAAAACACTTCAGCTGAGCCATGGAATCTTGAAAAATAAATAAATAAAATGCTTGTTCTGTCTTGTATTTGTTTTTAAACCATTGAGATTTAGTTTATTTTGTCTGATGGTAACAGATTATTAAAACACATACTAACTATGAAAGCTTAGGAGTCTCTTGACCTGATCAAGTTTCATTTTTTTCATTAGAAAAAATGAAAATTTAAGAATACTTAATTCATTGTCTCATTGTCACTATTAAATGAGCAACACATGGACAGCTTTTGAATCCAGGTCTAGCAGTGTAGAGTAATCCTCAATAAAATGTTTGCTTATTGTTACTTTACTGACTTTTCATAGTGCCCCAACTTTTCCAGGCCATCTTATAACTCTCTTACTTTTATTCTTCATGAACACTAAGCTGGACATGGTCTTACCCTTTTTAATTCTTATTCTATATGGCTACTAGAAGACAAAGGATAGCTACGAAAGCCTGAGTTTACATTCTGGTTTACCCACACTAAGTGTTTAACACTGTGGACATTTCTTTGGTTGTTATCTGCAGCATGACCACAGTTACACCCATCTCTGTTTGCATGCATGTTAGAAATGTAAATATATGAGAGGAATTCATGTATATTAGTATTTAAGAATAATAGCAATTATTAAATGGACACAAGTATTATACTTCTAACAAATATTATCTATCTCTCTGAAGTCTTCCCAGAGTACTATACACAGAATCTTTTCCTCCTACATCTGTTATCTGAAAGTTACATCTGTAAAATATCCCAGGATATATACCAGAACACCGCATTCTGATTTGTTGGTGTGTAAGACACCATCCAAATGAACTGTGCATTTCCAAGGCCAGGGGCCTTGTCTTAGTCATAGCTGCACGATATGCCGACGTTATAGACTATTTCCGGGAGCCAACATCTGTGTGATGATACTCCTTTGCCTCTGGGGAATTCACTGTTGTGTGAACCTTGGTGGAAAGCAGAACCTCATTTCTCCTTTTAAGAACTGCAAATGCTCACCACTCAATCCCTGGCCTCTTGGCAGCAAATCATAGGCATGATTTAACCAGATGGATACACACACTCATTGTTTTGACCCTGGAGTGAGTGGCCTGTGGAGGAGCAGAGAATCTATTTAAGCACAGCCAACAGTGGTGACTGCAGCAGGCAGGCTCTAGAGCCAGCAGTGTACCTGTCACAGTCACGGATTAGGTGTCCAGCAGCAGTGACAATGCCTCAACCCTGTTCTCTCTGTGAGGGGTAGGACTGTGATTTTCACCACCTTCCACCGCTCACTCCTGCCACCTCCACTGGCTGATTCTCCAGGCTTCTCTTACACCAGTGAGATATTTGTTATTTTCTCTTAAGTTCTTTTTTTTTCTTGACTTTACAGAACTGGCTTTCACTCTTAGCAACCAAGAATCTTCACTAGTATAGTACCACTGATGAGAGAATCCTTGGAAGACTGACTTAATGAGAATCCCTAAAGGAGACAGTTAGTGACATCTGGGCTAATGAGAAAAAATTGAGAGAAAAGAATAAAAGGAAAGATAGTTATGGGAGGAAAAAAGAACTAAGGTCTATTGCCTCTTACAGATAGAAAAAGTTTTCATATTAATCCATGAGGTTTTGGAGAGCAAATAATTTAGATAAAAGTGTGGCTCTTTATATAGTCTTCAAATTCTTGGAATGTGAATAATGAAGGAAATAACAGCAAGGGGACGAGAAAGGCAATCATTGCAAAGAAAGAGGAGGCTCATGGGTAAGAACTTTTCCCTTCTTCAAATATCTGAAAAGCGGTCAAGATCATGTCATTAGCAGAACTAGAAAAGAACACTGGCAAAATCCTCAGATGAATGCTTTACCAGCCTTTACATTGTTTAGCTTTACTGAAAAGACCAAATAGTCTATCAAACCTGGCGTGAGTTTTCCAAAAGTACTTCATGTAAACTGCACAGTAGAAAAATGAGACAACAAATAGCTTGATCGGTGTACGCTCCATCATTAAGTATTTTTATTGTTTCTCTCCTAATCCTCTGGACTATTCAGTAGAAAAGTAGGGATAGCCATATGCTGGGGAGTTTTTCTTTGGCTGAGTTAAAACCGAACACCACAGAACTGTGAAGGTTTTAGGTGTCTTTTAAGAGGAACGTGTGAATAAATTTTATTAAAGTCATGAAAGCGAAGCATTCTCATAACAACTTACTAACTAAGTAGAGAGTTCAGATCTACTGAGAATGGCACGTAGAGAACTGTGCTCTCGGATTTCTTTGTTTTTTCTTTTTTTTTCACCCAAATACTCATTGGGTCTGGGAGTTGTGAGTGGGAAGGCAATGATGCTGAGATGCACCCATCCAGTTCTCCTCACCCGAGGGAGAACATCTTTCCCTGGGCCCAGGTCATTGAGAGAATGTCCTTCCCCTGACTGCCAGGAGCCCAGCATACAATTACTAGTACAGAAGAGTGCCTACAATGTTATGGCCATTTGTTTATTTTATATCCCCAATTAACCTTAAAAGGAGGGGCTTGATCTCAATTCAACAACAGAAGTGATGAAAAAATTACACAATAAAGATGTTTTTCAAAAATTGATAAATTTTCCCCAAGAGTCAGAAAAAATGGTTTTTAACTCAATTTAAATACTCACTCACCTCCAGGGTTTGAAAGTATTTGCAAACTGATAGGCAAATCAGAAAGTATGAATAACATCCAAAGAAAACCGTTCTTTGACTTGCATCTTCTAAAAATTTCTCTAGCATGGTTTAACTTTATTTCTACAACTAGAACTAATAGGAGAAGTTATTTGTCCAGATGGTCTGTCCTTAATAAGGGCAGCACTTGGCCAAACTTGCTTCCACTTGCCTTTAAAGCAATTGTCCATATTGGCTGTGATGAACTGCTTCAAATCAACATTGCAGAACACAAAACAGCTAAACCATTTAAAAGGACCTTGAGTCAAGGCCTCTTAACTTTGGTGTAAGAGCCAAGTACATTAGTTTGAACACAGAATGCACTTAGTAAATATGTGTTGGTTTGATTTATAGCAAATCTACTTCAGACACTGAATAGACACATGGTTTTTTCAAAAACATATTTTTGAAATGGATAAATACAAAAAATGAAATGTTACTGGATTCTATTTAAAATGGTGTCACTTTTTCCAAAATAAAATTATAATTCAATATAATAATGAACAGTTTTCCAATCTGAGTGAATGAGAAAGCCCTCCTGGTATCAGACTGTCTCCAGCTTATTCCCAGTTTGATCCTGGTCCGTTCTCTCCTGACGTGGCAGACAAGCAGAGGTTGTGCAGGGGGCCCCGGGCTCTCTCTCGCTGGAAATGCTTGTCATGCCCTCCGCCGGAAAAGCGATGGGGCATTGCCTTCCCTTCATGTTTTTGGAGGTCAAACTGAAACTAAGTCCCTTTTAGCACGATTCCGATTATGTAGAGTAACATCTTTTCCCATGATTTCTTCATGTTAAATGATCCAGACACTGTCTACCTTCAAGGATTGATTATTTCCCCAGGACATAAATGAGAATTGTGTTACCTTAACTTGGCTAAGAAGCAGTTGTGTGTCAGTGGCTCATGGTCTCTAAGGTATCCGTCTACTCTCTGTCCCTAAACCTTCCGTGTTCCAGGATGAAGTGAACGAGACTCTGTTGATTTTCTCAAGAAGGGAGAGGTCTGACACTGCAGACTCTTCCTATAAGAAGATATGGACTCTCTTCTAATGTACTGAAGGACATCCTCTGACCCAGGAGGGAGAGCAAAGAACACACAGGACAAAGGTGTCGCGGCTGTTTTGGGAGGAAATTTCTAAGTCTAGCAGAAATAGAAAAAGTAGACCTGCCCTTACCTTCTCCTCCAAACCAAAGGGTGATTTTAGCACTCTGACTGTGGCACAAAGTACATTTGTTCTGCTATTTACAGTTTGTGTTATGAGTTGACTTGTGTCCTCGGCAAAGATGATTTGAAGACTTAACCCTCAGTATCTCTGAATATGACCTTTGTTAGAAATGGGGCCTTGACAGGGGCAATCAAGTTAACAATATATTAAGGTGGACCCAAGTCCAATATGACTGACATTGTTATTAAAAGGGCAATTTGGACATGAAGGTGCGCAAACAGAGGGAAGATAATGTGAAGGGAGCCATGTGGGGACAGAGGCAAGGAGGAGCGAAGTGATATGGCTGTGGGGCAGGAGATGCTGGGGACTCACTGCCACCAGCAGAAGCTGGGCAGAGGCACCGAAGGATGCCACCCCCAGAGGGAGCACGGACTGCCCAGCCCTTGGTCCGGATTTCCAGCCTCTAGCACTGCAAGGAAATACATTTTTCTTAAGTCACCCAGTTTATGGTAATTCACTATGGCAGCCCTAGCAAACTTAGGCATAATGTTGTCCCCTAATTTAACACTCTCTTTATACCTATACAATGACAGTGCATGAGACAAATCAGGATCACAAAGCTGTCAAAGCTGAAGTCATCATTTTCGTGTATAACTGTGTGTCTCATTTCTCCCTCAGCACACAGCTTTCCAGCTTTGTTTTTCACTGATCTTTACTACTAACTTTGCAGTGCACATTTATTATTAATTTTTGTTATTGTAGTTCAGTGATTCTCAACCTTTTTCATCTCATAGCATATATAAACTAATTACCAAAATTCTGTGGCACACCAAAAAAAAATGTTTTTGCCAATCTTACCAAAAAAAATAGGTGTAATTTTTACACCTACTGTAATTCACACTGGACAGTTATTTCTGTGTTGTCTCTTTTCATTTTTTTAATTTGACAGTCTACAGGAAAAGAGGTTAGTGCCCCTGATTAAATAGTCAGGTATTGCATGTTTTAAAAATTCTTGCAGCACTCTGGTTGAAAATTGCTGCTGTGGTTTATCACTGTTTTATAGAAACGCTGACACCCTATCACGTAATTACATCTGGTAATGGAAAATTAATATTTACTTTATATAAAATTTATTTAAAATTTTAATGAGAATTAAATCATGTAATAATAATAATCATCCTGTAGTAAGTAGAAGATCCTGTTTCTTTTTTTTTAAGTTACTTTTTTCCTCCTTCAGAGGCATTTGCAGTTCTTCAGAAGAAAAGAGCGTGTTTTAAAAGCTTTGGTGTGAAGCTCACCCATGGGGTACAGCAAATTCCTAAAGCAACCAATTAGAGTTAAAGAAACTCTTTTTTTCCCCTGGACTTTTGGTTGTACCTAATATAACACCTTAATTTCTCTCCCACAGATGTTGCCTAGATGATTCTCATGCATAAGATCTATTAAGAATGTGGTAAAAGTGCATGTTTAATGATAAATAACAGTGTGGACCCCTGGAAGTGCCCCCACTCAATGATCTCCAGTGTTTTCTTTTTTTTTTTTTTCATGAAAACTCTCATTACATCATGCTGTATCATTCTTTGGATAGTTTCAATTTAAACATACTCAGTTTGCAAGTCAGATGGTTTCCCCATATGCCAGAGGCATAAACACTGACCTTAAATAAAAAAAAAAAAATCAAGTTGTTATTCTGCCTTTGCAAATCAATGAGTTTAGTATTAGGAAATCGTTTTTTCTTTCCCTCAGTGCCGAAGAATCTTGTCAGAGCCCCTCTGCCACGGTTCTGTTGTCGTGCTCAGAGGAAGGGAATAGCTGGCTCCCCTGCAGCTATTTGGCTCTGTGTGCTACCTGGGGAAACACGGCTCCGAGGTGGTGCCGCCAACGGCGAGCTCTCACAGGAAGCACCTGGAGAAGCAGTCTGAAGCTGTGTTGCTGCAGTTACTAGGTCAAATGTTAGTTCTCTCTTGCATCTCAATACTAACAAAGATTTGTCAACAATTTCATAAATTTCACATTCGGCAACAAAGAATTTGTAGCATCCTTCAGTGTAGTGAGGAGGAGGACTTTGCTACTGGCCATTTGGGCAAAACTTCAAAGGCTTAAGGCAGCTATCCTGCAGCCTGTAAAAGTCCCAGAAAGACAGAAGACTCAAATGCCAGCCTGTCAACCTCCTTGAAGAAGATGGATGGGACTATCAATGAGCCAATAAAGCAAAGGCAGGCTAATGCCAAGCAGTGGTGCCTGTGGCAGGGAGCTTGCGGCAGCAGTGACACGGCAGAAGTCAATAAGCAGATTATTACAGCCATAGCTGATAAGTGATATCATTGTCAATAAGCAGAGACTGAGCCCCCGGGAGAATTAATGTCCCTTCAATCAGGAAAGTCAGAGTGGCTGTCAGATGCAGCTCTGTGACTCATCCTGGGAATGGTAAAAACTCCTTCTCCACTCTCTGCAGATGTGTTCAGAGATGGGAGGATCGCATGCACTCATCTGACCCTGGGCTGCTGTGGAAGAACACCTGCTGTGTCAGTCTCTCTAGCATATCACCAAAACAATGATATTTTAATGTTTTAACATTAATTATTTCTCAATCAATTTCTTACCCAAGAGCCCAAACTGGGTTAAAAAGTAGCTACTCTGAATTGCTACTATAACTTACATGTATATGTCAGAAATCATTAGCTTATCAATGAATATTTGATGATGCCTCACTGTCAAGGTGTGCAAGATTATTGCACATATAACTCTAAATTCATGTTTCTCTGTACACTAAAGAATAAAAGTAGGAGCAACAATAACTGGAGAGGGATTTATATGGACTGTGGGAAGTCAAGATTACTATGATCTGAATTATTGTGATTACTAAGTTATTTATCTGAGATCTCAAATGGTTCTAATCTACATGTTAAAATGGGACCATTTCAAATATTTCCATCTACCTAATTTTTTCAACAATGTAATATAGATAGATAGATAGATAGATAGATAGATAGATAGATGGAGATATAGTAGATAAGGCCTTTCTATGGTATTTATGGACAAATATACTGAAGAGATAATCTGAGAAGGAAATATATATCAACATGGTATTTTCTACCATCATTATTAAGAAAATTTAAAATAATATAGGGGTAGTTAACTCAGGTTTATTGATATATTGATTAAAAAATGTGTTCCATAATCAGAGGACTCAAAGTTGTTAGTTTTTTAATAGCAATTTGATTTTTTAATTTATTGATTTGTAGAGAAAGAGGAAGAGCCAGGGAGAGGGAGAGAGAGAGAAGAGACATCGGTTTGCTATTCCATTTGTTTTCCAGATGCATTGGTTCATTATTGTTGTAAGTGCCCTGACTGGGGATCAAACCCATGAACTTGGCTGATGGGCTGACACTAACCAACTGGGTTACCTTGGTCAGGGCCCCTAGAATCTATTTCTGTAATTGCACTGACTCTTTTATTACCTTACTACACCTAGCATCACTAGACTCACCTTACAACAGAGAAGTGTTAAAATCTCAAGAGATTCAATGGCCATCCCAGATTATTAACCTGCATAATCATGGATTAATAGGAAAGTAGGGTTTGATTGGGCATTACCAAGTACAATATAGAAGTCATAGTTAAGCTGGAATTTCAGATAAACACCAAATACCTTAAGAGAAGTATGTCCCACACAATATTTGAGATGTACTTACACTAAACTATTATTCACCCTTTATTGAAAATTCAAATATGGGGTAGGAGCCTGTGTGTTTATTTGCTAAATCTAGCAACCCAAAAGTAGGCTTTTTGGTATTTCCATGTGAAGCTGGAGCAGAAATTTTATTTTATTTTTTTCTGGTTTGGGCTTCCTGTCCTTGTCTTTCACAGACCACTTTAAAATTCTCTAATTCTTAGTGCAGCTTCGATTGCCTCTGTCAATCTTGCCTCTGTCCAGATTTAATTTACACCTCAGGCTACACGGCAGCATATGATCAATTGTTCTCGTCCTTGTATGTGCCATTCTTTGGCACATTGCTCGCTGGAATTCCAGGTAAAGCTATATATGAATATAACCCAGGCTTAGGTCAATTATGCTCAGAGCTAGTTATTTCCTCCTTTTCTTCCTGCTCCGAATCTACTGAATTGTGAATACAATATTAAAATCCCAGCATCACGTGAAACCAGCCCAGCTATAAAAGGAAACCATCCATCTAATAATCTGTCCCATTACAACAATAGAATGAGATCACCCAAACTGTAACTTTTAATGGGATGTTTCAGCACTCAGCAGCTAAAACCCCCATTGCACTGTGTCTGCCAGAACCCAAAATGCTATTACCCACTTGTGGCTCAATTTGCTTCACCCTCCTCCCCTTTGCCTTGCTACCCAGACCTGCTGAAGCCTAATGATGACATACTCAGAGCTGCTGCCACTGACAAGACCCAGAATCTAAATCGCAACAGAAAACGAAAGGCAGTGCTGAAGCTCATCCTGGGAATACACCTCCCAGTCCAGAAGAGATTCCTTGCTTGTCTGACCCAAAGTCGAAGTAAATTTTGGACACATTGTACCTTCTGCCTGTTGCTGAGGCCAGACAAGGAGCAGTTGTAAGACCACTCCAACATAACTGGTTAATGTTTAGAGAGAAAGTAAGTTTGGTGATTTTCACAAAGAGTGTTCCCCGTTAAGTTAGAAGACTGTGGTGATGATTCAGTTGTTTGAAATTTTGCTTACATGAAATTCTTTTCATAAAATGTGTTGGTGGCCTTTTTCATAGAAAGTTTCAGATTTTTTTAAAAAAGTGGGCCTTGAAGAAAATAGTCTCAGAAAAATGTGGTCTTTAAATATTATACCCTGGTCATTAGTCATTTAGATCTATTTCTCTTCAAAAGCAAAATGCCTTCTGTATTTTAATTTTCCCCTATAGGAAATCATATTAACTTTTCCAATACTAAGGGGTACTCCTTTAGTTCAGAGTTTCTCAAATTTGTGAAACCCAGAGAATAGGACACTAAGAGCTCTGCAAGGTACTGATAACAGCCTGAGTGGTATTTTCAATATTTCAAAAAGTATTCCAAAAAAGTAAACATTGAACCAAACATAAGAGTGTCTAGGAGGAAATCTTAATTTTTGGCTAGGATATGGTCAACTCAAAACAGCTACTACCTATTAAATATTTATATACATATGCTTTGACTAATAAATGACTATATTTACCAATAGCTATTATTTACTAGAAAAGAAAGCTTTCAAAACATTTGAAAAGACAAGTAAAATTACATCTTTATCTCACACACTACACCAAAATCAATTTAATTACTATAATTATTAGAAGATGTGAATCTTATATAAAGATGAGGATGTAAAGAACTTTCCAAGTGTGATATTAATGATGAAAACAATACAAGAAATTATTAAGGCATTGGCTATATAAAAAATAATTTATATTTTACAAAAGGTCTGTGAATAAATAAAAAAGCAATCACAAGACAAATTAAACATGTTAAAATCTATAATACAACCTAAAGAATTTTTATAAATAAAATAGAATGATATCAACATAATGGGAAACACACACACAAAAAATCAAAAGCTCTTAGGGTAAGAAAGGGAGAGACACCAAAACTGGTTGTAAGAGGTTAATTTAGAGGTAAATGTATCAACAAGTATTATCATTAAAAAAAATCATAATCTTGCACCAGGAGCTTCACATTGGAAATTTCTCTCAAGCAAATAATCAAGGAGGTGACCACACATGGGACCTGCCTATTGCACATGTGTATATGAGACATTCACAACAGCATTTACATAGTAATAATAAAGGATAGAAACCTGAATGTCCAAAAACAGGACAAAATAAAAACCATATGAAGATGAGTGTGCTTACACATATCACATATAAGTTGTAGATAGATAAATATTTTGTGTGAATGCCTATTAATACAAGGGATTTTAGAAAAGTATTTATATGAATATTTTCCAGAGAAGATTTCTGGTGCCACCCAAGGTAGAATAGACCCACTACGGACTCTCTCTCCCAGTGGTCACAACTAAAATCTGTGACCAAAGTGTGAAAAGCAATTCCCTTGGACACGTAATGAAGATGGAAATCAAACTTGAAGACTAGGAAAGAGGAACATAAAACAAGTAGGAAAAAATGACCAAATTAAAAATTGGCAAACATATATTCAAAAATATCAAAATTACATGAAATGTAAATGTGATAATTATACCAATTAAACATAGAAATCAGCATATTGAATTAAAAAATATAACTATGTGCTACTCACAATAAACATTTAAATTTAACTACATAAAAATTTTAGGGAAAGGGATGAAAATTACATATCATCTAAACATAAATTTAAAAGGCTGATATGGCTATATTAATAATAGAAAAAGTAGACTTTAAAAAATAAAACTGGATAAATGAGGGGTGTCCTATAGTGAAAAAAATAAAAAGATCAGTTCACCAAGAAAGCATAACATAACCAAAGCATCGCAGGTTCGATTCCCAGTCAGGGTACATGCCTGGGTTGTAGGCCATGACCCCCAGCAACCGCACATTGATGTTTCTCTCTCTCTCTCTTTCTCCCTCCATTCCCTCTCTAAAAATAAATAAATAAATAAAATCTTTAAAAAAAAAGAAAAACAAGAAAGCATAACAAAATGGAGTGTGTATGAACCTAACTATGAGATTTAACAGAATTGAGAGAAAACTTACAGAATTTGAAGTAGAAAAAATAAAATCCACAATTATTAAGAATCCTTGAACATTCTTTACTCAATAATTGGTAGAACACGAAAAGAAAATTTGTAAAATACAGAATATCTAAGCAACACTATTCAGTAACTTGACCTAAGATATTTATTGAGTATTAAAACCAACAACAGCAGAATGAACATTCAAGTATGCCTGGGTCATTACCAAGACAGACCAGTATCTGATTCATAGAAAAGATTTAACAAATTTAACAGAATGAAAATCATAGAAAACATGTTCTTCGATCATAACACAATTAAACAAGAAATTAATTCAGAAATACAACATAAAAATCTCCAACCAGCTGGAAAGTAAATTAGATAACATACTTCTAAACAACATATGAAGTGATTCTCAGTGAAAATTGGGAAATATTTTGAACTGAATAAAAATAAAACAACAACATGTCAAAATTTATGTGGTCAGTTAGAAAGTGCTTAAATAAAATTTGTAGTAATAAGGTTTGCATTAGAAAAAAAGGTCTTTATTCAATAATTTATGCTTCTACCATAAGAAACTTGAAAAAGAACAAATTTAATCCTAAGCAAGCAAAAAAATAATAAAAATAAAAACAAATAAAACAGAAAAATCTCTAGAAAAATATCTGAAATATATAACTAGTATTATTAATGATTAACAAATTGGTTAATCGTTAGCTAGATACAATTTAAGAAGATTAGAATTATAAGAGGAAATCACTACAGAGTCTACAACTACTAACAAGATAATAAAGTGGCTGAGAGCTACTCTCTGACCATAAATTATGCAGCACAGATAAAAGGAATCAAGTCATTGAAAATCCACACTTAATATTCACTCAAAAAGAAAAATAATTGAATTATCATTTATTTATTAAATAAGATAAATTCATACTTCAAAGTAAACCCCAGACTGGTATAATTTCATTGGTTAATTCTACAAATCATGTTAAAAAGAAATACTACCAATAACATTTTCCACTTCCAGTTAAGATGTTGGCATAGGTAAACACATCTTTCCTCCTCAGACACCACATCAAAATTACAATGAAAATATAGAACACTCTCACTCAGAACCATCTGCAATTTACTTGAATGGAAGTCTGAAACTACAGAATAAAAGAATCCACATCCACCCAGAATGGTAAGAGGGGCAGAAAGATAAAGAGTTTCCCAGACAAGAAAAAACTAAAGGAGTTCATCATCACTGAACCACTATTATATGAAATGTCAAAGGGATTTTCAAAAAAAAAATCAAAACTATGAACAATAAAATGGCAATATATATATCTATCAACAATTGAACCTAAAAGATAAACTAACAAACAAGAACAGAGAGAGAATCGTGAATATGGAGAGCATTTCCATGGTTGACAAATAGGAGCAGGGTATAGAGTAATGGGTGAAGAGGTGAGGGGATTAAGAAATACTCCTGGTTGGCGTAGCTCAGTGGATTGAGTGCAGGCTGTGAACCAAAGCATCGCAGGTTCGATTCCCAGTCAGGGCACATGCCTGGGTTGCAGGCCACGGCCCCCAGCAACCGTACATTGATGTTTCTCTCTCTCTCTTTCTCCCTCCCTTCCCTCTCTAAAAATAAATAAATAAAACCTTTAAAAAAAAAGAAATACAAACAGGTAGTTACAAAATACCCAGAGGGATGTAAAGTGCACTATAGGAAGTAGAGTAGCCAAAGAATACCTAGGCATGACCCATGGACATGAACAATAGTGTGGGGATTGCCTGAGGAACTGGTGCTTGCTGAGTGGAGGAGGCCAAAGGGGAAAAAATTGGGATAACTGTAGGGGCATAATCAATAAAATATACTTAAGAAAGTAAAAGACATAATAAATCTGTAGCATTTTCTTCACCTCTGTAAGAAAACACAAACCCATGTAGCAGGCATTCCCCATCTTGCCCTTCCCCAGCTCCTGGCAATGACTAATCTACTTTCTGCTTTTATGCATTTGCCTGTGATAGACGTTTCACTGAAATGGAATCACTGGCTTGTGACCTTTTATATCTGGCTTTTTTCCCCAGAAAAAGATCCTAATGCTTTCAGGGTTCATTACATCGTAATATCTATGAGTACTTCATCCCTGTTAATGGCTGAATAATATTCCATTGATTGAATAGACACATTTAGTTTAATAGACACATATATTCATTCATGGACTGATGGATATATGAATGGATGTACCCATTTTTTGCTATTATGACTTTTTTTTATTTTAAGGAGTACCACTTAGGTATTTTATAGAATGCCCTTGAACTGAGATGGGTCTGACGTGTTTCTTATGATTAAACTGGGGTTATGGGTTTGGGGAGGAAAACCATGGAGGTAAAGTGTCCTTCTTATCACTCATATTGAGATAGCATGATACTAAAATAATTTCTTGTTCTTTTTTTTTTTAATCCTCACCTGAGGACATGCTTGTTGATTTTGGAGAGCAGGAAAGGGAGGAAGAGAGGGGCGAGAGAAACAATGGTTGGTTGCCTCTTGTATGCACCCCAGCTGGGGACGGATCCACAACCTAGGCATGTGCCCTGACCAGGAATCCAACACACAACCTTTCAGATTTCAGAACAACACCCGGACTACTGAGCCACACTGTTCAGGGTAAATTCTCACTCTTGATGTGAGCTTGGATCACCTGGCAGAGGTAAAGTCTGTCAGGTCCCTCCACTGTTAAAGTGCCCCAATTGCAAGAAACAGTGGCATCAATTTCTGTTCCACTTTGACCATGTGATTATAATTCTAATATTAACTTTTTGCTGCATAGATCTATTAAAGGGGAACCTACTTTTAACTTAAAAAAAAAAAAGGAAAGAACACCAAGCCTGCACAATTTCTTCAAGCAAATAGAAGAGCATGGGGCCTTTCCTAGATCATGTTATGAGACCTGTATGACCCTGATAACAAAAGCAAAGGCAAATGACAGAAAAGGCACAGATCGAAAAAGGCCTCATGAAGAGAGAAGCAAATATCCTCAATACATCCAGCAAACTATTTAAAAATAACAAAACATGACCAAACTGAATTTACACTTGGGATACAAGGCTAATTCACCATTCAAAATTAATCAATGTAATTTATAACAAACCAAGGAAAATAATACATACAGTCAACTCAGTAGATAGAGAAAAAGCAATTTGCAAGTTCAGAAGATATTCATTATAAATACTCTCAGCAAACTCGGAATAAGACACAGTGTTCACCTTGTAAATTTATCTAAAAGAAACTTTGGATCACATTGGACATAATGGTGAAAGACAGAATGCTTTTCCCTAAGACCAGAAATAAGGCAAGTCTCTCCACACTTACCATCCTTAATCAGTGTCATGTAGGAAATTCTAGCCAGTTCAATAAGGCAAGATAAAAAAGTAAAAGCACGCAGATTTTTAGGAAAGAAACCAAACTCCCTAATTGCAGGCAATGTAGTTGTTTATATAGAAAAATCAAAAGGAATGTACAAAAAGTATTTTAGAACTTACGAGTTTTGCAAGAACACAAGATACAAGGTCAATATATAAACATCAGTTGCATGCACAAAGCTCATCTCATGGTAGCTTGCAGAGAATAGATGCTAATGATATATCTGTGGCTTTAAGTAAGGTAGACATTCAGTTTCACCTAAATATGAGCATCCAGTGGCTAACCTTTAAAAAATTATGGGACAATATCATTGTAAAGCATAATTTTAAGGGTGGCTATAAATAGATGGGTTGCAACAAACTGTTTATCTTTGGGGAGAGGAATTATTGATAATTTTTTTACATTATACCTTATATTCATAATATATGACAAAAGGAAGAATACTAAAAAAGGAAGAAGAGCAATAAAAGAAATATATAAAATCTGTTGTCTCTTAATATTTTAAAAACTATGAGATGTCTATTTTTCTAACACTTTACTGCTGAGAGCATGTTTGATAAAAATAATGTGTTGAACCCAGGATAACGTCAGGTCTGTTCAATAAATGTTGCTGATTGCCAAGTCTGTTCAATGCAACATCCTGGGAAATTGTGCACTAAGAATTGTGATCCAAGGGAGACTAGGGCATCGATCTTGTCCACAAGGGTCTCAAATACTTGTTGGTAGATGGACAGATGCAAACATTTATCTGTCAGTTTGTATTATGAAAATTTCAAACACTAGCTGATTATTGATAGATCCAGACATAAAACAAATTTTCTCTGAGGTTATCATGGAAAATAGCAGTCTTTTTTGAAACTATTGTTTGATGCATGAATGCACATCCCTGTTGGAAAGCCCAGATAGTGAAAATAGAGTATTTTATGAAGAGAAGAAAGAAAATCTTTCTCCAGATAATCTAAAGGTCTCACTGAAAACTTCAAGTCCAATAGTTTGATCTAAAGCTCAAGATAGTTACATAAGCTGATTCACTGATTCCTAATTGAATAACAAATCATTTTAATGGGGAAAAAATAACTAAAAATAAATCCTGGTACAAGGAAAGAATCAAGAACAAAAGAAAAATGGGGAAAATTAAAAAACATGTTTTATCTCTCTAATTCCCACTCTCCAAAATAGTCAAATAGATCAAAACAAGAACATCTTCCTTGGGACCAAAGAAAATAAATTATGCATAATTCCCCACAAGTAACTAACATCAATTTGAAGACTCAAAATCATCTCAGAGATGCTTTATAATGTACAACTCTAAGGTGTTAAAATACATTAAACCAGCTATGCTTATATACTAATACATAATTTTTGTATTTATGTAAGTGGGTTTTTTTAGAGTTCTTTTATTCTTTCTGTACATTTGTTTCCATTAGACTCACTTAGCTTGTCTTCACTATTATTTTCAAGTGGACAGAATGAAGCCATCTTTATTAGAAAAGAAGTCTTTTCTTAATGTCTGTTTATATTACAAAATTCAAAATCCAGTGCAAAATTAAAAAAAAAAAAACTCCTTCTAAATCCTTCACAATCACATCCAGTAAAATGTCTCTAGATTTAGAACAACAAAACACTTTGTATAGAAAGTAGTTTCTGCAGCCCCAGTGAATGATTTTATTCTCTGTAGGAATGTATCAAAAGAGTCAAATTTCGTAACTAGAATCAAAGTTAAACTTAATTTTTGTCAAGCATCCAAAAAGCAGGCCTTGCCTTCAGCTCTTCCTTCCTCCTCATCCCTTTGATCTGTTCATGAAGACCAGTCGATTCTACTTCTCAACTATAGTCAGGTCTCCCATCAATTTAATGTCTAAGTTTACTTTTTAAAAAGGCAAAAACTACATTTCACAAAAATTATGCATTTAGGGAAGTGGAGAAATTGAGACTGACTTGATGAACAAAAATGGACTTCTCTCTCATCTTGCTCTCACTTTGGAGCAAAATTCATTATTGCTTTGAGTGGCAGGTGGAGCTGTCCACAAGACTTAAGCCGCTCTGCAGTTTTCCGGCTCTCTCTCCTCTTTTCTTGCTTTCTTTCTTCTGGCTAAGCACATAGATTTGAATGTGTGTAAGTTAAATACAAATGTCTGTGTCTGCACCTTCCTGATCCTTTCCTCATTCCAGGCCATGAACTTTTCTGACTGGATTACATTAGCTGCCTAAGTGAACTCATTACTTTCCTGACTTTGTGCACTCATATTTATTTTCTATATAATAGCCACGATGATGATTCTAAATACCAGTAGACATATGTCAACCCCAGCATGCAAAATTCTTCAAAATCTCTTAGTCTTAGACAAAAATGTGAAATTTTTGCATGAAATATTTGTTATATTAGTTGTTTTTATTTTGATGAAATCCAAGTCTATAAACTATATCACAGTTTAACTTACCATATTCCACGCATCTCCCAATGCATCAAACATCTCATGCACCACCCCATTCCCAGGCATAATCTATGATTAGACCTAACTCTTTTTCAAGTCCTTAGACAAGATGTATTCTCATTTTGGGACTCTCATACATTCAATTGTCTCTGCCCACAATGGTTCTACTCTACTCTTGTGCTTAATAGCTATATCCTTAACACTGTGGAGCACTTCTGGGGTGTGCCCTATTTAGATTACATTAACCAGCTTACTGCTCTTTGAAGTTCAGTCGGGCTTGGTCAATGAGGAACAGCAGCAAAAAATTAGAAGGGGGACATTGATAACAGGGCCCTTGCTTTTCTTCTTCCTCCCCCTCTCTGCATGGATACCGCTACCAGGCACCTGGACTGGGGACCTCTGGTTTGACAAAAGGCACTCTTCCCAAAGTACTCCTTCCTCTTGCCTTCGCACACTGACAGCCATTCAATGGAGCCACTGTTACAGTCCTAAGAAACTCCACCATCCTTTTGGTTTCCCTACACTGTGTCCACAATTTACAAGTGTTCTTCTGTTAAACTATTTTTATACTATCCTATTTTGTGGATAGCATTCATTGTCTCTTGGGCCCTGACTAATATAACCACCCTGCTCTCCCCACCACCACCCCTAGCGTGCATTAGCTGATTTTGTTCTTCCTTTGGTTCTTGGTGTAAGTGTGTCTTCGCCTGGCAGTCTTCTCAGTAACAAGCCTGAGTCAGGTGTTCCTCTGTTTTGTGACATAACACTATGTACTTTTCTCTGTCATATCACTTATAGTTCTCTCTTATTCACAATATGTTCCTCTTCTTAAGCACAGTTAGCCAATAAGAGCAGATACCACCCTAAATCGTTCACTTTTGGATTGAGCACTTAACACTGTACATGGCACGCAGAGAGGCCTCATGGCACCTGGAGTCCCAATCATCCAGGTTCAAACCTCAGCTCAGCCATGCCCTGGCTTTGTGAATGTGGGATATGCTACTTAATGTGTCTACGCCTCAATTTCGTCATCTTTAATATAAGGATTATCTACTTCATAATGAAGTTGGCAGATAACACAAGCCAATGCTTAGAGAATTCTTCATAAAATGCCTGACCAAAAAATGCGTAATAAATATCCAGTAGTATTATGAATACTTTGTAGTACTTTATAAATAAGTGTTAAATAAATATAAAAAGAATATACTTATTTAATTTCATGGTTATCTGAAAAGTAAGCCACTCTAAAAGAAGCAAGACAAACTATTTGTTTTGTATAATCTGTACTCTTTTATATATATATGTATATATATAGCCCTGGCTGGTGTAGCTCAGTGGATTGAGCATGGGCTGTGAACCAAAGTGTCACAGGTTTGATTCCCAGTCAGGGCACATGCCTGGGTTGCAGGCCACGGCCCCCAGCAACCGCACATTGATGTTTCTCTCTCTCTCTCTTTCTCCCTCTCTAAAAATAAATAAATAAAATCTAAAAAAAAGAGTGATTTCTTAAAAAAAAATATATATAGTTATATATGTGTGTATATAACCATAACTATATATAGTTTGTTTGTTCACTTGTTTTATCCTCACCTGAGGTTATGCTTATTGATTTAGAGAGAAGAGAAGGGAGGGAGAGGAAAAGAAACATTAATCAGTTGCCTCTCATATGCATCCTAACCAGGGACAAAACCCACAACCTAGATATGTGCCCTCACTAGAAATCGAACCCATAACCTTTCAGTTTATAGAACAATGCTCCAACCAACTAAACCACACCAGCCAAGGCAGTAGTTATATTTTTTATGTCACCTATGAAGTTTATTTTGCAAAGACCAGCATCATGATTTACTAAATAATACAACAATATGAATGAATGTCTTATTCCATTCATTTTTTATGACTTCAGAGAGATGTGAAATAAATTCCACATTCATTCTGAGAGAAAATAGTATTTAAGCACAGTTTTTTCCCATAAATTTCAGTAAGTTGAAAAAAGGGGTATGTCTTGGAGTTCTGTGTTCTTTAAAATAAGCACTTTTTCCCCAAGGAAAAATCACACTCTAAAAACTTAGAACTCCAATTAGTTGGTGTCTGTCATCAGAAAACTTTAACCAAGTACCCTGAAGCTGCCACAGACCCCTAATAGAATAAATGCCCCAGAGAAGTAACCTGGGAGTGAAGTAATCAATTTATAGGCAATAGCTCATGGAGAAGAAATATTGGATAGAGATTTTGCAGGGGGAATTTAAAGAGGCTCAATGTAATTGTCCCTTTTCAAATTCTCCTAGTTTGTTGACCCCAGGGTAAAAATCTCCTGGACACCTTCCACCTCCTCTTATAATCCAGGTGACTAGTTTATCTCAGTCCATTTGAGCTGATATTTTAAGTCCATTTCAAGAGGAAAAAAAATCAAATGACTTCCCCACAGCTCAGTTGGAGAACCACTGGAATAGAAAAGACATCCACACAATTTCTGGAGGTAAAGACAATCTCTAAAATGAAAAATGAAAGAAGGGAGGAAAGATCCAAATAATACCCACATAGTACTCCAAATAAAAAGAGTTTTACCTGTAGCCAAAAGGCTGGTCATGACTTGAGCTTTGTCTATTACAATAGCTATCTCAAGAAACATTTAAAAATATGCAGGAGAATTAATTTGCCCTGTCTTCCATTTGCACAGCAAAATGAACTTCAGTACCAGCTGTAACCTAAATCCCACTCTAATTAATTCATCTTTAAACATTAAACACAACCAAATTTCTTTGGAAATGTGTCCTGTGGGGGAAAAAAAGCCTGAAGATTTATTCATATCAAGTGCAGATGGAGACATTTGGAATCTTTGCTATTTTGACAGAAATTGTCAAATGACAATAACACTGAAAAATATTGCAGCCATTTCTCATCCTGTAGGGTCAAAGTTACAGGCAAACTATGGAAAGTTTAAAATTATTTTTTAAGTTTTTATTCCAACAGCTGAAAGGCAAGTCATAAGATCAGCCTTGGTGGAAAAACAACACCACGGCCCCATTCAGCACTTGCTTCTGTCCTGTTTAACCCACGATATTAAACGTAAGATTGCTCCCAACTTCAATGGTGCAGCAGAAGGGCCCTTCATTAGATCCTGAGAATACAGCCAGGCTTTCCGTCAAGGAGGGTCAGCAGGATCATAAAAGACACTGATGGATGTGTCAGTCAAGTGAAATCGAAAGATGAGTTTTAATTCTTTCTTCTGCCCAGAGACCTCTTTTAGTATTAAGGTCATTGGGCAGTTCTATATTTGGATCAGAAGTACCAGATTTATTCCATTTTCTTGTCACCTCACACCCCAAGAAACGTTTTGGCTTTAACACGTGATATTAACATGGTCTGTTTTTTTTTTTAGTTTTGCATTTTATAAAATTGAACTGAAAGTTCAAGCTATTTACAATATTATGTTTGTGATGCCTGAAAAGAAATGAATACATTTCAGATAAGATAGCAGAAGCCTGGCTTGTTAACTTCAAATTAATTTAACTAAGTTTGCAAGAAAAGTTTAAACACACCACATGCCCATACGTGCACATCTGAATATACGTGCACACATGAACAGTGCATGTGCTTATCAACTGTTCTTTACGGTATATTCTTCCATCAAATGGGAGGCTAATTCTCCGTCCATGCTTCATCACAGACTGCTGTCTACAGAATGAAGCGTATCACTCCTGGCTGTGATTAATTGTTCTCTGAAGTACAGTTGTTCTTGGAAATGTAATTCGAATCACTTAATTCTCTCCCAATGTATTTTATTAGGTTCTTTTGGGGTAAAACGTGGACAGTTTAATGACATAAGCTACTCGTGCTGTTCTCTGGGAAGAGATATTGATTTTTCTCTGGGTCTTAACAGATGATACTTGTAATAATTTTTGATGATAGATTTTTTTGTTTTTTGATACTCTTAATAACTTGTACATGATTTCAAATAGTTTACTAGATTTTATTTATTGAATGTTTTCATAATTCTTACTTTTCCATATTTTGTTATGATCCAATCCATGTTATGATTTATAAGTTAAGCAATGAAAAGTTAGATTTATTTAGAACAAAACATCATTTACTCAGTTATGAATTTTACATTAATTACTTCTAGCATTACAGTACATAGTTAACAATTCTCTGTTCAAAGCCTCTGCCTTGTTGAAGATGTTCACATGAAAATGAGCATACTGCTTTCATAACAAAGTAGATATATCTAAGTTATCTATGGTTGGGATCAGACAGGAAGAAAATGCAGACAAGAGAGACATGTTCACCCGAGAGTAATACCATTGAACTCTGACTAATTTTATCCCTCATTGAAAATTATGTAAATATATATAAGAGGTCTTCCAGAAATTTAATTGAGGAAATGGTAAATTTCTTGTTTAAATGTATAGGTATTAGTAGTAGAATTGTTAAAAATTTTCTTAGATTTTTAAAAAATCACAAATAGGTATTGTTAAGTTGTGTTTTATATATTAACTTGTGTAATTTTCCCTATATAGGCAAGGATAAGAGAAGAAGGATGTATACACTCTAAATCCCCTCAGAATCCAACTCTGTATTTTTTCATATAGTAGGTGAATTTAACCATATACAACCAATGAATGAATGACTTATGAGAGAATGGGTTAAGGTTCTGCACTCTATCAATGTATGGAAATAATTCTGTCTCTCTCTTAGCATGTTTAAAATAGTAATTAAGTATCAGTAATTTTTATATCTTCCAAAGTAAATATTGGAAAAACATTATAGATTCTTGAACATGAAGCTAGCATTATACTTTGGGTAAGCTTCTATGCACAATAACAACAACGGCTGAAAGAACGCCTTCCTTTTCAAAAATCCTCTGTGCAACAGAATCAAAAATAAAATATAAACAGTAAATTACCTGATATGTTATAGTTGAGAGGATTTGAGGAGCTGAATACCATCAGCTACCTGAAGTTGGATGTGTTTTACCATTTTATTTTTTATAAATGATTAGTTCTCTTAATAATATCACATTCAATGTTCTCCCTATAGTAATGTTAATTCTCATTTTCAATGGAATAGGCTTTCTTGAGGGGCAAAAGAAGGACAGAGGATATAGGGAACGCATAAATGGAAGTATATAGGGAAGGAATGTGTGCGCTAATGGAAGGAGGTGCATTCTGGATGTAACTGTCACTCATCATCGACGATCCAGTGGGGAATGGGTTGACAACTACTACTGTAGGGAGGGTCTTTTAAACACTTTTTCAATTACAGTTGACATTCAATATTTTTATATACTCGATTCAGGTGTATAGCATAGCAGTTAGGCATTTATATAAGAAGTATAACTGCAAAGTACAAAATAGTCAGGGGTGTGAAGTATAGCCTAGGGAATATGCAATAACTATGTATGGGGCCAGGTGGTTACTAGAAGTTAGAGGCATTTTAATTGTGCATCACATTATGAAGTCCTTTGATTGCACTGAGTGGCCTATTAACCGTCTTTCTGCAATGTGCTTGCGGATGATAGGTGAAAAAAATAGAAAATTAAGAATAGTAACTCACTTGTGCTGAAGACTGATCTAATTTATGATATACCTCACCACTAATTATAGTACAGACAGAGACCATATTAAATTTGGAAATTCTGAGTCAGGTCCATAAAGTGAATCTGTGCAACTTTACCACAGTCTTTTGGTAGATGTGTTTTTAACTGAGCTACACAAACAGGAAAACAGTCTCCCCGCTGTGACACAGGACTCGACCTCCCAGTGCTCCTCAAGCTGACGCTGCTGCTTTCTCAAGAGTAGCAGGTAGAATCCAAGAGGCGAAGGTGCCGTTTTAAAATGAATTACTATTTTTTCTAATAAAGGTGTAGATTAGATAAACACTTTTGTATAAATAGTCTAAAAATACATGTCAAAGCACACAGCAAATAATTTATCCTCCCTCAAGTGGCAAATCTTTAATGAGCATAAATCATTTCACAAACGTTAATGACATTGCACATTTTTATATACTACAAAACAAGAGGAATTTGAGTATTATACTCTCCTTCCCTCTCCCTCTAAATATTGATATTATATATTTATATATTATTTCTCTGACTCCCTTTGGTTGATATGTTCAAGTTCTGTAAGACTTTCATTCAAACATTACAATGATATTAAAAACATACCCATAGCTATCTCATAAGCATCTCTTTACCTGGAAGGTTTTCAGGTGAAAAAACAACTAATTGGCCTGGGATTTTAACAATTGTATCTTTTTTCCTGGTTTTCTGCTGAATTTTAGTCAATTCTACCCTTGCTATTTTATATCCTGTTCTCAATGCAGACTGACATAAATAAGATGTAACAAAAGTATAAGCTTTCTCTTATTTCCCACTGTAAGCCACCTTGCTGATATCTCCATCTGCCTTTTTGCTTTCTGTTGACTAACTCTCAGAAACTATGTTTTGAACTTCATATATCCTCCCAGTATTTCTTTAAGAGTATTCTATTTCTCTGGACTTACCTTTGCTCTTAGATCTTTACCATTGCAGAGCCTTTGATTGTTAAGCATTAAATTTATCATGTAACTTTCTCAAACAACCTACATTTCATGCTCTCATTCAGTTGGGAATAACTGACCGAAACCACAGTAACATTCTGAATTATATTTTGTTTTGTTTTTAATTTCTTGAATGTTCATAGAATGTTAAATAAGGTAGAGAAATTCTCAAAAGTAAAGGGAATACTTTAGAGAAAATCATTTAATATACAAAACTTCAAAATCACTATTTTTATCAAAAATAATTTTTAAGATAATTAGAAAAAATCACCAGAAAAAAAAAATAAGTGAATGGCAAGAAATAACCATGTCGCCTTTTGAAGAAAGAAAGGGAAACGAAGATACCCTAAGTTGTGAATATTTTTTTCCTAAAGGGTAGCAGCCTGAGAGATGTGTAATTAGGGTTAAATGTAGCTTCATCAGTGGGCCATAGTATACCCTCTTACACTCTGACATGAGCTTATTGGACCAGGTAAAGGTAACGCAGCCTTATACTTGGGAAAACTAGACTGGGATCACTCTATGGGGATCTTTTCAAGCTTTCCTTCATAGAACTTCTCTATAAGCAGTTGAGGATAAATTTTGCCCTGCATTTTCAATGAGGCTACATTTCTGGAGCCACATTCTAGACTACACTGGCAGACTTGAAATTGCTACAAATACTAGTTGTCACACAAAGACAAGACAAACAATAAAATTACTTAAAGAGATACTTGGGTTATTTTATTTTTTAGAAAAATTAGTTTAAAAGAAAGGTGTTGAAATTTATATAGCTCCTATAATAGAAGACCTTAACCCTGGAAAGAATAAATAGAATTTAAAGATATTTCCATATTTTTTTTTGCAGAATTGAAACAGTTGATGGACATAACCTTAGAGCTATCAGGATTAAAAATGAGGTTTTATTGTTGATGTGTTCTAGTTTCACCACAGAAAGTTATTTTCAATTTTTGTATGATTTTCATATAGTAATACAATAAGCATTTTCAAGTTGTGCCTACAAATAAAGTTAAGAACAATATGTGCGATACAGGAGATAATTCTCCAAGGTTTATTCAACTAGTGGCCTCTATTAAGACACAGAAGGGTCAATTAATGTCAAAACAGTGAGAGAGCCTCACGGACTTTTGGAATCAGACCAGGTCAGTCTACTGGTCAGGCCATAATCACCAGTGATTGACCTTTAAACATGTGTAGCTTTGATTTGAACTGCTGACACAGGGTGAGAGCTTTGGGTAGCAATACCAATCTTACTGTCACTAAAAACTCTACACTCCCTTACCAAATATTTTTTAAAACCTTAGCATGACTTCATAGTTAATCAATCAACAACCTGTCATTGTTGTGCATCTTTATTTCATATCCAAAAAGACACTGCTAATAAATAATAATCATGAAATGCTATTCTCCAGAGAAGGTCAGCTTTCCAGTGGAAATAATTTCACATATTGGCTTAGAAGTGGTTAGAGGTTTCATTCCCCAAAATCATCATCATGAAGTAACATTACAATGAAGTGAATTCTTTTTCCTTGAAAAATCTGGTGAATTTTGTGGTCTGCTTTGTTCAGGAAGGTAGGTGAAAGAAATAATCTGTGAGAAAAATAATCCTGTAGAAGTAAGGTAGACTGAAAACAATTTAGCAGCACAATTTTGACATGAACTAAACTGTACAAATAAAATGCCTAAAAATGAACACAACTGCTGTGAGAGTCTTGGACTGAGAGATTACAATGAGGAGGGAAAAGAGAAGAGAATTAGCCAAACAGCTTAGGTGTTTATAAAGGAAAAATCATGGAGGCACAATTGATTTAATGAAAGGTCATAGTTATTATCACTCATGATGACCTTTTCATCCCATAATCTGAACAAGATGCTCTGGTGGCCTTCCCTGAATGTTTCTGGTATATGTTGTCACAGTAAATACTGAGCACTTCTGCTGCGGTCCTCTCTTGAACAATAAAAGAAGATACATGATAATGGAGGACAGAAAAAATAAATAAAAACTATGTTTTAACGAAATACTTTCCAGAATCTCAACTTAATAAAAATCAAATGATAAAGCCACAATGTAAAGCAAAACCATTGAGTATATTGATTTTGGAAAGAATTGATTATGGAAAGTTTGGTTTGAGTAATTGCTAACAATACCCCACATATGTCTTCTACTAAAATAAAATATGGAAGTATACTGAAATTGACCTAACATGTATTCATCAAAATTATTTTGTGGTACTTATGGATATTTTTTCATACTGCTGTATCAGCATGCATTGCTGTCAACAAGCCACTGTAAAACTTGTACCTTGAAACAATTAACATTTATTTTTGCTCACATGTCTTCGTTTAAGCAGGGAGTTTTGCTGATGAGAGCCAAGCTTGGCTTTCCTTGGTTGTACTTGTTCCTATGTGTGCAGGTCAGCTGGATGGGGCCCACTGGACATGAATAGCCCAAGTAACACATCTGGGAATTGATTGTCAATGAAATGATGTGATGGATAGGAAATATGGTTCTCTGTCTATACAGCAGTCTAGCCTCGATTTGTTTAGGCTTCTTTCCAGGAGAGAAAAAGAGTGGAAGCATGTAACCATTTGAGGCATAGGCTTGAAATTGCCAAAATATAATTTCTACTTCAGGCTATTGGTGAAGAATTAAGGTTGACTTTTTATATAGGCAACATAAATTTGTGAACAAATGTTTAGTGAATATAAGAAAATATTGATATTCTTATTACGAAGTAAGCTTATCTGCTTTTACGCAGGGGTGCATTATATAATCATAATTATTTTCCCTATATGGATTTGGCCATAGTCCTACAACCAGATGGGATTTGGGGAGATTGGCAAAAGAAGCCACTTGAACCAGCACTGCTGGAATTACTGCTTCTAGATAAAAGCTACACAGAAATTCTGACCAAATATAAAATGGTCCTCTGACATTTTCATAAATGTACTAGCATTGTTCAAAATATTATTGCAATTTCTGCTTAGAAAATTTTAATTTTTTTCCTAAATGTGCCCCAGCAGCTACATTTGGATGCTGAACCAAACCTACCTTTGTTCACATCCTTGCTCAATTTAAAATTTGTTATACACAATTAGGGTATGGGTATCCCAGCCATTCAAGTTTCTCTCAAGATAATTAATTGTGTAGAAAAATACCTGGAAATATATATTAAAAATTGTCATTCAAAATATAATTTAATCTATATAATTTCCACAAGGGGCATAGGAGGTTGAATGCCCCCCCCATCCCAACACATGTCCACCTAGAACCTGAGAATATGACCTTATTTAGAAGCAAAGTCTTTATAGATACAATTGGTTAAGTTACAGTGAGTTTGTATTGGCTTAGGGTAGGCCTTAAATTCTAAAATTGGTGTCCTATTGCCTTCAGGCTCCCTGGAGCATTCAGAGAGAGCACAGCCTTACTGATCCTTACCATAATTTCACATTTCTAGCCTCCAAAATTGGGACACATAAGTTTCTGTAATTTGTCATGGCAGCTCTATTAAACTAATACAAAGAGGGATGTGATAACTAATAAATATGCTCCTCCTTTTCCATTATCCGTATATCTCAAAATTCTTAATAATATGTGCATGTTTTATTGAGGTATAATTTATATACAACAATTTTCCTTTTAGAATACAGTTCTGTCAGTTATAGTTATGTAATCACCACCATAATCAATATATAGGATAGCTCCATTATCTAAACTTACTCTGTTGTGCCTCTTTGCAGTCACTTTCTCCCGCTATCACCACGCACTGATGATTACTGCTCTACTTTCTAATCTAATATCTTTCCTATTCCATAATGTCATATGAAGAGAATTACACAGTATGTATATCTTTGGCTTCTTTCACTTAGTATCAATCTATTGCCTTTGAGATTCTTCCACGGTATTGCATGAATTAGTGTGAGATAATAGACAAATGCATGTTGGTCCCTGCTGCCAGTTCATGGCATATAGCTTCTAAAACGCTTGTGATTTTCTCAGTAGTAAGAACACTAGGAGCATCTTTTGTTCTACTGATGTGACCCTGGGTGGGTTCCTGGGTGATTCCTAGTTCAGGGCTGGTTGCCAAAAAGACCAAGCCATGATTAAAAGCTTGCAATGTTTGCACCCCTCCCCTCTTTCTCTAGAGAGAGGAGAAAGCCTGCAAATGTAGCTATTAAGCCATGAAATGACAGGAAGGAAAATTAAATGCATATCACTAAGCAAAAGAAGCCATCTGAAAATGATATATATGATTCCAACTATATGACATTTTGGAAAAGGCAAAACTATGATATGGAAACAGAAATAAGTGGTTGCCAGGTGTTGGCAGGAGGAGAGAGAAATAGTCTGACTACAGAGGATTTTTAGGGCAATGAAAATGACAATATTCTGTATGACAACTCAATAATAGATATGCATTTTTACATTTGTTTAAATCCATAGAATGTTAAGCACCAAAGGAGAACATTACAGTAAACTTTGGATTCGGGGTGATTATGAGTCAATGTTGGTTAATCAGTTGCAACAAACATACAACTCTGGTGGGGGATGTTGATAATGGGGGAGGCTATGCATGTGTCAGGGCACAGGGTGTGTGGGAAATTTCCATAGCATCTTCCTCAACTTCTCTGTGAACCTAAAACTCTAAAAAAATAAAATCTTAATTAAAAGTCATCATCTGCTTTCTGTACTGTATCTCTGCATTATGCAAGGCAAGATGGACTGTAACAAGCCTTTACTACGACCCTGCTTTGTAGAAGGTACCACCCACTGAAGGTATAGTAGTTCTGAAATGAAAAAACTGCAATCTTTGCTTTCAAAACCTAATGATTGGAGGAGGGATTTTTGAATTGGAAATATATGGTGAGGTTCCCTAAACTTTTTATAACCTCTGTGGTCACAAAAGCAAAGATTTGAGAACGGTTAATGAGAGATTTGTAATGGACAGAGGTGCTCATTCTATTCATTTAAGAGAAACCCAATCTCCACTTCCTGTGATTCAAAATATATATAATTTAATAAATTTCCAAGCTTTGAATTCTAGAGTATTTTGATTTTAAATTCTAGGCACTGTGAATTTTTTTCCTTGCTTTTAATGACAAATTCCCCTAATCATTCCTGTCCTCTCACTTCCTTCCACCCTATACGAAATAGTTTATGATGCGCACTAAAAACTAATTTCATTATCTGAATTTATCCAGTCACTCACAACTATTCAAAAATGAAATTGAAAACCCTCATTTGGCAAACACTTGATTTTTTATCTGAAGTTAACTATGAAGCACAATTAAGGAACTCTAGACTATCTCTGGTCAAAAGTGATTGGCAAATAGGCACTCAGAAATTGCTGCAAGATATATGTGTTTTTATTTTTTAAAAAATGTCATTTATGTCAAATTTTATTTATTTTACTCCTCAACTTCACCCTGTTCAGTCTATATTCACACACTTCTTGACAAAGTCCCCTGGTAGGAGTCTATGTGCTAATTAGTGAATAAGCATTTTGAGACAAGAAGAGAAGCAGAATCTATAAAGTCATTGATTTTTCTCATGGGAATGCCAATATATTTTTGTTGTTTATTGCTGAATGTAGAGCACAGTGGTTAAAACCTACCTATTCTTCAGCCCTGGCTGGCGTAGCTCAGTGGATTGAGCGTGGGCTGCGAACCAAAGCATCTCAGGTTCAATTCCCAGTCAGGGCACATGACTGGGTTGTAGGCCACGGCCCCCAGCAACCGCACATTGATGTTTCTCTCTCTCTCTCTTTCCCCCTCCTTTCCCTTTCTAAAAATAAATAAATAAAATCTTAAAAAAAAACCCTACCTATTCTCTTTAGTCATTTTTTATCTCTTGGGGTATGTTCTTCAAAAGAGATGTAGATACACAAATCTGAGAAATAATAAGTACTAAAAAAGGAACATTATTTTGGTCGGTATGGCACCTTGACATTCTATATTTGGTACTAGGCTTTGGGACAACTCTATTAGGTAGTGTGTGGAATGAACTTCTTGAGGTAGGATAGATATCTTCTTTATTTGTTTAAAACAACATATATATATATATTGATAAATATAATACAAATAGTAGGAATTAAAATGAAGAGAAATAATTAAATATGATCAAGGTTATTTTTTGTCAAGGTAATATTGTAAGTCATACTAACATATTGCTTAACCTTAGTAATTGCATCTGTAAAATGGGGCTGTTAATATCTATTAAATGCACACTAAATGAGATAATGAATATAAAGCAACCAAACATAAACAATAAATGTAGGTATTCATTATTGTTGTGTATACTTTTAGATCATTGAATAAGGATAAAGTTTTTAGAAAAAATAAGAAAATATTTTAAATAGTTATGAAGATTTTATCCTGAAGAGTTATAAAACATTAATAGCATATAAATTTATTACCTATGATAATGCAAAGATATATAATTAAATAGCCAATGTGAATCTGTCTCCAGGAAAATTAATTACTACCATCCTACAATAGGCATTAGTAAGGTGGTTTTAGAAGTTCGGGCTTTAGGATGGCCACAGGAATGATGCAAAATTTTACATAAATGCATTCATTAATTCACTTGTCTCTGCTACTCTTAGATAAAATAAAATGACATTGCAACAAGATTCATAGTTTAAAGGACTTAAAGATTGAGGAACTTTAAAATGTGACTTTACTGTCAAAATTCTACCTTTAAAATGAAGCTAGAATAATATAATGGAATATATAGTAAAATAAAATGAGGCAAACTTATGTACAAGGAAATGGAAATTGTTAATAGATGTTCCTATACAAACTGTCTAAGCATCTCCCATGGGAAATGATTGACATGTCATAAAAGAGATTTCAAAGCCTTTCCACAGTGTTCATCTTTTTAAGGAAACACCCATTCTAAATAATTGTCATGAATTTTCTCTAATGTAATGAAAATCCCTTCAAAACAACTAGTGTACTACGTATACCCTCTTCCTTTATACAGCCAAGAAAATCTTTGTCTCCAGATTCCACTTCCTAAGAATAATCTAAACTTCTAATAAAAATCTTGGCAAACTCTCCCTTAATGGTGTTTGTTTAGAAAGCATTTTCCTAGCTGTGATCCTGCTCTTCCTAGCTACACACTGGCTTCCCATGTCTTCCATTCTTCACCAGGTATTTTGTTTCCTCTTTGTCTCTTAGCCTAATTCCTTGTATATATGTGTTTTACTTTTTAATTCCATTTTTAACAGCTACATATCCATATATCAAATAAATACTTCAGAGATTATTTGTCATTGTTTTCTGGATTACAAAATATCTTTTACAAAATATCTTTACAAAATATCTGTACAAAAAATGTTTTAAAGAGTCTTTAGAAGATAAAAACTTTAGTAGTCAACTTGGTATACTAAACTAATCTCTTCTTAGTAGGTAACATAATGCTACGTAGGGGGATGGGTTGCAATTTTGTTTTACACAAGAGCTCCCTATAAGACAGTTATCCATGTCTGGGACTCCGTGATAAGGTGTCTGCCCAGTTTCTGGTATTCCTTTAAGCCAAACTCTGAATACCATGTAAATTTAACCATGGTATTAAAAATCTTTTGGAGACCCAGGTACTTATTAGATATTAATAAGAATGTATACTTTGCCAGGAACTCCATACATATGGTGCATTTTACTTATTTATTTTGGCTTACTCTATATAAAAAGCAACAGAAAATCAGACTTAAAAGATGCCATCACATTATTGAATTTTGTCCCCAAATAAGAATACTTTCTAAATTAATCTCTCTTTCCCCATTCCATATTCTGACTTTTCATTAAAAATTTGATAACTGCATTTTAATTCAATGAACATTCAAAATTCCTTAATTGAAAATAGTTTTAATTTATGTAGGGTTTAATAACAATTACAAAAAATAATGATGATAATAATAACAAAAAGCTACCTATCTTCAACTATGTCCCAAATTTAGTTCCTTGAATGTATTATCCTAAATCCAACAAATAATGTTGCCCACTTAATGGATTAGGGATTACTTTAGCAATAATACTAGTTTATATTAACCCAACACACCTTAATTACCAGGCTTTGGGTTAAGCACTTCACCTGCATTGTCTGGTTTAATCATTACAAGAATCACATTTTACAGAAAGGAAAATTGAGCGTTAGAGAAATTGTCACAAAGAGACGGTCTCAGGCACTCATAAAGGATATAACCTGCCTCCTGCTCTCTGTTCCTGGTACATCACATACCGGTACCATTTATGACACCCTTTATCAATAGAGCACACTGCAGCCTGGCACCCCTGAGCTCAGGTCACTCTCCTTCCTCAGTGTCCAGCATGTTGACCAGCTCTGAGTGCCTCCAAACAACCTCATGTCAGTGCAACCTGACAACACTTCATCTCCATACCCTCGTACCCAGGCGTTTTGAACTGACCCTGAAGCACAACACTCGCCAGATTTTCTTTACACCAAGCAAGTGTAACCCTAGAGTGCCCATGGGGAAATTATCAACCCCTGGAGCAAAACAGTGACCAATGGGAGACTGGAGCTGCACATATTTTCTTTCCTTTCCTTGAACTGTCTTCAAAAGCAAATTTTAAAAAAACAGCCTTTCAGAAAATGCTCTGCAAATAAGGCAGTCATTTGTGCTTGATCACAAGTGCTGGGCAGCCTTTTACTGGTATTCCTCCTACTTACTTTACCTCCCTTGCTATGGGCTTCAGTGTGCCCCCGCATCACCATTCATGTGTTGAAGCTCTAATTCCCAGTAGGCCAGAATGTATCTGTATTTTGAGATAAGGTTTTTAATGATGTGATTAAGTTAAGGTGAGGCCATTAGGGTGGCCCTAATCCAATCTGACTGATAG
This sequence comes from Phyllostomus hastatus, assembly GCF_019186645.2. Taxonomy (NCBI): domain Eukaryota; kingdom Metazoa; phylum Chordata; class Mammalia; order Chiroptera; family Phyllostomidae; genus Phyllostomus; species Phyllostomus hastatus. Next base: position 57,015,085 of record NW_025334033.1, on the reverse strand, counting down.
GTTTATAAGAAGAAAACATTTGGACACAGAAAGGGATACAAGAGGTTGCCCACACAGAGGAAAGAGCATGTGAGCACCCAGTGAGAAGGCAGCCACATGCAGGCCAAGGAGGTAAGACTCAGAGAAACCAAACCTCCGATGATGTCTTATTCTTGGAATTCAAGCCTGCAGAACTACAAGAAAATAAATTTCTGTTGTGAAAGGCACTCAGTCTGTGGTAGCCTTCCCAAATTAATCTACCCTTTATCCCTCCTTCCTGCTTACCGATATTGAACTCCCCAATAATATATAAAATCTGAGACATTTTGTCAGACTCTGCTTTCTGGACAGATTATTCTAAGACTGCTGGTAAGGGTGAAACCTGTACTATAGCATCTAAAAGTAAAAAGAGAACTCTACTATCAAAAACACAATTTTCACCCATGTATATCACTAGAGATAATGGGCAATTTTGATGAAATATTATATATGGAAATAATTTCTCTGCTCATACTGTCTTAGAATAGAGAATGTGAGCAAAACCAGTAGAGATGAACAGCCATGATATTTCTTAAATCATTTTATATATGGTTCTAAATTTCTGGAAGGGATAGAGAAAACTTAAAAAAAAACTAGGAAGATTTTTATTTAATGTCAGCATCTGATTATAGTGTGGTAAGTTATTTTAGAGTTGCTACAACTAATGACACTAAAAACAAGAACAGTCCTATCTAAAATAAACAGTGTGGACACCACCACTGTAGGAGAAGCCATCTCTGAGTAATACATCAGCCACCCACACTTTCCTGCCATCCACTTCCTCTCTGAGAGTGCCATGGAGAAAAGTGACTACCTCCTAGAGCTCCCTATCCTTAGGTTTCACTCCTAGCTTTTGTTTTTTTCAATTCTAATCCAGTCCAAACCTGCACTTGAACCATTTTGAGGAGAAGAGACAGAACCATTTTTTTCTTTGGAAGAGACAGAAAGTCTGTTAAAGAGGAAGAAACCATACTAATCTATTAGTCTTTGAGGCTAGCATTAACTGAAGGCCAACAAAGGAATGCAACAATGAGAAAGCTCTAAGTAATTAGGAATAGTAGCCACTCAACCAGTAGGTCATAGCTCTTTCATTTCTGTATATGATGTTTTAGAAAGCTCCAAACCTCAAAAGAAGAAATTAATCACAAAAATGGTCAACTAACTCTCTGCAGAGATTTATAAATATAGACCTAACATGGCCAATTCAAAAAAGAATACCCTTTTAGACATAATATCCAGAATGTCACAAAACCTTGCTTAATCTTACCAAATTTACTGCCAGCTTGCTGTAGTTAAACTTTGCATTGACACTTCCCAGAACCCAAACATTGTCCTTAAAAACTATGAAGCCTGAACTGGGAAAATGAAATACTTCTTTTATTGGATTATTGGTATTTGCAAAGGAATATACAAATATGAATGCATAAAGCTAAAAATTAAAGAGAATTTATTCTGGAATGTGGCCAAGATAAAATTTCTAGTGAAGTGCACTGGGCCATTCATTTTGAGAGTAGCTTTAGAACACCGGAACATCAAGAGTCATGAAAAAAAAATAAAAAATCATTAATAGGTAATATGATTCTTTACTGAATATTTAAAGGAATTATAGCACTTGGGTTAAGTCATTTTTTTTTTACAAGGGAAGACATTTAAAAAATCCTCTCTGGATTTTTTGTCTTCCCAAAATTCTACACCTCAAGGAAGTTGACCTACATGATGTTTATTCTTTTTCAACTAGATCACTTCCCCAAATTCCATGGTCAGAGCCACCTAGCACTCATAGGCCCTTCAAAAAAGTATATTTAAATAGTCATTTCTAACTTCTAATTTCTTATTTAAGATGGTAAATTTCTTGAGGACAGGAATATGATCCTGTGTGTTTAAATCACCAGTTTTTAACTATGTGATAAAGGAGTGAAAAAAAATCTATTAAGTGATGAATGACCATACACATTTCTGATTGTCATGGAACTTACCTTCCAGGAGTTTAAAAACAATGGAAATTGGAATAGATTTTGATAATTTGATGGGAATATAAATGTTAATGAATTCAATTTATTATTTTAATATTCTAGATGAAAAACAGCAATTTTGCTCCACTTTTATCTGGAAAGTTTGAATAAATTTATAACTAAATAAAGGGATTTATCCAGAGAATCTGGATTGTAGACCAAATTACATAAGATTTTAGATAAAATTATGCTCTCTTAAAATTTTTTTCAAACAAATATTTACAGAAGGGTCTGCTAAAATATTGACCAAATTTTTAGATGGTATAAAACTAGATGACTTTTCAGAATCCAACAACTTGATCTTATAAATGTTTCTGCTTGCCATTGCTTGAGAAGTCAAACAGGTTCAAGGTACAGTTTGGAATCTGCCTTCTTTGAATAGCACACCAAATCATTATTTGTCTCTGAAAAGAGCAGGTCATTCTCCTGGGAATTGGAATGAATTAACCATTATGAGACATGTTACTTTTCAAGCTTTTATCATGGAATGAAAAGAAAACACTGAAATTTTCAGGCCATTTGAAAGACAGAACATAACATGTGTTAGGGAGAGAGAGCAGGTTTACCAGGGTAATTAACTTGAGAAAAACCCTAGGAGACAGAATTACCTTAAGAGACAGAACGGTTTACAAGTGTTAAGTGGAATGAGTAGAGTGTGGCTCTGCCACTTGTGGATATGAGTGGAGCTTGGGTGGTAGAATTGTAGCATCATGATGGCAACACTTTAGCCTGATGTTAGCTGTTGACCACACTGGGCAATTGACACTGTCCCTGTGTGAGTGTGACTTTTGGGATAATTTTTCTATGTACTAATCAGTATATTAATTACAATTTGGATATATATGCTTTTAAAATGAGTTGTTCACTTATGATTATATATTTTATATGTGCTATACTCCAATGGTAAATTAATGATGCGTGGGTCACCGGCCAGCAGTGATCACGGAACGCTGCGGATGGCTTGTCGAAACGCAAGGAAAAACATGCACAGAGACAGACTAGTTTCTGTGGAGAAGTAGGGATAGGATGGCCACCCCCTCTAGTGGGGAGCACGCCGATTTACCGTCCAAACCTGCTTTTTTGGGGCTCATTTTGCATAATAATTCAGGTGAAGTACATTACTCAGTACGAGGAAGTAAGGAACAATAGATAACATGGAACTCTGCGGGTCTATTTTGAGTCAGGGTCAAAGAGCTGTAAGACTTTTAAGGAACAAACTAACTTCCTCCTTGGACCCTTCTCATTCAACTGAGAGCATTCTAAACAAAGAAGGTTTCACAGTAATTTACATGTTCTTTCTTAGGCCTGATCACCCGGGAATCCACCCTTTTCAGCACAGAGCTGCACCACCCTGTCATTGTTTCAGGCTTAGGTGGAGCAAGGGAACTAAGGCAACCAAGAGATAAGGAGATTTTCTCCCAGACGAGGAGGACTCAGGCTATGTCAAAGCCGAGGAGCGAGGGTCCATCACCCCCCTTTTGCTGTAGCCCCCAAAGTCCTTCTTTTGGGGGTCTCCCACGTGATTGTGCCTGTCTTAGATCATTCCCCCCTTGGGGAATCTTAGCTGTCTTTGGCTAACCGACCAAGCTTTGGGGTTCAGTTATGAATGAAGCAGCAAAAGCAGCACTCCGGCCAGGGAGATAAGCTTTTGTCTCCTTGCTGGCTTACTGTTCCAAGGGCATTCCCTTAGCCTTATCCTAGGCGGGGGTTACAGCTTCTGATACCACGCAGGGCAGTTCCCAACAAATTAAGAGGAAAACTAATAAGATAATTATAGATTTTGTATTTTAGACTCAAATATAGCCCTCTATTATCCTCCCCAAAATACCTCTTTTCAAAGTTTAAAGCATGATTCACCATTAGAGCAATATAGTAGATATATAGAAAAAAATTATGGTCAACCTAAATATATAGAGATGAAAATCATAAAGAAGATATATATTTGATCTATCTAGGAAATCTAATATCTCTAACAGACATTTTAGAAAGAGAAATGAAGCTTAAGGGAAAGATAATGAAAAATATTTTGAAAATATATTCCCTAAACTGAAGAAAGTCCTGTGTCTATAGATTAAAAAGATTTGTGGAGTTGCAGGACCTTGCCAAATTTTTAATTCTAAGGATACAAAGAAACCCTTTCAAACAGAGAGAACAGTTTTCCTACAATTTAGAAAGAATTATATTACAATATTAAAAACAAGAGGACAGGATTTATATCTCTAAATTATTTACAGCCAAAAACATCTAACTCAGGCTTTTCCCAACCAATATGTCATTTGTCTGTTAAGACCAAATGAAATTTTTGAGGTGATTCCGACTATTAACTAAACAGTAGTCAGATGTTTGTTAATAGCCTTGCAGGTATGACATATTAGAAAGAACTTGTTCACTGAGCACCTACCATCTTGCACGACTTGTTAGGTATGTTTTTGTAGACTACTACAGAAGACACACCAGAGCATCAAGACAAATGACTTTCTACATGTGTATGAACATCAAGTTATACATCAGTAATCCAATCCAGATATGTGTAAATGAGCTTCCCCCATACTTTGACCCAGAAAATAGCTCAGCTCCTATACTTTCCACAAAATGCCATTCTCCATTGTTTATGTTGTATTTCCCTCATCATTTTAATATAGGCTTTATCCTCTGGTAAAATGTAACTATTTCTGGAAATTATAATCTTTTAAGCTATCAGACATGTTTTCCTAAAAAAAAAGGACATGAGTAAGAAAACAATAGATTTTGATAGAAAGGTCTGGAAAAAGGACATGTATTGGTAATAAGTCTAGTAAAATCCCTAATTATGCTTTTGGTTGAGTAAGACTTTCACAAATGGAGAAACACAATGGGTCCTATATCTTCATAATGTCTCATTTATCATGGGTTCCATATTCTATGCCATGATCCAAATTCCTGACATTCAAATTCCTGACATGACTATCTGGTAATACTGGTTTTCAAAATGCAGAGAGAACTGTTTGAACCCAATGTTGACCAAGGCATACAAATCAGTGGCTGATCTGGAAATAACAGAGTAAATTTTGTCGATGGGTATGGGGATGTACGTGGGGGAGTCGATATCTTCCTAATAAATGAGATATTAAAAATGGCTGAGTTGATATAAATATATTTTTTAAATGAGACCCAGGGAGCTTTCAATTATGAGTCTGTAGCCTGACTATTCTCAAAATAACAATGTGAAATTAGGCAACAAAGACATGATTTCTCTGTGGAAGAAAAGTTGTGAATGTTTAACAGTGGGTAGAGGTGAAAATACTTAACTATAGACTAATACATGTAAGAACAGGGCTAAATTTTTATTATCATTATTATCATTACCACGCTACACCACCACCAGCTTCCTCCTCCTCCTCTTCTTCTCTATTATTATTATTGCCAGGAAACACATGGGAAAATTTTCAACAAAAAGACAACATGGAAAATTATTTAATAAGGAACTTTAAAAGACTTCTCTGGTTCCTAGTTTTCAAACTGAATTGTGCTCCATAATCTTGGACTAGTTTTACAGACATTTGCCTGTAAATTTCTTCTTCAAATTTCATGGGTTTCAAGTTTATTTGGCAGGTCATTTCTTTTACCTCTTAAAATGAAGTCTTCCATGAACATTCAATGCTTATAGGAGGTAATGAGTGATGCTGTCATGTTGATGGGTATAAGGTTCTCTGCCTCCTGGTTTTTCTCAGCTCCCCCAGCCCTCATGGTCTCTAGCACCTCACAGAACTACCATCTGCTTGGAACTCGCATAAAACTTGTATAAAATTTGTGCATCTTCAAACTTAACCCAGGTTTTATATAACATTGACATCTCTCCTTCCACAGGCTAGTTTTAATCATCAAATTCCAGGAATCAATCCAAAAGGACATTAGTAAGAGACAGATCTCAGTAGTATTGAGGTTTGCTTCTGGACAATGTGTCCTGTTTTTTGTTAGATTTGGTGCAGGATACTATTTGAAAATATTTTGAATTTTACAATTACCTTCTCCAAAGGCAATCTTTCCAAGCATATTATTCTATTAATTTAAAAACCAAATACATATTTAAAGGGAAATTTCACCACTATGTCAATGATTAATTCACAATAAAGTCATAAAAACACAGTCAACTGAGACCCATTTGATTTCCAAGTGCCCTTTTGTCAGTCATTTTAATCCTTTCCCCTTTAATCAAGACAATTTTAAAAGTCCAGCCATAAATAGAACTCAACCTCTAAAATAGCCTTGGCTTTGCATTAAAATGTGAAGTTTTATGGAGTCAGGGAAATTTCAAGTATGTCCTTTTCCATCAGTAATTCTGATTATTCTTGAAATATAATTCAGTGTTCTTAAGATTATAAAATTGGTTCATTTATCTTGAGGGTAAGAAAATTAATGAGGTGATACCTGGCCAAGCAATTTCAATTGAGGCAACTCTCCAAGTGTGACTCATATTTGTCATTATTGCTGGTTGTTGTATTTACTCTTGTAGGTATTACGAATATGGCTTTAATTTATTATAGTTGCATTGACTGTATTGCCATACTGAATTGCGGGGACAGATATTGCCATATGATCTGCCTATCTCTGAAACTGTGCCTTTTTATTGACCAAAGCAAGGTAAATCCCTGGACATATATATTTTTAAAATGTGCATGAGGGATTACTCCACAATTAATTTTCATTAGTTATAATTATTGAGACTATGTCCCAGCCACTGTATTAAGTACTTTAAAAACAATTTTTTAAATATTCTTAAAACAACCCTGTAAACTAGGTATTATACCCAGTAGACCATTAGCGACTGCACTGGAATTTAAATCGGGGGCCATTTTGATTTCCTCTCTGCTATTGCTTATGAACTATACCAGAAAGAGACTAAGGAGATTAAAAGCATAACTTCTCCATTCTTGCAATCTAGATACTAACTTTCCTTGACATACCATTTAATTTCTACACTAATTCTTTTGTGTTACCACTTTATATTTGAGTTAACCATAATATCTAATAATTGCACCAACAATATAGACTATAAAAATAAGTATTTTAGTTTTTGATTCTATGCCTGTTTCTTTGCTTTATGGATTGTACAACAGTTATAATAAATCTCATGGAGTACTGTTAAACACAGAATATTAAGGACCAGAAATGTTAAGTCATTTGTCCATGGTCACCAGGACCATGGAGAGTAAGGAAGGATATTTCATACTTATTTCTTAGTTCTCAAAAAACTAAATATTTCATAAAAGTATGTTATGTAATTTCTATATTTTGTAGCAATTGTAACTAAATGTTCCATTTTGGTTTGAAGCTTTGCTGCAGAAATGTGAATGATTAATTAATAGATATCTCTCCTTAAATGTAAAGAGGTTATCTGTCTAGCAACAATGAAAAAGTCCATTTTTTCTCTATTTTCCGATGGAACTTGAGCTTTCATTATCTTTCATTTTAGTATTCTTCCCAGCAATTAGACTAAAAAATGATAAGCCTAATATCTTCTCTTCAGTATTTGAAAGACTTGGCAGTCTAGAAGGGATGCCTGCGTTTGCTCTGCTCTGAACCCATCCAACCCACCATTCCATCAACCCCCCGCCCACACACACACACACAAGCACAATGCACTGCACTCCACCCCTCTTTCAACTGAGACAACATTGGTCCTTATCATACTGATCCTGGCCAGGGCTATACTAAAGAGTGAATTGGTCATTAGATAACCTTGATTTTAAGCATTTGTAAACTAATTATATCTATTAATCAGGCAAGTTCCAGAATCTGTTTCTTCCAGTACAAGTATTCCCAAAAAGCAACTTAACACTTTTCAAAACTGCATTTGCTACCTCCTGGGTATATCCATCCAAATCTTTATTTGTCAAGCCTCCCCAACTTATTTCAAAACAATTATTCATAAGAGAACTGGAATGAATATACACATTTAGTTTAAACACCTTAAGAAAATGTTTGTTTAATAAAAAAATTACAAAAATATTAAGTTAACAAGAAACTGAGAAAAGTTACCTAAATTAGAAACACAGATCTGCAGTGAAATAAAGGTCAATAAAGCTAATGTGTCTATATGATGTTTCATCATTGATCTAAGACATTAAAACGATCATGATATCAGTGTCTCATCAAGGTGTCTCTTAAGTAGTTCTGAGGATGATGATTGAAGCAATATCTATCCTTTATACAGTGATTACCAAAAAATAGATATGTTTAATCTATGTTCCTCTCTACAGTAGGGCAAAGCTCATGATTCAGAGCTACACTAAGAGCCATCAGAACCTTCAGTCTTAACCTCTAAAACAAATGCAATCACGAAGATTTCTAGATTGGCCATCAAGAATCATCAAGGATGTGATTATATTATTTCTCTATGACCCAATCCACAAATGAATGACTAAAATTTGAATTCAGAAGTTTTCTCAACTTCAACTGTATCATGTAAAAATTAAAGTGTCCATTAACTCTAAATTATCTAAAGCTACACAGTACATTATGATATCCTATGGACATGTTTGTTGAGCACATAAACTAAGGTTTATATAATCAAGAAAACAAATATTTTATTCATTTTATTTCAATTAGCTTAAATTTTACTCTAAAAATGGAAACACTGTAAATATGGTTAATGCTATACACTTTAGCGTTGGCTGGTGTGGCTCAGTGAATTGAGTGCTGGTCTGCAAACCAAAGGGTTGCCAGTTGGGTTCCCAGTCATGGCATAAGCCTGGGTTGCAGTCCAGGTCCCCAGTGGGGGGCATGTGAGAGGCAACCACACATTGATGTTTCTCGCTTTCCCTTTCTCTCTCCTTTCCCCTCTCTAAAAATAAATAAATAAAATCCCTAAAAAGAAACACTTTATTGTTTTGCTAGATCTACATCTTACTTTAATCATTGTGTCACAGAGAACATCACTGGTATTATTGCGTAAGTTAGGCACTTGTATCATATATAGTCTTGCATATAAACATATCACTGATCTAGTCAACATTAATGAATTGATATCATTGAATGAATTTTCCTACACATTATTATAACATTGTAAATTGCATATTTGAATAATTTATGCAAAGAGCCTGAATTACAATTATACTCATGTACATTGTAATTAGCATTTGAATTCAAATACTAGTTTTTAATTACAAAAACATTATTTTTAATTTAAAAATTAACTGTGGGATGCTTCTAATAACAGACCATCAAAATACATAAAGCAAAAATTGACAGAATTAAAGGTAACAGTGTACAATTCTACAAAAATTATTGAGTTTAATATTCCACTCTCAATAATGAACTACATAGAAGATAAATAAGAAACTTGAATAACACAGTGAACCAACTAGATCTAATAGATATGATCAGAACTCTACAAAACAAAAAAACACATTTTTCTCAAATGCATATGGAACATTTCTAAGGCTAGACCAAATGTTAGTCTGCAAATTATCTCAATATATTTTAAAAAATAGTTATCTTAAGCCTGGCTGGCATAACTCAGTGGATTGAGTGCAGGCTGTGAACCAAAGTGTTGCAGGTTCGATTCCCAGTCAGAGTGCATGCATGGGTTGCAGGCCATGACTCCCTGCAACCGCACGTTGATGTTTCTTTCTCTCTCTCTCTCTATCTTTCCCCCCTTCCCTCTCTAAAAATAAATAAATAAAAGCTTTTAAAAAATAGTTATCTTAAAAGATATCTTATCTGACCACAAGAAGGTGAAGTTGAAAAATCAGTAACTAAAAGGAAGCTGGAAAAGTCACAAAATTGTAGAAATTAAGCAACATATTTTTAAATAACTAATGGATCAAAGTAGAAGTCACAAAAGAAATTAGAAAATACAAGTAAATGAACACAAAAACACAACATATCAAAACTTATGGGAAACAACAAAAGTAGTGCTAAAGGAGAAATTTATAGCTATAAATGCTTACATTAAAAAACAAGAGAGATCTCCAATTAACTACCTAACATTAAAACTTCACACACTAGAGGAAAAAAAAAACTAAACCCAAAGCTTGCAGTAGGGAGGATATAATAAATATTAAAGCAGAGATCAACAAAATAGAAAACACAAAAACAATGGAAAAGATCAATAAAATTCAAAGTTGGTTCTTTGAAAAAAGATAAACAAAATTGATAACAATTAGATAGCTGGATGAAGAAAGGAGGTAAGACTCCAATTACTAAAATCTGAAATGAAAGTGAAGATGTTACTACTAAATCTACAGTATAAACGAATTATAAGAAAGTACTGTGAATAATAGTTTGGCAACAAATTGACTGACTTAGATGAAATGGACAAATTCTTAGAAACACAAAACCTACCAGATTAAATCACAAGCTACAGAAAACCTACCAGATTAAATCACAAGCTACAGAAAATCTGAATAGATTTATAACTAGTACGAAAATTAAATCAGTAATAAAAATACCTCGCAACAAAAAAAGGTTTGAACCTGGGGGTTTTACTTTTGATCTTATCAAACATACACAAAAAAGAACTAATACCAAACTTTTAAAATTTTTCTAAAATAATGAAAGGAGAGAAAATTTCTTAACTCATTCTTAGAAGCCAACATTACCTCAATACTAAAACCAAGCAGAGACACCAGAAAAAAAGTAAAGTTAACATCTTTTATGAACAAATTCTTAGCAAACCAAATTCAACAGCATATTAAAAAGAATTATGCACCATGACTAAGTAGGATTATTCCTGGAATGCAAGAAATTTCAACATACAAAAACTGATCAATGTAGTATACCACATTCACAGGATGAAGAAAAAAAAAACATGATCACCTCAATTGATGCATAAAAGACACATGACAAAATTCAACACACTTTCATAATAAAAAAACACCTAGCAAACTGGAAATAGAAGAAAAGTACTTCCACATAATGAGAAATGTATGGAAAATTCCCCACAAACATCATACTCAATGGTGAAAGCCTGAAACTTTTTCTCTAAGATCAGAAACAAGACAAGAACACCCACTGGCACCACTTATATTTAACATAGCTCTTAAAGTTCTTACCAGAATAATGAAATATTAAAAAAGGCATTTAAACTAGAACCAAAGAAGTAGAATTACCTTTGTGCACAGATGATATGGTCTTATATAGAAAACGACATAAAGATTTCACAAAATTTTGTTAGATTTATAAATCATAGACATTGTTGATTCTTTTATATCTTTTAAAGGAGAATTATAGGTAGATGCCAAAATGCAATTCTAACACAATGAATTAAAGTCCATCTGACTGCTTTATTTCACTGCATGATACATACTGAAAATATTTCTTTCAGTTTTAAGAAGCAAATTCTAAGAGAGCTGTCTTGGGTATAGTCATTAAACTCTTAAGTATATAGGTGAAAATGCTATGAACACTATGAAACTATTGAAAGAAACAGAAGGAAATGAATTAAGAATCTTGTGCTTTGTAACAATGCTTGTTCAGTCATGGAAGTGTTTTGCAAAGATTTACTGTACTGTTGTTAACTACAATTCAAATCTCTCTTGAAACAAAAGAAATGTGTTCCCAATATTTTATAATAATGGAAAAATGGCAGTGTAAGCTATATTTTCTCACCAATTTCAGGTCACATAAAAGTGAGTTAAATTTTAAACTCCAAGAAAAAGAAAGCCTTTTTACAAACCAGCTAAACAGGTAAGTTTGTGAATTAATGTTGCTACTGAAACTTTCCAAGATACAAACCAATAATAATGATCTATACATTTTTCTCATTAGATTAATATGCTGAAGATTTTAATATTAATTAACATTGCTATATAAATTGGTAGCAAAACTATAAGAAAAATTAGAAACATAAAACCTACCAGATTAAATCACAAACAATAGAAAATATGAATAGATCTGCAACTAGTAAGAAAATTAAAACAGTAATAAAAATATCTCCAAACAAAGGTTTGGACCTGGTGGTTTTACTTTTGTTCTTATCAAACACATATAAAAAAGGACTGACACCAAACCTTTTTAATTTTTTCCAAAATAATAAAAGAAAAAAAAATTCTTAACTCATTCTTAGAAGCCAACATTACCTTAATACCAAAACCAGGCAGAGACATCACAAGAAAAATAGGATATATTTCAATGGTATTCATAAGTTCAGCATTTATTTTCTTTTATTTTTTTACTGTTGTTTAAGTACAGTTTTCTGCCTTTTTCCCCCACCCCTCCCCACCACCCCACCTCCTTCCCCTGTTTGCACCCCCCTTGTTATTGTCCATGTGTCCTTTACAATTGTTCCTGTAAACCGTTCACTTTTTTCACCCATTACCCCCTCCCCTCTGGTCACTGTCAGCCTGTTCTCAATTTCAGTGTCTTTGGTTATATTTTGCTTGCTTGTTCATTTTGTTGATTAGTTTCCAGCTAAAGGTGAGATCATATGGTATTTGTCCCTCACCTCCTGGCTTATTTCAGTTAGCATAATGCTCTCCAGTTCCATCCATGCTGTCACAAAAGGATGGGAGCGCCTTCTTTCTTTCTGCTGCATAGAAGTCCATTGTGTAAATGTACCATTATTTTTTTAATTTATGCAACCTCTTTTAAAATCAATGTTGAAGCACAGAGCATCCAAAACAAGATGGATGCCAAGAGGCCGACTCCAAGACATATCATAATTAAAATGCCAAAGTTTAAAGATAAAGAGAGAATCTTAAAAGCAGCTAGAGAAAAGCAGTTCGTTACCTACAGGGTAATTCCCATAAGACTGTCAGCTGATTCTCAAAATAAACTTTGCAGGCTGGAAGGGAATGGCAAGAAATATTCAAAGTCATGAAAAGCAGGGATCTACAGCCAAGATTGCTCTACCCAGCAAAGACATCATTTAGAATAAAAGGGCAGAAAAAGAGCTTCCCCCAGACAAGAAAAAACTAAAGGAGTTCATCATCACCAACCATTATTATATGAAATATTAAAGGGAGTTTTTAATGAAAAAGAAGATCAAAACTATGAACAATAAAATGGTAATAAATACTTATCTACCAAGAGTGGAATCTGAAAGATAAGCTAAGCAAACAGGAAGAACAGAGACAGAATCATGAATAGGGAGAGAACTGTGATCATTGTCAGAGAGTTGTAAGGCAATGGGTGAAGAGGTGAGAGGATTAAGAAGTACAAACTGGTAGTTACTGACTAGCCACGGGATGTAAAGTACAGCATAAGAAATGGAGGAGCCAAAGAACTTATACACATAACCCATGGACATGAACAATAGTGTGGGATTGCCTGAGGGAGTGGGAGGTACTGGGTGGAGGGGGGGAAAATGGGGAAAAAATTGGGACATCTAAAATAGCATAATCAATAACATATAACAAAAAAGTAAAATCAGTGTTGATATTATTCAGTTGTCACAAGTTACTTATTTTTAAAAGATAGGTTTTGAAACTAATAAGCTGTTGAATCAAAGCTAAATCAAGTCTTCTAAATAAAATAAACCAGTTATATCAATTTGATACAAATAATAAAGTAAAATTATTCGTGGTGTATATTTCTTCCTGGAATACTGTAAGACATGTTTAGAAGAACTTGGGTAGGTGAATCTAATTTTCAAAGTATAATTATATGTAATTCAGTAGATCTTTGCATCATTAAACAAATTTAACCCATCCTTCAAGGCCTGGAATGAATATCACTTCCTCTGTGAATTCTCCCCACATTCACTCAATGCCTTCTTGTGCAGTTATTAATGTTTTTATTACATTTTCCCATCCATATTTTACATTCCTCTATGGCAGATTTATAGCTTATAAACTGGGGTGTGGTGGGTTCAGAGCTAGCATCTTATAACCTAATACCTATATTCTCATTTAAACCTGTTTCCGCTTTGTATAAAAGTGTAACAAAAACAATATGCTAAATAGTTTGGGGGGAATTAAGTAGAAACATACGCAAAACACCTAGAACAGCACATATGGTAGATGCTCAGTAAAAGCATAGTCATTTCTACATTCTTTCACTTGTGCATTCCTAATATGTTCTTTTTT